>NW_020897809.1:13023294-13645794 GCF_003984885.1 Neopelma chrysocephalum | reverse complement strand
CTCCTGGCTCCCTTGGGCATCCCCAGGGCCTGCTTCCACCAAACCTTCACCATCCTGCAGCTGCCAGGATTTTAGGGTGGGACAAGGAGCAGGTCCTGTAGCACCCAGGATTTTGGGACGTGGAGCAGAAGCGGGCAGGAGAGCTGCAGCAGTGCGCCCTAGAGGTGACAGACGTGGGAACATCAGGCACTTGAACGTGTGCCACGAGAGCTACAAATCCTCACAGAATTTTAATTGAAAAAAAAAAAAAGACAACCCACCACCAACCCAACTCCCTTTACAGCAAGGGCACAGCAGCTGATTTGCATACCTTAGGGGTACATTTTATAAGCAATGGGAGGTGATTTAGCTGCGTGACTCCCATTGTTGTTAATGGGAGCTGTACAGCTAAATGATGAAGCGTTGAAAATGTGAACTCCTTAATATTTCAGTTGACTTTAATTTTTATTTTTGAGCTAACACAGTTAATTAGGCGGTATTTTCCTAAGGTATGTCCACAGCAAAGTGCGATCTACGAGCTAACTTAAAAAGCCATTCTGCAAAATAGTATCATAAACAAATATCTATCACGCCAAAAAATGCTCTACATCGCATGCAAGTGCTTTTAACAATGGCAATAAAGGCCTGTACTGAGTTCCTGCTATCTCTAAGGTTACTCACTGAAGGCTGATGCTAATACAGCTTTGTCCTAGGCTGGCTACATGGGTTTGGAAATGAATATTGGTTCCTTTGGCACATGCAATAGAGAGGACCATTTTTCTTATTTATTGGGCTCTTATTGCTTATTTCAGAAATCTGCAAAACATAGTGCCGTGATATAAATTTGTGGAATTGTGTTAGCACTAGTAATGACACTGATTTAATTTTGATTCTAAACTGATAAATCAATCTCCAAATGGTGCCAGAACCCACCTTCCCAGAGCTGCTCATACAGGGTGTACTGGCATTTCACAGCCAGCTGCTCTGCAATTTGATCTTTCTTCCCCACATCACTCATCGTGGCTTGGCGAACGAAGATTTGGGAACCCCACATCACTACAATGCCCCAAAGGACCACTTGCTTCCATGGAGCTTATTCTTTCCATATCATTCTTCATTTTTCTTCTGCCACTTTTGTCCTCAGTTTATCCCCGTCTCCTTCTCCCTCTCCATTGCTGCACCCTCACTCTCTCAAGCCATGGACTCAATATCTCAGTTGAAGATTTTCCTCTTTTCGGTTATTTTTTTTCCACCCTGCAGCTCACTCATGCTTTCCCTTTAAGTGATTCACACTTCAGTTTATCTATCCATTTCTGATGATAATTTATCTAACAGCATCGCTACATTCCAGTTCTTACTCTTGAATTCTGGTCTTGCAATGTGCTGGCAGTCTCAACTTTTACGCCCAATGACACATCAGCATCAAACTCCACAGGGCCAAACCCAAACATTTTCAAACCTTTTTGAGGAGTGCTAAGCTCTGAAGTGAAGATACAAATGAAACTCCCTCTGAACCAGGTCTGTACTTTACACCTCTTGCTCTTGGCACATGCCCAAATTTTTAAACCCTACTCAAAGTTTGCCAAATATTTCATATACCTGAGCCCACAAACAACAACAAAAAATACCCTTCCCTTGTGAGCTCCAAATAAAGATGTGAGCAAAAGAGCAAACACCACAAAACTGAGCGACACAAAGATTTCCAGCAAGACTTCAGGCAATTGAACACGAGTTGTATTCAGCTGAGATGTCAGATCTGAAAACCATCTCAGCGTGGTGCAAATGGCCTGGTTTTTCTTTTTGATTCTTATTGCTTTAGTTTTGTTTATTCTTATGTAACCTGTCAGCAAAACTTACTCTGCTCCTGGACTGTTTGTGGTCCCCTGATATTGAGAAGGACAGCTTGGCTTCTGCTCCTGCCTGGTGCAGTTATCGTATCCACCTTCATTTGCCAGACTGGAATCCTGTGCCTGTCTGTGTGAGTGGCACTAGTCACATTCAATAACGCTTTGGTTTTGCATTCAGGCCTATTCTGCACAGCCTTTACAGGCATGTTTACACACCTCTGACTGAAGGGATTTAGGAGAGTGCCATTAAATCTGTGCCTGATGTGTTTGTGCAGGAGGTTTGCGCAGCCCAGGGGTGCTGGGTGTGGGAATGACTGGGGCTGCAACACACGGGAAAAGCTACAAATCGTCAGGGAATGTTAATTGAAAAGTTACATCAAATGCACAGCAGGTGGTTGGGACCATACCGGTAAAAAAATCAGCTCAACTAGAGGCAAGTGAACTGCACAGCCGCCACTTTGGTAACTGGGGGTCACTGTGGGGCGCTTAAGGGTTTGCTGGATTAGGGACTGGCAGGGGTGGGGCTGGGAGATGGGGACCAGGCACTATTCTGGCAAAACGACACACCCAGGTGACTCATACCTCTACCTTTTCATCAGCTCATCTTTGGGGTTTGAGGTAGAAGGGCTGTGGAGAAGATGAAAGGGTGGCCATACATGCCATGGGGTTTGAGGTGACTCAGAGCTGTGGTTGGCCTCAGGGCGTGTTCCTCCTACAACTAAAAATGCAAAACTTGCCTCTTTGCAGAAAGCAATCTGAAGCCCTCAGTGTTGTTGCCTTTTTCCATCAGCTGGATGGCTGCCACTACTCACTCTTCCCTCCTGTAGCTTTCCTTCCTCCATTCCCCAAATTTTTTGAAAGCAAGCTGCATACTTAAATTTTGTGCACAGCTGAAACAAGATCTTCCCCATCCTTTCCCATATATACCCATACACTATCTCCTCTAAAGGCAGAAGTGTCTCATTACTTGAACATGATGTAATTTTATGTACATTTTACCTTTCCTTCTTTGTCCCCACATTTCTTGACATAAAAATGCTGTTTTGTCACAAGTGTTGTGTACATTTATTAGTTCAAGCACCATGAGATTCTCTGAATCTGAAACCGCCTTCATGTGGAATAGAGGAAATAACTGAGACATGCTGTGGCCTTTTTCCTCCCTTTCCATGCAGCTTTCCTAATAAAGCAGATGAGAGACAGATTTTGCTTACAGCATTCATTGGTGTCACAGTGCTCCTCACCCTCTTGCTGCTCCCCCTCCCTGTCCAGGTGCTGTAAGCAAGGGCACATGAGTCACATCAGAGGCCGGTAACACTTTTACCTGGTATTGCGCTGCCAGCTTGTTCTGTGCTTTCCTGTCTCAGGTGTCAGATTCCTGCTAGAAGTATTTGTAAACAAAGCTCAAGAAAACTCCCAACTTCGCCTGGAGTAGTGCCTCATGAATATTATAGTCGTGGAATGAAAGCCTCTAGGAGGAGCACAGATGTACTTGTCACCTACCCCATGGCACCAAGCCGTGCCAAGCAGGGGGGGCAGCAGCAATCAGCCTCTCCGTGTGCATACAGACCACATTTTTCCTTCTGTTTATCAGTGTCTAATTAAATTCCAGTCAACCTGAACAAAAAGATCCATACTTGTTGCAGGCAGTAAATAAGGATGTGTTGGAAAAATGAGTATGAATGAATTTTAGCCACAGGTTGAAAAATACATACAGTGTGGCTGAATTATTAGAATAGTCTCAGGGGCCACATGACAGCAAATGTTGTAAAATGACAGATCATACCAGTGACAGCAAGATGGCATTTTTCAACCCAGAATTAATCCAGATGTGGTCCAGTTAGTATTTGCTTTATTCGTGGCACTCCAGTAGGTAGTACCAGGTTATATTAATATTGCTTTTCAAAGAAGCATATATGACTTTAAAAATGTCCTTTGCTAGCCTGCAACTAGAGGTTCCCTGGAAATATCGTCATAGACAAATTTAGATATATTTGATATGAGACAGTTTAGCCCTTGTTTGGAAATAGAGGCAGGAAAGCAACACTTGTTTCCTAATGCTGATCAACAGAATGAGTAACTGCACCTCTCACAACCACCACTACAGCACAGATCTGTCTCTGCATTATCGGGCGACTGACACAACAATTTTAATCACAGTTTGATTAAAACTAAATGCTTAACTTAAACACGGAGTGGGGAAGAGTTTCATCATTGCCTTGATGTTTTTAGTATTCTGCTCATGTTGACTATCTTCTGGTTTGGTGGTCACAGTGCCTAGAGCTACACATAACAAGGTTTTCCTTGTCATTTATGATATCAACCATTCTTTTAGAGCTGATATCTCCCATACAGCAGCATGAGGCCATCTCACCTGCTAGCTGTCCCTGAATGTGCTTTGGGAATGAGGGTATGGAGAGGGCACCCGCTGGGTAATGGCCTCGGCTGGGCAATTCTGGATGCAGCCCAGGGACCTCACACACTTATGGCTCCACCACCAGAAGCACCCAGAGAGAGTGATAAGTGTTATAGTGCAGCATAATCCACTCTTCAACCTCGGTGAAGATGGCAGGATCATACTTCCTTCCATTCTCAGATAATAACCATTTCATGTAGGCAGTTACAAGACCTATTTATAGGGATTATTTTAGCTGCCGTCTTTACCCTTAAGAGGAAAGGATTGGTGCTTTGGACAGGTGGCAATTTTATGCTACTCACCCACCTCCATATCTTTTTATCTGGATGTGCAGTATGTGGTTATGTTTCCATTTGGATGACTTTCATGTTCTTTAGATGGCAAATGTTTTATGAAAAATGATAAAATGGAAGAAAAGGTTCAGGTAGACACTGAACTGAAAACAGGTTGGGATCCTCTGATGAATGACCCACCTAGGCCTTGTTTGCCTGCACAAGGAAATTTGGGAGAGGTTTACGATGAGCTGTTTGTGTAACCAGCTATGCAAACTAGTAAAAACAAGTCATGTGAGAGAGAGAAGGAACATTGACTGCTTTGACAACTGCTTTGCCATTGCTAAGGAAACTGCTCCCTTGGTAACCATGGTCAGTACATCTGTCTTATTTTATCTCCAGTTCTCACATAGACACCATCATGGAAAGAATATTAACACAACCAAACCCCAAACATTTCAGAAAAGCACAAGTTTTCTATTAATTTCTTTACTGAAAAGTTTAAGGGAGATTCTGCTTTGGTGTTGCTTATGGCTTTGCCTTGCCTGAGATGTGCTCCTTAAGTATTAACTTATGCACAATAACAATTTATTCTTTTGTTCTGCTTTGCACTTCTTTAAAATGTGATACTTATTTTCTCTTAGCTCTCCTAATTTACCTAATGCAATTGGGCTTTACAATAGGAAAGCCTGAAGGCTGAGAAAGCTTTTGCGTCTGTCAAAATAAGAGTTTATGTTCTTTTGCTAAGGAAAAAAAACTCTTACAGACACGAGCAGAGTAGAACAAATAAAACTCCTGATTGCAAGGACACCAACAAACTTTTAAGATGACTGAACTTTTTGAGTCGGGACCACATGACATCAGCAAGAGCTTTCTTGACCCTCCTGCTTAAATACATTAGCAAGGAGGAAAATTAGAGATGTGCACAGGGAAGTCAGGGAAGAAATCCTGGATGTAGTTTTTGCCCCTTTTTAATGGAATCAGGATATTTGTCTGTATCTACCAATAAATCAGATGTGAAATATCAATGGAAGTACAACTTTACACAATAGAATTATGTTTGTGTCCACAAAAATCCCAAATCTAATGAAGCAAAAGAAATAAGTCATTATATAGGATGCAAAGATTCCCATAGGCTCTCTATCCATAATGCCAGGCACAATGAACATCCTTTGGGTAATGTTTTGCCTCAATTCTAAGATATTCTACTACACTAAGATGTTAGAAGGACCAGAGGTAGTCAGGTTTCTCAGTAACTTTACAAGAATAAAGTTATAGAGAAGGGAAAAAAACTGGAATGATGGCGAAAGAGGAGATAAGACCTTACAAGCAAATATGAAAGTATCTGTTCTCAAGGTGGACACAGTGACTGCATGATACAGGGACTTCATGTCATACCACCACATAAGAACACATTCCTCCAAAAATGGCTAATCCAATGCCTTAACTGCCAGGGCTATGATTCGTGGATTTACTGTGACTGCATGCAGAGCTACAGCAAGGACCTGTTGGGTGAGAAAAACAACCATCCCAACTCAAACCAAGCACCTCTCCAGCCTTGTGTCCCCTCTCTAACAGCAGCCAGGAGGGAAATCGCAGTGATACCTCTCCATGTCCTCTGCCAGCATCCCAGTAAAAGAAAAGGAAAGGAATGTCTCTAACAGACACCCTGAGGGATTCACAGGAATGCTCATGGAGTTCAGCAACTGACTGGTGGAAGACTTTAGACTGATGGGCTGATTTTAAGAACAGTACAGAGGTAGCAAAGCATGGCCTCTCATGGTGGTATGAACATCCTGGCACTGGGTGCGTTGCACAATTTGTGGCAAGAATGAGCTCCAAGTGAAAAGTTACTCACAGCTTCTTTCTTTTGAGTTATCATCTATCAATGATAACATGATCTCGCAGTGACTCAGCTTCAGCTGACACAGTCCAGCATCCATTCCTATAGCATGGATGCTATAGTATCATCATCAGCAAACCTGACTTTCACATCAGCTGTGTATGCATGAAGCATCCTGCCTTCATACCTGTTCTTTTAGTGAAGACAATGCAATGAGAGCTATTGTCACTGGTAGCTGAATACCCACCACAGAAGCTTTGGGACACTAACAACACAAATATCCTTTTACTACTCTATCACGCAGCCTGACCTTTCATTTTTATGGAAAGTCTTTGCAGTTGCTTTATTTACCCAAGCCCATTTACTGTAAGCAACACAGCAATTGGCACTCACGAGATCTTTGGTTTAACTTTATCCAGAAACCAGAAGCAGTTGCACCAATACCACTGGTACAAGGGAGTTGCCATGAGTCATTTATTCCAAGTCTTCCCTTCTCATGTCCCCAACTCCAGCAGCACACCAGCAAGAGCTGTGCTTCACTTCCCCAGGGTGCAAAGTGAGGGTTAACAGCATTTCATCCCTCCCAAGAGCAGGGTGTGACTACATGGGCTATTATGCCTTTGGATATTGCCAGTAAGCAGGAAGGTCTGTGGGCTCCCTAAAGGAGAGGGGCCAAGAGAGACACCATGTCCAGGTGCCATGGTGGGGAGGGGGCCCCTCACCAGCCACAGCCCCTTTCTACAGTACCTGAGGGAGAGGAGCAGGCAGCTCTGCAGATGGGGGCCAGGTCCAACCAAGAGCCCGGGTCACAGTGATGTCAAGCTGGGAAGACAGTCCGTGGTCACAGGCAGTGGGTCCATGACTCAGCTGAAAACCAACATCCCCCTGCAAAGTTCACAGAAGGGAGGTAACCTCCCTGACTGAGCTTAAATAGGCTCCCAGGCACATGAGAGTGGGTGGAGGCACCAGGTGAGGCTGGTCAGGGCCATTAACACTTACCAGTACCTTCAGGGCCCTAAAAAATACCGACAATAGCAAGTCAGCAAAATAAAAGATATTTACCAAGCTACTAAAGCCTTGACACTTTCCCCAGCTGAAATGCTAGGGAAACTCTGCTGACAGTTTTCTTTTCACAACTACTCCAGAAAGTAGAGCTAAGGCATGACTCTGAGGAAGAGAGGTTTTTCTTTTTATTAAAAAAAAAAAATCCAACTACATTACTGCAGAAAATTGAAAAGTAGTTACTCCTACAGATATGAAGATTAGTGTACACAAGTATAATAAAGGTGTTGCAAAAGACCCCACTTTGGGAAGCTTGTTCTCCACAGCTCTGCATGAATATAAAGTCCTTCAAGTTTGCATCCAGGCAGTGGAAAGCAGACCAGCACAACACTTAGTTTAGCAGCACATGCTCTGGAGTGTACTAAGGCCTGCTGGCTCATGCTGCTGAGCCTCCTTGCCAGTCACTTGCTGTGGGATAGCTCTGGGATTAGGCAGGCGAGGGCTGACGTGAAATCTGTGCCACTTACTTAACCACTCTGTCACAATGGATTGGGCTGCTCTGCCTGCACTAGCCTGGAGGAACCAGTGGCAGGGCCTTGGCTGGCATATGCTGATGGAGTGGGGAGCGAGCCTGTCCCTCCGTATGACAGGGTGACAGAGCCTGGAGGGGAGGCATGGGACTCTGCTCTGGTCTCTTCCTGTCAGCCGAGGACCTTCTCAAACTGGCCTCTGAAGGCTGTTGCTCCCACTCAGTCCAGAGCGCAGGAGCCCTTGGGTAGCGCGGTGCCAAGACTGCTTTGAAACCAGCTGGTCTGGTTCTGAGGGTGCCTGAATGATGGCTGAGATGACAGGCTGGCTGGACAAGGGCTCGGGAGAAAGTAGGGCAGCAAAACTTCCTAATTAAGATAAAAATACCTTTGTAGTCTTTGTAGTGAGGGAGAGCCGCGGCACTCAATCTAAATGTCTCTGTCCAAAGAATGAGCAAGAAAGAGCTTTCTTAGATCCTTTACCTTTGCTTAAAAGAGACAAGAGATCATCTGACAGCAGGTTCGTTAGGCTCACCTTCCAATAACGAGGCTGTTGTAGGAGCTGCCTGTGCTCTCACAGCTGAGCCTGCTGCCCGCACAGCCTGCAGCCACGTGCTGAAGAGCTCCTGCTACTTCCACACACACACTGCCCTCTCTCTGGACAAGATGATCCTCATCTAAAAGAGGAAAACATCACAATGAAAATCTAAATGGGCTGTAGACCTGTTAAGAAAAGCTTATTCCCAAATCTCTTTCCTGGACCCAAGGCACAATTCATCCCAAGGCATTGTTAGACAGCCCAGGAGCCAGGCTATGCCTGCTGGTCAGGAACCCTCCCAAGCTGGCTGGGAAAGCGTATGTCCCTGAGGATGGCAGGGAGCGGGAATAGTTTGATGAACTTCCGAAGACATAGAAAAAAGAGCACAAAACAAGTTTGGAAGGGACATGATCATTCTTAGTTCGAAAGAGTTTGCCCTTGAGACCCATGGAGAGCACATCAGCTGGCTCCAGCTAACATGTTTTCTCCAGCACTCCAGAAAAAAAGAGGCAAAGTACAGTATGTGCTTGTCTGCTGAGACATTTAGATTGGCTACTGACACTCTGCAAATGTTTATAAAGAAAACAAAATGTGGATGATAGCCATTTTCATTAAATTGTGCAGATTCAGTTCACCCCTAGTCACAGGATCCCTGAGCCATATTCTTGCCCTTTTGGAGGCATCTGCTTCACAACAACACTGAGGCTGTGTGGCTTCTGCTGCTGTTTTTTTGCTTGATGGGTCTGGTACACACAGCTGTGTGTGGAGGCATTGCCAGCACCAGGTATCTGCTCGATATCTGCAAGGTGAAGGTTAATATCCCTTGGCCCTGCCACCTCAGTTTGATTTTTGTCGAGTCAAATCTAAGAGGAGGAAAAAGACAGAATGAAAATTTGAAACCTTACCTGCCCAAAGCAGAGTTCCCTCTTGTGTACCATGTAAAATTATCAAAAAGTTGGTGGCTGGTTGCTTGGGTGCAGGGATGCTCTGGAGCTTCCTTTGGGCCAGGCAGCACATCCTCTTTTGAAACCAGGAGCGCTGATCTTTTTATTACGTTCTGCGGACGTTTCACTTGCTGCACCTCATCATGTAGATAAATTTATGCCTGTAAAGCATGAGAATTCCATACTGAATTATATATACCATGCCCACAACAGAGCCTTCAAAAAGATGGGAACTGTAGTTCTGGAATCATCACTCTCTGTAACAGTCCCCCACCTCCAACATGGGTGACTTTCCCAACCTGGAGGTGAAGGAGCTGACAACAATGATGAGAGCAGAGACATAATTTCATGTCCAGCCTGGTAATTTTGTTTACTGAAATAATCTATCCCCAGGGATTCATTTGGCTCTGTGTGGGTGGGTGCTGTCTAACTCTCCCCACTTGGCTCTTGCCAAGCCTGTGGACTACCAGTCTGCAAACCATGGTCTGACACACACTGACACCTGGGTCATAATGTCCTTATGAACTGTGAGACAGAAAGAAATGCCCATGGGAGTGTTTGGAGCAGGGTGCCTTTGCCCATCAACAGCATCCTTCCACAGCAGGGCAAAAATCAAGCTGGGCCATGACATAACCCACAGAGGGCTTGTTTCTCCCTTCCTACACCAGTGACACTGTGGTCCAAACCATACATCAGGTATCAAGCAATCCCAAACCAGCCTGTGTGATAGGATTTTGTATCTGCTGTGTGCAGATGGGACAGAGTGTCCCCTCTCCTCACCAGGACATCTGCTGGCTAACCCCATTTTCCTTCTGCCTTCTTGTCATTTCCTTATCTTGACTCCTGTTTATGTTATGTGTGTGTATGTTCTACACACTGGAAGGCCAGTTTGAAGCCAAAAATGGCGTTGCCCCTGTCTTGTGGTGTCCCTAAGCACCACGTGTTCCACCCTCTCTGCAGAACTCCAGCCAAAAAAGTTTGCTTCCTTTTCAGCACTGCAGTGCTTTTGGATGTCAGAAGCAGCGTCAGCCCTCTTCAGAGACTAGAGCAACTGCTGTGAATTTAAAACAAATATTTTTCATCTTAAATGCCACGGTAGGTCAACTAAACAGAAAAGAATAGTTGGTAACAGGCTCGAAACTACAGCAGGGTGGAGTGTTTACAGCTCCATCAACAGCTCGGTGTTAATGAGCTGAGTCCGAAAATTACCTCTCTATTGATGGAAGCATGGATGGAGCACAGAGATGAGAAAGCTGGTGATTGCCTCCAGCTGCAGGCAGAACTTGGAGAGTGTTTATTTATCACTTTGAATTGAACGATTTTTTTGGAGAGGGAAGTAAAGTTCTGAAAAGAGCGGTCGTGCAGCTCCCTGCAGCCTGGCACATGTGCCAGCCCTGCAGCTCCAGCTCTGGGGGGGGCAGGATTTCATCCTGTCCCAGGGAGCATCTGAGTGGGCATGAGGAGGAAAAGCCTCAGCAAAGTCAGTCCTTTGCTCTGTGTGTGTGTGTGTGTAACAAGGCATGTTTTTCAACCAAAAGTGCCAGGCAGGAAAAATGTATTGCTTTATGCTGACTGGATGTAAAAGGGCTGCAAATATATCAAAGGAAAAGTGTCTCCTGCATTACAACTGCTGCAGCTAAGGGGGATGTTCTCATGGAAGGTCTTATTTCTGACCCTGATTTCTCCCTTTCCTTTGTTTTCTGTAGGAGGTATTGGTAGTGCTATGGCTGAGCAAAGTGGGCAGACAAAGATCTCAGCAGAGGAACCTCCATTTGAACTTCTGGTGTATCAGCAATGCAGACAGGGAGTTTTTCCAGGATAGCCTCTTTTGACAATTCAAATTTTGGGGAATTTTCCCAGTACAGTTTCTTCTGTTCCACACAGCCATTATTTTTGAGGGACTTTTCACACAGCATCTCTCTATGTTGAATTGTGCCTCAGCACTGCCACGTCTGTGTAAACCTCCTACAATTAGCCTTGGCCAATTGATCCAGCCTGTCCAGATCCCTCTGCAGAGCCTTCCTACCCTCCAAGCACACCAACACTCCCACCCAACATGGTGGCATCAGCAAACTGACTGAGGGTGCACTCAATCCTCTTGTCCAGATCATTGATAAGAATATTAAACAGGCCTGGCTCTTTCCAACCCTTCTTTTGAGTGGGTGTCACATTTACTCACTTCCAGTCAGCTGGGACCTCCTCAGCTGGCCAGCACTGCTGCTAAATGATTGAAAATTCAAAGTATGTATTTAAAACACAAACAACAGAAATAGTTCTAAATGCTTGAAACATGCTTTTAAACAATTTAGCAACGCAGAGTAAGTATACCCTGTTGAAGGCAGGCTACAGAAATGTTAACATCCTCTCAAGGTAAATCAAGTAATGGACTGTTGGCCTATTTTTCAAACCGCTTCTCCTCAGTAACTTGACATTTGATAGGATTATCTATTACTGTTGGATTTTGGTTGACTCTCTGGTATGCCTGAGAAGATTGTCATCTTGTGATTTAAAGATAATAGAGCCAAGCATGTGAAACTGCACACAGAGAATAAACCTTTGACTCAGAACCGACTATTTTGTTAAAAAAAAAAAGAGGACGACTTTGTCTTGAGCTCGGTTTGATACACTGGCAGTTAATGAAATTATCCAGCAATAACTTTCCATTCTAAATATTGCTGTGCTATTTTTAAAAGGCTCCTATGGCACTCCACGCAGGGCGGCCCGAGCTAACAATACCACATATCTGAAGAGGGTGAGTGTGATTAAAGACTTGTGACAATAGCTAATGTAAGCTTTAACTAAAAATGTCAACTCCATTTGTTTTCAGCTTTAAAGAGTTTCTGGATCAGAATGTGCAGGTAGGAGTTATAACAATTTCAAGATTACACTTGACCTAGTAGAAAAGATGATCATGTAAAAAGTGACATAAACGGTGATTCTGTGTGTATCCATGTACCTGTGTATAAATATGTCAACACTGCCAAAGAACTTCACAGTTTTCCGAAATATGCAACATCTACTTTTTTTATAAAGCCTCACAATTGGCAATTTAAAAAATAAATGGAATGAACTAGAGCGGGCTTTTTATTACGCATGGCTTTATTTCTTTGAATTTCAAAATTACCTAGCATGCATTTTCAACTTTGGAACAATTTGCAGGCTGTTTTCATTTCTATTTAAAAGGCTAAACACTGAGAATGTGCCTCTGCTTTGCATTCTAATTGCATGTAACTGATTTGCACAGCAGAACAAAAACCTAATTTTCAGATTATGAATCATGCGCTAAGAAATAATTATTGTTTTACGAGAAAAAAAATGCTTTCCACATTTTTCCCCCTTGCCCAATTTGTGAGAACTGTTTGCCAGTTTGCAGGTTGCCAGCCTTCCCAGAACACCAACTATTTCTCTTTAGGGACTGGAAAAAGGTAGACAGAGACACGAGGCATGCAACTGTTTTGACTGCATTCTTTTGCTTGCAACATAACACTTGCCTTTTATTATTTTATCTTCAACAATCAAGGGGTGACTAAATGGTTGCAGGTGGTGATGAAAATAAAAGCCATCCATCATTATTTATTAGGCATGAAAAAGATACACAATAATGTAATTTAATCCCGGAGCAGACAATTATTTCCACATATTGATAATACAATGTGAAAACTGTCATGAATCCTAATGTGATGTTCGCCTTTATTGGTGAACCACTGGTAGCAATGCAAATAATGAAATTGTATCAAAAAGAAAAAAAAAAGTGATTATTTGCATATACCAATAGTGTTGTAGAAAAACACATCATTACTAACTTTGGAAAATATAATCATGCTTTGTGTGTTACTTTGGTTTTGAACTTTGCAAATGCAGAAGCAAAATGTTCCTCTAAGTAAATATTTTATTGATTTCTGCCTGATCAAAATTATTTCAGAGGTTTTGATAAGGGAACTTTAAAGCTGTGAACATGCAGCTCTATAATCAGCACCAGCTTATAGAGACTTGCAGATCTCCCTGCTAATCTATTCACATATTTGTGCACAACACTTCCTCCATTAAAAATAATTTAAGAAATATCTTTGCTGCATCTGGGCCTGATTCAAAGCCCATTGAAGTCATCAGAAAGACTCGCATTGATTTTGGTGGGTGTCAGACAGAAACCCTTTGTTGCTGCTTTCTATAAATAAAGTTCAGCTCCAGTTTGAGCAGAGCAGTTCTCACATATATATTCAGACTGATGACATTGACCCCTGGGCAGATGTGAGCATGTGCCACTTAATGCCCACTTATATCTCGTTTTAAGGGGGGGTAAAAGGGCCTTTTGACTGGACAAAAATATACATATTTTTATAAATAGGCAACTATACATGCAAAGTATATCTGCAACTGCACAGCTAATTTACATTTGAATTACCATGTCTGGGCATGCAAATCAGGTAATTACTTGCTCACATATAACTGGCCATTTGCATGCACAAATACCTATTATATGCATTCAAGTCACAGTAATGTGTCTGCTGCATTTAGCTGTATCTCAAGAGAAAGTGCAGCAAGGAAGAGGTTTACATTATCTCTTATGGACTTGGTGTCTTCTAGAGTGATGTAAGTGATATTTGAAATCATTAGGATATCTGTAAACTTCCTGCATGTGCTGTCCCTTAAACTGAAGTCTCTTATGCTTGAGTCTGTAAGAGACTGGAGCACTTGTGGCAGGAAAGCCATTGAAAATTAGTTACAAACAGGGAGAATCTCTTTCTGACTCTAAAAACACAGACCATGAAAAGGTAAAATCCCACCCTGAGAACACTCCTGAACGCACGTCAGCATTTCTGTTGCCCAGAGAAGTTGTGGATGCCCCATCCCTGGAAGTTGGATGGAGCTCTGAGCAATCTGATCTGGTGAATGGCATCCCTGCCCATGGTAGGGGGTTGGAACTAGGTGATCTTCAAGAACCCTTCCAACCCAAACCACGCTAGGATTCTAGAATTTCATGATTTCCAGAGACCACCTTTGAGGAAGCTGCTGAGCACATCTTGGGCAAGTCATACAAACAGGGACCAGACATAGAGCTGGGGAGGAAGGGATGGTGTCAGGGCATCCCTCCTCAACTTCTCCTAAGCTTGTCAGCAGCTGATTTACTTTTGCACCAGATTCCCATCAATCTCACCTCATACCACTCTATTTTTAGGAAGGAGGCGTAGAGTGTGTTTTCCCAAACTCCTGGGCATTATCCATCTCTCTGTGAGCATGCCATGGGCATCAGCTGGTCTGAGCATCATCTGAAATGTAGCACCAGCTGCTGCTGTTTCCATTTGAAAGTGCATGAATTGGAGGCAGGGGTACCACCGAGGCTGGAGGGGCACCCACATCCAAGGGGAAAGGGTCCAAGCATGGCTCCACCACCTCAGGCAGGCAGGGTGCCTCGGCAGGGCAGGACAGCAGGAGAGGAGCAGTTGCACTTTCACTTTTGCCTTGTGTTTAGACCGTATGTAGAAGGACAAATGGGCCTGAAAAAAATACAATGCAAGTTGTTTTTCTCCATTAATCAGTGCTTTTTTTTTTTTTTTTTTTTCAGCTGCCTGGCTTCATTACATTTGTTTGTCTTTCCCTCTCCAACTGAGCAGTGGGATCTGATTTTCCTGAATTTGGCTGAAGACACAAATTAAAGTCTTCTTTGTTTATAATCAAAGCAGGAGTTGATTATTTGAACATTTTCAAGGAATCACATAGTATTTTAGGAGTCTGTAAAAAGACAAGAAAGGTGGTGGGAAGTCATCAGATGCTATTTTCTTTAAAACTGCATGGATGGTTTTAACAAAGTCAACCCATGACGTCTGTAGAGTTTCACCAAATGGCCTGGGAACTGATGGCAAATTTGTGAAAACATGCTGGAAATGTTTTGTTGATATTCCTGCTGACATTAGGGGCAGATCCTGCATGTCACCACAAATATTTGGCAGTGGAGAAAACCAGAGATTTTGTTCAGCTCTGTTTGGAATCAGATAGCAAATTGATCTTGGAGACTCTCCCTGGAACTCTTCATATTTTTGGAAAACAAAAGATTTTCAGAGGAAGCCCTGTTTTTATTATGCATGAGATTGTTATGGGAGGAGAAAAGGGAGTCTGTCACTTACACAAAAGATGAGGGGAATCGGAGCTTTTGCTGGAATTGAACAGATTATTCCTGGCCTTAGCTTTGTGTACTTTTCCCCAGGAACATGGATTTTTATGTGAGAAAAGATTATTTCTGAGTTATTTATTATTTATTTATTTATTATTCCGTCTCCTGTGCCTCATACAATGGGATATCAGTTACCTGTGGGGTCAGTGAATAGTCCTGATGGGAGCTGAGGGAAGGGAGTATGTCCAGAGCACACTGCAGTGCTGGAAAACGCTGCTGTGATCGGATAGGACTCATGGACAGCAAGACAGGACATATGGACCTTCCTGGCAGTGCTCAGCCACCCTTGTCTCCCTTGCTCTGCTCTTGCTCCAAGTGGATGATGAGGCACAGAGAGTCCTGACTGCTCCTTTTGATCCACTATCTACATGACCTGGATGAAATTCCAGACCCAAAGAGTTTTTCCCTTAACTCCAGCCAATATTTCGCCCCTGTCTTCCAGTGTCTGTGTGTCCTCCGTGGCAGCAAGAGCAGTGCCCTCACTCACCACGGCAGTATCATCTCCCCATCTTCTAGGCTTCTTCCCTTGTCTTTTGGGAAGAGCCCAGGAGAGCACTGGGAGGAAATACCTTGGCAAAATTTCCACTCTCTGACTTAAAGAGAAGCCCAGGAGCTCTGGGAGCCTGGGGCTCAGCAACGTGACCTGCCCTCCCCCCAGACACCACACGTTTCTGTGTGAAAGAGCTCAACTAAGAAGTAGCAAAATTTTCCAGAGGTGGCAAGGGAGGACCTTTTGGGGACCATGCTGTGTACGTTGTATGAGTTGGTGGGTTCCAGATGAAGCGAAGAAAAACTCTCCATGGGGAGCTTCTGACTTCATGGATTGCTCAAACACTGAGCATATTTAACGCAGGGCTGGATGTGATAAACTAGATTCATACAGCGACCCAAGGAAAAAACAACAGGGGAATGTGGCAAGCAGTCAGTTTTGTGGTCTGAACCTCACAGGAAGGACATGTTTTCAGATCAGACCCCGGCTGTAACAGTTAGGCTGAATCAGAAGGAGATGTAGAAGAGGCTTCTTCTTGCAATGCGTTTGAGTTATTTCAAGACTGCCACTTCAGCTCTCAGACAAAGGTCCAGCCTCAGGGAAAGGCTGATCAGCTGAATTTAAACCCGCTCCATGTCCCCAGATATGGTCCCACCATGTATCTGGCCACAGTCCTGCCTGGAGCAGGGCTGTGTATTTGTGATGCCCAGATTCTGCTGTCTCAGTCTGATTTGTCCTGGATTATGTGGAGGGATCATGAGGCAGATGTGAGACGAGTCACCATGCCATGGTGAAGGAGCAGTCACAATCAAGGGAAAGTTCATCTTCAGTGTCATAGCCCAGGCTTCAGTGTGGTGCTCAAATGAGTAGGAACTAATTGGAAAGAATCCAGTAGTGGCCAGTATAAGGACTGAGAGAGAACTGGGGTTGGTCAGGGAGAAACAGGAGACATCAAACATGTAAAATGCTGTTACAGAGGGGCAGGGAATAAACTATTCTCCCTGTCCATGGGGGATATGAGAAAAAGTTGCAGGCTTACCTATGAGTAAGAGAGCCTAAGAAAGAACTTTTTAATTATAAAAATAGCTCATAGCAGAAAAGGCAGCAGATCCTTTATGGGCACTGGATTAATCTATTAGAATAAATAAACTTGTTGTTTATTTCCAGAAAAATGTTGGAAAGTAGTTTTTTTTAAAGTCTGTTTGATAACTCACAGCAAATCTCCCTCAAGTAAACATCCTTTCCAATCTTCATATATCTACTGTGTCTTCTACCTCTCCTCACAGGCAGTGATGAATGTAACAAAGTAGTGGGTGGGAGGAAACACAGATAAATATTTTGTAAGTAATGTACTATATATATATTGAACACAGATAGAAATAGCATTGTGTTCATTCTGTTTTCATTCCCACCAGCACAAATCAGGAATAAATCCAGTCACCAAACTCTTTCTACGTGTAAAAATGGAGAAAGTGAGTGGTGAATGAATGTGTTGCAAAGAGTTGAATGTGAATTTTTTGGTAAGCCAGCATCTTTGTTTTATTATCTAGTCATGCTTCTGTGCAAGAAGACTGAGTGCAGTCATTATATGCATTTTTCTCAAAAGCCAACACTGTTATGGGATATACTGGAGACAGTGTGGGTGGAGCACAATAGTATTAAAAAATAAAGTGCTGTCTCCTTTTTTGTTTTCCTGTATAAGAACAAATCATTTATTCCCCACTGGGTTTCATGAGTGTGTTATTTACCACTGTTTACTGTAACTAGCTTCCTATTATTACAAAAGTTGGCAGGGTGAGCATTGGTCTGTAGCTTGCCCAGTTGCATTCCAATTCCTTTCTGCCAAAAATTAAAAAATGGGTTTTCCATGCACCTATCACATGTAGGAATATATTTAGCTGCGTTTCTTAGTCCTACAGATGCCAGCCTCACTGTCAGAGCTGTCAGGAATATGCCTGTCCCCCTCTCTCCACCAAGCACTCTGTGATGGGGATCCCATGAGCACCCAGAGGAGAGGGGCCATCACAGGGCTGCAGGACAGCGCACGATACCCAGCCTAATTTTAACCTGGTTAGTTTGACTACCACACACGACAGCACTTAACTGAGCCTGAGCTAATTTATCCCAAGGAGAAGGTAACCAGATATTTCTGAGCAACACTTCATCACTTCTACATAAAGACACTTTACAGGGTATTGCTGCCAGGTGGATTTGTCCAGTCTTCCCCTGGAAAGCGTCACCAATCCCACACCAGGAGGAAGGTTCGCTGAGCAGAGGGGAAAGCACCACTCAGCTTGTGCCTTTACTTCCCCAGGTATGCAAGGACAGGGATTATGCCTGATCACAGCGTGCCCGAGAGTGGCCATGGAGGACAATGTGAAAGAGAGAGTAGATTTGGGGAAATAGCCCCAGAGGAACAGGATTATCCCCGGACAGCCCCACGCTGGGTATAGGACTAGTTTGGGGTCCTCGGAGTACCACTGGATGACCACACTGCAGAAAGGGTCTCAGTGGTCTGGGTCATCCTTCTGTGAAGGGTTTAGCTGAGCTGCATGTGTTTGCCCTGCAGAATCTGCTCTGGGTGCTCTGGGTTTCTATTTTATGCCTCCAAGAGTCCTGTGCCCTTTGTAAATAGAGGGGCTGAGTGACACAGGAAGAGCTGGTGTGCTTGTGAGAGCGCCGGCACAATAAATGGATATATATTTAACTTTCTGCTTGGTGTTATTTTCTCTCTGCTTGGGCAAACAATATCCTGTCTGCTTCCTAGTCCTAATCAAACTGCGGGGTACCAGTAAAACAAATTCAAACTAATAAAGCACATTTCACCAGTATTAATCCTCTTAAAGTTATCAGGTTTTCACATCCCTAGATAGGAGTAGTACTGTCTGACATAAAGTTGAGAGATAAAAGTAGGATAAAAGAGCCATTACCATACAACAGCATTAAGTCAAAAATATAATTGCAAAGGCTGAACTTGATTATTATTTAAAACATGTGTTGGGTGGAGGCACCAGCCGGCAGGAAGCATCTGATGCTGATGAACCCACACAACCTCAGCATGACTGACTTTTGAGTATGAATGTAAAAGATTTATTAATTTCATTTTTTAAGATGTTCTATTTGTTTTGAAAACATTTGGGGTTGCAAAACACATGAATCCTGTAACTATTTCCATAAACCTGGAACAGAGGAGCAACATGAGAGGGGGTGGGGAACATCAGTATATTTTTTTTTCTGAGAAGAATTTCCATTAAAATTAAATCTAGTTTAATTATAGCTCCTCAGCAGTGAGTATGTGATTTCTGATTATGTCCCTGGTGGATGCTCAGGTTGGTACTGCTGTGGTTGGATTGAGATCTGCTCCATTTCATTATTTTTTCCTTGAAGAGAAACCTCACTGGTATTCGTGGAAACCATGTGTCGGTTTGTGCAGCGTGTCATTATGTATTATCATATCATACAGTTTAAAAAACATTGCATTGTTGCTTCTGGTTGGATTCTCTTTATGTGGAATACAGATGGCATTATTCTAGGTAATTCTCTTTCTTAATTCCAGCCCTCAAGCCAATCAAACAAAGAGAAAATTGTAGATGGATATGAACTAATTTATTGGTATATATCCAAAACCCACAAATAATTAGGAATGGGAGAAGCTCTGTAGATTTGGTTTGGACACAAACTCAAGCTCGACTCTTGTGCAAAACTGTAGGGGAACCTCCATAATTAAGGCTGTGCTCCATTACACTGGTGTAAACAAAGTCAGTGGTTACACCAGGGAAAGAGAGAGTTCAGAAAATGACCCCCTGGCTGAAGATCTCAGGAGAAAAGATTTTTTTGTGAGATTTCTATTACTTCCTGTTTCTGGTCAGGTTCAGGTCAAGAACAGCTTTCTCACAGTGCTGGGGCACTGGTGCTCCTATCCCCGACGGACCAGGAGGCACTGGGGAGCATGGAAATAAAGCCCAGACAGTGCAGGAAAGCACTGCCTTGAGCTGGGTCGAAGAAACGGGCAAAGGTCAATTTTTATTTTGTCTGAACTTGTTCCTCTGCCCAAAATGGCAACATGGAAATAACTGTGTGAGATAGGAGACTCCATACCCTGTGTGAGCCATCTCGCCTCTATGGCCCGACTTGGAGATCAGAAACACATCTCATTTGTAAATGACAGTAATGAAGTTCCTGTCCTATTTTTAAGTAGATTGTGTCCCCAGTTTTGCTTTTCATAATAAATACAAATACAGTTATTTTTCGATTCATGGCTACTGCTTACCCACACAACCACCAAATGATATCACAGCATGACCGAACTCAACAGAAAAAAAACCCACAAGTAGGCAACGTGCCTGCAATTCTTTGCACCCCAGGGTCTACACTCAGCCAAAGACAACCCCTGGAAAAGCTCTCTCTTTTCTGCAACTAAAGTGGAGGGAAAGGTGCCAGGTAGGGGAAGAACAATACTCACAATATCAGATTTAAGTTGCCAGCTACACCACGCCGCGTTGTACTGACTTATCTACAGCTCCATACAGTGATTCAAATATGAAAGGACCAGCGTAGCTTTGCTAATAACCAGGTCTCTCCTTGCTTTGGAGACGTCCCATCCAGCAGATGTCAAAGGCTACAGTCACTGTTCAGGGACACTCAGAGCTTCACTGCAAAGGCAGGGGACATGAGCAACAGACGTGCAAAAGAGCTTTAGCAGGAGGCCTGGCCCTTTCTAAATGTCTGCTTTAGATAGTGGCATTCCCTATTTTCCCACCTCTTTTCAATTGTCACTACTGCTGCAGCCCAATGCAATAAAGAGTAAAAAACCAGCTGAAATTCGTGTATTAGCAGGGAAATTTTACTGTTTGCAAGGTGAGAATACAGGATGAGTGAGGTTTTTATATGCCATCAGCTGCTCTGCTCAGACTCACAGTCAGGATAACTTGGCAAAGAAGGGTTTTCTGTTGAGCATTGGAGGAGCCTGGAGAAATAGTGTGAGAAAGGGGTGCTTTCATCTAAGGAAATATCCTAAACCACTGATGAGCAGCCTGTGTGAATCTCTCTTATGTCTGAGTAAGAGACAGCATCAGACCCTGACATTGACAGGTAGTAGTTACCCTAGAAAAGAGAAACAAAAAAACCCAAAACAAAACAGCATTTTAAAACAAAGACAGCTGGATTGACAGCGACCTGCACAGGCGGCTGTGGCCAGCAGTGACACTGATTGAGGCAGACTTCTCTAAACTGGTGACAGACTCTGAATGCCAGATCCCACAATCAGTCCTAAATGACACAGCTTTATATAGCTGTTCTGATTAGGGGAGTTTCTGGTACAGTAGGACTGTATGAAAATGTTAGCTGCATTGTTGGCCTCCAAATGTTTTTCCTTCTTGATCCCTCAAGACAAGGATTTGGTGAAAGGATATCTAATTTTAAATGGGAACATCTTCATAAAACTTTCCAGGGAAAATCTTAAACAAGGAGTAGTCACCCAACCCCAAGAGCTGGTTAAGTGCAGCATCCCTGTGCAGTGGCTGAAGGGTTTCATAGCCCTCTGTTCATTGTGTTCATTCAGCTTTCATATTTTCACGTTCATTAGAAAAAAATTTTGTATTTTTTTCCCAGTCTCAGCAGAAGGGCAGAAACCAGACCTCAGTGCCATTGAGGTTTCTGCCACACAAACTCCTATGAAGCTTGGGGACCACTGTGGACCATTTCTAACCTTTCAGTCCAGGGTAATCACAAGGTGTGGTGCAGTGGTTCTTTGAGCATTTGCCCACAAGTATTTCAGTGTCACTCACATCCTGTGGACAGACTTTGGGATAAACGCCTACAGGGCCAGTGACTTTGCTCTTCACACCTTTATGGTCCCTGCAGAGTGGCCTCCACCATCTCTCAGTGCTGTCTAACACCATGAGGTGGCCCCAGGTGTTGGTCAGCAATAATGCTCCACTTTTTTCCTAAAAACCTCAACTAAGCACCCTGTTATTGGGAGGTAAGAAGTGTAGCTATGGGAATTTTAGTCCCTGAAGGCACTCCAGGGTCCCTTAAGAAGATTATGAATTATCTGCCTTTTACAGACGGGGTGCTGGTGTCCTTCCTGGCCTGAAAGATGTTTAGGCAGTCAGAAGCTACAACTGCATTAGAACCAGAGACTTCAGCCATAGTGCAGTTGGGAGCAATGCACATACAGATCTGTGAGAATGGATTAGAGATGCCCAAGATGTTTTTCCTCTAGTTCTCTTGCAACTATCTCACAACTGAAACAGTTTGTCAGCAAAGAGTTTTGCTGAGGGTGTCAATGCTGGAGGGGACAGCGTGTGGAACAGTTTGTGTCAGTGTGCCTTCACCCCAATTCCATAAAATGCCTTCTAAATCTTATTAGGAGGCTTAGGTCATGCCCTGAGTCATTCATTCCACTCAAAAACTAGTCATGGTTTCTAGTGGACATTACTCATGTAATGTCCTCCTCTTCTTCAGTTTTTCTATGGATTCAGATATTTTTAGTGAAGTCCAGGCCATAGTGCTTCTCTGCTTACTCAGATGGAGGCCAAAGATTTATTCTGGATTTATTATGAATTCATAGGTAGATTACCAGCTGATCCAAAGTCAGATAATTGACAGAGTACATATAATTATTCACCTTTCTATTTGCAAGGTCTCTGGATCAACAAAGAAAGCTCCATTACAAACCCTACTTGGATCATACAATTTACTGGGCAATGTCAGATTATATTCAGCCAAGAATAATCCTATGTCTGCACTGATTTCTAACACGGAGAAGTCTCACCAGCCACTTCCATGAGCAGCCCGAGATGTGGCTGAGGACATGCTGAGGCTCACTGACCTCATGGCAGCATGGCCTGATGCCACCCTGCCTGCCTGACTGCAGTTTGCATCCACGTGAGTATACTCAGGGTCAGTGTGTCTATCCAAAAAGCACGGGAGAAACCAGTCACTCACAGTCACTTCTGCTTCCTCCATCCTTCCCCTTTTCCAGAGACCTATTAATCAGCTGGGCCAGCCTTCAGCCAGTTTTGCTTTTTTATACCACTCCATGCCGAGATGCACATGCAGACTTCATTCAAAATTGGGTATTTCTTCATTGCTTCAGAAACCAAGGACTATGACTCAAATGGATGCACATGAAGATCTTGGCATGCAGAGTAATTTCATTATTAGACACAACTTTCTTGTGCCTTTGTCAATCTCAGTGTTCAACCAGTGGCTGATGTTCAAACCTTGGCAGATTTCCTCAGTGAAAAAACACTGCAAACTTCTCACCAACAATGTCCTCTACAACATCTCCTGCAGACTCAGTTCCCAACATTTGACCTAGCTGCAGCATCCAAAGAGCAAATCTGAAACACAAGGCTCCAAAGGATGCCTGGAACCTTGGACAATCCCAAGCCTCTCCCAAACCATAGTGCTTCTTGGGAAGGTGACCTAAATTTGTCTGGAAGCAATGAATTATTATTGTAAACTCTCCTGCCTGCTTCATTTCATAGAAGAAGAAAGTCACCCAGATGCCTCCCTGTCTAAATGAGTTCTCAACTTCCACTACATCCACTCGTTTATCCCTTCCTCTTTTTTTTTTCTTTTTCTTTTTTTTCCCCTCCTAGAAACCCCATTCCAACCACTTGGGTCTGCGACAGGAGCTGCTTCAATTTAGACCAGCACAGCTCAGCTCACCCAGTACGGTGCAGACATGATGCTCCATAATGGGCAAAAAGATGAGCATCATGCAAATGCATGAGTGATATTGTCAGCACTTGTAGGGAGTTGTACACACAGATCTACTTAGTTAATAATGAGATGTGCACACCTTCTGTGCACCTCACTGAGCACACATTTAAGCATATGGCTGCTGAGATAGAATATATCCTGCCAGCCTTTTTTCTTAATTAAAGTTATGCAAGTTATGAAATACTTTCCTTTATAATAAGCTCTTATTCCTGTGGAGAAATTTCTATTTGTTTTTATCTCATTTGAGCTTCAAGGTTAATCTTAGTTTAAGAATCTATCTCGCTGTGATAGCAACCTCATGGTGCTGCAGCCTGATCCGTGTGTGTGGGTGTGTGTGCATCCTTTTGTTCCACGCTGAGGCTGGATGCTAACTGAGCAACCTCCCTGTCCTGGTTTGTCCTACAGACAATAGCAATAGGTGTAGGTGGCTGTGAAAATGGAACAGGAAGGATGGTTCCCAGATCCTATTGAGGGCCATTAAAAAAACCCCAAAGGGGCAGATGCAAAATTTGTGTCTTGTTTTGCAAGACAAGGCAAACGTGAGATATTTCACTTTCTGATCTGCTCAAAATGGGAATTCAATTCTGGAATCCTTGATATCTATTTACTTATTTTATTATATGACTGCAGCAAGTGATAATTTATTCCAGCATGAAAAGAGACATTAATAAAGGAGAAAGAATAAAGAGCAAGACATTTAGATCAAATTAATATACATGAAATAAAACAGTAAAAATCCCTGCTTTATCCACAAATAAACTTTTTATGTCCTATATACTTTATGATGATTCTCATGTCATACCTTACATACGTATTGGACAAATATAGTAGCAATACTGAAATAATTGTTCACAGTAATAGGCACTAAAATGAATATCTGAATTATTTACATAAGTCCATCTTCCCTTGGACCTTTGGATCTGCAGTAATTTAAGATAATGGCTCAGCTTTTTCCTCTAGTTCATCAGTATTATATTTTTACAATCTACAAAAGCCATTCTCTTTCCTCCTTTTTTTTTTCAGGATTTGTAATGAATAACATTTTACAGAAAGATTAAAAGACACCTTTAAATGCACCAGCAGTAGTGGTGATGGTGTTTTCTGTTCTTTGAAGTACTATGGTAGTTCTTACTCTCTATATCTGCTCTCAAATTCTTCTTTCCTTTTCTTTCCATGCATATTCCTCCTGACTCCCATCTCAACCTCTCCATTGCCTTTTGCTTTTTTGACTATAGTCCTTGTACTGTCTCTCATGACAATCTCTCTCATGCACATATTTGCTTCAGCTCTCTTCTCATTTGTTCCATTAGGTCTTACATGGTTATCCACAAGGTCCTTCCTATGTGCTTCAAATCTGTGCTAAAATCACATTCGTGTGATGTTGTGGGTGGGAAAAGAGGTCCTGATGCTTTGTATGATGTTGTAACAGCTCTGTCTTGAAAATATCCTCTCTCACATAATAGACTCAATCACAAAGCCACTGAAATTCTTGTAAAATTCCTCCA
This sequence comes from Neopelma chrysocephalum, assembly GCF_003984885.1. Taxonomy (NCBI): domain Eukaryota; kingdom Metazoa; phylum Chordata; class Aves; order Passeriformes; family Pipridae; genus Neopelma; species Neopelma chrysocephalum. The sequence goes on along the minus strand of NW_020897809.1, from coordinate 13,620,534 downwards.
GACACCCACGTGTGCACAGGTGGACCCAACATAACATTTCATCTCAGTTTGTGACATAGAGGGGTACAAAGGACTTGAACACCTTGAAATATTGGAGCACAAACTATCCTAACACTGGGGTGTTATTTATCAAGAATTTTTCTGAAAGAAAACAACATTTGGGGGCCAAAATGTGAGCTCTTTGTTACACGTAAAAAAGGGCTCTTTCTGCCTTATAGAGAGGGTGTGATTCAGTGCATCCATTGTATAACCCCATTTAACCATCAAAAATGTTGCTGAGAACTAAAAGATAAAATATAGATCTACTGTTCATTTTTTCCCCCAGTTGATCTTTTGTGTTTGATCATAAATGCACATTGTGAAAAGATGTCTTATACCTCCAAGCTAAACACTGTTTGCTACTCATTAGTGATTTATAAATGATATTTTCTCCCTGGTGACATATCTTTTGATATGATTCTCTAATAATAACATCCACCAATATTAAAATAAGAACATCCCCATGTATTGTGATCACCTTCAACCACATTTCCTCACTAAAATTAAATTTTAGCACACCAACTGATATTGTATGCATATATTTGTCTACCATCATTATAAATCTCCTAAGGGTCTCTATAAAATGATAGTTTTGCCTCTTTCCAGTAATTCTACCTAATGCTCTAAAGCAAGAAACTAATTACATGCTGACTTTTCACTAACTTTGATCTTTCAAAACCCATACTCTGAAGTTTCTATAGGTAATCATATAATTACAATACACTAAGTGGGATGAAATTAGGCATCAACTTTTTTTTCTCGAAATAACATTAACTCTTTTTGCAAATAAACATTTAATTTAAAAATATTAATAATTCAGTTGCTCGCTATTTATGATATCCCAACATATAAGTTTTTGTATGTAAGATTTCAAAAGAAAATCTAATTATATGCAATAATATTTATAACAAATGTCTTATTCTTACACAAAGAGTTTCAGTGGAAGGGGCCATGCTAAGAATTCATGAAAAATATGTTTAAGGAAGGCCAAGGATAAACGATAGTGGTGTTAGGAAATTACTGATATTTCTCTAGGGAATCTTTTAGTCTCTCGAAAAAATGACCTCATTTGTATTTTCCCAATGAATTGGTATGATATTTCCTGTTAGAAAAATTGAAAACAATTGTTGCTTTCAGCTGAACTATACTGCTATAGAAAGAAAAAATATCTTGGGTTTCCTCTTTGAAAAATATAAGTTCAACTTACTTCTATTTTCAAGCATAATTGTAAGAAAGTTCGATTTTGTAAGGAAAACAAACATCACAGCCTTCCTAGACAACAGAGAAATAACTGTGCACTTCGATGTTTTCTCCTTTCATATTTTCAACCTGCTATTTTAGCTCAGCAGTAAAACCATAAAATCCTCCCATCCCAAATGCCATGGCCTCCTCCCAGCTCTTCTTGCACCCAAATGAGGGCAAATACAAATTCCAACATGCACAAAGACAACTTGCCCCTGCCTCTCACTGGGGTGCACGCTTGTCATCTCCTCACACGTGAGTGTCCCACAAGGTCTGGCTCACGCCCCAGAGGAGGCAATGACAAGCTAAATTAACTGACTTCCCTACATTTTATCCCATACTCCAAGGAAGGGACTGCTCAGCATGAGGAAGGGTGGCAAAACACCTCTCCTGGATGAGCACTTCAGTTGAAAGGAGAGCATCAAAACGATGCCTGGGCAGTGTCTGTGCACTGGGAAGAGAAGAGGGATGCTCCATGGCAAATATTAAGTCCCAATCACAGTTCCCAATGTGAGTGGGAGCTGTGGGGCTGAGCTGTGGGTTCAGGTGATATTTCCGATGGTGGCTCATCACAGCCATGCAACAGCAGATGCTCTGACAACACAGAGCACCAGGGTAAGGGATGCAACGTTGTGCCCTTTCCCTGCTGTTCCCTGCACCTACTGGCTCCCCCAAGCCTAGTCCCAAGGCTGAAAGACCTCCTGCCCCAGTGCATGGCCTTCCTAGGAGACTGGGGCAGCCAAAATCGCTCTGAAGTCACCCTGTGTGGAAGGGGCAGTGGGGCCAGACGCCTCCAACCCAGGGTGGCTTCACAGATGACTCAGCAGTGCCAAAAGGAAACACGTTGTTGGTGAAAACAGGCCTCTACCTTTACTACATCCCACATGTGCACCTTGTTTGTCTAATAACACTCCAAACCGCAGAAAAATCTGAACACCACATTCACTTTAAAGCTGAATAAACAAAATTTGTTTTGACTTATCATCAATCATGCCATGTGATCACAGGGCATATTGTGTGCAAACGGCAGTTGTTTTATCTGGAGCTTCAACCTTTAAAAAATTCAAAACAGTAAAGTTGTTTATTTGACACCGGTCCTGACCCCCAGACTTTAGCGCTGCATTCTGACAAAGTGAAAGAAAGAAAACACATTTTGCTTCTTCATTGCTGTGACATAAAGGAAACCCGACTTCTCGGGAGACTTTTGACACATTCCTTGCATTTGAAATGTACCAATAGGAACTTTATCTCCTTCTCTTTTATTTTTCTAGAAACTGGAGGAAGAAAGGTGTTTACATGGTATTGCACATGGTAGCAACTCTCATTATGAGGATCTGCAGACACACAGTATGTGCATTTAGCTTTGGGAATTGCATTACTTAAGAGCCCTGTGGTTAGAAAGATGAATTCAGACAGACAATAAGGAGTAACTGTTTGAAAGCCAAGCCACTTGCACAGACTCAGTTCACAAATGGTAGGCTTGCAAATATTTTTTTCAGGAATCAACTTGAAAAGTCATTCCAAATCATCCTGAAAAAACCACAATCTTTTCCCTCCCTTTGTTTCTTCCATCGATAAATAGATGTGAAGAGATTGCAACATAGTACCTGTATCTCATTTTGTGTTTACCTGTGTATCTGTGTCTCTCTGGAAGAGAGACAGTGTATTTTGTCTTCACATGTCAGAAATGACAGAGCATCTAGAAAAGCTGCAGATCACTGAATAATATGTGGCCATTAAGTATGATAATTAAAGTTTCCTTCTTTTTTTAAACCTCTAAAATTAACATCATAATTCTCATCTAAGAATGAAGAGCAATTATACATCAGGAACACCTCAAACTTTCACTCCATTTTTTACAGGCAGCTTTGTGCTACTTTAACTTCACCATGCTTCACCATGAAAAACTTTCAAATTCATCATATGGTCCTGAAAAAACCTAAATGCATTCATTCTCCTATTAACTCCTCAGGCATAAAGGAAAACTGACTTCTGGAGAGACACTGAACTTAACCCTTCCATATGATAGGGCTGTGGCTAAGGAGAAGGTCCAGGACTGATTTCTCCTCCAGACATCCTATTTTATCTTGGTTGAGTCTATTCAATTGTGTTTCCTCACATTTTAAAGATGATAAAAAATAATAATTAACTTCCAAATAAATATGATGTGATGCTATCTAGTATAATGTCTTTAAAGTGGTTTGAAGTCCCTAGTTACAGGAACATGAGCCACCATAAATGTTCTCAAGGAAGGGCTTGCTGGGAGAAGTAATGTCTTTTATTAGATCAACTAACATATTTTAAAAACATGGACCTGCTTTTGGACACATGCAGGTTTGCTGCTTCCGTTTCAGCTCTGAAGAAGAACCTAGATAACCACATCTGTTGGTCTAATAAGGGTTATTACATACGTAAAACTTCAACAAACCTGTTTCTGCAACATAAATAATGTGCACAGGGGTCTGTGCAATCTCAAACTGTCTCTGGGACCAACCAGTGCTGGACACTTTGGAGGCAGTGCTTGTATTGCTCTCTCATACTTTACTGAGTAGGGGGCTCATCAGTGCCTTTCACTTCACATCCCCAGTGAATGGCCTACACATTTTTGTTCTACTTGATCTTTCCCCTCCCTTTTTAAAGTTGATGCTCACTTGCTTTTCAAATTCTTATGCATGTTTCCACCTTAGATTTCATTTACCATGGCTTACATGCAGCCCCTGGGGATTAAGCCTCACTGTTAACTGGTTGGCACAAATAACCTCTTGAACTCATCAGATTAATCCCACTGATTTGTTTTTATCTACTTGCTCTCTTCAGTGCATCACCCTGTCACTGTATTGAGTGACTGCCATGGAAAGGCAGCCCATCCACAGCAAGTGTATTGATGGAACTTCCCCCAACAGGGTAAGGAATGAAGTCACTTAGAATAGAGGGAAAAAAAAAGAAAAAGACCTTGTTTCCTCAAGACCAGGAGTCTTAATATCTTCTTTCCTTTCTTTGTGCTGCCCTTGGGAGGAGAGGGAGAAGTGAGGCTGTGGAAGATGAGTTGTTTTCCTACCAAAAGCTGGAAGAAGCTCTATTCAAGATAATGACACACTGTTGGTCTAAGCTGGTCAGACCCACAGAAACCCTCCATTCCTCCTCCCCATAGATTGGTGTATAGCTAATTGTATTTGGAAGAATAATTCTAATAAAGATGTGACCTTTAATGCCAATTGGTGGTTTTAATTTCGATTCGTAATCAGTCACCTCAGTGTGATCCCTTCTCGTGTGTGAGCAGCAGTGAGGCCAATGTGAATATTTACACACAAAAAACAAATATGGGCCCAGGGAGGCATCCCATGGGGCGAATGCATATATTGCAGATCTTAGAAAGAGATTTGTACATTACTGGATTCTGAAGCGAATAAAAGTGCATAAATTCCTAGGAATCAAAGATAAGTCAAAGGGAAAAAAGGCATTCGCAAGTAGAAAGCAACCCCCATAGCTCATGAATAGCCTAATTATGAGAGAGCCCCACAGGCAAATGCAAAGTTACCCAGACAATTGCCTTTGGAGCTCACAGAAGGGTCAGACACTACCCTCAGAATATTATCTTCTGTAGCACAGCACCTGGGTCCTGTACTTTACAGTGCCATTCAAAAATCACACCAAGGGACAGTCCAAGGAGGCAAGAGCTGAGAGGAGCTCAACATGGACATTGCTGTAATGTTTGTGTGTTTGAGAATCAGGTGCCTTTTCTCATTGTGAAGCTTCTCTTGACACGACCACACTCAAAATTTGTTCAATTTCTTTTCCTGAAATTCCCTACTACGACCATAAAAAGCCATTAAAGGCTCCTTGTGGCATTCAGCATATGGTAATGCTAAGAGAAATGGTGTAGATAGCACCTTGTGGCAGCAAGATTTTGTGATGCTGGAGGTGCCACCTTCCTGCCAAGACACAAACCCCTGGTTTTCTCAATTTTGTGAAAGCAAAACCAAGTTTTTTCTGCCACCTATCATGCAGGAGAAAACACCCATTCATCTTGGAGTTAAGAATATGCTTGGAACTGTAATGGCAATTTCATTTCTTGGCCAAACATAGTTCAGCAAAATTTGCAACATACACTAAACTGTCTGGAGTCAACAATATGCCAGAAATGGACAGAGAAGTGAAGGGCACTCAAGGAAGATCCTCAGACATAGAGATTGGCTCAGATGGAAAAGGGAAAGAAATAAGCTTTGCCTGTCATCCATGGACCTTAACTTCCTTTTCAAGTACAATCTGACCTGATGTAGGCTGCCTTTTCCTTTCCCCATTTGCTCCAGCCAGTCTGAAATTTGCTTTCACTCCCACTCCTACCTCCTCTTCAACCTCCCTTTCCACGGGCTCTTGCAGTACGAATTTGCGTTGGGAAATTTGGTCCTTGCTTTACTTCCACAGCTGCACCAACCAACCTGTGACTGCCTGGCTCTGCTGATAAGACTATGGAGAATAAATATGACTATATGAAGAGTTTGGCTGTTTAATACTACTCCTCTCTTTATAGAAATGCCCTTCATAACCTGAGCGCTAAAGTCATTATGCTTGTCTCCAGATCACTTAACAGGGCTCATCTCTTTTACAATGCTAAGAAGCACCACCTGCTAATTAAAGGTACAATACGGTCTCTTTAAATCCTTCTCAGATTTAATATCACATGTATATTCATGTGCTTAAAGGATATATGCACTCTTGCATTTCTGCATATTTCTACCTTGCTTTAGATACTGCTTTTTGCCTGAGACTATGAACATCTAATTGATGCCCTGCACTATTTTCAAAAATTCAAGGAAAGGAGAAAAATTCCATTTATACCTGTGTCCCCTGCATGTTTGTGTGTACAGAGCTGTCTCCCACTCAGGAGTGGATAGAGATCAGAGGCACTTTTTGATCTGCCTCAGTAGTATGTAATGTAACAATCAGTGGTTTGAGCCCACTTCAAGGGGCTGTAACTTCTTGTAGCTAAATACACCCGAGATTACAGAAAGCTAAATGCTCAGGTCATTCCTGTCACACTTGGGGGGCAAGGCAGGAGCACACTGATGTTACTCTGTGATCAGTGAGGACACACAGGGCTGTCCTGGGATCTGGTGCAGTGCTGATCGTGTCTTTTATACACCACAGCAGAAAATGAGGTTTGCTAGGCTTACGAACAGAATAACGCAATGTATTTTTCTGCAATAAACTGAAGATCTCTACTCCATGGTCCTACAATTCCTAAGTATAAGTATAAAGTTATCTCTTTATTTTTATTTAATAAAGAAGACCCATTTATCCTATTAAACTATAGCCTGTTTTCCTATTTGCTGTGTTGAGATCCAGGAGCATCATATGGTTTTGAAATAGGCAGTTTAATCGGATTCAGAACTCATTTCAGAGAGAATCTAGACTGAGTCAGTATATGTGGTTTTAACTAAAATAATATTTTGTTAGACTCTAATACGAAGTTAATACCCATATGAGACAGGGTAATACCATTCAGTGTTCATCTTAATTAACTAACATTAACTATCATTAGACTTTTATATGGTACAATGCACATTACTCCATAACTTCAATACATCGCATACAGCTAGATTATAATGCATAATATCAATCATGGTTTTCTCCAAGCTTTCGAAGCACCTAGCTTTGATTTTAAAAGTTAAGGTCAATGTTAAGTGTTACACTTCAGCTGAAAAAGTTAAAATCAGTGTTAATTAACGATGTTAATTAAATGTTAATCAGTTAAATGAAAGCATTTTTCATCCATTTCCCCGATAAATTGTGGTCAGGTAATCTTGCATACATTGTTTCAGATGTCATATGAATGTGTCATCACCCTTGGGATGACTAGGAGGGAAGTCCAAGACAAGCATTCTTGCAAAGATAAAACAAATTGCTTATCTCGGTACAAAGGCAACTAAATTGCACTGGAAATCCAGACTGATGGATGGGAAATTAAAGGCACAGCAAGGCAATGCTGCCATTGCTAGTCTCGATGGTGACCACAATGCTATCCTATATCTGAGGGGTTAGAAGAATTTTGGGTAGTTGTGAGCCTTTGGTTCCGCACCCAACCCCATGGAAGTGGAGTCCCTGTGCCTGGCTGTATAGGAGACAAGAATTTCTGGAGTGATCTTCACTTGCACTGAGGGCATGTCTGCCAAAATCATCAGCCACACATAGATCAGACATGGGCAGTCAGAGTCTGCGCTGCTCCAGCAAGGTTATATATCAAAGCAGGGAAAGGGGGAAGTATACAGAATACTCGAATTATACAACTGCCATATCATGAGTTTATCATGTGAGTGGGCACAATCTAGTACACTTTCCTAAAGCTGACAAAAGTTTTCATTCAAGTTCAAAAATTTTGTATATAGTACTGTAACTGGTGTGTGTATATATATACACACACATATATGTATCCCGTGTGTATATATAAATATGCACTATTGTATATAATGTATATGTATTACAGACTAGGACATTTTAAGCAAGACACTGTTCTTCAAATGCCTTAAAGATATTGCTTACAATTAATTGGATTTGAAATTTATGCTCCAGCTGGATTTCAGTCAAACCCACAGTTCCTTGCATGTTACTGAGATGGTTCTTTTGGCTGAGAACTAAGGATCTACCCTGTCATGTAGAAAATTTATTTAAAAAATAAAATAATAAAGCAATGACATAATTGACTGTGGATATCAGCATTTTGCATGCCAGTGAAAATCAATATTTAAAGTGTGGTTCCACTTTGAAAAAGGTCTATATAAATATATTGTGTCCTCCTCATCAGATCTGTCTGGCTATGTGTTCAGGGAGACAAATCCCATTTCTGCTGACCAAGTATTATCCCTTCTCTTGTCTTTCCCTTCAATTGGTAGTGAAAAGAAAATGCAAATAAAGAAAACTTAGCACTTTTACAAATCCCCCTTGAGTGATGGCTTTCTGGTAAGTCCATCACAGTGGTTCAGTTTGGCCTGATGTGAACACCAAGTGAAACTTGGGCTTCCTCTTTTCTCCTGCAGTGACCAACTTTTCACGGACTAATTATTTGTTAAAGCTTGGGGTTAGTGAAGGCAAGGAAGATTTGAACAGCAGAGAAGGCATGAAACCAGGTTGTGATGTTCGTGTCTCCACTGGCATGAGGTAGACATCCACTCCAGACTATGCTCTAAGTATTTCATTGCCTTAGGTTATGCTCTCAAAAGAGCAGATGATCTTCGCAACACAGTAGTGGAGCTAAAGTTTAAGCTTTAGATTTATGTTCATCTTGGTTCTCTTTCTGCGCTCCATAGATAGTCAGTTAACTCCAGCAAGAGCTTCCCAAGAGCAAAAAAGTCCTCTCTATTCCCAGAAGCCTTCTACAATGCCAGCAGATAGATTCCTGGTAGTGAGGAGATAAAGGTTCAACTATGTAATAAATTAAAGCTGAAAACACTCAAGGAGTTTTGATGGACATGGCTATGATCATTATCTCCCTTCCTTTTACCTGTCTCCATCTGTCATGGTCTGAGAATTCATACTTGCTCCACAGGCCAGATGAGCAGAAGAAATGTGACTTGTGGAAACCAGCAAGGCTTGGCAGAAGATAGACCCTGGACTGCCAAACCCTGCGAAAACTGACAACTTCTGGGTATGCCAAACTTCGAGAGGCTTAATGTAGTCTCTGAATTTCAGTGCTTCTACTCTTAAACAACAGCTAATTGGGATCTTACAGAATAAAGTGTTGGGCTAAGTGACGAAAGAGGCAGGTAAGAGTGTAAATCCTGGCTGAATTCCCTGTTTTGCAAGCTTAGCAAAAAACCCTCCACTTCTTCCTCCCCATCTGCCTAGTGTCAAGAGAGAGACTGATCCTTTCTCTCCCCACTTCTCTACCTTGGGCACAGTGCCACCTTTCTCCATGGCTCTGAGAGGCAGGAGACATCGCTGTGCTCACCCTTCCCATTCCTAAGGGCTGAAGCAACCAAACAGGCCATTCCCGTAGTCATGTGTCTAATGGGTAGTGCGGGGAAGGACCCTGGGGATGTTTTTCCTTAACACTAACTAAGGAAACTCTCTGGGTGAGAACACAGTTCCTAGCAGGCTGGAGAGTTTGTTCCATGCTGCTTCTGCTGAATAAGATCATTCTGGGAAGAGATCTTTGGCAAGCTGCGCCTAGGACAAAGCAGCAGAGCCATCGTTCCTGCGTGATCATAGAAAAATGTGTCTGAAAGCCTTGAACATGCACAAAAAACCACCTAGACTGGCTTTATTCTATCAGCTGAATATGAACACTTGGCTGACCATCATGGAAGGATGTAAGAAAGCATTTATAACCCATATAATTATTTCTAAGCAGCAGACACATGACTGAGCCCCAGGAGGTACAAAACAAGAGGTACAAACTTACGCAACAGCTGCAGCGTTGCTGAAACCGAGCGACAGCTCGGGAAATGCCAGAGCACTTCTGCCCTGGAAATTTCACAATGATGGAGAGAGACTCCTGGCCAAGAAGAGCAGCAGTGTTGATGGTGGGAGAGGTAAAGATCACCCACGCTGAAGGCCAGCATGACCTCGGGGCTCTGCACAAGTCAAACTTGTTTAAGCTTAGTTTGATGAGCAAGCCTTGGTCTTAGCAGCATTATCTATGCGGTTGTTGTTCCACATCCACAGCCTTTCTATCACATTACTTCAGTGCTGTCTCCCAGTTGCATCACGCCCAATACTGCACGAGTTCAAAAAAAAATGAACAGCACTGCTTTGGGCACAAACACAGGCTTTTTGTGAAAAATGTAAGCTTCATTTATAATGTTATAGCCCAGTAGGCTTGGTTATGTCACCAGGCCTGAAGTGGATTTCATGAGTTGCACTAGCACTGGGCACAACCCCCTTGTCAATGCAAGGCATCCCATTTGGGTGAAGGTAGGCAAACAAAGCCATGGCATCACTGACTCGTCACCCTCCTCAGCTGGGTATAGGAGACACACTTGGGGACACCAGCACAAGGGTTGCAGTTCCACTCAGCCTTTCAGGATGGTTTCTCATTCCCAACAACTCGGTGCGTGGGCATTGCAGCAGGATTTCACTTTGGGAAGAAAATAGGGGTGAGAACAAACAAGAGTGGTATTTTTAAATAGCTTTGCTACCCAGACATCTGAACGTGGAAAGGTAGGGAACAGGCACGGAAGGTGGCTTTGGGGGTTGCAATGAAGGTGTCAGTCAAGGGGCCATGTGGGATCATGCGGTTGGGAGATGGGAAGCCAAAGGGAGAAAAGACTTGGGTTTGGATTCTCGGTTTTTGATGTGCTTGTTCCAGGAGTCCCTTGGTACTTGGCGAGAGAGTATTTTAAAAATAGAACACGTCATGCTGCCTGTATATTTGGGAGCTATTCAGTGCTTTAACAACTAAAGGAAAAAATAAAAGGAAAGGCTGTCCAGGATGAGATCTTTAGGGGCGGGAGTAGAGAAGCTTGCGGGCAGGATGAAGAGGGCTCACCCCCTCACAGCCTTGCTTCATTCCTCTCAAAACTGATGGAACATACAAGAATGTGTTGAAATTCTTGTTTCTTTCTTACTGCATTGAAAAATCTCTATCCTACCCTATACTGAAAGCTTTCTTCTTATTTTTATTTTTTTTTCATAAAGGGGACAGTGTAGTAACAAACTGCCAAGAAAAGAAACTGTGGTGAGTCACTGAGGAAATTTAGTAGAAATGATAACACTTCACAAAAATGAAAATTATTACATTTACTGTACATGGGAACAGTAAAAAGTCCTTTTTTATTGCTCTTGGAGTTAAATAAGAAGGGACTCACATTTCCACACTGGTATATAATATAATTTGCTTGCCAGCAGTTTGTTTTTCTCTTAAATGCAAGTTGTTTTGACAAATTTCTTAGCAATTCAATACACTTGTCAGAACCTGTGCATGGCCATTGTGACTATGTAGGAGTCTATTTTTCTGGACTTTTTAATTTTAATAATCCAATATCTTATTTCTCAAAGGAAACTCCTAAGATTTCTGCCCAGCAGCATCTGGCAGTTTCTGTTTTGCAATAATAATAATAAAAACATGGAAAATATATGCAAAGTGTCTCTAACATCTTTTATGGTTGAGGATAAACAAAGAGATTTTTTTTCCATTCATCTCTTCAGCCATACATATCTGAGTAGAATCCCTGTAGAAGACATCAAAGTTTAGTATGTTAAATATAGGATTTCCCAGCCCTAGTCTCAGTGGAACATAAGAGGATGATGCATGGAGTAAAAAATTTAGTTACCTTATTTTTCATCTGTGGATTTGGTTGCTTCCCTTACTGTTTTTGCTATTTATGGAACTTGCATTATAACGAAGCCTGCTTTTCAGCTGCAATGAATAGGACTTTCTGCTGCTGACTGGAGCTTTTCAATCTGGTATCATAAAGACAGATGAATAACAGTAATTTTCTAATATGTTGGTCAGTGATCTGAAGATTCACTTATTCAAGGTTCCTTGGGTAAAATAAAATTACATATAGAGGACCAGCACAGACTAGATGAACTACAGACTCCTCCAGATAAATTCATAGTTTAAATGAATTAAGGGCAAGATTTCCTGCCTATGGCATTTGAGCTAATAATCTTCGTAAGGCATAAGCAGGTCTTAAGTGGGTTTTCAGCCTTATGTAGACAGTCTGGGTAGGTGAGAAATTTGCATTCTGTCTCAAACAGAAGCATGGATAAATGCAAACTAACTTGTCTTGGATGGAGAGGGAAGCTCTTCTATATGCTGCACAGAAATATGTTCCTTTGATCAACATAAACTAAAAGTCCAAGCTGGTAAATTCGTTAAAGTTGGGTTATGGAAAAGTTTAGCTCTGTAGAATGAATTAGTCCATCTCAACAGAGGCCTTTTTCCTCATCTGTACCCAAATGGGGTTTTTCTCTTTTAGTTTTCATATATAACTTCCAATGGCCAAGCTCCTGGAGCATGGACTGGGGGACATGTACGTGGGGGCTCCCAGAGATAAGAGAAGCTCCAAATAATACATGGAGAGGTTCCTTTGGAGATGTCACCTCTACCATAAGGAACATTTGGAGAAGTGGAGTACTTTTTGAATAAATACAGCCCTAAGAAAGGCCCATTGACTGAGATGTGCTAGTCAGATGTGTTTAAGTTATGCTTCCTGACTTCAGAAAGAAGAGAAACTAAGAAGGGCAGGGAGCTCTGATACAAGGTATTAGTTAATCAAGCCCAAATATACATCTAAGCTTCTCATTCCTTCATTTGTTTTTCCTTTGCAAAGTTTTAACAGCATTTTCTTTCCCATAACTGAGTTCCCCTGGACTTTAATTTTCTAATGACAGAAACCAAACACACAAGTTGGTTTTATTGCAGAGGAGAACTCGCTCTAGTGTGAGAGATACATTACAACATGCGAGAGAGGAGTGTTTGTTTTTTTAAGGTTTAAAATATTGTTTCTTTATTTTCCACCCTAACTCTTGAGAACTTTGGCATTTGACTAATTTACCGTGCGTTCAAGGCTGGTAGCAATATTGGAAAAGAAATATGATAATCACATGCTGCCACAAAGCATTCTATACCTCGCTCTCTTTTCCAGCTCTAGTTTCACATGTGTTGGTTCAATGGAATATTCAATAGACATTTATAGGAAATAAATTGAGAGATGAATGTAAACCATATGGCATCTGGAGGTTTATTTGTAAAGCCCCTGCATCAAAGCTTTCTCCAGATCACACCATATTAGCTATGTTTTTCCAGTCCAGCAGAATCAGGAAGGTAACCACAGACTTCCTTGATGGAAAACACATGAAAAACAGAGCAAATCTTAATATGTAGCTAGAGCAACTGTTCAAGTAGCATCATTTAGAATAATTTTATTACTAATGTGTAAGGAGCATTGTTTAGTGAGGAATTTCAAACCAGAAACCAAATACAAGTTCATTTGCTAAGCTTCCCAAGCATTAATTTGTAGAACTCACAGACCATTAAAATGTATCAAACCGTACAAAATTGCTGTTTGTACTTTTAAAGTACATAGGACAATTACAAATTTTCTTGAAATGCTGCACTGGAATTATATAAAGAGACTTTTTCTGCACAAAACATTTCATAGCCAATCCCATCCTTCTACGTAATAAAAATTATTGATTGGGCTGAGGGAGAAGTTGGTTTTCCATCTTATTTATTTCTGTAAAAAAAATATTAAGCTGCTTTCAATCTGAAATGCTTACTGTTTGCTGGAGTTTGGCAACAGCCAGCATTACATCTGAAGTCAAATTAAATTGTATTCTCATGCAGTATGTTACATAAATCATTAGGAAATGTCAAGAGCTCATATATAGTTGTGTTTTGGGTTTTTTTTCAAGTTTCCACTTACTTTCCAAAATAATTTTCATTTTTCAATGTCAACCCCTTTTCAGCCAGTTAGACCAGCTATAATGATTTGTGTGGTAAATTTGCTCTTCATATGAATATTTTTTAATAACTTGTTTAATATTTAATATGCTGCACATATTTGCTGGGCCAATGAGTTACAAGGTGCAATGCCAACTCCACATTAGGAGTCCCAGCAGTGTGAGTATTTACTTTGTGCCCCACAACAACACGCTCAAGAAAGTGAAGTTTGTGGCTTATGAAGCCTCATTCAAGAAACATTTTTGCCCAGGATAAGACAAAGAACTAGGGCCTGTTTCAATACTTAACTTCTGGTAGACACTTAAGTCTCCTTGACTTTAATATTAAGCATGTGCTTGAAGACAGACATAAAATGCACAAGCATCTGTAGGAATCTTTCCACTGACTTTAATGTGCTTTGGATTGTACCCTGATATCTCAGCTCAAAATAGCTGTTATTACAGTAATAAATGATTTGTAAAGCCATTCTTCTGAATAGGTACATTTATACTAAGAAATCATAATGACTTCTTTAAAAACTCTTACACTGCAAATTGATACATTTGGAATAATTGCTCTCCTCTTCATTAGGGTTTCACACTTCTGTGGTGCTTTCCAGACCAATAGTTTGAAATCTCATTATGGATTTAGATAAGTATTTCTACTCCCATTTTACAGATGGGCTAAAGGAGGTGAAGAGAGACAATGGGCCTCATCCAGTGTAGGAAGCTTCCCATTGACCCAGGTAGGTGCTGGAGTGTAAGGTCCAGCCTTCCAGAAGATAATTCCCACCAAAACCTACATAATTAAATATCTAAAATATTTTGTGTATTTAGCCAAAAAAGCCTCATGCTCCATCAAAGCGCAAGATCTCAGAGAGAGGTTTTATTCACAAATCCTACTCTCCAGTGATCCATCAACAAAGTGTTCAATCTGTAATATTCTGGCAATTCTGACATGGGGAAGTGAGAACGTTATTTTAAGATCCTAGTTAAAGTCATGAATGAATCAATGAGCAGCATCCAGATCCCAAACAGAAGCGCTCCCTACTCCAGAGTGGAGGGAAGACCAAGGACGTGTTTGATAAGGCCCCTTTAGGAAAGTACAGTGGCATAAGAGTCTCGTGGCACTGGACCATTAGCTACCTTCTAGGCAATTTTTTGATAGGAAGAATTTCTACACAGAGAAAAATGGCAATTTATAATATTGTACTGAAAGTGCTAGACTTCCTACCTAGATATTTTAATTCTTGCTAAGCAACCAGAATCCTGAGTAAGCAGCAGCGAAGTCAGAAATGAAATAAACCTTTGTGAAATCCAGCTTTGGTTGTTTGAATTTCAAATACCTTCAGAGTTCAGGTAATGTGAGGATCGAGCATTTTCACTTGAGCCCATCTTTAGTTAAAACTCCCTTCTCCTCATCAATCTCATTCATTCATCAACATACAGGTTAGCTTTTAAACATATGGCAGTCAATGAATGCCACTCACAAACCTTAGAAAATAAGTATGCAAGCAACATCAGTTTAAAAATATGCAGCTAACTGCTGGAAGCTATTAAAACCCAAATAAACAAAAGAGATTATACTTCAAAGAAATGTCAACAGTTTTTCCTCTCCTAGAACAGAGCAGTTTTCTTTGCTTCTATCCCCAGCCACATCTGGAAAGTGCTTACTGCTTTACATATCTCTAACGATAAAATTAGTTTATTGATTTTTCAGAATTTCCTGATAGATTTATGCAATTTCCAAAACAAAGGTAAACTCACATCCCAGTAAAAAAACCAAAAACCTGGTAGTAACTACAAAGAATTCACAAAATCATAAAAACACGGAGTTATGCAAAGGAACAAAGCCAGTCACTTGCTAAATAATGCTGTACCTCTGTGACTACTGTTAGAGAGCAAGAAATTGCAATTTTAATTACTTCCTTGTATATAAATGAAAAAAAAGTATCTTAAGGCTAATTATGGCTGATGCAAAGTCGAAATGAACCTTCATTTCCAAATAAATAGAAGAGATTTTTAAATGAAATCTGCATATTTCATGGAAAGAATTAAGAAGAAAAAGGAATAATAAATCATGACTACAGATTCAAAGAGCTATACAAAAATTAGATCTATTAAAGTGTCTGCAACTCTGTGTAACTGAAAATTTAGACTCTAATTTCCACGATAGCAAATTGTGTCATTTTAGGCAGTCCAAATGTTGGATTTTTAATTTGCTTAAAGTTCCATGTTTTTAGCAGCCAAAACCTTCAAAGACTGTTAATTTGATTTTGGTTTACAATTAACTAAGCAGTAGCAACTTAGCCTATACAGAAGACTGCCAAGAAAAATGATATCTTTGGTAAATTACCAAGGATCAAAATGTGGACAACAGATTTCTCCCCTCCCACCCCTCCACCCCCCGACTATTTTTAACCAACAATGATAGTTTTGATAGAGTAAAAGTATTTCTAGAAAATATAACAACAAGGTGCAAGTTTTGCCAAACAATCCAGAATTTCAGAAGGAGCAGTATATGTTTAAAGGAGTCAAAACCCCCCCCAAACAATTTAAGCATTAAATGTACAGTAAGTACTCTGTACTCAAATAAAAAGAAAATAAACTCTAAGAAGACTGCTGCAGAATGGGAAAAAGCAGGTCTAGTTTGTTTATTTATAAATTGGTAACAAGTAGATTCTTTCGCACTAACTAAACCAGACAGTAATTATAAACACAGATTGGTTAAATTCCCTGCACCCTATCAAAGGAAATGAGTTCCTCTCTTTTCCAAACATTGTCATTTGTTTATTGAGCCTCTTTTGGGCTTGATTTCATTAAAAACGATGTAAAGCCTACATCTGCAACTCCCAAAACAATGTTAACCTTGTTAAGCTGATCCAGAGTCCTCATTACAAAAAAATTTGCAGGCAAAAGAACCAAGCATTTTAAAGGGGAGTCACTGGAATACAGAGCAAAGAATTTGGATTATTTTTGTTCCATTACAGAAAACTTATATTACTATGCAATAGAACAGGAAGCAAACAGTAACCGCCTCAGTAGTTCTGGATAATTAGTTACCTAAATTCTCTGAGGTGAACAAAATGTACTTAGATGGCAGAACATTACTGCTTGTGTGCTGAAACAACACAGTAATCTTGGTTAAAATGAAAATCACAAATACAGGAGGAAAAAGTCATGTTTAAAATCACTAGTCTTTATCAGTAAAGTACAACTGAGTTCCTCATTAGAGTAACAGTTTTATTAAAAAGAGGATGATACTGCTTATATTAGCTGGTGTCAGATATCAGATTTCAACAAACTTTAACACTGTAGGTGCTATTAAAACATCATTATTAGAGTTGCCATGCTTGAATGATTTCCACTAAAGTGATTTCCACTATTTGTTGGAAGACAGGAATAATAAATGCTGGAGCTTGAGCTGGTAAGAACTGATCTGAACTTTGCAGACAAAAAGTTAAGAAGCTTTGTCCCGAGCATTGCTGGGAGTGGGGTTAGTGAAACTCAGTCCTGTGCCTGCTGCTGCTGAAATCCTGCTGGAAGAGCTGAAAAGGGACTGAAGAGGTCTTGTGTGCAGGAGTCCCAACATGCGCGTGAAGGAGCGCCAGGGAGATGCTGTTACACCTGGTGTGTGTTCCCCATGGGATGTTTGTCTTATGGTAGCATGGCCAAAGCAGGAGAGCACTATGGGAATTACCCCTTCGTGGGGCTGATCCCTCTGTGCCCATGGATTGGGTGCTGTGACTGCAGCGTCCCAAGATGTGCCTGTGATTAAAGCTTGTTCCCATGACTTAAGAGAAAAATGCACACCAGGGCAGCAGGATCAAAGACAGAGTGATGAGCATCACCTAATGCTCCCGGACCAATTAGCCTGACAAACTGCAGATGTCTTCACAGAACACATTGTAT
The DNA here is from genome assembly GCF_003984885.1 of Neopelma chrysocephalum. Classification (NCBI taxonomy): domain Eukaryota; kingdom Metazoa; phylum Chordata; class Aves; order Passeriformes; family Pipridae; genus Neopelma; species Neopelma chrysocephalum. Next base: position 13,602,957 of record NW_020897809.1, on the reverse strand, counting down.
TTATTTACTGATTCACAGCAGCACTGAGCAGTTTGCTATCACACAGCCACCTCCTCTGGTCAGGTAAATGGTGGGTATCTCTCACCTACAGTGAAGGCAAATCAAGGAAAAACAAACAGTTTCCCAAAAGGCAAATCCTCTTTCCATCACTATTACTGCCATCTTAATGTTCCTGGGATCAGCTCTTTGACCATGTATCCATGCAACTTTTTCTTATGCAATCCACCTAAAAATCTAATTTATGCAGGTTTGCTCCTAATCTTACTCAGGTTCTCAAACATTGTGAGTACTTTGATAAAATGAAGACAATGTTCATTACTTTTGCTCTCTGGAAACATTTTATGATACTAAATTAAAATGCTTTTAATTTTTCAGTATTATAATCAGAATAAAAATTAAAATATATTTGAAGATTATGTCTAAAACAAAACAAAGAAGGACCATCAAGAAGAGGGGAGCATATTAACAACTCATTTTGATTTCTCTTGGTATATAATTCCCTCTGAATCCTTACATATAACTTTAAGTTTGGCTCCATACTGGGATTTCCAGCTCAGCTTGTCACAGGGAATTTGGGGCAATTAATGTCTTGAAAGACTGTGCTTTTAGAATAATCAGGAACTTTGTCCTTCTAAATATTCTGCTGTTTCTCAGGAATATATGTGGATTCTTGAAATAATAAGTTACAGTAACACTGTAGGATCAGGGCCAGATCCTCAGCTGGTGCAAAGTTGGCTTTTCTTCATTAACTTCAAAGGGACTATGCTGATTTACACCAGCTGAGGGAAGATGTGGCCCACGGTGTCCAGGTGGATTTAAATCATACACATGAGAAATACCTCAGTACATCCAGGTTTGTACTGAGGTTGAACATAAAAGGCCTGGGTAGCGGGAAATCCATCCCTTTTTATTTTTAAATGCTCAAATGTTTACCAGCTGACCTTCCCCTTTACTGCAGATCTGGGAATCAAGGTGCATACAATAAAGTTCAAACCAATCAACTGCTTTCAGCTGTTCTTGTGCAATGAATTTTTAAACATTTGATCATTAAGACCAATCTATATGCAGGTCAGTTTTCTGAACAGGATGGGAACAGTTTGGGAGCAGATGCCAGGGCACTGACTCATGAAGAGGGACTGTTAAAATAACACAGAGAGCACATTTATCTTGGGCCACCCATCAGGTGAACACTACCAAGACCATCTCTTTCCTGGATGGATGTACAGATCAAGACAGTTAATCTCTAGCATAGCACCTTTGTTAATTGAACTGTAGCACAAAGGCAGGGCAGCACTCATTGCCATTGAGGTGGTTATCTTATCACACACAAACTTCTCTGCAGGTTTTAGTTCTTCTCCAGTTGGTAAATTCTCTAGAAATGGCACTCCATGCTGCTGTTAGCTTGTTTATTCTACAAAACTGCCTTATAAATGCTCATAAATATGTGGGAAAATTTCAGCTGTGACTGTTTGTGATATGTTCACTTCCAACACTTACTACTTTTAATTCACAGAGTTTGAGGTGGGCAGCAGCCTTTGGCCATTGATCCCTATTTCTGAATCACTTCAATTTTATAAGTAGGTCACTGTCTGTGCTCAAAAGCTCACATTCACTGCCCAGCCACGTTGGTGGGCACTTGGGTCATGACCTGCCCTTCCTAAGCCCTGCTGTCTCACCTGGCTGACCTGGGGGGGAAGGTACCTGGAGGACAGTGTCTCATCCAAAGGCAACAGCACTCAGACAAATCATAGAATGATAGAATGGCTTGGGTTGGAAGATCATCTTGTTCCAACACCCCTGTCACAGGCAGGGACACCTTCCACTAGACCAGGTTGCTCAAACCCCCATCAAACTTGGCCTCAAGGTTCACACGGTCATGTGCAACCCTTGGTGGGAGAAGAAGAGATGATTGGCATAAGTCCATTAGAGCTAATTAAGCTCAGACACTCTTTAGACACTCAGGTAATGAGTGGTGTTGAATGGAGGCACAATTTAGGTGTTTTGTTTCCTTGCAGTGCATGTGCAGAATATCTGGTCTTTATTTAAAGCCCTCAACCTTCGAAGCCAAGGGGGAAAGCAGGCTAATCCTGGCAGCACTAGGGTTATTCAATTTTGAGTTATTGTATCTGTAAAGAGGATGGTCACTGAAGCTTGCCTGATTTATCAGCTATCTTAGAAGCAGGCCCTCAAAGCCAGAGCTGCTGTGCTGAAAGCCCAGTCCTAACTGTTATACAGGAATGTTTTGCAATTTGCCTAATCTATATATTTGTTGATTGAATTCCATTTTCTTCCAGTTCAGTGCTCATGATCACCATGCACATGGTTGCTTTTGTACAGACATCTTTATGTGCATACAGTGTTGCATCTAAACAAAAACATCTAAACCCTGTCTAGCTAAGATACCACATTGGTGCCTCTGGAAACACCACCCAAACAATCAGAAGGGTCTAACTGAGGTGTTTTATTTGAGAAACCATTTCATAAGTCGCAAATATTTTCTGCCAACATTAACTCAATTCCACGGGTACTTCATTCAAGGCATGTAGGCAATTAATTATTCAAATATATCCCTAAATACCATGTAACTTGCATCTAGTGGTAAACCTGAGCCCTTGGAAATGTCAGTACTGGACTTGAACTACTTGGAGAATTTTAACAAAAATTTTTGCAGAGCATTTGCAGATGCTGAAATCTGCCAAAATTTTTGTAGTGTATCCAGACAGCGTAACATGCTGGTAGCCAAACTAGAGGATATTTGTTTAACCCAAATGATAGCATTTGGGTCAAAGAACCAGTTGAACTATATGACTTATTACTGCAGGCTGACCCAAACCATACTTGCGACTGTATGGAGCAACAAGGAGTAGGAAACATAAAGTTGAAGGGGTGAGTCTCATTCTAACACTTGCTGAACACATCACCTTGGCAAGTCACCCAGCTTGTCTGTGCCTCAGTTACACTGTCTGAAACGCTGAGATAATAACAATATTTAATCACCTTTGAAAAAAAAAGTGAGAGATCCTCAAACAAAAGAAGCAATAAGTGTGAAATATTCATTATAATATTAAAGAACAGATGGCCAAAGCAGAGATCCAGTTAAAAGGACTGCACAGAGTTATAAGAAACCTCTTGCTGTGACGTATGCGCTTTACGATGTGCATTCCCTCAGACAATACATGATGAGTCGGCTGCAGCAGTTTATGTTCCGGATTAGAGCATAGGCATAAATAAAGCTACGTTTTTATGTGATCCCAACAAATAAATGGGAAGCACGGACAGGAATGTCTAGCTGATGGAAAAATGAGACACCACAAACAAACCACAGCTTGATGATAAAAAAAAGAAGTCTAAGATTTATATGGCACAGCTGGCTATGTGTAGTGCTTTTGTAAGTCTACAGCATCTGGTCACTTGTTTTAAATGTCTGAATAGATAGAGGCCTGAACCTTGCACAACTGTGGAAAAAGAGGCAATGCCTCATAGTAAACCACACAGTCATGCATTGCACAACACCCTGGTGCACGTGGAGACCTGCCTGACTCAAACACCAGGTGAGAAGGGGCTGGAGGTCTCCTGGCCAAAGGGCACAACTGTCCAACTGCACGTCTGTCCTGCATTCAGGGTAACACTGACATCCACCCACCTACATCTTTCTGGACAAGCTGTGCTGGAACTGGAGCATGTCTTCTAGAAGGACATCCAAGTGTAAATATAATTGACAACAATTTTTACCATCTCATTTCTGTGAGCTTTACTGATTTAGAGTTATGCTGACATACATCACTGGAGAACACGGTCCACTGGCCTTCAGCACCTCTATGAAACCACCCCAAAATACCCTAGATATCCCTTTGTGAACATGAATGGTGCTTCTTTGTCTGTAAAAACAGGGTGAAATGACAAACTCTCTTACAGACAGAGAAGGAAATGGACCATCTTCATGCTTTACTTGCAGAGTACCCAAGCCTTTCATTGTTATCAGATTATATTTTTACCCAAATTTTCAAAAAAGACACATAGCACAACAAACCATGGGAGAAACACGCTCCCAGTTGTGGTGTGAGTCACTCAAGAGAAGGAAAGAGGGTGGAGCTTGTTGGGCTGCAGGGCAGCACCACAACAGCAGTGGGGATGGCCAAAGGGTGGTAAGAAGGGAGGAGGGCAGGTGCATTTTACATCTGTATATGAAAAAAGTCTATGGAAACTCAAGAGGTTGAATGACAAGAATAATAAATAAGGTGCTGCCTTGTTCTAGGGCACAAACGAGTCCTTTGCAACAGTAGGAACACACTGAACACAACCAGCTAAATCCCTAATTTGTGCGAGCTGTAACTGTCAATGGAAGAAGTTTCTAAGACTTAAGATATTTCTACAGCTGTTAAATCTTCCATGCTCTCCCTGGAAAGGTAAAATATGGTAGGCCCAATCTCTTATTTTTTAAAAGCCTCACAAAAACCCAAAGGTTTGTGCTCCCTCTGTTGGTTTTCAGAAAAAGATTTGCTTGGGTTTTGTTTTCCCCACAAATATCATCCTTCATTTTGTTCTGACATCAGTGGAAGGACAAAAACGCATTTGTGTGACGAGATGTTATTTACACTGAAGTTTCTCTTGTTTAAACAAGAAAATGGACGTGCTAATTTCAGCTCCATCCCAAATGCAAAGAAAATGAATAAACATTTAATAAACCAACTGCCAAACCGGAGGAAGATTAAAGTATTTCAGTACTGCTGGAGGAAATACTGCAACCAAAAGAGGGATAACACTGCACACAGAGTTATATCACAGATATCTCAGTTGGTGTCTGCAACATTGTTCACCAGCTTACAGAAGCCTACATTCCCAAAAATGTGCATTGCTCATAGTATTTTCTACTGCACCTACTTTCCCTTTAGCATTGAAAAAAAAAAGTGAAAAAGAAGAAAAAGCCCAGTTGCAAAACTAAACTAGATGAGTGTGAGTCTGAGATGATATAGAAGACAAATAAGAAAAAAATTGTGACAGAAGGATAGATCAAATTCTTGCAATTTTTTTTCCTTTGGTGTTAATTATTTACAATATATGTTTCTTATCTACAATCTGTTTTTCACTGCATCTTTATTCAGCACAAGGGAGCCCTGATCTTGGTGGGTTTTTAGCTGCTAGTGGAACACAAATACTAAAATATGATATCAGATACACTTGTTCAATTATTAATTTTTAGGAACAGAATGTAAAGTCATTATCTGCAGAATATGAAACCCTTTTGGTTTAAATAGTACTAATGACTTAGATGCTTGTTGGAACAAAATGTCTGCACTTTGGCCCTGAGAGGAGGCTGAATTCAAGGTCTCTGTGCCTAACCCATGACCTTACCCAACACTCCCAATTTACATGAGTGAAAATTGATAGGTGAGGCAATGCTGTTTGTCAGACACACCATTTGGTTTGGTAGCCTTGAAAGGAAAGGGTGGCTTCCCAGCCTGCATCCATAACCACAGACTAAGGCACTGCATTAAGGAAAAAGCCACCAGGATATATAGCTACTATTTGTCACAGCTGTTGGAAGGGTGGCTGGTGACCTGCACCTCTAACGTATTTGACAGCAGCACCGGTTTGGCATCCCCTGTTTGAACTGCTGGCTCCCTGTCCATCCCCCTCCCTGCCTGGCTGAACTTGTTTGTTGCTGGCTCCCAGCCCAAGACTTGTGACACTGCAATTAAGCCGGGGTGGCATGCAGAGTCTTTAGGTATTTTAGCCATTTTGCCAAAGCTAGAAAAATCCTGACTGAACTGGAGCAGGAAAACAATTTGCTGAAACATCACCTGGAGCAGGAAGTTATTAGATGCTTGAGTGACTTCTAGAACAGAAAACTATGTATGAATATGTACACGAGGCAAAACAGATGTTGTCTTGACCTCTGCACGCTGGAATCTTATAGCTGCTCTGTTTACTCTCTGCTGTCCATAATGCATCTTTAAGCCAGGTGCTGCCACTTATCAGGTATCTACATCTCTTGTTTAAACAAATGTTAACTGAACTTGACAGCAAAGGGGACCCCTGCAGCAAAATCGGCAGAAGACAGCTTTAAACCTACCTTCAGTTCTTACTCCTGAAATAACTGAAGTTTTGTGTGACTAGGTGAGGAGTGAGGGCAGAAAGTTGAACTTTTGACCCCATCTCCATGGGATTTCATACACGGTCTGCCTGGTTCTCTGGCAGGGTGTAAGGCTCAGCTTTGCAGGGAGGAGGAGAGCTGGTCTTGAGGAATCATGCTGTGGGCTCTGTTCCCTGCTCATCAGACTCTCCAGGGTCCTTTGAACGAGCACATCTCTTCTAGGGCCATCACTGTAATTACTACTTGCACCATAACTACTTCTAGCATCATAAACTACTCCTTGCATCATAGTGACTGCCGGCACCATGGCTTTGGCCACCTGTGCTCCCTTGGGAAATGACACAGCCACTGACAACAGGTGTGAAATTAAACTCTGTCACCACTCCGTTAAGGGCAGCCCTATAACTGTTTATTCATGAAGCAAAGACAACAGGCACTTCAGGTTTTTCAGGAAGCTTCTGAGCCTTCCTCCTTCTCCTGGAACAGCTTCCTGCCAGCTCCTGGAACACACAGCTGACGTAAAGGGTTTTCAGACCCCCACAAGTGCCTGCAAAGAATTGAGCCCCTGAAGCTGAGGAAACACCACCACTAGCAAGGAGGTCAGTGTGAGGGGTTTGCTGTCAGCAGAGAGCCAGGCAGCACAGTCAACACAGAGGCAACCCATACTTCATCCATCATAATGGATGTCATGAAAAGCACCCTGGTTTCAGAGCTGCGTTACAGACTTTTTGGTGCCCAGTGCAGAACAACTTTCAGGACCTTAGCACAGCTATTTCACCATTCAAATGCTCCTGAGGAGATAAACATTCTTCTTATATAAATAAATAATCCCCTAATCAAAGTTAACTTTGGGTTGAAATTGGTCTTCTGATTGATTGGATTTGGTTTTTCTAAAGTGTCTGTCATTAACCCCTCAAAACTGTGTAGGGGCTCAGAAGCAATCCAGCATGCATTACATGATCAACCTATCAATATTTTAATTAAAACTGGATAAAGGTCATAGAAAATGGGTACTGATACCACTGACAACTGAGAGAACATGCTGAAACTCTGTCAGGACCCTGCTTACTCAGTTGTTTATGAAAAGTTTATGATATCCTAAAAACTAGAGGGCAAGGAGTTGGATTTGGCATTAGAGATCAAGGCCCTGGAGTTCATTTCAGAAAGCCAAAAGAAATGCTTATGTAGAACCAAGGGAAGACACTTTGCTAAATTTTATGAAATGGGAAATAATGCTAGATCTTGTTTTTCTAATAAAAAAATACATCTGTCAAGTTAGAAGCATGTAACTATCCAAAAAATGTCTTTGGGATATCAAAAATGGATGTGGGATGAAATTTATGTGCTTTTCTCCAGACTGGGAACACTGCTGATTCCTGCTAGAGCTTGATGCCCAAGATCTGTCTTTTGCAGCTTCAGTGAGCTGCGTCTGCAAGCGATTCCAAGCTCAAAGTTAAAGGTCATTAAAAAAATCAAACATTTTGCCCCTGCAGAGGCTCAGGGTGGGTACATGCTGAAATAATCACCTGAAGAAAAATATTCACTTGAACCATAGTTTTCTGTCTTACATCCTTCCCTCACAGACAGTCCTTTACCCCCTGTCACCTCATCAGGAGGCAGAAAGGGAAGAATGATCAGGTCAAATACCTCCACTATCCCCTGGAAGACGATTTCTAGAAATCATTTGTTTCCAAGGTTCCTTCTTTAATGCCTTGCAGAAAGGAGGTCTGGTACAATGAGACTTTGCAATTTTTTTCATGTATCACGGATTCATACAAAGGAAAATCACATTCATAGTATGATACCTGATCTCAGATGGTAGTAGTGGACTCAGCACATTGTCCAAAATGTAGTGAAATTACTGCTGAAACTGCAGAATATTCTGGGTATACCATATATGCATATACAGTGTATTAATTTTCCTTCCTGCCTTTATCTTAATAAGTTCCCCTTTGCTCCTCTGCCATTAATTTACGTTGAGGATTTCTACAGATGCATGCTCACAGATCTATTATACACTGGGGCAAATATTCCTATGCTGGCTGGTCTACCCAAGTCTATTCTTGTTCTACAAGAAGAATAAGACACAGAATTCCTTGGGGAAAAAAATCTATTCAATGGTGTTGGGAAGACTGGCATTTTGCTAAAACATTTAGGATTTCTCCCAATATGTTTGTTACGTAATGGACCACGAGTGTGTCCAGTATTGGAGTTCGAAAGTTATCCCAGCCTCTGAGACTACAAATATCTTTGCAGAAGGGTTATGTCGCTTATCTCAAAACATTTTCAGGGTGTACAACATTAGCTGTGTTGTCTGCAGGCTCGCACAGCTCATGTCTGCTTTAAAACAATGGCAGCAAAGAGGAAGAAATATGCCACACTCTGAATAACACTGATCATAGAAACAGGTAGAGACACCTTTTCCATTGAAACCCACAGGCAGATATTAGGGAGAGCAGGGAAGTTCTATGTAAAATATACTATGCTACCCAATCATCAGAGGTTTGAGATTCTCTGATGAAATGGAGTCTCATCCAGTTCCCTCTGTCACACTGTCCATTTAATCCTGGTTGAGAAGTCAGGGGGTTGGTGAGAGTTTACTCACCCCCTGGCCACCAGCTCAAACTGTGGGAAATGGCTAGTGTGGCCATCAAAGAGAACAAGGAAGCCTGTAGTGGGCAAGATAGTGAATAATGCCTGAAACACAGACTATCCCTAGACCAGAAATGACAAAATATTAGGCTGATTAGGTTGGTTTTGAGGATGAGCAGACTTCAACCATGGCAGTCTCATTCCTTATGTGATAAACTGTGCAGTCAGCAGAACTAGAGACTGCCAGGAAAAAAGTATCACTAACACTCAGGAGGTTTTTAGAACAGGACAGCTTGTTCCTGCTGCAAAAGTGGGAACACTAAATGAGCTCAATAATTTCAGTCTCTAAACCTGTCGTTACCTGCCCAGCTGCTGATAGTGCTGTTATCTTGTTACTTCTGCATGCGTGCTTCCTTCAAGGATTTCAGTGTTAGAGCTCTGAAAGGATATCTGGTTTGCTTAAACATCAGGAGCCTAAAAAGCTAAACCGAAACAAAAACCACACCTATAATGACATGAAAAGAGTTGTGCATTTCAATGAATGGAGGACAGACACTCCATGTAACCTGAGTTTAGTTACAGAACAGTGAAGATGAGCTCTAGATTCACTGAAAGTGTATAATTTACCAACCATTGGGGCTTTGTTAATATTCCCCTTTTATAGTTTTTTTTTTTTTTTTTGCACAGTCTGATTAGCTAATTAAAGTTGTAGGCTGTTTCCTTTCAATCAGAACTGTGAGTGTGTACCAGGTGCCAAGCATCATGACATGCAGAAAGGCAGACGAGCTCAGAGAGATGGAGGGCTGCAGAAAAGGCTCAGCCCGACCAGATTACCCCACTCTCAATGGGCTAAAGCATCAGGTTGGGACATTCATCCTGTCCTGGCATGAGGTACCTCACTGTGAAAACAACTCAAGCATCATGGTAAAGTGTTAGAGCATTGGGTGAGAAAAAAAATCTACACTACTGAAAAATTTTCACCAGCTTCATGCAAGCATGGTTGGGTTAAATGAGAGAAACCCCTGGATTAGCATCCCTTGGAGCAAACTCATCTCCAACAAGCTCTTGTTGGATGTGCTGGCACTTGAGCAGATATGTGAGCCTGATCCAGTTGGGCACAGCTTCTTCTATTCTTAAAATCCTTCTTGACATCTTCACCTGGAGCTGTTCACAGCATTTGCCACAGAAAAGTGGGTTTTCATTGTTAACAAGAAACAGTCAATAAAGAACTGATTCACAACCCCTCATAGAGCAAAACCAGCACCAAAATAGGTACAGTTTCCTGTGGCTGTACAGAGAAGGAAAACAATTTGGGAGGTCTTTGGGATCAACTGGATCAATGCTTTCTTTGTTGTGCTACTAAGCAAATAACCAGGGTACGTCTCGAATAAGGTGAGGTGAATCTTTGGTCAGAAAGATGATTAGAAGGTACTAGGTTAATGTATGAATGTGCTTTGTACATTTAAAGGTACTTGGCTAAGATTTAAATATAAAATGGGGGTTTGAAATCCGTGTTCTCAGGAATTTTATGTCTCAATTCTAAAAAAGGGGTTTATAGGTAAAGAAATAATAGCACCTCCAAGATGCAGTTGGCTGGCCTAAACACCTCAAATGGGGCATGGACGTTGACAGGGTTAGCTGAGGTAAAAAATATCCCACTCCTTTTCCAAAATCAGGGGAAGTTACTGTTTAAATAGAAATTGGCCAAGTTACCAATTAAAACAATTTAGACTGAAAAAGGCTATAAAACAGAGAAATTTTTGATCCACTGGTAAGATGACCAAAGTACAAGATAGCAGAGAGGAAATTATCAAGGCAAGACAATCTAGGACTCCTAAATTTAAGAATAAGCTGCAAGAATGCTCTGCATAGGTACAGGAAAATCTTTAAATATTTAACTATAGCTGTTTTAAATGCAGATTGGGCTACATTTTCTTGGCATCACGGAATTTTTTTCCATTTCAAGGCTAGCAAACCTCCTGGAATCTTACCAATAGCCATGAAAGATTTAAAAATTTGAGTAACTGTGGTAAGAATGTGCATAGCTGATAAATAGGAAGAAAACATTTGGACTGCCTTACTGTTAGTCCTAGTGTTTCACAAATTTCTTTATCTAAAATTATGGCAACTGGAAAAGACCTAAGCTAACATTAAAATATTTAACCAAGAGTTCAAACACACACATATTTTATACAGTGGCAGTAATATTTCTTTTGCCCAATGGAGCTCACAATGTTAGTTTGCTTACTACCAGAGGGATCCAAAAAGAAATAATGCCAACACGCTCAGCATATTTCTAAAATATTTTTTCCGCTAAAATGTGCGTCATTCCAAAAACATGTCTGAGTGGTTATATTTTGGGTGAGGAACAAAATCAGAGAAAAAGTGTCAAATACATCTTTATACTACAATATTTCGCAGTCTATTATATGAGATGGTTATTTACACAAACAGAAGCTTAATATGTACAAAGAGCAAGGGGAAAAACCTTATGTTTAGGTGTTGCTAGAGTAAAGCAGCAAAGCTACAGGTAAACTGGGTAAGTCATTTAGGTCAAACTAGGTTGTCAGGCTGGCTAAATCCTGAGCTGGCATCACACCAGTGTAAGACTCCTCCTTCCTTTACAAAGGCTTCCACATTCATTGGACAGAAACATTTAATTTTGTTTTTGTTCAGTTCATCACTTCTGATTTTTAATCAAGGCACTGGACACAGGAGGCAAATGCTCTCCCCGTAGTTCCTGCAGGTCCCTGCTTTGATTGCGTCAGTCAAACCACAAATCTCTTTGTTGCTCTCAGGGAGCAGGGCCTGTGCATCCCACAGGGATCAACTCACCCTCCCTGCTTCTTCTGAAGGTTGGCAAGATGGTGATGGAGCTTGTGTGTGTGACAGACCCCTGTAAATCCTTGAGCTTCACCCTCAGGATGGGACACCTTGGAGATCCATATCTACCTATTAGTGTGCTTAAAGACCCACTCTCCTCACCCTCTGCTCCAGAAGGGGCTCTGGTCCCATTGACATCTCCCTGGTTCCTGGTTTGCCTGGGGTGCTAAGCAATTCCTGCTAACAGAAGCTTCTGTGGCTGCAAATCTCCTCTTTATTAATTTAGCTCAATAGGTAACATGTGACTGCAGGAATTTTGGCAAGAGAATTAGGAGTTAAAATAAGAGAGAGCAAAGGGAAAAGGTTACCAGGGCTAATCTAAAGTGATGCTAAAGGCTTTACATGGCTATGAATAAAAAGGAAATTGTAAATAGTGGTTTTGATAGTCTTTTCTGAGGTTTATAAGTGACATTTCCTTTACTTCACCTTATTGCAATAATAACACAGATTTGCTACGCTACATTTTTCTAGAAATCTTGCAGGACACTGAAAGCTGACTATATCCTATTCATACTTTCTGCAGAAGAGTGTGTTCTTGGACTTCTAAAAGTTTTCCATTTGGGGGAGTAGAACTTTCTCCTCTAAGACCCAATTAATCATTGCACGCTGTGAGGCACCTCTAATGTACAGATTTAACGAGACAAGCCTTCCTGGTTTAGTTTTTTCCACCTTTGAATAAGTGCTCCTTGACACATAAAAATCAAATATAAACAGTGCTAGGACCAAAATCCATGTTCTTGGAACCGCACCTAATTTAGAACTGTAAGAACTTGGGAATGTTTATATTTCATCCCTAAAGTCTTCATCTGTTTATATCTAAACTGCAATCTGAACTTAGACACAACTACAAGGCTCAGTGAAGTAGGAGAGTGTTCCCTTGAGCCACAGTCCTGGAAATCCACCATCTTTTTTCTTCATTAATATCTAATCCTCATTTAGTAAGAATTTAGCTACTTTTATCCTGATGTGAAACTTCAGGACTGCCTATTTCACTCTGCTGCCTGCTGCTTCTAAATACAGCAGTGCTGGTGGTGGAGGTGGTGATTGTGAGTCATAAACACTCTGTCATTGTAACATGTCAGATTTGTCCAAAAGAAACATATTTTTATATCTTAGATTATTTTATTATTAGTTTAAGAAGGTTCGTTTAGCTCCTAGCAAAGCCACGAGGAAGAATTATGCACTTAAGCAGTTCTATCTCAGATGTGTAATGCCTTGCAGTCATTTAACATGCTGAGACAAACAAGAGAATCCCCAGAGTGCTCATCTACTATGGGACTTATTTCATACTGCATCAATAATGTAAATTGAGATGTGAAGATAGCTCCTTGTTTTTCTAAGGTATGATTACACTAGTGCAGACAACATCCACTCAGCTTTGCTGGAAACACTGGAGTCAGCTCCTTGATAAAAAACCTGGCCCATTCTTTATCTGAACAGAAGAAAAAATTATACTATCAACAGGAAATTGTTGGGAGCAGCCTGGCTTTGTGAGATCAGTTGTTTGCTGCGATGTTTTCCAAGCCCCAGGTGAAGTGCTGAAAAGCCCAATGCAGAGGTTAATATTTCTCACTAAAGAGACTTCAGATAGTAGTTTTTGTTCTTCTCAGTGAACTACCCTGGCCCTCATTTAATTACTGTGGTGATTGGCAATTCATTTAAGTAGACCTCACACAAATTAATTCAGCTGGATTTTTTGAGTCTATAAGGGCTCACCCATGAAACACTTGCATCATCCTACCTTGATACTTTTGGTGGAAAATGGAAGTCACCAGGAAATTCAGTTTTTCTCAGCATGACCTTTTATCTGCCCTAGTAAGACACACAACATTATGCCTAGTTAACATCCTGGTGCAGTGCCCATATCTACTATTGTACAATACATCGAACAAACATAAAAGGCATCAATCAAAATCCTCAAAATGTCTTTTTCTGCCAAGATGCATAAACGTTTCCTATCTCCCATCAAATTATTTTAATTACAGCTGCTGAGCTTCATAATTATTTTTAGCCAGGCTGGCTTTTCTGTTGTTATTGAACATATGATATGCAATATATTGCATTTATACATCCCACTGGATTTTGTTATAGCAGAGCGACTCCTGTAGCTGAGATGGAGACCTTTTCTGTTATTATGAAACCATTTGACATTTTGCTGGAAATTTTCCACCTTTACTATCTTGCTAAGGATTTGGAGAGGGCAAGGCACAGAGAAAGGAAAATTCTTTATGCTCTCTCAGGTTGTTTCCTCCTATAGCTTTCCTTCTTCTCCCCAAAATGTTTCATACAGATGAGTTTCTTATAAAAATCCTCCTTATAAAAATAACTCCAAAACAAACAAAACTGAAACATGATATGGACAGATTCTTACTGACAAGAGGAGCCAAATCCCTTTTTTTTTATGACTTGTTATAATCCAAGATCATAGAACAAGGACCTTTATCTTTTCATGATCTTTGTTTTCAACAATGCATCCTGAATTTTGCTTCAGTTTAGGGTCTCTCCCTGCAGGCAGTAAAACATAAGGTAATTACTGAAAGAAATAAAAAAAAGTAAGCTTGGCTTCAGCTGAGTAAAACCAATTGGGTTTCAAATATATACCAGCAAGACCCTGTATGTTTGAGTGCCACTGAAACACATGCCATTTATAACACAACAATAGTGATCCTCTTCTGAAAGACACTGCTAAATGTGCAAGTCACTTACCCAGGAAGAATTTGTATTGCATTTCTGAAAGCAAAATTACAGTAGCTGACAAAACATGAAAGTTTCATCATGGTGGATTAGAATGCACACAAGAAATTCAAAGGAATTTCTCGTTACTCAACGTTTCAAATGACGCTCTTTACGTGTCTTTGGGGAGCAGATTTGTCTCCGCACTCCATAGAAAGGCCATGTGCATAAAAAGGTTGGATTACAGAAACCTAGTAAATAATATAACAAACAGCTAATTAGGCTGTACAGCAACATGAGCAAATATGTTCCTACACTGCTGATCCCCAAAGAAAATGTGTCTTTCTTTACTGCTAATACAACTATTTCTTTGCCCAGGAACTTCCATGACATCAAGAGATTATCAGTTGATTTGAAGATTCCTTGCCCCTCCTTGCTTGTCATGGTCCATGCTTGCACAGGTTTCTCTACATTTCAGTACATTACAGAGTGCTTGCAGATAGAAAATTTGATGCCACCTCTCCCCTCCAAGTAAGAAATGCTCTCAGCATTTATGATTTCCAAAGATCTTTCCAAAAAAGGACAAGAAAAGTACACAGCTAATATTTTTTAGTCATAAAAGATTTTTTTAAAAAATAAACAAACAGAAAAGTGTCCTTTTGGCTGAAAGGAGACAAAATTCCATTTGTACTTGCAAAAGGTCAAGAAAAAATTTAGCAGCCTTAATGTATTATTAAGAAAGACGCAAGAGAGGAAAGGGAGGACATTCAGCTCTCAGTCAAGTAAATACTAGTCAAAGGTACAGCACGAAAACCCTGGTGGTGGACACAGAATCACAGGATTCAAACAAACTCAAGAAAACAAACTGAATGAACGACCCTGAGGTCCATCCTGCTGCAGATGGTACCTTATCTAGTAGCTTACAGACTACACCTCTTACTGCAGCGTAAATATGACATTGCTCAGTAGATTTTTAATGTCATTAGCTTTCCTTTTATTACTCCAAGACATTCTAATTATTAAACCACAAGAAACATGGTGACATTTTGTGCAATCTTGTAGAGAAGAGTTCTTGGCCTTGTACCATGTTAACATTACTACACATTAGGAGAAAACCAATTGCTGCTGCAACACTCTGGAGTGAAACAAAATTTGGAAGAGTGGTAAATAAAATTGAGGAAGAGTTACTGAAAATGGACAAGATTGACCATAAACCATCTGAAGGCAAAAAATATGAATTCAAGGTGTGACTTTGTATGAATTTACACGTCTAGTAATTAAAATGTGAAGGCCACAGCCTCTAAGTGTGGAAGTCTAGTTCTGAAGAAGACATGGGTACAATCCCTTCAACATTATATTCAAGTATTAAGCTGTGAACTAAAAAACAAACTCATCCTAAGATGCTCAGATAAGAGAATATTTAGCAGGTGCACTTTTGTATTTCAGCCTGCTATTGCCTCTGTGAGAATATTGAGTTCTGGATCCTCACTTTGAAAAGTGCATTGAAAAATTAGGCAATTATAGTAGAAAGTCATAGGAAACATTAAAGAAATTGAAAAAGATGCTGTCTCATGGAAAAGCTCATTTAGCCTAACTCTGACAGGATCACAGAGCAACTTTATCACAGTCTGTAGGAATTAGGCAGACAGTCTGAGAGAAAGAAGCTGGAAAGTTCCCCGACAGGGTGACCACTCGCCAGCTTCATCTCAGGTTGCAGTGGATCACCCTCTGTTGCTAGAAGTTTTTAAACTGTGATTTTAAAACTGAAACTTCCCTAAAATTTTATCTATTTCTGGCTTTTTCAGGCCCAAGTTACACAGGACATCACAGTGGGTGGGCTTGCTGGAACCCTCTGCCCTTGCCTGTGTTTTACTGCTCGGCATCTCCAGCTCTCACTGATGATCCTGAGCATTTTTGACTTGCAAGAAACCCATTAAAAGACCATGATCTACAGCACCAACTCACACCTGTCACCTGGGGTGGGCAACTTCTTCCAGTGTCAGGAAATGCTGCACAGTGAGATTATTCTAGGATCAGCCTTACCAGATCAGCCTTACCCTTCTGTCTGGGATGTCTTTGCACTACAAAAGATCTCAAATTCTTCCTGGATAAGAAAAATCCTCCACTGATCCCAAGCTCTCCTTCCCCACAGAGAATATCCTCCATACCATCTCCAGGAAGGATCCCTGCACACCCTCCCATCCAGCTCTGGGGAAAGCAAACAAATGAGGATGTGGCCCCACGCCCTAATATTGTATATAACACTTTTAATCATCTTACCGATGAAAACTGCCGTGTAAGCTCTTTTTATCTCCTGGCTAGTTTCGTATTAATATATTATCTCCCTGCAACTGATGACTACTTCCAGCTGGTGCCAGAGAAATAGGAAACTGTTTAGATGCTTTCTCCTGTTCCTATGGCAAAAATCAAAGAAAGAAAAGGAGAAAGTATATTACAGAGAATTGAAAACAGGTACCTTTTATTAATGTAGCTGATAGCGCTGTAGAGTTCACTGTTCTTGTTTAATTGGGCTACATATTGATTCGACTGTGGCAATGCAACTAGACAAATGTTCCTTAATTACATTTTAAATTCAACTTTCTGAGGCTGAAGGTGCTTTTGAAAAGCACACGTTGCTGCTGGCCCCACGACAGCCCAGGCTGACTTAAAGTTGCGCTGACGCTGAGCAGTTGTGCCCAACACTGAACCAGTGCAAAGCCTTCATTAAAATAAAAAGCAGCTCTGTAATGATATTTACATGACATTCAAAGTGCTCTTTGTTCTTACAATAAAATACATTCCAGATAATTCCACACTACCCAACCATAGTTCCTATTATTCAATTTTGCAATTTCTCTTATGTAAGCAAAGTTTTTTTGTAACGTGTTCACTAATTATTACTTTTGTAGGGAAAGGTTCAGAAGTATTTAGACTCCTAGGAGAGTGAAGACAAATGCATTATAGAAATAATGCATTTAGCCTACAGGAGTAACCCTCAGCTCACTTATAAAAGCTCTTGCCAGTCAAATCTACAGAATACGATTTGATTCAACTGTGGGGGAAAAAAGAGAAACACTTGCCTGCCTCCAAAGTTCAAGCAAAGATTCTTGAATTGAAGCTGCCAAGATGGGAGGTGGCAGAAAATGGAGGACTTGAATCTAGGGGGAGAATAAGTAAAAAAAATATTTATACATTCTGTCGTTCAGCTCTAATTGCTTCAAAGATTATTTATTTTTCATTTTTTTGGAAAATAGCTTGCAGCTTCTTAACATATTTTTCAAAGAAGGAGCTGGAAGGCATAATAAAAAGCAAGCAGGGATATGCTTTCTGAATAGACTGAAATAATTAATGTGAGAATGCTTCCGCTTGAGCATTTTTTATGAACAAAAAATACATTATTTTTGCTTTTAAATTGGAGATAATTTGTTACACGGAAGTGGTGGTTTCTTTAATCTTGAAATAATGCTAATTACAATGGTATTTGGGATCTGAATTTTTGCAAAGCTATTCCCTCGTTTGCTGCTGACATAAAGAAGTTACTTACAGACTTCAGAGGCTTGTGGCACAGCCCCACTTTGTTTGCCTGTTGTCCCTCTTGGTTTCCCAGTCCCAAACCTCATTACTCCTGTGATTTGACTATGTGGGGGTTTCATCTACTCTAGTTCACAGTCACTCCACAGACAGCTGGTTGGAACAATCCATGGTCTAAACATAATCTTCTTTTTTGTTTTTTTTTTGTTAATACCAGCTCTTCCCAGAGAGTGACCGAAACTCATGGTCACAGCTAAGCCCAAAGGAAAAGCGACATCTCCCCACGCTCTGCTGCACCACAGCATATTTCCAGGAGGAAGGTAGGAAGGCTTTGTCCGTTTACTTTCCACTGAAAAGCAGCTTTTACTTTTTTTACTGTGGAATTGCCAGGGAGCTTAGTCATGGAGCTGCACTGGGCACCTGCACAAACACAGACAAAAAGCAAACCCAATCTTCGTCCTAAAATCTTCTAGTCCAAGTACATCTTTGATCAGGTACATGGATGTACCTGGACACTCCCTTAGATTTCAAATCAAGGTCAGTTTGATTTAGCACAGAGATGGATCCTGAGGGTTGAGGTCCTGCGTGCTCCCTTTCCATGGGCTCTTCCCAGAGGCGTTTGCCATGCCCGGGGCTGCACGGCAGGAATTCAGTGGGTGTATTTACCTGCTGGAAAGCAAATGCAGACACTGTTTCTGCAGCCACAGTTTCATTTGGCAGAGAAACAGGTGCCTATCCACCAGGCAAGGGCGACACTCCCTCGTCTCCACTCGGGGCTGTGTACACAAACAGAAACAACACGCTGCAGGTACATACGCGCCGTGTTCCTTTCTCCAGGCATCTTTCATTATTCAGCATGTTTTCACCACTGAACAACAAATTGTTAGTGGTGTAACAAGACAGGAACACGTGTTTGGATATGGTGTGCAACCTGCAAAGCCTGGCACTTGCTCTGCTGAGCCGCAGTTCTCTGCTATGGCAGGATCAAAGCAGCAACTAAGACAGCAGTGAAGCTTATGGTGATGTTAAATAGGTAGATGAGAAAACTTGCATTTCTCAAGGGATGAAGATGGTAAGAAGTCCTATTTTTGTGTCATTTTGCAGGGCCAATGTTCCTTCTCCTCCATAAAATACATATATAGCCTGAAATAGGGAGCCGGGTGAGGTCTCAGGTAAAATGACTTCCTGGTTCTAGACCTGAGTTACCAGCAGGCTGACAGTGTTATTCAATGTGATCAAAGGAAAAGCAGAGGGAATTGATTATAATAAGACTTTTTTTAGCTGTGCTGAGTTTAGTGGAGAGCAAAACATCTGCAATGATACGTCAGGAAAACAGGCCAAGCTTTTATTTTGAAAAGTATTAGCTAGGTCTGAGGTAGGAAGACGCATAGACTTGTGAATCATCAGCATAAAAGTAGTAGTTAAATTTGTGTTTTCAGATGAAGATGGATAAGGCCAAGCCTCTAAAATAAAATCAGAAATAGATTTGAGAGATGAACCAGCAGAAAACAGAGACATAAGACCAAGAAACAAGTTTTAAGAAGATGGGGATGAAGGATATACACAATTTAAGATAGTCACAGGTTCCTGGGAGGTCACCTGGTGCATCCCTCTGCCCTACGGCGGGATCAATTATCCTCCTGTCTTTCCTTTCAGAAGTCTGTCTACCCTGGTCTGGACGGCCTCCAACAGTGGAGATCCCACAGCCTCTGCAGGCAGTCTACCTTAGTGCTTTATTATCCTGATTGTTATGAAAGTTTCCTGATGTCTAACCGGAATTCTTTGCTGTAATTTAAGCCCATTATGTCATGTCCTTTCCATTATGCACAGATTGTTTCTGTCTTCCCTGCCGCTGTTTCTTCTGTAATTACTTTCATGTCCCCTCTCAGGCGCTTATAATTTAAGCTAAACAACCTTGTTCAGCCAATCTATCCTGCTAGGTTTCTAGGGGTTTCTAGACGTTGTATTCAGGCCCCTCTCCAAACTTTTCTTGGGACATAACCCAGAAAAAAGTGCATGCACAGAGAAGGGATTACTTCTCACCTCTCGCAGGTGATCTGTTTGAACACTGCATGTTGCAGCAAGATGTCACCATGGGCCCCCAGTCAGATTGGGATCAGTGATGATCCCAAATCAGCCAGTTTTTTCTATAATTGGGTTGCTTGTTGGGCTTAAATACCATTGATTTGCACCCATAAAGCTTCTATTTCTGTGCTCAACTGCAACCTGGGCAGGAGCCTGATCTGAAAGATCATATAGCTGAGGATACAGTGCATCTGTCCTCTGTATTTCCCACACATTGATTTTTGATACTGCCCCTTTGGAGAAAATGATAAAAAGCTATCAATCTAAAATCAATTTATTTTTCCATCCGACTTTAATGCCTACTGCATCTGGGCCCAAAAGATGTTTTATATTTCTGTTATTTACAGACTTCTGGAGTCTGTGAAAGATTCAGAATGACATTTTGTAAATAATATTTCCCTTTCTTTTCCCTGCAAATTTCTTTTTGGAAATAGGACATTTCTCTATTTTATATGTTTATATTTGTTTAAAAATCTGAGCCTTGGTGTTTTGAATCTATCAATTTTTTCAGAAACATTTTCCATGACCAAAAGTGAATATTCATGTTTTCTTTATCTAAATATCCCTTTCAGAAAGGCATCTACACGACAGTGTGCATTTCCAACTGATGCAATGGCCCAGCAGGACTTTATATCTTCCCCAAACCACTTGTCCCATCAGGCACTCAGAGCAGCAGCCGACTCTATTGGAGCAAAACAGCCCACATTTATAGTTTCCTTTTTTTTTTTCCTAGCTATTAGCCCTAGAAATCTACTCCTGTTGGCAACTCTTACTGTTGGGTAATAATTTACTAGCTACCAGCACCCCAGCATGCCTGTGATGGTGTAGTAGCACAATCATTAGTTTCTATTCTGCAGTGGCAAGATGTGACAGGGAGTCTACGATTTCGGATGATTCTGGTGTCAACTAACTGTGACACTCCATCAAACCCTGCATCCTTAATGTCATGGAGAGTTACATCCTTTCATGGGTGATAAAGCCTGGGCATTCTGACAACCCCGGTTTAAGTGTCCTCGTTGGCCTCGCTGAGCTCATGTCACTTCATTGTTTTATAACTTAAATTGTCTCATATTGAAAATGAGGATTCAATTTGAGATTTTATTGTTAACCTTTAAGGGCCTTGGAGCTCAAAGTCTACTCAAGAGGTAAGTGAAGTTTATGCTCCAATTCTTAATCTACCTTCAGTTACAGACTTCTGCACACGTACCCCATTGCTTCCTGATAGCTGTCTGAAAACTTTCCAGTTTTTCGTGACAGAATAGAATGAATGTAGATCTTCAGCTGTTCCCAGGGATGTTTTTAAAGATGGGTTCATTTTTCTTATGTTTGTTTGAATCTTGCCACTTGTTTCACCTTAAAATTTTATGTTAGATCTGGAAAGAATTGTTCTTGCCCAGCCTCCTCTTTGAGAAAAATGCTGTTAAAAAAACAAAAATTCAACGAAGCCTCCAAAGGGCAAATGCTAACTTTTAAATTGAAAATGCTTTAAATTTTAGTTTATAACAGGAATCTTCTTTGTTCTTCAAGTGGTCATTTTTCTTTTTATTAAAACCTGTTATTATCACAGAAAGCATTGCTCTTTGTGAAATAACATTTCAGTAGTCAAAACCCCAATTTTCCCTAAGGAAATATTTCAAGGGAAAACTTTTTACATGCCCTACTTAGCACCAAGTCTTCCCATTTAAACACCTCCACAAGTGGCCAAAGTTTCAAAAGAGATGCTCTTCCACTTAGGCACCCGAAGGAAGTGTTTGAATTCTGAGCAGCTTTTGAAACATCAGGCCACCTTGTTTGAGGTGTGCGAGAGAAAGACGTGCCCTTTTTAAGATGTAGCTCCAATGACGGGGTCCTTAAGAACTTTTGAAGAATTCCCCTTTAAGAAAAAGAGGATTAGATCAAGGCGTGAATATTCCAGGCATAAATACAGCTATAACTCTGAAATCCATCCCTATTGCACGTGTTTATACACTATTACATCTTGCTTTATCTTTGTGTTTTCAGTGCAAGTGTTTTACACATGGACTTGAATGGATTACAAATCAGCTACTTTCAGTACGGTATGAAAATTATTGCTGTTGAGAAAGATGTTTTTGTTGCACAGAAACACACCTAATTTCTGTTTGTGCAGTTGAGTTTTCTTGAGGCCAGGGCTGACATCCAGCATGCCATTAGGTACGGAAAGAGGTCCATCATGCTCCAAACTGGCAGAGAGCTTGCAAAAACTAAGCTTAAAAAGAGGTGGATCCAAGCCAATCCCACTGTCAGCCCTTAGATCTACTCTCCTGTTCTTTCCCTGGAACAAGTAACCTTTTGCCCTTCCATTTTGTAAGGCATAAAGTAACTTCTTAATTAGGATTATTTTTTTCCCCTGCTGGAAAATGTATTAGCAAAGATTATTGTCAAAGCGTAGAACTGTTTCCTCTTTATCTGGCACAATGCTGCTATAGAACAACCAAGAGGTTCACAGACCTCTCTACATCAAGATGCTGTACAGTATTTGCAATAATAGCTCAGAGAATACCATGAAATTGGGGCTTTCAATCATTCTAAAGAGCACTCCTCCTTCTTTCTTTGTATCGCCCCTCCCTATTTTAACTTTCCCATATGGACACAGCAAACTCTATTATTTTTCCTCAAGTAATCAATAGCCACTTCACAATAAAACAACCTGTTGCTGAGAACATTATTTTGGATGCACTTCATGGGATGCTAAGAAATTGTCAAACTTGAGGAACGTCTCCTTCCATTTCCACAAGTCTCTGCAGGCAAGTCAACAAAACCTCATTGTCAATAACAGCAAGGACTGTTGACAGATCTAATAAAATCAACATAGATTTATTTTCTGTGGCAATTGCCAAGCAGAGATCAGCAATAGATAACTATCCCTATATTAAACACACATCTAAAGCCAACACAGTAGGGCTGAAGGATGCTTGTCAAAGACATAAACAGCCTTCTCCTGCTTGCATCATCCCAGAGATACTACAGAGATTAAAAATTCCTGTCAATATACCCGCAAAAATCACCCGCTGTGAACAAACTCATGAATTACAAAGAACTGACCATAGCATCAACAAACTAGAAGATTTTATCATCAGAGTGCTTTGGTGACTCTTCTCTGCTGTAAACTCTTGTCACACCAAACCCAGTGAGGCTAATAGCATCAAAAAAAAAATGAAGCAAAGACACATGTGAAACTGGAAGGGTGATTTTCCCATACATCCCTGCTAGGAAGACAAAGAGGCTGTTTTTGTGCTGCAATCAGAAGGATGATCTGATAAAGCACTTTGCTAAGAGCCCTTCTGGAGAGATAAGCCCAACTGCTCTACTAACAATACAGAAGGAAAAACAAGGCAAACCCCAAACAAACAAGCAACCCTTCACACACCACAATGTATGAGTGAGCAGTTTAGACTCTGGATATATTTAGCCTGATTACTAAACTGTTTCTGCCATATAAAAATATATATTTACATATACACGCATATAATTATTTTCAGATGGTCAGTGCAGATCAGATACTGGACACAAACTGATTTTCCTTCTGTTCTGAGGTGCTGCATTTAAAAATGGCACTATCTTGGCTACTTTCCAAACTCCATAGATCTTTCTGAACTATTAACCTACTCTAAGTGGAGAAGATAAGTCTGGTGATGAAAAGGAAGAGTACTAACACGTAGTCTTTGATTTTGAGTAGATCAGTTCAGACTGAATTCAGCTGACTCACCCAGATTACAAAGGTGAGGGTGGAGATGCTTTCCAGCATGGGCTGAGAGACAGTTTTGTTGGAAGCAGAGCTCTCTCCTTTGAGGGTTGCAAAGTATCTGCTAGCAGTACATCTACTACTCATCAGCTAACCCTTAGTAAACATTCGCACCAATGAGTAGTTGATTTGGAATTATTCCCCCTATATGACAGAGCTGGAGTGACAGAAAATGAGGCAAACCCATGTTTTCGTAGTTTGGCTGCTACAAAACTCTAGTTTCTCTGCTGGTTTGGAGAAGCCACTGGAGCATCTCCTGACTAAAACACTAAACAACCTGTGTCTACTCACTGGCATTGTCTCAAGACCAAAATTTTGGTAATTACTTCTATCCATGGCTCCTAGTGAGTGACATTCCATCAGCTGACCTTAAAGGGCATACAGAATAATTTTAAATTTTAAATAACCTTCAATAATTTAAAAATTAATAATAAAACAAATTTAATATAATAATTTAATAATACCATAAAATTTTAATTTTTATTTAAGTTGAAGATTTTTAAACTGGCAAAGCCAGACCCTTCTTAAGTGAGAACATAAAAAAGGCCATGCAAAGTGGTAGAAAAGGTCTTTATAGCCTAGTATCTTATTGCCAGGGCTGAGAGGAACAGCTCTGGGGAAGTGTCCCTGAAGAGGAGAACCACATGGTACCTACTGGGGATGCTCCTGCTGTGAATTGCAGCAAAATGTAGAACAGCTTTTCTGTGGAACGAGGTTTAGATTAGATATTAAGGAAGAAATTCTTTACTGTGAGGGTGGTGAGGCCCTGGCACAGGTTGCCCAGAGAAGCTGTGGTTGCCCCATCCTTGGAAGTGTCCAAGGCCAGGTTGGACGGGGCTTGGAGCAACCTGGGATAGTGGAAGGTGTCCCTGCCTGTGGCAGGAGGACGGAATGAGATGATCTTTAAGGTCCCTTCCAACCCAAACCATTCTGTAATTCTCTGATTCTGGGACTAAGAAATAAACATTTTTCTTTCAATTAGATGTCTTGGTGTGTGTCATCACTGAACTAAACACTGTCTTGAACTACCACTTTCACTTTGACTACTTTCTTTTCAAATTACTCTCAGTAACTTATATGAAGTGATTACACATACCATTTAAAAATTGTCTGGTTTGCTAAGTAGCATCATCTGCCTTCTAGATAAAACCCAATAATCCTTGGTATTTCAATCTAAATTTTAATTTTGTCTCTGAATTTATTTTAATTTCCTCAGCACTTCTGGATTACATTTATTACAGGAAGAAAAAATCTTGTTTCCAGTCTGGCAGTCCAAGAATACCTGGAGCCTTAAGAAAAGGATTTTCTCCTCCACACCTTGTCTCAATCCCCTTTTCCAGTCACAAAGGACTGAGCACCTGTGGAAGGACAGATGGTCCCCTGGATGAATCCAATAGATGCTGAAGAGTTTTGAAATGCAGGACCCCTGCTATGTCTGTCCCATATCCCCTTCCTGTGCAGGCAGCCAAAGTGGACAGCAGTTCAAACCAGTTTTCATTTAAGCAAAGCCAGAGTAAAAAAAATTGGAGAGTAAAAATGACACTAAAGTACTCCATAAACCCCAATTCTCCACTTAAAAGCAGTCACTCAGAGGCACTACAGGGGTAATAGCAGAAATGCCTGGCCATTATCCTGCCACACAGGCTCTGCTGCTCTCCCCTGTTCTGTCTCTGTTGGGACTGATCCTATGACTTCCTTTAGGAAAGCAGAGATCTGATTGCAGAGCACTTTTGTAAGGTGTCCAGGGCAGGGACTCCTTTCTGCAAGGCTTGTAAACTCTTGAGCTCTGTCCCAATGCTAAATAAGTCACTGAAATAAGGAATAATGCTAATACATCAGCCTTCTGCTCTGCAAGTTTTATGGTACCATTTGTGTGTGGCTGTGACTTAAAAACCTCAGGTTTTTTTCACAGTCACAGATGGACTGGAAATAGGAGATGTATTTTTCATAGTAACTATTACATATCCGGAAAAAGATTGCTGAGACAAACAGCAAGCTACAAGGATCATAGCCATCTCTGCTGACTAAAAAGGATCTTAAACACAGTAAGAGCACACACTGGATGTAATTCTCTTGCATTGTACACTATTATACCCTCCAACAGTGCTGTGATAGTCCTTTTCCCTCTATCACGAAAACACTCAGGTTGGTACTGCAGGAAGATGTTAAGTAACTGAAGGGGAAACCCTGATTCCTTGTGGAAAACAACCAGGTGTGAGCTAATGAAACAGCATTTTGTGAGATGACAGATTTCTTTTGAGAACTTCCTGCAGCTCCATGTTCCGTGTCTGCACTGCACAGGAGCATTGGGTTTGGATGGGAGTCTGGTTTACTTAACCTGCAGCACCTGCAGAAAGCAGACAGGTATATCTAATGTCCCAGCTTCCAGTGATGTACCTGGAGTATGGACAAAGAGGACTTGGGCTTCCAGTAATCTTAACCCGTCCACGAGTGTAAATTGATCACTTAGCATGAAAAAAAGAAAAAGTCAATTTTGCATCTGACCCGCTCACCTCCATATGACGACATGACATCTTAAAATCATAGTAAGTATTAGAAAAATTATGTTTTAAATATGGGCCTTTGTATCTTTTATCACATTCTCTCCTGCTGTGGTTATTACCTAATAATTTTTGACACCAGTGATTAAATATAAAAGTTTTACATTTTATGATTCTATTTCAAATACACAATTGCCAGCATATATATCAAGGCCAAAATTAGGCTCTTCTTAAAGAATCTGTAATTATATTTATGCATTAAAGTGTCAACTGTTTAAAATGAATGA
Source organism: Neopelma chrysocephalum (assembly GCF_003984885.1). Lineage (NCBI taxonomy): Eukaryota > Metazoa > Chordata > Aves > Passeriformes > Pipridae > Neopelma > Neopelma chrysocephalum. The sequence goes on along the minus strand of NW_020897809.1, from coordinate 13,576,548 downwards.
TTTTAAACAATATTTTTATGGAATTGTTTTAAAAATCAAACTATCAATCAGACTTTATTGTCAATCTCAACTAATGGCTTGTGTTTCAATATTTTAGACCACTCTGGACTTTCTCTAATTTGAGAAATCTTTATCAGCAATTTAAACAGTTACTTAAACAACAACCACAACTAAAATGGTGAGCACAGTCAGTAAACAAAATCTCCTTGGAGGCAGAAGTCAGACTAAAGCGTCAGCAAAATCCATCACTGAGAAAGCACTTCATGGCTCACAGTTCTGTGCAACACTCAGAATGTGAGAGAAAGGAAAAATGAGACCTTTATGAGGAGGTCAGGAACAGGAAACTTAAAATTTTATTTCAAGAGTGATTTATTTTTCTGGCCTCTGTTTTCTAGATCTTTTTATACACTTGCTGAGGAGGCCAGATCTCCCTTCCAGTCAATAATATATAAACAAAATAATCTTCAAGTTCTGTTCTTCCCTAAAATGGTGTTGCTTTTGCACTTAGTATATGTCATAGAGCCAAACTGGATCCCTGAGTCAGTGATGTTGCTGTTTACTCAAGTGCCACTGGGTATATGAATCGCATTTAAAGTAACGGATATTTTTAATATCCTAGATGATGAGCTCACATTGCACAATAATTTCAGGCCAACAGCAAATCCCAAAGAATTTAGGATGTGGCAGCCAGCAAAGATGCTTGGCTGGAACACCTCGAGAAGAATGATTTAAAAGAGTGGGAGTTAATTTATAAGTTTTTAAAGAGTGTGCCAAGGGAAAAATAAGTCTTCTGTACATCTGCCTACATTTTTTGAGATCAGATTTCAGTGACTGAATGATAAAACAAAATGAAACAAAATGGGAGGAAAAAAAAAGAAAAAACCAACAAAAAACAGATGAGTGGATTTGCATGGGAGGGAATTTATTCCTTAGTTTGCCTGCAGGAAAAAAATAAAGTGATATTGCAATTTGATAAGTACGTATTTTCAAATAACACGTCTAGCTCAATCACAGATATGGACTTCTGGATCTTAACTGCAGCTTTTAATTCTGCTTTGACAAATGTATGTAAATAAATAGACCTGGAACGGACAATCCCTGGAAGTCTAAATCTCTTTTATGTAATCTTTGCCTGAGCTTCCCCACTGGAGGCTATCTGTTAACTGGCTGTGAATTATTGCTCGTGCTTGTTTCCCTCACGAGCAGTACTCCAGGTGACTACAGCTGCTGCTTAAAGGAAGCACCTGTTTTGGGGTGATTCAAAATGCAAAGGTAGCTGTGGCATTTTTTGTAGTTTTGACAGCTATCAGATATGATCTCTGCAATTTCTCCACTCCTAACAGAGACCCTTACCCATGGAAGTATCTTGGTATGGGATCACCCCTATGATGGGAATCCAATACCTTGAATTTCTCTATTAGGTTTAGATTAGCAATACCCAGAAAAAGTAAACGGTGACTTAGTTGCTCTGCCACATTTCTCTTGGTTTCACTTGATTTCCACCTAAAATTATAAATCAGTCCATATTTGTTCCTACTTGGCCTGATATCACTTGCCCCATCCCTGGAAGTGCTCAAGGCCAGGTTGGATGGGGATTTGAGCAACCCAGTCTAGTGAGAGGTGCCTCTGCCCTTGGGAGTGGAGTTGGAACTGAATGGGGTTTAAGGTCCCTTCCAACCCAAACCATTCTGTGATTTTATGATGACACTCAGCCCACATTTACCAAAAGGTTCATGAACCCCACTGAACCTGGCTTAGTCTCTGGATTTGTAACAAAAGCTCAAACAAAACAACTTTCACCCTGCTGCAGGTTTTTTTAAGAAAACTTTAGCAGTGCTGTAGAAATAACATTCTACTTGCTTAAAGGTTAGCAAAAAGTTATTAAAATAATAAGATTAGGACTCACAGTGCAAATTAAGCTGCCCAGGACTGTCTTCCAGTCACTTGCATGAAATTAAAGGCTTGTAAATAAAGTATTTCAGATGGCTTTAAACTTGACACTGAGGATGACACTTCAGGCTGGATTACAAGACTGCACCCCAAAGTTGCAGTAGCCCCCAGACAGATATCCAAGGAAAAAGTATTACAAAGGGATTTTCAAATTATAGATCTGGCATGCAGCAAAGTCTGATTTTTTTGATGAATTTGGCTCAGATAGCAAAGGAATAGCCACAGGTAAAACAGAGCACACCTTCATGTTGCTCTTCTCAGTGCTTTTTGGTACAGAAGGACAGCAGTGACTGGAAAGGACAACTACATTTTCTTAGTGCTGGTGAGTTCCTCAGCCTCCTACAGTCAAACTCAATGACACCAAAATAAAAAATAACATGAGTTTGAAAGCAGCAGTAAAGAAAGCATCACCAGGTATTATTACTTACTGCAGGATCAACTAATTCGAGCACTAATACTTTTTGATTCACTAGACAGGTAATTCTGCCAGGACTGAACTGCATCTCCTGTTCACCCATAAATTACACCAGGAAAGTACATTCTTGAATAGCAATCTGTGGTGTGAATGGTTCCCCTGCCTTTTACATCATCAGGTTTGCTTCATATAGGATAAGAAGGGTGTTCTTTTTCGTCCTCACAGCCATGGTAAAGCTTTTGGTGCACACTGTGAGTGTCCTTGCTTACTGACAGCACAGACAGTTGGCTTTACTCGGAGATTTCCTGACTTTTAAGACTACGTTCTTCCAGCCAATCTTGCTGTAGTTTGAACTGCATTGTATGAGTTTCCCTTTCCTTTTTGGAATAGTATAATTTGCTTCATAAATTACATATGGTGGAAGCCTGTTGAATGAATAACCTTGTTGCACAGAAAATTAATTCTTTTGACAGGTTTATTCCTTTAACAGATATTTGGTGGAGGATTTTACTGCATTATTGTATATATTGTGGCTTGCTGCACAGAAAATGTTTCACAGTATTTCAGCAGATTTATTCCTTTAACAGAAATAACTATTCCTGTCCGTTTACCATTTGTTACCTATGAAATAAATTTCTTAGCTACAGATTCTTAAAAGAAGCTCACTTGTTTTGCTCTTGTGTTTCATTTCAGTGCAGAGAGAATACATTTTTCCTTCAATCAGCACTCATTTAAATGCATGGTAATATATACAGTTGTAATGAACCATATTTTGTTTGATTATGTTAATCTCTAACAGTGTTAATTTCCTTATATATATGTTTATGTGATTTTTTTTTTAAATTAACTTTTTACCATACCGTACTAGAATATCTTGGATTATTTAAGGCTTTCTGCACTATCTTGGCATGAGAATTACATAGCACAGATAGCAAGACAGCAAAGGAAGTCAGATTGAGTGCCACATGACCTGATTTGAGCAAGGCTAATTATGTAATTAAGATATTGAAACAGGAGCCAGAATCTCTGAGTGCTGCTCCTAGTTTTGCCAAGAACCTCCGGTGGGACATTTAGCATTTAGCTTTTCTGTTCACTGCTTTTCCCTGCTGGGAAGGGGGGTCCTAGAATTCAAAAAGCAGAATATGCAGAAGAAAGCTGCTCTGGGTGCACTGCCTGCAGCACACTGGGCCTCAGATGTGCAAAGTGTTTGTAAAATAATTCCAGTAGTTTGCACTGTTTTTTTATTTAATGCATAACTTACACTCAGAGTAGCTGCTTGGATAAAGCTGTAAAGGAAATATGGTGCTTATAGCTTATCTCTTAAATTTAGGGAAGACTGAGTTGATTATTATTTTTCTTTTCCCCCCTCTCTTCAGAATTTGAATGCCTAATCTAGGGAATTAAAGTTCTGTTGCTTTGAGATTCAGAATTTGGTGTATAATCAGCTTCAGGAAACTGATACTCTGAGCTTGTCAGTGATGTCTACCCTACGTTATACTGGGACCCAAGAAATAGGAGACAAAGAAAATAGACATGACAGGAGTTTACGACCGACTTCTCACAAGATATCAAGACAAGAGACATTTGTGTTATATCAGTACAAACGTCTGCACAGCCAATAAACTTCTCCAAATAAATGTTTGTAGACCTCTGACAAAAAAAAAAAAAGAAGAAGAAAAAAGGCCCAGCAATTGATTTTTTTTTTTATAGCATGAATTTTTTTCAGTGTTCCCCATCAGTGCCTGTATACTTGATACATCAAAACTTTCTTGTCCAAGACCATAAGCCCCCCTTAAACTAAGCAACACCAGTATAGTTTCTGCAGACTGGCAAATCAGAACACTATTTTTCCAAACCCAAAAACAGTCATCCCAGCTGTCCAAGACTAGTCAGAAAACTCTCTCCTCCAAGCTAGAGCAAAACGTATTAATTTTGTCTGGAAGGCTACAAATTAATATTCATATCAGTCTTACAGAACAGGAGAAAGACAGTACCATGCACACAAGATCCCAATCCACCACAAAAAGAGACTCAATGTAAAAATCATGTTTACTTTCTTTAATCTTAGTGTAACTTCAGGGTTATATTTGGCTCCACTATTGTATTATTCTAAAATTCTTTTAAATACTTATCTTTGGACTACTGTCATGGCTCTGATGTGAGAAAAATTACAAAATGTGGTGAATGTAAAATCAGAGGTACATCAAGGTGACACAAGTGCGATGGGACTGCAGTATGGAGTGGTAGAGGGCATGGCATGGACACCCAGAACCTACAGCTGTGTGGGTTTCCATGATAGAGCATTTCAGAAGCCCTGCTCAGTCCATTTTCTGCTCTGACCATCAGTCTGCACAGCTTGAGTCTGAAGCACAGGTCTCCTAAGACAACGGTGTCAACGCTTAACCCGAGCGAGCGAAGAAACAGGAACTTTCATAGGTCACATAAATACTTTGGAGGTGGGTGGGTGAGAATGTGCAAGCCACAGTGAGAGCTTTGAATGACTTCCCTCCCGTCCTGCCGAATTTAGCAGTGTACAGACTCGTCTGTACCAAAAACGTGACCTCTCGATTTAGATCGCATGGCTCTCAAATAGTACTCATCACAATCCAGAAATAGGCTTCACACTCCTGATCCAACCTGATTCGGGGTAGGGATCTGAACATTATAATTGCCCACAGATAGAGAAAAAAGAATATTCCTCTAATTAATAACTTCTTGCTACATCAAGACAACTCGGTGAGTTCTACCAACGAGGTAACTCTGATAAGGCAGAACTCTCAGGAAAGAAAAGCTACACCAACACAAACATCTCAGAAGCTACTCAACATTGTGTTTCATTGAAAGAAAAAAAAGCAGGGAACCTGACTCACTGCTTCATAAATACAGAAAGCTAGACTTGTATGCCAGGGAAATCATCAGAAAGCTAGGCTAGCACAGGACTGAATTATTCCCAGAGATACAGACTGATGGCACTGGGATGTGTGGCACCAACTCAAGTAAATTTCTAGGGGCCAGGGAGAAAAAATATGGACAAATGTAGACTTGCTGGATTGTAGGGAATTATTTCAATTATATTCCTTGCACAAAACTTAAATCTGCAAAACACATATACAAAATGATCATGTTTTAGTTCTGTGCCCTCCTACGTCCTTTCTCTGTAACGAGCCTATTCTTACTGAATTTTCTTGAGATTAATGAGCAACTCTGCGAGTGGCCACCACACACTCCTCGTCTTGCAATTTCTGGGGAATACCCTGTCTCAATTGCTGTTGTTGAATTGTAGGCTAGTAAAAAAGTATTCCAAGGGTCTCCGACAGAGAGGCCAATAGGTATATGGAAAACACATGAATATGCAATTTTAACAGCTGAAACTATATATATCTGGCAGACCTTACCTAATGGTTCAACCGAATCCCCTTGGTAAGCTTATGCCAATATTATTTTTACTGTTCCACTGCTTTGTTATATATGTAAAAGAATAATTTTTTATCCAAGTTTCAAGGCAGTTGGTCCATTCATGATAGGCCCAAAAGAGAGCTTTGAAAAGGACAAAAATAAATTATTTCTTATGAAGTAGCCAGGAGTCCACTCAGAGACAACTGCTTGTATTCGTCACCTTGAAAAACCAAACAAATTGCCAATCAAAAAGTTACCTTCGAGTGGAATTTCAAATGGTAAATTATATTTCTCTAACAGACACAACAGATTTCACAGTAAGATGATTTCTATTTTTTTCTTCACAGAGACCAATCCAAAACACATAATCTCAGGAAAATGCAGAACTATACTTTGAAAGATTCGGAAAATGCAATTTTGCAATTACAGCGGCATTTTGGCCTGTGTGTGCCTTCATGTGCACACCCGTGAGACCACACCCTCATCTCTTCTGTTGGACTTGACTTCATCTGTATTTGCATCCAGCTGTCTTCCTGCACCATAACCAAAACACCGGAAATTTGCTGAGGGTGACACACACGATCGATGGGGAGATTTTTAGTCATTGCATCAAGTTAGAAAGTTCTCAATCCTGACTAAGATGCAGCTTGGAAACAAGCTGCCAGCAACACCCTCTGAAGCAGATGGTTCCCACCACTTGGAATGCTCCTTTCCATGCACTCCAGTGACTCCTGAAATAATGGAGTGGTACAGACCGGGGAGGGAAGACGAGTGGAAAGTCAGACACGGTGCTGAGCTCTACTTAGCAGCCTCTTGCTGGGGGTTTGGTCAATGCTCCTCTGCCCACTTGGGGAAAATCACTGGCAGGTCATCACTAATGACACATCTCTATCCTAGCTGGTGCTGTTTTACAAGCATCCATTGGGCATCTTTCAGCCAGTATGATTCAGACTTGGGTAAAAAAGGAGGATATTGGAGAAGGATGTCATAAAGCACAGGCCACCTGCAGATCTCAGAATAGTTGGAGTGCTAAATGGAACAGAATATATTGTACAAATTGTCCCATAAAATTCGTCCCATAAAAAAAATTACTTATAAGGTGTTTCAAAACATGCTAGAAAGTTGGGAATCATGAAGAGTGTGACACTGTGAATAAGGTACATAGTTTTAATAGTTCAGATAATTGATGAAGGGCACAGTTTGCCAAGAGTTGCGGAAGGTTGTCAGTCACATGACACTTTTAAAATTAAGATCTCATGTCTTTCTAAAATGGGCTTTCTTTAGGCCACGAGTTACTGAGAGCAGTGAAGGAAGAGCTAAATGAAATGCTAGGGATTTTGCTCCACAGGATGTCAAATTAGATTATCCACCCTTTAAAGCTATAAATACATGAATTATTACACTTGTTTTACAAATGAGAAAACTGAGGCATAGACAATATCAAAGGGCTTTATAAATGTGAATGACTCAATAACATTCTGCTATTGTTTATTATCCATATTCCTGTTTTTAAATGACAGAACAGAGGCATATAGAAATGAAATGACTATCTAAAGTCACACCAGTCTCCTTCTTTACCCTGATAAATGGGTAAGTAGGCATGCCATTTTGACATACTAATATATGTGTTAAGGTATTAATTTCCCATACATCTTGAATATACGGATCATTGGGGAGCACTTTCTGTTGAAAACAGCAACAGTCATATTTTTCTCACTTTAAACTTTTTTCTTATTGTGACACATATTAAATGGAAAAAGTCCTTGTTTTTCTCTAAGCTTGGCAAGAACAAAGGCTAAAAAGCATATTAGATTGGGTGGCAGAAAAGAGGGCTTTGGGGCTGAAATACACAGTGGTCAGAGCTGAGGGAGGGGGATGCCATCCACACACACTGGCCTACAGAATATCAGTGGTAAATTCCTCTCAATCTATTCAGGGTGGACTATTTTTGGTGAAAAATTAATCAATGGTGTTTCAAGGTATTTAGGAGGGCAAAGAAGCAATGTCTTTCCTTTATGGCTACACTGCAGTGATCAGTGCCTCTGCAGGTGTGTAATTTAAAGAGGTGCTAGGAGAAAGATGAACATAACCAGGAAGGATACAGGGTGTATAGGAAGGTTACTGTAGAGGTTGCAGCTGAATGACTGCAGGGCTGCATAATCCTCTATCAGATAACACTGGAGTTTATTTGCCTTGATTTGAACTCTCTGCTTGAAGCCAGGACACAATGCTCAGAGGTTAACAGGGCAATGCCACAGAGAACAAAATAACCTGCACAGAGAAGTTTCTTACAGAATCAGGCATGACAGTCCAGATCCTGGCTGCTGTAAATCACTGCAACAGCACTTATATTCGCAGAAACTCCATGTATTTCAACCATCCCTCCAGTGCTGTAACACTGCTAAACACTGCAGCTCTCAGATCAATCCCAGCAGAACTGAACTCACCTCCCACTACCCACTCACCATCCGGCCACTTGTTCAGTCTGGCCCAGAAATAATTAAAAAAGAAAGTTTTCTTAATGATATTGACCCCCTGTCAGAAAGCAAAGTCTTCATTCATCTGTTTGCCTCTCTACCAGTGCTAATAGTCAGGAATATACCAAAAAGGAAAAGTGACTGACTTATCAGCATTATTTTCCTTGTTCTTGATCTAGGTCATCAAGTAGATTAATATGTAGTTGCAAGCTGTTCATTCATTGTAGAGGAGCATGTACATAGCAGGAAATATCTCCCATGGCACTGATAAACTCTCAGAGGCTATAGGCCAAGGTGTTTATGCTCCAGTGGAGACATTTGTGCCAAGTACCTGCTCCCAGTGATATAGTTATAAGCATTAAACTCGAAATGTAACTTTAAAAATCTATTACGGTCTATAGCTTTTATTATTTCCAAGACGGACAACTGTGTTGGTTATTATCAATATGTTGTGAAAGGAGCTTTGACGCCTGGGATTTGAGGTGGGGGGATAGGGAAAAGGCATGCGGGAACACTTAGACCAAATGTTAACAAACTGATAAAGCGTTGCAAAAATGTTTGAGGGAAATGTTTCCCTTTCCCAGTCCCTGCTTTCAGCCCGCACCCAGCAAGAGCAGAGCGAGATAACCTTTAACTGATAACATCCACAGGCTTCCTTGCCAGGATCTGTCTTTGTGACTAGGATGACAGCTTTTCCAGTCTCTCCATCTCTAGGATCTGTAATCCTCTCTTGATTCATCCATCTTTTGTTCTATACAGATGTCCCCCAGCCAAGAGACTCAGATTTACTCAACCACCACTATCTCTGAATCTGTTGTACCTGCTACTGATTTTTTACTATCTTCCTCTCTGTCTTGTACTTGTAACTTTGTCATCTCCTTCAAGAACAAGCCTTCCTCACTTCTGTGAGTAAGGAGACCTAGTTTAGTCTGAGACACAAAGTTCTCTCTTGGCTTGGAAGTTTTCCTCGTTATTGCCAAGCTCATCTTAGTGCAAGGTTCCTTGCCCATGGCAGGGGGTTTGGAACTAGATGATCTTTAAAGTCCCTTCCAACCCAAACCATTCTATGATATTTCTGCTGGGAGCATCTGTCATGAGCTCAGACTCCTTTCCTTCCTCAGATTTTCCCTCCTGGCTCCTGATCTCACATTTGGCAGGTGCACAGCCCTCTCGGTGCATCAGAAATACAAGGGCTACTTCTGGCTGGTGGTTCCCTGTCAGGACACTTATGTCTACTTGCACATAATGACAGGGGAGGGGAAGGAGAGATGGTAAATGCATGGTTGCAAAAATCCTTCCGGAGCCAACAGAAATAAAGAAATGCACAGAAACAGCCCATAAATGGTAGATTGCAAAGTAAAATCACCTTAACAGAAGGAAAACATTTCCAATGTGTTGAGGCATTGGAAGTCAGAACACTCCCAAACTAAATTTGGGTTTTAATTGCTTTGGAGGACAAGGACACAAGATACATATTCAAATAATAAGTTACTTTTCTGACCACATGAAAACGTGGAATGTCAACAGCAGTAGATGTTTCAGGCTGTTTACCAGTAAAGCTGTTATTGCACCCACTGTCATGTAGTATTACAGCACTTTAAATGTAGTGAGCTCTTTGATGTGAATCTTGGAGCAGTAGTACCCACATTTGGCAATGGAGAACTTGGCCTTCAATGTTTCAGAGGCCTAACACAGAATCAAACGCAAAAAGGTTGTGATTTCTTGTCCTGAATGATTAATTTTGTAGTTTTACAAGATGAGCTGCAGCCCACTTCCCCTATGAAACAAAATAGGCAGTCTCAAAGCTGCATATTTGGATTAGAAAAACATTTACACACATGGCCTTGTTATTGTCCAGTGCTTTTAAAAAAGTAAATCCATGCTGTTAAACCCACTAACACAACTTCATTTGGAATGATGGCAAAAAATAGATCCAGTCAAGAAAATATTTGGTTTTTAAACAGACCCAGTCAAGTGATGCTTATGTGACCATACAAAAGTTTCCCTCTACTAACTGACATAATGAAATTTTTGTCCTTTCTTATGTTCCAAGGAAGTATAGTTTAATCCTTTGAATTAAATTTCTGATTCCTTTCCTTCCCTTCACCAATACAATAAGACAAAAATAAGGATTTGCGTAGGCTCAATGCAACCAACAAGACAGAGTCAAACTCAAGAAAACCACCAAGAAAAACAAATCCTACAAGCAAAAATAAGGCACCAAGTGTTAAAAAAAAAGAAATCATAGATATCAGCAAAGTTATTTTCCTACCTTGTTGTGACATTATGAAGAAAACAAAACTCAGAATGCAAGTTTTGATTAAAAAATCTGTCAGTTCAAATGTAATTTAATACAGAGTGACATATACTGCTAAAAGGTACATTTTAACATTAAAGACCAAAACTCCAATGATTAATATTACAGTGATGACAGAATGGGAGTGCCTTATTTTAATCCACTGTTTATCTCAACAGGGTAATTTATAGATCACTCGACATGTTTTAATAGCAGGCATAAAAAGGTACCCTCTAATATCCACTTGCTTGCAAGATCTGACATTTGGAGTTACATGTTCAGAAAATACCAGCAACTGTATTCGTTGGACATATATACAAATAACCACTCATCCTACACACAGTTTATAAAAAGTGATCTATTAATAACAAAACAGCTCTAGAGACATATGGTCTCTTAATATTCAGGTAGAATATCCAGTGTTTAAGTTAAAATAAGGGCAGGAGCACAAAGAGTGGTCAATGCATTGATTTGGCTGCCAAATATAGTTTTTACCATCATAAATCTCTGGCTGACAACTGCACAAAGGCTGCTTTACCTAAACCCTGCCAAGGAAGGGTGTTTGCTGCCGGATTGCCTGATAGTCACTATGACAACTGATGCCACAATTAGACAAGTACAATCCCACTTTCAAACAGGCACACAAGTCATTAATTCAGCAGGACTTTTGTTGACAATATGTTATGAGGGAAATATTTAATACAATTCCAAGGCTAATATATTCTCCTGTTATCTGTAGCAAAATAAATTGCAAGAACTGATGAAAACAACCATTTAATTAGTCTAAAGTGAGCTGGGGAAGCTATCCTGAGCAGTTTGGTTTAATGAACTCACAGGTGCACAAAGCTCCTTAGAGTTGGAGTAGACAAATTGAAGAACACACTAAGAAAGATGTCACATTTGGGGGGATGGCAAAAGAGAAAGAGAATAAAATTTTTTGAAAAGTGAGCAAAGAAATTGTGTTCCCAAGCATCCCACTGTATGAAGATATCCATGAGCATATTTTCCCCTGTGGGAGGGAAAAATCTCTCAAGGGCTCAAAAAGCTATCTGAGCAACTGCAGAGGACTAAGTCTATGATCACCACTACAATGACATTTTTCCCAAGCAGAAGAAGAGAAGTGTCTGGTTTACAAAACTGCTTTCTCATTTGATCTGTTCTTTGAGGAAAGTAAAAGAGTTGTAGGGAGGAGGAAAATGCAGAACAGAAAGAGTCACACACAACTGTAAGTGCTAAACTTAAAGAAGGGCCTTGAAGGCATCAGGGGATATTGAGAGATCAGTAAGATATTGACCCATGTATTCACAGTAATGACAAGGAGAGCTCTGAGACCGACTGTTACAGAAGGTCTGTGAGATGTCCTTTGCATAACCCATATATTGCTGTAAAGTAATTGCTATGGGGAGGGTGACACCAAGGCAAGGAGCATTTGACATTTTTGGACATGACTGGCAGGAAGAGGGTGAATTGACCTTGGCTTGGGCAGGAGCATGGACTGGAGGATCTCTTACGATCGTTCTAAACAACAAGAAAAACTACGTGCAGATGCTGATGCTGCATTTGAGTTGACAGAGAAGTTTAGTTGCTGGAGCTGCTGAACACTCTGGGTACTTAGAACCTAAGCCAAATTCAATCCATTTCAGCCCCACATAATCCAAATTTGTGAGGCCTGTGCAGGATTCCTCCCTGTCCAGGTCCCTGTATGTTCCAAAGCCGTATTCAGCACCGCTGGTGAGACTGGGTGTGGGGACAGACCCAAGTGTGCAGATGATGTTAATGTAGGCAGCGTGCAGCATTACACCTTTTTGAGAGTGGATCTGGACAACATCCCAGGCAAGACATCCTTGCATCTCATTTCAACTGCAAGAGTAGAACAAGGAGGCAGTGAGAGGCTGAGCTGGCGCAGCAGCTTCTCTCCCCATCCCTGCTCTAAGTGGGCACTTTCCAACCACTCCTCACCTGAATGGCCCCAGGTAACGTGGCCAGGAGGTGGACAACAAGGCCCTTATTTCTGAAGTTGCTGAAAGGAAAAAACAGCTCTTGAGCTGTTGGCTCAGGGAAGTTCTGCCTCTGGCTTTGTCCTGATTTTGGTTGGGATAGAGTTAATTTTCTTCCCAGGGATTGGTACAGTGCTGTATTTTGCATTTAGGATGAGAGCAGTATTGGTAACACACTGATTGTTTAGTTGTTGATGAGCAAGTCTTACACAGAATCAAAAGAACTTCTTAGCTTCTTGTGTTGCCCTGCCAGGGGGAAGACTGGGGGGGGTACAAGCAGCTGGGAGGGGACACAGCTAGGACAGCTGATCCCAACTTGCCAAAGGAATATTCAAGAACATGTGGTTTTATTAAACTGTCCTATTAAACTAATTTTATCTCAACCCTTGAGTTTTACTTTGTTTTGTGATTCTGTCCCCCATCCTACTGGAGGGGACCTGTGTGGTGTTCCACTGCTGCCAGGTTAAACCACAACAGGCATCAATTAATCGTTTCCCCAACAAACAACTGCTGCTTACTATCTACCAACAGTAGTACAGGCAAAGTGGTGGAAAGTTGTGCTGCCCTCCCCTGCAGCCATAAATAGGCAGATGAGTCATCAGTATTTTGGTGTCCTGGAACCTTAAAACTGAACACAGGGACACAGTCACCAAAAGAAAGTTCTTGTGGCTGAAACTGGATCTAATCACTCAGGAAAATGATTCTACAGGTGATGTTTTTTTCTCCATCCAGCCAAAGCTGAGATTTGTACCATAGCCTGTGGTCTATGTGTGGTGGGCAAGTGCATGGAGATGCACCTACACCTTGGTTGTGCCAGTCCTGCTCTGCTCTCTTCCATATCCCTACACAGGAATCATCATCCCACTACAGTTTTAGTTATTAGTTGCCACATATAGACAGGATATGAAGTTTTTTCTGATCTTATTAAGCTGACAGCATAGGGCATTCCACCCTCATAGACATTGTATCAAAGTCTATTTGACAGATGTTACTTATGATCCCTTTAATAGACCAACTTTTCAATGAACAGAGGAATCTGTTTGCAGCCACTACGGCAGATGGGCACAAGAGCCCCAGGAAAGCCCTGTTGTACTGCCTAAGCTGACATTATGAATAGCTTAAAAAATTACAAAAATAAAGCAGCAATTTGGTGTGTGACAATCAAAATATCTTCCGACTTTAATTGCCTTATACCAAAACAGGATATCTGGATACTTGCAGCTGCTTCTGCGGTTCACAAAATAGAGCAGGACTGCACTGATGTGTGCGCTATAAAGAAAATCAGATAGAAACCACACTATGATAAACAACATTAGTCATGCTACTTTCTTTCCCATTCCAATGCTTTTAAAAATCAGGAAAATGTGTATTGTTCCAATTTCACACACACACACAGACTGGTATAGAAGATCATATTACTCAAGATCAAAATGTAAGAGTGCAGGTCTGCTTCTCAGACCCCTCTGCTCACTTGAAAGAAACATGCCAGGAGTTGGACTTCAATGATCCTTCCAACTCAGGATAGTCCATGATTCAATGATTCTCTGTCTACCCAAAGTACAGATTAGACCCAGAATAATTGATCCCTTTCAGTAACAATAACCTGTACAGGTTGTTTACCAACATGATAGACACGTGTTTTGCCAAAAATCAACAGTTGCACAAAAACTTCAACTTCCTTTCTACACAGAATTCCCCACATGCCATTTGCATTCAGGGAAATTTAGTAAGGGCTTAGTCCAAATTCATTACAATTAATAAGGTTTATGCCTACTTAGAACCAGCCCTAACCATTTTTTCCCTTTGCCTCCCCTAATTGCTCCTCATGCTGAAGACTACAAATAATTCAGCAGCTATTGGTAGAGCAAACACACGAAGCTAAAACTATTGCACTAAAATAAATTTCCATGTTCTTATGCCTTGTGGCACTAATGGATGCTTGCCTGCAGGGTTTGTTTTGTCAGTTTTAATTTTAATTAGGAATTAACTCTGCAATGTGTCTAGTTTCTTTACCCCATTTTTTCCCCCCCACTGGATTGCATTTCAGTTGCATCATGCCTCCTTCCTGAGGCTTCTGGAATGGCTCTGCACACTTAATGATAAAGATTCCAGTTTTCCATTCTGACTCTTTCTCATGTTTGATTACATCATCCTCTTCTAGATAAGTGTGTTTGTTAACATAATGACATTACTGTTCAATTTCGCAAAGCAATTAAAGATGTGTTTAATTTAAAGAATCTCAGTTGTTTTATTGTCTGCAATTAGGTATATTAACTTCAGTGGGAGTAGTAAATACTAATAAAAGTGCTTTGCTGAACTAAAGTCTTTTAGAAGGCTATACAGACAACACAATTGCATACTTTTATGTAACAAATTCAGCATGATTTTTATGTATACAGTTATTAGAGCCACTTCTAACACAGAAAAGGTCCTACATTACAGCAACAGAGCACATTTTCACTCCCTACCAACCCGGCTTCAGAAAATGCAAGGTTAATCTGCATGAAAACTTTTTTTGTTTTGCCTGGCAAACATTAAAAAATAAATCTACTGTGACTGAATCGATAAGGATCCCTGTCCAATACAGTGCTAAGTGGCAATATTCACATTTTCTTTTCTGTGGGATAAGTTTACTGCTTTTTCAAATGAATGCATGATGGCATTGTTAGTGCCAAGTTCTTATGTAACAGTTATTAGATATTTAAACACCAATGTCTGAACGTTCGTCGTACACTCAAAATAGATGACTGTCAGGTCTTGTAAACTCCAAAGCAAAGCTGAAACATTTATCTGATCTGAAAGCCATTTATTGAAACTATATTTTGTGCCTTTCAAGTGGTACTGCTATTATATAAGGGGAAAGCTGGAACTAACACCGCAAAATCCTAATGATCCTCGCCTGCCTCGCAGGAGTCCAGTGGACCAGATCCAGAATTCATTGGAAGTGACAGGTGCCTGTCAATGCCAACATCAATGGGCACTGAGCAGGAAGGAGGGTAAATGACAGTGATACAGGAATTTCAAATGGATTAGTGGACCCAGACATAGCTTGATAAGGGAAGGAGTGATAAGAGTGACAAGGAAGTTCTCCCTTCTCCCTTGGGTGATATCTCCGGTGCTTGTGTTTTAGGGTTGCAATATTATGATTTTGCTGGTTTGGGGGGGGGGAAATTTCTGGAGGAATAATGCTAAGGTTTTTTTCTCAATGCTGGTTGTTCAGTGGCTGCTTTTTCCATTAAAGACCAGAGAGCTGAGCTGTGACGGGTTTCACACAGAGTCCCACTGTCCCAGGTGACCTCTTGGTCAACATCATTGTTCAATTCTGCAGATCTGTACTTTTAACATTTGGATACTTGAGATTTCCTCAAGGCACTACAGCACTTTATATTCCAATATTTATTGAAGGAATATATCAGTGTTTCTGTACAGCCACCCAACAAGCAGAGCTATTAAAAAATAATGTTCATGCTGCTTTTATTTTGGTCTATGAATAAATATACTCTGCAACTTCCTTCCAAAACAAATGTCTTCTCTCTCAAGGCCTGCCATGTTATGTTGCATCTCTGCACATTAAAAGTTAAAAAATTATTTATCCTGAATTGTTAAAATTTTCATTAATGGCAATTTATGTCACTCAAAGAAGCCTCCTTGGGAAGAACATGGCATACTTGTACAGACCTATTATGAGAGTTGTCAGAAACATTTGTCCTTATGAAATATAAATAGACAGTATGTTAGATGATTTAGTGAGGGATCTCTTATTTATTTAAAAACAAACATGTTTTTTTCATTTCTCCTTTCAGGAAACCAGGTCATGTAGATTAGACAAGGAGGTTCTCAGGCTAATGATAACACGTCTGTAAATATTTTTTCAAACAGCTTATCCATCCCTCCAAATGCCCCACATTCCCAGGCTGAGCAGGTTGATCTGCCATGAGCTTGGGGTTCAGACCTGCCCTGGGACAGGAGGCATCACCTTGGTCCTTCTCCACTTTCCCATGAGGATACACCACGGCTTAAAGAGGGTCCACTATATCACCTCCTTCCCTGGGGATTTCCACAGCACCCTCTGTTTAGTATGGGAACACCTTCCCCCATTGCACCATTTTCCCAACACTCATAAATCTTTCTACTTTGAAATATCAGGTGAATTTACCCCTGAAAAAAAATGGGTCATGTTGCCTTTGAATTAGAGCTGGGTGGGTAAACAAGGGTAATTTCTTTGTTCTTGCTGATAACAGCCTAACAAATCTGTGAGCAGAGTTCTGCAGTGATGCTAAACTTAATTTCCTACAACTGCTAAGGTTTATAACCAGAATCCATTTCAGGTGGACATAAAAATCCAGCCCAATATTTACTTGCCACTGGATACAAATGTTACCTAGTGAAGTCTGCACTAGTGTCAGAGAGGTGGATAAATCCTTCAACTTTGTTAAATGTGGAATAAAGGAGAGAATAACTTGAATTAAATTCCTGTGCCCACTTGAAATGATGTCTGGCTGTGCCTCTGTACCTGTGCCTGATTTTTGCATGAAAATATTCTCTTTGTCCCTATCTGGTGTTCTCCTTCAAAAAGGAATTGAGTTAAAAAAGAAGGCAATAATGTAAGATTTTTAAGCAAACAGTTCAATATTTCCTTTAAAATGTTCTCTGTATTCAAGAGCACTTTGATTTCTATCTTTTTTTTTCCCTCCAGGCTTTGAAACTGTACCTCTTTTAAAAAAAGACCATCCCTGATTTTAGTCTTTTGTTCCTTTATGAGCTTTGTCCCCGACTTTTAAATGTGGAGAGAGTTGAGAGGCATGTTGTGAGAGGAGAGAAAATAAAAAAAGTAAAAAAAAAACTTGCAAACTGTGTTAAATACACCTTTTGTTCATTACGTTTAATATAACATTCACTATGAGGACTGATATTGAATTATACATTAATTTTAATGCTAAATAACTTTTCTATTTAAAAACCCCTTAGTTTTCTTA
Organism: Neopelma chrysocephalum; assembly: GCF_003984885.1. Taxonomy (NCBI): domain Eukaryota; kingdom Metazoa; phylum Chordata; class Aves; order Passeriformes; family Pipridae; genus Neopelma; species Neopelma chrysocephalum. The sequence goes on along the minus strand of NW_020897809.1, from coordinate 13,559,041 downwards.
TAATGTACAGTAATTAAAAAGTGAACCAAAAGAGGCAGCAATAAATCAGGGTGCACAATGCAGTAAAAATATTATAATTAATATTTAACATACGTTTTGATTACTTTTAGAATAAGTACAAGAAATATCAATTAGAATATATATTCAAACTTTGCTGCCTTTTCCCCATTATACTCTGGAAAGGGGCTATTTTTAATTCTGGATATTGCATACAAAATAATACATAGTCCCTAATTAAATATAAGGCTGCAATTCAATCGAGAGTTTCTGCTGATGTCATAAATAATAAGAGCACAGCTCGAGGTATCAATGAATGGCAGCCAAAGCCTGAGATTGAATTACAACTTCAGCATTCAGTCTGTGGATCTGTATTGTTATTTGTAATAGATGGAAAATGATTATTATTATTTTTTAAATACAGACAAAAAGAAGGAAATTTGAATTCAAATTCGGTGACTCGGTGGTGGAAGATTAGAAGTCTTGTGATTAGAGAATGTGGCTTATTGGAAATTGAAATGTACAAACGTGCCAGGCAGCAAATATATAGCCAAGGCTAAATTCTGCCTTTTGTTGGTTTTTAAAGCCCATGGGTGAAAAAATCTTTCCTCTCATGTAGTTCATACCTACAAAATCAACTGTTGGTTTCAGTCCCAAGAGTTTTGTCTCTACCCACCCAATCTGTGCCCAAAGCCCTGCTCTCCTTGACCTGGGGATCCCCAGAAGTCCTGAAAGTAGAAGGTGCTACCACGGTAAAAACTGATGACACCAAGTTACCCTGAACCTACTCGTGGAAGGAGCCTTCCACCCCATGGTCTTTTACCCCCCGTGGGTTTTCTGCATAAACCCCAATTATTTATCATTTCCATTCAGAATGAATAAGGGTTATACACTCATGTGGACATTTTCCCCAAATAAATGACCCCTTAATAACCAGAAAGATTTTTATTTATGTAACATATTGGATTTCAGTTATGTTATGGCAGCAGAAAGAAGGTAGTTAATCAATATGAAGGCTTGCTTTCAACAGATTGCACAGCACTCAGCATGACAAGATCCCCTTCTGCTACACCACAGGTCACTCATTTGTATTTTAGGGCCATTTTTCCATGCTTTCACATCCATCTAGTCACGAGGATGTACATCTTTCCATCTGACTTTGGCATGCAAAAAGTCAACAGCTTAAAGGCGCTAAAATGCCACAAGTCCTGAGCCAGGCGTGATATTTTGCTGCGATGTCACGAGCCTAAACCAATTTGTTACTGGCTTAAAGGAGTTTGTCACCCAGCTTATCCCCAAACTCAAAGCATCACAAAGTCCCTTCTCATCACTCTGCCCCCTGTCCTGGCTTGGTTAGTGCAGATGGTGGGGGCCAATATTTCCCCCAGCCTAAGGAAAAGTAAGAGCAGTTCTGGCCCAGAGTCTGGTCTCTTTGTCCTGTACTGTGGCCACATGGAAGGGGTCCAAGTTGTCCCTTAGTTCCCTGGGCAGGTGGGTACTGAGGCTCAGATCCCAACATTTTGAGAAGAAAAGAAGTTGATGTTTGGTAACTTCATGGATCCCTGCATCTCACTTGCTACAGTCACCATACCCTCTGACAAAAACTTTGCCAAAATACACAGGTTTTTCATTACAAAGTCAGTATATTGCTGTCTAAGAACAAGTATTTTGTCTCATTTAGGCTAAGAAGAACAAAGAGTCAAGATACCCTGAACACATACAACGTAGCCTCTTGAAATAAAAAGATTTCTCTTAGTACAATGGGTTTTTCTTAATATTTAAATATCCTATTGTTCTTAAACACATAAATTTTATTGCCTTTTCCCTAAAAAGAGCTATTTCCTAAACAGTCTTACACTACACAATAATAATTGTCATGATAGTCTGTTTATGCTTTCCAGGTGATTTTTTGAAGGGCAGAAAATATACGTTTCTTCCAGATATTTGCAGTTAACTCCAAACAACCTGCAGAAATTTTGATGGCCACTGTTATAATACCTGAATAAGGGTTTAATAGTGCCTATAACTGAGCATATAGACATGGGCCCAGTACTTTCAAAAGAGCTTTGCCCATGGTATGAAGAAATCTTGAGAGATGTTATGAAAATAGACACGGGAGAGGTGAAAACAAGGTGCAAAATACTGTATGTGTCCTTCCAGCACACATACATCTCCACACTTTTCATCAAGACTGAGACATGCAACATAATTTACTGCCAAAATAAGCCTGCCATAAACACAGATACCTTAATATTGCTGATAAACAGGTACTTCAATTTGTAAAATATATGCTTACACTGGTATGGGAAGATGTTAGTCCCAGGGTGACATTTAGAAAACACAAACAGCTGCCTCTGTCCCCAGATACACATAACATGGTAATAATAATCTTCCTCCATGATAAGCTGCTATAGGTGTCTCAGTTACCTCTCTCCTCTGTCTCACTTGATTCTGAATTTATCAGGACTGGGTTTTTTCTTTCTCAACCTTTTGGGTTTGGATATCATTTCATTTGGGCTAAGAGGCTAAATTCTAGGAGCTCTTGTGTAACTCTTGAATTCAGAGTTTTCTAGGTTCTTTCAATAGTGAAAGGGAAATCTTTAACAGACACATCTCTCACCATCCCCTCCATCCATCAGTGATTCCCTGACATATCCAAGAAGCAGTGCCTGGAGGCGAAGGCCAAGTCCTATCTCTGCCAGCTGCAACTTGAGTTTAACCCTACCTGCACTCGGCACCAACCTGCACGTTTGAGGTTCTGTCTTCAGCCACTGCTGCTGAATGTGGTCCAGCCAGGGCTTCATCTGCAAAACACATCAGAAGAAAAGAGGTGTTAGATGATAGATTCTGAGGCTATTTCATCTTCACATGGAAGCAGCTCTCCAAATAAAATGCCAGCAGAAAAATCAAGCAAAATAACCCAATGGTCTGTCACCCCACAAATAGCTGCTGCTGCCTTGGGATAAACAGACCTTTTGTGCTTGGAGGAGGAAGGGCTTGGACAAAGCAGCACTTTTCCTCTCTCTCTCCAAGGTGGATATGGGATAAAGGGAGAGAAGCTAAAAGAGTAGAGCTGGTGTATCTAGGTGTCAAGGAGAGCAGACTTATTGTGAGAGCAGAGAAAAACACACACTAATCCAATAGTGCAAATTCACAGAAGGGTTTGGAAATCTAGAGGAAAAACAACCTGTCAGGTCCACACTGAGCTCCTGGGATTATGATGAGTTTCTTTCTTACTATTGATTGTTGTCACCAAAATACATCTGCCACTTTATGCAACTGAGGCTTCGTATGAAATGCATATATGGGCTCAATGATTCTTATAATTACAGGCTGAAAAGAACTTTGCATATTCATGAGTATCACACCATTTGTCACAGCTGTAGACCTCCAGTAAGCAATGCCTGTGATTAGGGTTTTGTTCTTCCCAAGTATATATTTTTCCATGAACCCTTATTGGTTCTGAAAAGTTATGATCTTAACTCTCCACTCCTGTCAAACACAATTTTATTCCTTTTTACTGCCAGCTATATGAATGAATTCCTGCTTCTACAGCCAACAACAGGACTAGCCGGAACTGGAATTTGCATTGATGAGGCAGTATTTTATTTAACTAATGTAATAACCTACAAAAATCTATAGTTGGAGTGACAACAATTTTATTATCCCAAGTAAAGAGCTCCCCATTCATTTTCTCCACTGTGATTTAAGACTACTAACCTCTAGACCGCCCTGCTCATAAACAAACAGGTCTTGTGGACCTTCTTAGGTTCACAAAAGAGGTCAAATGAAATAATAAAGATCTGGTATGCCACAGGATGTACTAACCATTAAGCAGCAGATTAAAGATTGAAAGTTTTTGAAAGCTAGACAGCCATGTATGAAATCTAACCCACCCCATGGACATTTCAACATAAAATGGCAGTAGAAGTGAGAAAAGTAGACTTTTTTCCTTCTGAAGCTATATTTTTCTAACACAGAAGACAGAGAAGTGTAATCAGTCATGGTCAAAACCCTGCCAGTGAGTATTACTTATTTAGCCTCAGATTCCAGGTGACTCACAACTTGTCTACCTGCCAACATCTGAAAATAATAAGTTATAGTAAAGTTATTAACTAAAACTATGTGAACTTTGAAGTAGCTGAACCTAAATTAAACATAAACATACAAAACAGCCTGAGGCTAATTAATCTAATTTGGGCTCAGCCACCTCTCTCCATTTTTGTTTGTTTGCAGTTGTTTTTCCCCTTCCTCCTCCTATGTGGTCTGCAGAGAAGGATGATCTAACAGCCAGTCGGAGGCAGAGATCACATCTTTCCGCTCCTTCGATCAGAAATATGTGGCCACTTTTCCAAGAAACCACTCTCGACAAAGAGCCAGTTTGCAACAAGCCCCCATCACTCCTTATCTGCTGGGAAGGAGGAGAGCTGTGCCGAGCCAGATGTGTACCAGCTGAGAGCCCAGCTCTGGGAAGCCTCGTGCCCACGCAACATGTGTGGCTGGAAGGGGAACCCCGTCCTCCTCCTCGCTGTCAGATATAAATTGCACACTGGCGGCTTTGATGACAACATGGTGCTCCCTCCAGGAGCTTCCTCTGAAGCTGCTTGGAAAGCTGAGCCTGAAAGCAGCACCAAGGGAATCACCTCTTGCTCTTTTTTTTTTTTTTTTTTTTAACACACTGAGCTCTTTTACCACCGATGAGGCTCTTCTGCCATCCTAGGTAGGCTGACAACGTGCCCAAAGATTACACAACGCTTCAGTGTTCAGAGAGGTTATGTTGGCCAGGCCATTTTTAGTATTTTAGAGGTTTTAAACTTAAAAAGTGGAAGGGGAAAAAAAAAAACATGCTAAAAATAAGCTCTTGATTAGGTGTGGGAAAAGTGAAGATTTGAGGAAATCTCAGGGCTGCAGCCCCAGCACGAGGTAACAATAGACTCAAAACACAAAAAAGTGTCAGTGCAGTTCGCTCGTAAAAAGAGGAAAACGCACAATAGCACAACAGTGAGTTCACCTATTATATAATTGGAGGTTGTGTGTACATGTGCAGACAAGACGACAGAATAAAAAGCCTCCTCTAGGAAATCCAAAACTTGGCAGCTTTGGCCAGGTAGAGTATGAGGCGGGTAGTGTCTAACAACAAAAAGAAACAGTCTGTAACTAAGGTTTGAATCAAGCTACAGCTCTCCTTGCTAAACAGCAGCCAGATTTACTGCTGCAAAACCCATAAAAACAAAGGGAGAATAAGTCTGGCAAGAGAAATAAGGCACAGGGAGAGAAAGGCAGAAAAAGAGACGCAGCATTAAGTATACCAAGGCTGAGTGGTGCATCTGATTTCATACAGGGATAATTTGGAGGGCTATGCATAAAGCGAGAGGATTTCATTCATACTGAGTTTCCACATGGTCTGAAGTGCCTTTCCCAGGGGGGACCAAAGGAAACCTGACCTGCCTGAAGGGAGGGATGTGAGGCAGTCACGATGCCAGCAGCCCCCTCCACCTTTGTGCTTCGCTTTGGCATCTGGGATGGCTTCCCAGAGCCCTCCTATTTCCCAGCTCAGAGTGTCCACCCTACTTCAGGGAGTCAGTGGGATCTGTTGGCTTCACGCATTTTGTTAACAGTACAGCAATCCTTGATGTGGGCTTGTTTACGGGGATTTTCCTGTCCCTTAGAGCCTGACTGTGTCCGAGACCCTGGCTAGGTTATGAGAATGTTTCACACAGCAACAGTCATTCTGCTGGTGCTCTTACAGTAACAGGATGAAATATTTCAATCAAAATATACGATACTCAATATTTTCCAGGAGAGATGGCCCTAGAAAGATATTATTGACCGTTTTGGTAGAAAGGGCCTCTATAAGGGCCTCTAATAATCACCTGTCAGGTCACTTCTGCTCCAAAGGTGTCACAGATCTTTTCATGCTAACCCATATTAAAAAAAAACAAACAATCTGGGAATACTTTCCTCAGCACAAATGTAATTGTTAATATATCAATAATCGTTTCTTTGTTGCCCCTTACTCCTACGGCTACATCTCCCAAAGTTCTCATGCTCCTTTCAAACCCAATTGCCATGATCCACATATATGCATGTTGACCATAATAAAACTACAACCAAACCCCTCAACCAACTTCTTTCCTTTTCCATATCTACCATATCTGTTGCAGCTCTCTAAACGTTTCTTTCTAGACTTTTGCATTTAGCATAAAAAAACCAAAACTAAAATACACTATAAGCAATAAAAATGCATCAGTGTTACTTTTTGACACATTTAATAACGTCCTCTGATCTGCAGGAGTTCTCAAGTCATCCAATAACTCTGCTGTGCTACTGGGATTTTGATCCTGACTCTGCAACAAAGTCAATGGGGAACTGGTCTCTACACCACAACCTTCTTTCACACGCAGGCTCTATTTTGAGATGTTACTGAATCATTTTGATGTTTCTTTTAATGAAATAGAGTATTAACCCTCAGATTATCAATGTATAGAGACAAATGTATCTCTTGTTGTTAATAATATGAAGATTTAAAGGTACTTGAGAGCTAATAATTTATTTACATTTTAAAACATATAATACAGTAAGTACCTTACAAATTATGATGTATGTGCCCATAATTGACTCATTAGGTATTTGCCTAAACAACAGGCAGAGGGTCATTAGCAACAAGCTTGAAGTATTCTGCGTTTTGTGGAATGTGGGCTACATTTCAGTACATAAACTTTCCTCCCTTCCCCCTGTTTGAGACTCAAATTCTTGATGCACCTGTGGACTTATTAGCTGAGGGGTTGGGGGTTTTTGTTGTTTGTTTTTTAACCAAACTAGATGACAGAGATACAGAAAAACACTCTGAACAAATTCCAGAACAGCTGTTCCTATCTAGGTTTCTTTTTTTTTTTAACTCCCCAGCTGCATAGGAAATCCAATGCATTATTTTGAGACTTTTATTTTAGCAGAAGGCTTCGTAGCCACCAGTGTTCAGACAGACCCTCGGGAGCTCACAGGTAAGGTTGCAAAGAAAAAGAAAAAAAAACAAGAAGCACTTTTTTGGAAGACAGATTCGAAGCAATGCGACAAACAAGTTCAGACTGAATCACAAGTGGGATTTTTCTGTAAACTTTTTGCACCACCAGCATGAAACCAGCCACTTCTGAATTCTGACCATGTTTAAAATCATAGACCCAAAGATGTTAGTTTAGACTCATTTGGTAATGTTTTCCATTTCAGGCCAGCTCTTACAGACGTGTTAATACTTCACCCCTGTGAGCAGTCCCACTGAGGACTATCTGCATGCATCAAGCCAAGCACATGGAACATTGTTTGCAGAATAAGACCATGATTGCTTACGACCCTAAAATTCACGAAGAGTGTCAACAGAGCCCAGACCAGCAGCCGGGCAGCCAACTTAACTTTTATAAATATGACTAGTCATGTATTCTCATTTCTAATTGCCTAAATACATTTGTAAGTCTATCCATTAATATGTGAAGTTTAAGTTTTGGAAACATACTCTCAAGAACAACTTCCTTTAGATCTCTCTGCAAAGATACCACTGGTTTCAGGAGAGTTATTTTATGTCCTGGCAGGTGCAGAATACAAATCTGTTCTGGTGAGGGGTAGAAGGCTGTTCATTCCTATTCATGAACTGTGTATTATTTATATAATGTTTGTGGGCTCAGCAAAGCAGAGGATATTTTTTAAATAAATGTTTATGTTCAAATAACTTTGCTAGTCTTATCTAATCTACCTTCAACATCTTAAATGCTGTAGGTGATTTTAGAAGTTTGCAAAATATTCTCTCATCTGCTTTTACACATTGGGTTTGGCAAAAAGCAGATGTTTGAATATTTAGCAATTCTGACACAGAAAAAATTATCATGATACCATCAAATATCTTAAATCTTTTGCAGAACAGTGTTTGCAATTTATCAGTGGGAGGATTTTCCTCTCCCTCTCTCCCTACTCAACCCTTGACTCATTCAAATCTGTACTGTCTTTTACAGGCTTGTCCACTCCAGTACTGCAGAGAGCAGGTAAATGTTGGGCCCTTCATTTTCAACATGGAGACAAGGGCACCACAGACTGGGGTCTTGTCCTTGGAAAAGTTCACTCAAAGTCCCCAGGAGACTGCTGAGGGGTAAAGTCCTAAATACCTGCAAAGAATCTAAGCCTGCTCAGCCTATTCATGACCACAGAGAAATGGCTCAGCACTCTGGTTTCTCAGCTGCATCCTTGCCCCTGGAGCATCCTTTCTCTCCTAAATCAAGTTAAGGGTCACTCTCCTATGAAGAAAATCCATTTGTAATCCTTACAAGTTCATATTGGTAGCAGCAAAGTCTTCTGTCTCATTCAGAAAACTCTGTTGAAAACTTTTAGCAACATAACATAGGATGTTTTTATTAATTTATCCACGTTCAGTTTTTTCTCTAATCCTGTTAAATTCCTGGCCCCTCTAACCCCTGCTGGTGGCAATGAGCTCTGCAGATCTGTAGAACATTGGCCATGTGTACACACTCAGAGCACTTCGGGAAAACATACGGGCAAACTTTCTGCCTGCAGATGTGAAACGTGCTGCCAACACTGAGCTTCTATCAGTGGAGTTTACTAAGAGCTGGCTGGTGAAATACAGTGTCATCAGCATGCTACAGCCACACTTTGGCTGTCTCTGAGAGTGATGGATCACATCATACATCCAGGTGACACAATGCCTGTGGTTCTGGAATGACCACTGCATGGATGTGACATCAAGCACTGTGACAGCCACCAGGAGAAAAACTCACACCAGCAATCAGGCACTGTTTGTCTTGATTTCTTTAAACTAAATATCTACAATTTTTTATCCATTGGTGTTTGAAGAGAACAACCCAGCTACAAAATCAAGTGTAGACTGGGAAGAAGAGCAGGTGGAAGGGGAAGAGCTTGATCTTGTTTTGTGAGGTAGGTTACATGTATTTGGGTGTCAATTCATATGAGAAGTTTCACTTGACATTATCTGAAGTGGTCAAAATACTCAACCCTACCAGTTGGGGTTTATAATAGAAATGCCCACTCAACCTTAACTCCAGGAGCCACAATTGTAGCAATATAATACACCCTCACTGGACCTACTCAAGCTGCATTTTGATGATCTGGCTTACTCTTAACATGCAATTGTTGGCAGCTGCCAGGCATCAGGGCTCTCCTGATTGTTAAAATGTTCTGTCTGAGCATGGCTCAGACTTGCTCATCTCATGAATGCTGTCTTACTCAGAAAAAAAAAAAAAGCAAACCCTTTTTATTTAAAGGGGTGATACAGAGGAAAATGAATGTATAATGTATGAATAGCTACAGTGATTGTAGTGTTGTTTACTGAGCAATTGCACACATGAAAACGACACTTTGCTTGCAAAGGGTAAATTATCTTTAGCTGCACCTTCCAGACCCCCAAACCCTGCACCAAGGCTTCCTGGCTACCGAGCAAAGAGTTTGAAGACTCAATGCATTGGAAGGGGAATGTGGAAGGAGTGAAACAGGCCTCTATGGTCTTTGGAAGCTGGCCAGGGGTGAGGCCATTGGATCTATATTTAGGAGGGGTTTCACTTAATAGGGCTTGCAGCTGTGCATAGGTTGGGGTGTGAATTCCATCTCTCCCGACATACAAAACCAAAGCTTTATTAAAGAAGCAGTGACTTCGAGCTGTTCTGAAGTACCCTATCATTTTCACTATGCTGTTCATCTGTTAAGGCATTTATATGACACATATAGGAAATAAAAGGCATCAATAAACCCTGTGTTTTGAGTATACAGATACAATGACCAATAATAGCGTTAATAACCTGAAACAACGCGAACAGAACCAATGCTTTGTACCAATATAGCTTTTCACAAATTAATGTTCAAAAGTATAAATTCCCTAACCACTAGTGTCAGAGCTGGAAATATTATTGCCTCTGTTTTATACGTAGGAAAACTTGGAGCACAGAACGGTTTTGTGATTACCCAGAGCCATACACAGCCATACCTTAATCCTTACATTGAGATCACTGTGCATAAAGTGCAATGCCAGGGCAATATCTGTTGCTATGTATTTGTGCATGGCTCGATTCAGTGGGACCCTGAGCCCAACCTGATGCTCTCCAAATCTTCTACTAAGCAGCCCAGACAGGAACAGTTCAATACCATGAGTTTCTCCCACTCTGTTCCAGTCAAAACTCAGTGCTGGAGTGAAAACAGTCAGGTTCCTAAGCTTACATTAAATGACAACTCAGGAGAAGAGGACTTATCAAAGTGCAAAGTCTTTAATTTGTAGTATATATAGTGCAAAGTCCTTTTTTTTTTTTAATTCTATGAGTCTATAGATTTTCATTTTAAAGACGACTTAAAAAATTACATTTTTTTCCTTTTCTCTCTTTTTTTTTTTCACTCTGCATTTGTGCAAGCCCACAATTAAAAGTAAGAACTTGTGCATCATCTTTAATTGAGGATTTTTCTCTAAATCTATACATATGGGCCCAGTCTTGCAAAACATTTCTGCATAACAACTCTCAGACGTGACCTTTTCCACTAAGCCACAGAAACACAACCATGCGTTGTGGTGCTCAGTACCCTGTGTCCTGTTTCCTCAGCATCCTTTTTCTTGGTCTGGATGAACGTGCTCTTACTCATTTGATATACAAGGAGAACATTGCTCTAACACAAAACTTAATCAGTTCTCTCTTTGTGTCTGTCTTCTGATTGCCCCTTCTCTTCCAAACTAAAAATAAGTTCTTTGTATTCGCTAAACCCTGTTACAGCTTTAGCTTCTCTTTCCCATTGTCTCTAGTTTGCCATTAAAATGTACTAAGTGCTCTTAGTTACACCATGACGCAGCCTCCCTTGCTCTAGTTAAATTTTCCAACATGCACATTTCTGCTTTCCCCCAGTCTATCCCCACAGGGAGAGAAGCTCCTCATAAATACCTAAAGAGCAACCTTCTCCACTCGCTTATTTGTTATTCCTCTTCACCAGCTCGGCAGGGACAACAGGTCCAAATGAAATCTTTTTTCTCCTCCTGTGTTTGTGGTCTAATAATGGCTGTATGTTTGACCATGACTCATTGGATACCTATGTATTCTCCCTGGCAACGAGCAGAAATGCTCCGTTTTTGAGACCAGACTAGATTGGGTTTACCAAGGACAACATAGAAACAGACCAGACTTTATCCTTCTTAAAACATTTCGCTGCCCTAACTAAAAACAAGAATTGTAAGCACTCTGGGACAAAGACCATCATTCTGTTTGGCATTTCATAACACCAAGCACGGGAGAGTCCTGGCCCTTGCCTAGGACTCTGAACATTTGAAACAAAATAAAATAAAATAAGAAAATCAGCTTTTTCAGTGGAGCCTGTGTAAAAAATCTCTGTCTTTACGAGTATAACAGGAGAAACAGCAATATGCCCCCAAATGTACCTGTTAGACACACACCCCCTGATGCAAAGTCACCATTAACAGCTTTTACATGTTCCACTTGCAGAGATGGTTCTGTATAGAAACAGAGTTGATGCAAAAATAAAGCTACAGTTATTCAAAACCCACCTCTCACAATATCATCCAACTTAAGTTGTTCAAATTACCTTGCTGTAACTGATTTTTTTTTCCAATTGGCTAAAATACCTATTGTAATACTTAGCTGTGAACAAAGTGCAGAAATGAAGGGCTGTGAATTGTTTCAAATTAATGGCTATAAAGTATGACTTAAATGCTTTTATTCAAAACTAATTATTTGAGAGCAGGTATTCTTATACTTCTTTAACAGCAGGATGCAACATTTTTAGCATTATGAAAAAGAAGCTTTTGCCATGTAAACTCATGGGGTGAAATCTCATCCTTGATCTTCAAAGTGTGACAAAGAGCTATTGATTGGGAGCATATTGTCATTTAAATTACAATTAGGGATGGGTGAAAGGTGGTTATTCAACAATTCAAATCTTTTTAAAAAATGCTGTCAAGGGCAACTTAACCTTAACCTAAACACACACTTTTAAAAACTTCTGAGATTTTCAAGTGTTTCAGAGAGCAATATGTTGCATTTAAAGCAACAAATCTGTAGATTTCAAGAATAACATATAGTGCATTCTATTAATGTTTTGATTTAAAAAGCCCTTGTGGAACACTTTCATTCCCTGTTACCATGAAACACACATTTACTCCAAAACTGAGGAAGGGAGGTGGAAGGGGAGGTCTTTGCAATTTTTAATCAAACTGTATCGCTCAGTTCATCTTGCTAGAAGAGCTAATAACATGATTTAAAATCCAGATCCAATTTCTACTATAATCAATGCAAGTCTCGTTCTCAGAGGAATTTGTTTATGATCCCAAGAACCAAGTGGAGAAGAGCACTAGACCGGGTCTCAGGAAAGCTGGTGCAATTTGCAATTGCTGCTGACCAACTGGCAATCCTCAATGGGCTACCGCTTCTCTACTACCACTGTTCACTGAGATTCCAGAATCTCAGCCCAAATGGGCCACAAGATTCTATCAAGGCATCTGCAGTCACAGGAAATTCCAGTCACTACTGAACCTGCCCGTGGTCTATGGTCAAGGTTGCAACTCAGTTGGATTTTACCCAGAGGACCAACAGAAGGAGCCACTTCTCCTGCAAACCACAAGCTCAGGGGTACAGCCTGCCACTCAACATTTTGGGTCCTTCTTGGGGTCTAGATCCATGGTATACCTTCTGTCATGACACAAAGACAAGCCACAGTGAGAGTACCCAGCATCATGTCACCTGGCAGTGCCTTGGCAGGGCAAGGGAAGGGCTGTGCCAGCCTCTGATGGGCTTTTCTTCAATCTCATTAGTCAGTTTGAGTTCAAGCAGCTCTCTCTCCCCTTTCAGAGAGGATTATGCTGCCCTGCCAAGTTAGGAAGAGCATTCCTAGCCCTGCAGGACAAACAGCTTCCCAGACCTGTGTTTATTTTCTTGGATGGCATATGTAGCCCATTGTGTGATTAGGTAGCACAGCAGGGTTCAGAAAGTGGAATTTCCCAGAGTGCTCTGGGCTCTGGATGAGCGCCAGCATCGGGATCAGGGAGGAATGTTTTCTTTCACTATACACTGGTGAATGTGGCAGACTTCGAAAGAGATTTTGACTTTCCCCTTTAGCACTCAGGAGTTGAAGACTCCTTTTTGCCACATACACAGCGGGAACTTTTTCCTTGCCAATTTATTACACATTTGGGTCCTGCTCCAAAATTGCAATGAAATCTGTGGAACCTGTTAGCTTCAAGTAACTTTGCATCAGATTCCCCATGGGCTTTCCTTCCCCTGGTGTGTCAGAGGTCTGGTGGGAAGGGCAAAACTTGGAATTCTCCACCAGATTGCCTCAGCTATCTGTGCTCCGTGGGCAGTGCAGGATGTGTGGCACACCAGCAAGGACTGTAACTAAGGTCAAGCTTCCCGTATTTTGAACTTGTTGGCACAGGCTAGCTGCAAGAGGAGGAGGAATTATTTTGAACAAAAATCCCACTGATCTGTTTTGGGAGTGGTGATAATCAGAACATCCTATTTAACTTTTGACCACAGAGCAAGGGAGAAGAGCCAGAAAGGTTTTAGGAGAGAGAGCTTTTATGTTTCTTTCTTCTGCTCTGTTTTCACACTGGTAAGTAATAAAAAGGAAATTTTGATTAAAATACAGTAATCACAACATTTGAAGCTATTCAGTTGTCCAAAGAATAGCAGGTACAGTCCACATTTCTGAGGTTCAAAACAATAGTGACAAGTAGAAATTCTTTTCTGTGAAGGTAGTGGGACACCAGGACAGGTTGCCCAGGGAAGATGCGGCTGCTCCATTCCTGGAAGTGTTCAAGGCCTGGTTGGATGGGGATTGGAGCAACCTGGTGGAAGCACCTAGTGGAAGGGTTGGAACTAGATGGTCTTTAAGGTCCCTTTCAACCCAAATGATTCTATGGTTCTACGAAGCAGCATCAGCACGGAAAAAAGGTGCTTAATAGATCTCATTCTAAAGTTTAATAAAATCTGTTTTAAAACCTGTTAAACTAAAATCATCCTGCTTTATTTGGAATAGGGACACATGGCAACAAGACTTGCAGGGCTTGCAGAGCAAACCTCAGCTGGCCTTTGGTGAGGGAGCATTTGCTGCTATTACATTTCATTTCTCCAGTTGCATTTTTACTGCATAAGTAGATGTAATGGGGAACTTGCCCTCCTTATTGATAGCAGAAACTCTGGGCATGGTAATGGAACTGTCATCAGGAAAACCACTTTGTTTTGCTGTGCCCACTGCTCTCCTCTCTCATGTTGCTGTTTACTGACAGAGTTCAGTATGTATTTAATACAGAAAAGGCGGTAGGGCCTGGATCTCATCTGGCTGGAGTTAAGTTTGTAAAGACAAGAAGTAGCTTCATCTCAGTCACCAGCTGTGATCAGTGGGGGGAAAAAGAATCATGCACACAAGTGTTGCATCCATTTGTTAGCCCAAAGATACAAAATAAAACGAGTTTCTGTTACATTTGGAACACATTGCAAAGACCAGGAAAATGAAGGTAGTACCTGTCACAAAATTCGCAAGTCACTGATATGCTGGAAAAGTACTAAAAGAATATTGTTTGTCACTGCAAATAGGCAATTTACATTATTGTTGCTTTAAAGCTCCCAGAATGCATAATATCTATTGTATAAGAAATTACTGATGGCTCTTATCAATGTTAACTCCTATTTGGTTAAACTGACACTTTGCAAGGCAACACGAAATTTAGAAACAGAAGAGTTTTTTGATAAAATGCCTGCAAATATAATTTCCAAGTGTTTGGAGAAGGAGCATCCAGCAGGGAAAGGGAACTGGGATGCGAGATGCGCCAGTGCCGCCTTGTGGAGGCTTCGAACTCCGACCAGATCCTGTTTACTCAAGCTAATGGCTCATTTACAAAAAAAGTCCCCAATGCAGGGCTCTTTCATAACATTCGTACAAAGCAATTCTGCAGATAATAAATAAAACAAAGGCAGAGGAAAGCTGGGTTTAATTCCGGATGTAATCCTTACTTAGGGCAGAGTGGTACAATAATTCTCACAGCTACAAGAACTAAATTTTTTCCCAGCCATGCAGTTTCAGAGGACTTCTTTTTATTTTCTCGGGAAATTGTGTTCCCGGTTGCTACCACCAAAAAAAATTCAAACCATCAACAAGAAAAAACAGCAGGGGAAATGCAGTAGCTTCATTCCCCATCAGTGCTCCCCTGCTCCTCCTCTGTCCTAGGGCACTGTGCATGCTTAACTTGAACAGGTTTTCACATCAGCCCTCCAATCTTCTCTGCTTTGGGTTAGCTGCAATTGCCTCTCTCAGTATACTTATTTTTTCTGACCCAGCTATAATCAGAATGGGCAGATGAATATGAACTTGCTTTTAAGAAATAGTCCCCATCCTAAGGAAAAAAAAAAGAAAATGTCTGGGTTTGGGGTTTTTTTCAGTCTCTGACAAGTTTTGGTTTTAGATGAGGTTTTTTACCAATATTCTATTTGATCTTTAGTGTCTGAAATCCCTTTTCTCAGTTCAAGAGACACAAGTTATATGACTGTTTCATACTGATTACTTAAAAGAAAATACCTTGCGAGACATTTGCTTGAGATGGGACTTGAGCCTCTCATCCAGCTCACTCCTAAGGGGTATCTTTAGGCCAGATGAGCTGGGCTACAACTAGAGAATGAAGTTTTATAGCCCTGAGAGCTTTGATTCCTGTTCATAAATATGGCAGCAGCAACATTTAACATTTTCAATCGCTCATTTTCTTGGGAGCTAGGGAAGTGTTCAGACATATATTCTTAACCACTTCTGGTACATTCAAGATTTTTTACAACATGTATAATTCCCATGGGATAAGCAGTTGGATAAGTGGCCACAAGGCTTCTGAATTATCACCCCCATGCACAATACATTTTGTTTAAGTTATAACCACATAATTTAAACTGGTTACTTAAATTATAAAATACTCCCAACCCCAAACCCAATGCATTTGCATTAAATAACATTAATGTGGGACTGGCTTATGCATTCCAAGATTTTGTGGTTTCCCAATTAGTCCTGCAGTAACAGAATCACATTATCATAATTTTAAGGTGTTACAAATGTGATATCCAAATTAGAGATCAAATTCCCTATATTATATGTTTCTTCCTTGAGGGCTTACCTACCAAACACAGACTCTGCAAAGACAGAGGTGTGCTAAAAATGCTTGTTCTCCATATCCCTGGTTTCATAGCGGTAAAGAGCGACTCTGTGAAAGGCTGGTTGTGAACACTTCACAAGGTTATTCCTGAAGAGCAGGGGAACCTCCAGAAGCAATCTTTAATTATCAGAAGTTCTCAAGTGGTAAATTTTCAATAATTTCACTAACATCAGCTTATGCAACTGAGATTTGCTCAAATTCATTTCTGGCTTGCGTACGACACCGATTTCACGTGCAAACTAACCCCCAGTGCAAAGCTCAAGTCAATGGAAACTGTAGAGTTTCATTTACTTTCCCACTGGAACAAGATGCTGTGACACAGAGCTGTACAAGTCAGCCTTCTTCACCTCAAGGTTGGAGAATATTACTGAAACTTTCATCAAACAGAATAATGATTTCCATCTGTAACCTAACTCGTCCGGTGCCTCTCCCAGTTCCTGCTAACTTACTTTCAAGGCACAGAACACTGTAAATGTTTGGATTTTTTGGCTGCCCAAACTTTAAAAGGAAGAGAAAGAGCTTGAGTTACTGTGTCAGCCCAAAACGGGAGAGGTTAAAGTTCTCAAAAGATATAAACCAAATCATTGAAATGAAATGAAATAAAATACAGCTGTACGCTAGAAACAACTCAAACAACAGTAGAGGTAATTTCAAAATGCCTCCAGTTAAATTCCAGCATGGATGTCCTGCACAGGTGAAAAAGGAAAATGATATGATCCTTACTCCAGAACCATCACCCATTTCTGCAGTGAGATTTCTTGTGCACTGAGCTATTTAGCTCAAAATTTTAGCTAGTAAGATGCTTCACTGTACCCAAACACTGAACTTCTTCAGTGTATACACTCCTGCCTTGCAGCAAAAATATGAAGTAACAAGTGCCAGCCTCATCTGACAATCTTTAATCAAACTTGGCATTGGTTTAAAGATTGATTAGGTATGTAGGACATCAAAGAGTAAACCTCAGGGAATGAAAATGAACAATGGCATTATTTTCTTACAAGAGGATTAAGAATATGTTGTAGTTAGCTGATATTCACGACTCCTATAAAACCATCTATTTCCTTTACACCTCAAAATATCCCCGAAATATTAATGGACCAATATTGAAGATTATCAGAATGATTATGTGCTTTAATAAAGCATAGGAAACTAAATCTTCCAGATATCTAGAAGGGATAAACACAATGTTTCATGTCCATTACCTGATTAAAAAAATGGTAGAGCATATAACAAAGCTAAGATGAAAAGGTAGGCAAAATTTTAGGTTTAAAATATTCCACTTAATTCCAGAAATGTAATTTTACTCAAATTTTTCTTCAGATACACATATAATTTACAGACAGCCTAATGTTTCCCTATTTCAGTATTTTCAGACTGAGTAAAAATACCCGTGCAGGATTAAAAAAGAATAATGATCATTTAGGGGAAATTTATTTTTCTCTGCGTTAGAAACAGAAGGTTCAGCCCAACAGACTATCAAGTTCAGGATCACACAGGCTCCTACAGCTCACTGGAGCATTAATAACAGCAGCTTCGAACAGTCTGGCACTAATACACAGTATTTTTAAGATGGCACGGTTTAAGGGGGGAAAACAACTTTGCAGAAGTGCTGGCATCTGAGAAAAATGTCATCGTTTTCCAGAGATATCTGAGTTTACAAGTTGTCAAAATACAGTTGCTATTAGAAAATGATCTTTTTGATGTTCTACCTGCCAAATTCCACAGAAGTTGGTTTGAACTGGTCATTTCCAGAAACCCACCAAAGACTCTGTCTTTGCAGAGACTCAAACACAGTAGGCACACAGAGAAAAAAGAAATATAGCGTGAAAAGATTTCTTTTAGACCTCTTGCTCCTTTTCCTTTTATTATGTATTAATATAATCATTAAATACCAATCACTCAGGTTAACCTGTATTTGAAACTTCAGTCAACAAATCGCAGGGACAATGCCCCCAAAACATCACTGGTAACTCACTGGAAAGGTCCTTCCTTTCTTTGCTCCTAAGTGATGCATTTCTACAACCCCCAAGCCCCCCCCAAGGCTGCCAGATTGGTATTAAGAGAATCCACACCTTTCACCTTCCCAACAAAAACAGCCTTTATGTGTGAATTAGGATCAGCAGCCCCAAGCTCTGCCAGCAGACTCCCAGCACAGACATGGACCATGAACCCCATCTCTGCTACCAGTTAAGTATAATCCCAACTAAATGTATTCACCCTCTTCCCTATCTGCACCAGGGCTGAAGATGACTCCTGTGGGAAGCTCAGCAGCTGAAGGACCAGGTGCTCACTGCTCAGATAATTATTTTGTAGCTGTCACAACTGGCTGTTAACACCTCTCTCCTGGCCTTCCAGTCCTGTGCACAGTTGACTGCACTGTTTTATTCTCTTAGATGTAATTTTTTTCTTTTTTTTTTTTTACTTTTTTTATTTTCAGTTGATTCCTTGTGTAAGGTTCTCCATAGTGGGAAATAGCAGTTCTTGGAGGGCTGTATATATGATGCTCTTTTAAGATTCAGAAAGCCTTCCCCAATGGCTGCATGATATTTGAAGACTGTGTGAAAATACATATAAGATGAAAAACAGAATACATCTTTTTTTACATTCAGTTTACCTCAAGGTCAGGGAAATTTTACAGGAGAATCTTTTCATCAGCTCACATGCCTAAACAGGAGTCCTAAACTATTTGGCCCCATAACTTCCAACTTTATTCTCTGTGCCATCGGGAGCAGTTTAATACCAAGGCAATAATTTGTGTGGTTAGTATTGTACTCAGGGTTAATTTTTTGTCAGGTAGCAGACTAAAATTACATGGTAGTTATCAGCCAGCTCAAAAAATGAGACATGGACATGAAAAATAAAAAAATAAAGTACGAAAAGAGTATTTATACAATTAATGATTCTGAACAAAATTAATTGCACCTAACCCACAAAATACAGAATATTTGCTTTGCTCTTTTTCCAGGGTTTTCCACACAGACTTGCATGAATAAGTCAAACTGACAGCTGCAACGTGTAAGCAGAAAAGAGGTCATCAACTTCTGATAGATCCTCTTGTAATCAACAGGTTTTGGGGATTTTTTTTTTTTTTAACATGAAGAAATATTGGCTCAATTTGCTTTTCAATATAACTCAAGCTTCCTTCAGTTTGGTAGAATAAAAAGGTTTAGCAAATTCAACACTCAGGCAGTGATGGTTTCTGCAATGCCCCAACATAATGTCATTAAGTGCTCAACAATGACTTTAAATAAGTAGCTTTTGGAAGTTATATGTCTTTGAAGTTTCATTAATTAGTCATATCATCGGGAATGTATGGCTAAAGTAAATTACAGTGTTTAAAATATCTACTCTTTCAATGTGAAAAATGAAAGGATCCAGCTACCTTGTCTTTATACTAATGAAGATATTATTAATTGGTTTAGCAAAAACATAGATCTAACCATAATGTGCAACAGTTATTAAAGATAATTAACTACAGATCATTGGTTTGAAACATCTAGTCCAAAATGATTTCTGAAGGGCACATTATTCTATGAGATAAAATAATTAAATTTCTAACAGCTGCATAAGACAACTGTGGCATATCTAGTGTTTTAATTTCTTTTGTTCTATCCTCATGGTACTCCTCTGTTTTAGATTTTGAAAATGCTACGAGTGTTTCACCGTGAGCAGCCCGTGCAGCGTGTTAGACTGAAATATTTCATGTCTGAGGAAAAATGATGATTGAAAGAAAAGGATTAAAAATGACAGTGCAGCTAATAATACACACACGCACGTGTGCACGTGCACACACATATAAAGGCAGCTACTCCTCTTCGAAGGAGAAAAGGAGATGATAAGGAAACCAATGAAACAGAGGGTTAAAAATGTTTCCATTCTAACATTAGCTACACAAGTCCTGCTCAAGCTAAAACAGCACATTTGCAAATTAAAGAAAACCTCGACGATGAAGCAATGCCAAATACTTGTAGATTAATTAATAATGGAAGCATACACAGGCACATAAAATTAAGCAAGTACAGTAAAAAAAAAAAAAGGGGGAAAAAAAAGCAACTGAGGAGCTGGAACAGAAATGTGTTTATTAAAACCCATATGTTCCAGGTCCAGAATTTCTGAGCTAGCATCTGCTCCGGTACCACTCCCAAAAATGTTTGTGGTCAGTATTTATCACACATGCCAGTACTGGGTTCATCATCAATTCCTTGATCTCTTTTTTTTAATAACTGTAACCTACAAATGCTTTCAATAGCCTGAATCTGCATTAATTAGAGTGCTGTTTGCTTACAGCATTAGATCTCCTCCCATGTTTTTGTAAGAAAATTCGTGTCCCAAAATATTCCTCATTTGCAGCAAATTTAGCTGCTTCAGCAGAGAGTGAGATTTCGACAGGAAAGGCAGGGAGGCAGGAAATAACATAGTTCAGTCAAGATTAGGTGTGTTGCTAGCTAATGTTGATTTAGGGAAAAAAAGACTGAAAAAAAGGCACTACCCAGTGCCCCTGAATCTGTAAAGTGCAAACAACAACAGTATGACTTTATTTTATTTGTTTTGATATTCCATATTTGACTTTTATTATAAGAACTTCATTTTTTGGGACCAACCGGTTTCTCTGTGGCTTGAGAGGGTGGGGAAAAAAGTTATGAGCACCTCACAAGCTTTAAAAATAAATTTTTTAAAAGTCTCAAATGCTGGGCAAGCAGTGGCATCATTTACATAAGCTCCTATACATTACTCTAATAAGGGGTAGGAGCTGACATAGATCTAAAATGTAATTTG
The DNA here is from genome assembly GCF_003984885.1 of Neopelma chrysocephalum. Taxonomy (NCBI): domain Eukaryota; kingdom Metazoa; phylum Chordata; class Aves; order Passeriformes; family Pipridae; genus Neopelma; species Neopelma chrysocephalum. The sequence continues at coordinate 13,538,073 of NW_020897809.1, read as the reverse complement.
GGGTAAAAAAGGCTTAGAAAGGTCACCAGTGACATTAAAAAAGTAAAAATCAGAGTGTTTTCTATTTTTAAATAGAGAAATTTGGAGGGTTATTTTGGTTGTTTCATGAGGAACAATCCTATCCTGCAAGTGTTTAAGTGCATGGAATCTTTGGCTATTTGGAGGGTTTTCTCCACACTGTAGAAATAAGAAACAAGAGAATGGTCTCTGGAGCCAGTTCCTTCCCGCCTTCCATCCCTTGTCAGCACCGGGGCTATGCAGATGCTGCAAAACGCCCCCAAATCAGTACAGCAGCAATGGCATAAAGGAAAATATGTGAAAACAGGGGAGGAGGTCCCTCCCCCCGTGACGGTTAGACCAGTGGAAGTATGGAACCCTGAGATGTAGGAGTGCAGAAAACCCGAGGGTGGGAGAGACCTGCCTGCGCTGCCCGCGGCTGCAGATGTCCTGCCTCCACCCCGGAAATACACTTCCCCTGAATCTCTTTTTTTATTTTATTATATTTTTTAATTAAAGATCCCCAGACTAACACATTTTCTAGCGATCTTAACCAAAAAGCCAAGAGAGGATTTTAGAAGAAAATGTTACTGTGAGAGGGAAGACTTTCGTTGGCAGGGTCCCCCTCGCTCTCCTAACGGCGCTGCTGTGCAAGGCATTTGCAATCTTAGCTGACCTATTTGTTGATGTATTTCAGGTAGCCAGATGTCCTGGTACTTTAGGAATTCAGAAGAAAATGATATTCAACTGTTTGTCCTGGTTTCGGCACGATCAGCCAGCTGGCCATCCACTGCTCCCTTCCAGTCCTCCCTCCCCCACCAAAAGCCTCCAGGTCACTTGCTGACCCACAGCACATCCCTCCCTACCTTCCAAGATGAACCTGGGGTCCAGCTACATCTGTGCTGAGGCCTCTCGTTGTGTGTCTGGCACACGATGAATGTGAGGCTCTCCAAATGTCAGAGCATGCCAGCTGATGCACATTGAGATTTAGAGCATCACAGATTTCATTGCACAAACAAACGCTCAAGAACTTGACAGGGGAGTTGCCGTCTTTGCAAGGGAAGGAAAACTTGCCAAGGGTGATTTAGCTACAGGTTAGGAGAGCACTGAGGAGAGGAGTAATGAGGAAGGCTGGCCAGATACTGGGTGTTGGGGGAAATAGAAACACAAGCAAGCAGCCGGCAGCCAGGTAGATCTCCTGTCTCACCCTCCAGAGGCTCCAGCTTTCTGGCATTCGTACTCCCAAAGGAACAAGTGCCCCAGTCCTACTGCCAGCTGCCAGAATATTCTTCTACTATTGTGCGTTTGCCTAGCTAGTGATGCACTGTGCCTTGCAAGCACAGTCATCTCATCTGCACCTAAGTGTGACAGCAAAATTCAATCGAAGAATCTTCCTTGAGAATTATTTCCTTCATCAGGGAAATCATTTTCTCAGGCTGAATGACTCATGTCCCCAAATAAGCCACCAGTCCAACACATCCGAATAAAATTCATGCTCTTGTCTGCTCCCTACTATACACTCCAGCCTTTTCATCGTCATCCTTCAGGCCACCACTAGTCCACACATCCCCCTGCCCCATGCAGGTTTGGCTGCTGGCACCTGGAATCCCAGGGCAGTAGCATTGCCTCAGAGCCTCCGCTTGCCACAGAAATATTACTCAGTGCCCAGGGTGGAAGGGTGAGCAAAGAGCAGAACACACCCTCGGCTTTCTTGAAGGCATCCTCGGCTTTCTTGAAGGCTTGTGGTCTCACAGCACTTGTGAGCAAAGCACAGGGTTTGGTAGAACTGTGTGTTTCCTCTCTAACACAAAACTCCAATCCTGCTCCAAGGTACCACCTTGAGAGACCGGAGGGAAGCAGCAATGAGCATGGGACAATGCTTGAGGAAAGAGTCAAGGTTTCAAGCAGGGTTTAGCCCCTCTTACCTCTCTCCGCTGTTTTCTCTGCCAGGGAGCTAAATTAAAGAAAATATGGTCTGGCAAGAGCAAAACTCTGTTTTCTACAAAGGAAAGGAACAGCTGCTGAATACCTGGGACAGCAAATGTCAACAGGGCTCCATTAGCGTTCATTCCGCTAAAGGGCTGGATTTCCCTTCCCCTCAGTTGTATAACTCTAATTTCACTGACTACAGTGATTCCACCAGTCTAATTAGGCCCCTAGATAATAGTCAAAGTACTTATTATGTTATCTTTTCACTGATTTTATATTATACATATTTGTCTGTTAAATATAACGATTCGATTTCGCAGATTTACAAACTTTGGTTGGCAACCCACTTAAACATCCCAAGCTACCTGCCATTGGTGTAGTATGTTCTCTATTTACAGCAAGCCCAAATGTTTGCTTTATGCTGTCAACGAAGAGAAACTGTTTAAGGAAAAAAAATAATAAAAATAATTGAACATCAGCCACTGAACCAGCAGGAACGCAAAATATTTCCATGAAAGGGAATCCAACAGGACCAGAGATCTGTAGGGTAACTATTCTCAGTGTGAGGAGGAAGAGTGAGCCAAGTGCAGAAGCCAGGCTTGTTTCCTCTCTCTTCATAGCATGTCCTATCCCAGCACTTTCTGGAAGCAGGGTACACGAAGTTCCTAGGAACAGCCATACTATTCCACCCCCTGCTGGGAAGCTATTTGTTTTAACAGCCACAGAATCTTTTCATTGTGTTTTTGGTCTAAACAGTTGGCTGTGCACGAAGGAGAGGTACAGCTGCTCCTGTACTGGGAACTGTGGGAGCAGGAGAGGAGGTGTCAGGAAGGAGCAATGTGCCCCGGCGCTCTGCCCTCCTCCCTTTGCCTCCGCCAACCAGATATAAACAAAGTTACTAAAACAAAGGAACAACAGCAAGTTCCTAGGTTGAAAATAGCCCTACACTCATTCAGGAAAAATTCCTGCTCAGATTGCTGATGGATGGCACTGCTGTTGCTAGGGGGTTGCTCTTCCCCAAGGCGGCTGAGCATCTCCCTCTGACCTGGAGCCTCACGGCTCTCCCAGATTTGGTGCCTAAACCCTTTTTCCAAAACAGTTCCTGATGTCCCTGGTTTCTGTCCTGTTGCTGAAGGACTATCCAGGAATATACTGTGTCATAGAGCAGTCTGAGTTACAGGGGTTTGAGAATCTAGGAAAAAAAAATAACAAAAATAGCAACAGTCATCTCCATGGGAAAATCAACACTTTCTCTCTTACTATCTGCAAGTGCTGCCTTGCCTGCCAACAGACTTGCAGGTATCATTACACCTTCCTGATTAAAGCAAGGATACCACTGTCCCGTTGCCCAAAATTTAAATTTACATCATGAATTTTACACCAGCTAGGACTGCAGAAGTAAATGCATTGGCTCACGGATATTTCAAAGATGCTATTTTTCCCATTGGACTTAGAACAGCTTAGGTGGATAAACTCTCTTTTCCCCATATCTCTCTTTCAGAGGTTTAATATTGGGTGCAAATTTTAACAAATGTTTGTCATTTATTCACAGAATCACAATGACACACTTGTTTCTAAAGCTGCACCCTGCACCTCCTATTGGGTGTTGTTCCTAATTCAGGTGGGTTCTCAGAAAGAAACAAGGCTTGGAGAGCCCAGTTACAAGGGGTGTCTGCTCCCCAAGGCATACCCTGGCACCAGTGGGTGCCCAAGCCCAACCCTGACCCCTCTGGGCACCATCCCCACTGCTAAAGAGCAGGTCCAGGCAGCTGATTCAGCCAACGAGTCTCCCGCTGGTCATAGGGGAGAAGAAAGACACGTTTGCGTCTGTGTTGCGTGAGCTCAGACTGCCATAAAAGATGTTACTTAAAAGCCTGAAACACATTATTTATTTTAAATTGAAAACAAACAAGGCAAAAGTTACTTAACCGTGTCTGTTTTCCCAGTATCCCCCTAGACTTGCTGAGGGACCCTGGAACTACAGCAGGCATTTTATCTTTCCCTCTCCTAAATAGCAAGTTAAAAATTAACTGCTTCATCTTCACATTGCTCACTCCTTAAGTAGTTTAAACTTACTTTTAACTGTTACATGCCAACAAAACAGGTTGCTTAATTGATTTGACCTTTCACAGTATTTTTTAATTTTCAATCTTAGTTTCATTGTTCCATCTGGCACTTTAAAACGGCATCTGGTTAACTGTACTTAACCAGCTGATCACTGTACAGTTATTTTTAAATGTAATGTATGCTTAAACAGATGTTATTTTTATAGATGTAGATCTAAACTGCACTTGTATACGTGCTATGTCTGCATAAGCTCTTTCTGCAATTCAAATGTTGACACCAAAAATTACAAGCCAGAATGCTTATGAACTTCACTATTATGTTACTGCACTTTTTTGCAGCTTGTTAGGTAAACATCAATTCAGTTCTTTTTTCTCTGTTCATTGCACATAAATAAAACATTAGCGTTTAGTTTATAAAGTGATGAACATTTTGCTGTGTTGGGTTTAGCTTTATAAATACAACTGCTGTCAGCAAGAAAAAAAAAAGATTTATTGAATAAATAATAAGAAAGCTAGAGGAAAATAAAAGTATATATATTATGCAAAACACAGTGTCTGTCCACAGGTCATGTAAGGGTCTTATAGAATCATAGACATCCCGTGTGAGAATATTTAATAATGGTGTATTTTTGCAAGATACAGTTTGTCTCCTGAAGCAAGTGCAGATTGGTAAAACAGAGTCCAACTCCGATAGCTGTAATTGTTAGCAACAACTGGGGGCTCCATTTTTATCATTCTATTATCATGGAAAGCCCAAATTCAAAGATCCTCTGAAGTCAAGAGTTTTAAAGAAGCGATAAAAATGGAGAGTAAGATATGATAGTCTAATCAAACTAGCACTGGCAATCTATTAAATAAATACATCTATATAATAGTTATTAAATTTTACAGAATATTGCCTGACTTTGCAGTTGCAAGTAAATTCACCTTTATTCGCTAAGATTAAGACCTCATTCCTCCAAACACCCTACTGAAATTAGTGTTAATTACCAGGGCTTAAACATGGGTTAGCCAGAATAGGTATTTTCTACATTCATTTAACATTTCTAATTTGCTTAGTAAATGACAGTTTTTTAATCCGTATATTCCTTGGGTAGGTCTGAGAAGCACAAAACAGAATATGTAAGCATTCAATCTTAAAAACTCAGCTTGGTTTTGAGATCAGCAAATAGAAAAAGTTTTTCAGTCAGGCCCTGGTTTTATTTTGTTTTTTTTTTTTTTTTTTTCCATGGGAATAATGAGTTCTACAATATCTAATATATTTTCTTCAAAAGAACTTAAAATGCAATATCAAAAAGAATTTGGGTAATAGGCAAGGGCATATGTTACGTTACACAAAGGAAGTGGTCACGGCGCTGAATATTACACAGAGAACTTTTAAGTATCATTCTCAAGGTTAAAAATTGCTGTTATACATAATACCTCAGTAATTGATAGACATTTTCTCTCTCCAGAGCCCATTTTCTGTGAAAAACACCACATAACATCTGTTCATAAACAGTCCTTCTGTGAGAACACTGACACAGGTCTTGAGCTTCTACTGGCTCAATTCCCCTGCCATACACAGATGGCACGAGGTATTTATACAGCTGAATTCTTTGTAATACAAGCTCAACTATATCTTCAGGTAAGACTATGGGCAAACATGTGCTTATATTATTCTGCTGACTTACCTCAAGTCATTTAAACAGTTCCCTCTGACACAAAGACAAATTGTATCGTACCGTTCTGCAAGTGTTTTGTCTCAAAATCACCTTCAGCAATCGGCACAGAGCTCTGCAGAGATAAGGACATTTTGGGACGTACGAAACCCGCCAAGTTTCGTGTTAATGAGCTAACAGTTATATTAAGATTCAAGACTCAGGGCTACTCTCCTTGATTTTGATGTATCTGTTCTCCTTCTATAGAAAATATTTGTTTTGATGGTATAATACCTCGTTCATTTGCATGCAAAATGTTAAATAAATGGCATTCAGCTTTCGCACACGCAGCCACAGAGCGTGTAGCTTACCCACAGTTTTCTATATGCTATGCTAGCTGTTCCTTCTAAGTAACTCTGAGCGAATAACACTTTATAATGCATTCAGAAATTGCTTTCCTCTTTATCTCCATGAAATGATGGAAGCTTCAGTTGACTTCTGAACAAATCTAGGTGCCACGGCACCATCTGCCAGACGACATCCTAGTCCTACGCACACATATGCCCGTGCTTTGGCTGTGGTCTGTGTACACTTAAGAAATAAAGCACATACGTAGAGATTTGCAAGGTGAGAGCCTTGAGAAGGAGGCGCTCCAAAAGCAAGGACAGCCTGCCTGTTGGTGTTTTGAAATGGGGGAGGAAAAAGTAAACTTTGGCCAAAATTTCAAATGTACTTAAACTGTTCTTTTCATACCTCGACCCCTATTATAGAAGTTACTGAAGTCCACGGTGTTTCAAGAGAATATCATCTACATAAAGGCATGGAAAAAAAAATCTGAATTCTCGACAAAAGAACCTTTTAATGAGAATACATCCTGACAAAACTTTGAAAAAGAAGAAATTTTAGGTCATCCTTTCAAGCAGAAGTAGTATATGCCTGCAGGGGGCTGGCAACCAACAGCTTCAACTATACATGGATTTGGATTTGACCTATGGAACATGTAATAAAAAGGTTTTTTCTGGAACTACTCATCCTGCAGAATAAATCAAAACGTACTTTCCCTGTTCAGGGGAAGCACGGGATATGTTTCAAGATACCTATGTCTCTGCTGACTGGGTGACCCCACAATGATGGGATACATCATACAAAAGAAGGGTAAAGCAAAGGTCTAAGTGAAGAGGAACAAAGCTTCTGTTCTGTGTAGTGGGACTGGGGAACCCTCCACCAGGAAAAAGACAACTCTGCTATTCCCAGAGCTCTGCTGACAGTTGTGTCTCCCTTGGCATTTTCAACTATGATGAGGAGTCTGGATTTGTATAGTGGCACTCACAGCTACAGGGTCGAGATGGATAGACAGGTTTAACAAGGAAAGAGGCATCCCTTAGCAGGGGTCCAAAACCAGTTAAAAATTTTAAGAGTAGCAGTTAAAACAGTAAAAGCATTGTGGTTCTGTTTCCAGCTGCACCATAGACTCCCTGCAGGGTGCAGGCATGTCACCGAGCCTCACTGTATTGCTTTGGTTGCTGTAAATGGGAATATTACTAATGCCTCTTGGTCTCAGGAAGATGTGAAATAAGCCCATTTCTATTTGTGATGTGCTTAAACATTATAGCCATCAAAAAGCCAATAAATAGCATGTCCTCACTAAATGTCTTTGTAACACCCTTTTTAAATTCAGTGGCTTCTCAGTTATATTTGCTTTTTTTAAGCTGACGGGAAAAATACAGTCAAATACAGATAAGTTTGAAGAGAGATTATGTGGAAATGGATGCTACTTGCTTTTTTTATACTTTATTATATAAGAATTAACACAGAATGATACCAAATGCATCATTCAATTTAAATATTGTGCTTGCTTATGGCCTGTAAGATGATCCGACACATTGTAAGCAATGCCTTGACACTGTGTATGAGATGAATACAACTCAGTGTATCAAACACCAACTGTACTAAATCCACAGTAATGCTGCCTTTTTGTAAGTTCTTTATGCTCCAGTAGTTTTCATTTTTATGATAAGTATGAACCAGACCAGCTCAGAATACGTTCCACCAAGTGCTTGCTCTTTTGCGAGAATCAGTCACCTAATATTTATCAATTAAGGCTTGTAGAATAAATAATGCAAGGGATAATTTTATAACAAGATATTAAGAAAACATAATTATCCAAATATAATTGGACCTGCTTCTCTTAACACTGAGTGATTTTAATTTTTCCTTCCCTCTATATTCTCCTCCCTGTTACCCAGCATTATTTTACTCAAATAGTGTTTCAGTTGCACTTAATGCACATTGTAATGATCGTGTCTTTAGCTTTTTTCTTTTGAAGTTCTGTTTAATTACAAAATAATATCCTGTTTGAAGAACACTGCTTTGATATCTCTGTCTGCATTTGGTAATTATAAACTTGTTCTCATTATCAATATATATTGCATGTTGTTAGTTTGTTGTGTTTGCTTATTTCTTTGTTTTTAAAAACAGGAAATATAACTTGAGTGACAAGAGGTTTTGATTGTGGATTACAGGGGAAGTGGAAGCCCATTTCAGAGCCCTGATGTCCACAGTCAGGACTCGGTAGTCCATGACTGTCATCAGGATAAAATTCCTGGATCAGAAATGTGAGAAACGGATCAGTGGCTGGGATGTGACCACAGGGGTCAAGAAAGCCAGCATGGTCCATCAGTCCCACTGCATCGATCTGTTGATGGGACTGCACTGTAACTAGCAGAACAAAAATCCAGCAAGAGATGTATCCATCCAAGGTGTATCTATGAAAAAGAGGGATTTGCGTTCCTCTCTCATCAACATATGAAAAGGCATTGGCAATCTCTAAGCTTCATATGTCCAAAACAGAGAGATCTAAGTTATTCACATTTGCTAGGATTTTTGGGACTTCTGAAAAAAAGATGTTTCACAAATGAAAGCTATTACGACATCCAACAACATGCAACAAAACCATACGTTTGTAGGCAATGCAGATTAACAGAGCTGCCACACTCATACTGAAATCTGCTGAATAATTTTGCTGAGAAGTGAACCTATCTGCTGATATCTCTGGATAATTTTACTGCAGAGAACAAGATGCCAGCTCCTGCCTCGACAGACCTCAGCAGCACAGCCAGAAACACTGGCGATGCTCTGCAAGACCTCCTCGATGCACTAGAAGCAAGCACACAAACAGAGAAGGGTTCAAAGAGGGAGGTCTTAGGGAGGTCTGGGCAAAACTTACTTTAGTTTGGATTTAGACCAGAATTTGCCATTCGAATCACCCTAGCATATACATGACTGAGTATAATGTATGTCCTTTTTCTGAGCTGGTTTACATAACTGCCTCTGTAGACTATGGTCCAAGAGTGGTGCCTTTTGGGAATTTCACTGTGGTCAGTAAGATCTTTGTTTCAAAAAAGCTCCATAACAAAATATAGCTTTTACTGGCTGTAAAATATTGAGTGGGAAATACAGCGTAGGGAAATAAGAGGCACCTAGTGAAAAGAAGTGGTGTTTTTTTAATAAAACTTCCATACAATCATAAGGCACTGGAGGAGTTTGATCCTTTCCCCTTTATGTATTCACATTCCCTGTGATGCAGAGGAGAAACGTTAAGTTTAATTATTGCCGTGGACCCTGCAGGAATGTCCTACACATAAGAAAAAAAGAAAATCACTTAAATACGTGAGCTAGAAAGATTTCATGTGTATATATAGTTGGTCATATAGTTAGTCATATAGTTAAGTGTTTGCAAGATCACCCCGGAGATTGAAGCCACTCCAGGACAAGGACCTCATCTTCATACTGGCGTCTAATGCACCTCGCACGCTGTTAGTGCGATAATAAATAATAATAATATGTTAGCATTAGGTGAGCATCTCTCGCATGATCAATTTCCTGCTGTTGCAGGAGGGTGAATGTTGGTGGACTTTGATCCTTCCGAGATTTTATGTTTCTATCATAAGAGAATCATAGCACATAAGCACATTTTTTACTAATGCAGTAAGTAAGGTGGCAATATATATTGCACTGACATTAAATGAATATTAAAAGGGATTGAAAGCATTTCCACATCATGAGGGGGGGAAAAAAAGCCCTCTAAGAGTTAGATATACAGTAGCTATTCAACAAAGATACCACTTTTAACCTTCTTCATAGATTAAAAAAGTCAAATCCATTAGAAAAAAAAATTCTAGTGTTAAAGGCACACGCTGAAGTATCTTAAAATACAATTGTTGTTTACAAGTCTATAAACAAATCTCCTCTTTGCCTCTCACACACAAAAAACTCTGCACACACCCCCTATTCCTCTCTGGGCCCCACTCATCTTGTAACATCTCACTAGTGTATTACAGTACAAATCCTACATGCACAAGGACTTAGAAGAAAAAAAATTGAGATACAGCACTTCTGTGTGTAAATAATGCGGGCAGATGTTTCAAAGAGGGATATACACAGCAAAACATCTTATTTGTTGGAGGGTATCAATTCTCTGTACATTACACACTTGTAATTTATGTTACTTCCTTATTTTTGTAACATCTCTGCACAGCCATATAGTAAATTAGAGATTTCAAACCAGACTGAACAGGCCTCTTTTTACCCCTATTTTGTTGCATCTTGCCAATTCAATGTTTTATTATGTTTTCTGTCATAATATTACTCTTGTCCCTAGAAAACATGTATTTATTCCCATTTGGAATATAGTGTAACTACTGTAAAGCACTGCTCAAAAGATGACTACAAATCCTTTCTGAGAATAGAAAACTTGAACTCTTCTATTATCCAAATATTTTCCAATGATTTCGCTTTTGTATGCATGTCTGCTGCTGACACACATAATGAGATCATGGGAAAAACCACACAGCTGACCCGAACTTTTGGGTATAGAAGTATAAAACCATGAGATCTAATAAGCCCAGTGCATGACCCTGTGCAGTTTTTGGACTTAAAGAACTAAATGCTATTGTGAGAGGAATGCAAGCCTACGTATTTTTTTCTGTAGCATGGCAGAGTTCAGCTGTATTATATTTACAGTTGTCAATAAATGTAACGACATAACATGAAGCATATAGACATCTCCGGTCTCCAGCCCCACCAAGAGAATATCCCGACACCTTCTTGTCACACACAAGGCAGATATTATTTTTATGCACCAAACAGTAGGCAGGATGCAGCAACAGACTGACTCTGTGCTACCACAGTGTGTCTGAGAGGCTGTCAGCACATACTTTGCCTACTTAACGTTGCTCTTTCAAATAATATAAAAATACATTGGGCTTCGAGTTTCAACCTAGCTCTTGATATGCCTGACTAGTAAACAAGGAGCCAAAGTTTGGTGCATCATCTGAAAAATAACTTTATATATAGAAGTGGTGCTCTAGGAGATAGAGGTTACATATCTCAGCGATTGAGCTCTGCATACAAGACTGGTTATTAAATTTAAGGGAAAATTTAGGATCTCCTAAAGATTATAAACTACCCTTAATTAACCCCCATGGATCCCATCAACACTGGAATGAGCACAGCTAAATGAAAGGCATCACCATATATAATCTGGAAGCTGTGGAAACCAGAAGTTCAGTGTATAAGTACATAGGACTAACTCTGTCCTTTGAGACTCATGGATTATTTTGGTTTTCAGGATTTAGGTGAGCACTTCAGAAGAACAGTAATTTCTGAAGGAAATGCAGAAGTCTATTACTGTTTGAAAACTAGATTCTTTCAAACATACATAGACAGAAAATTCATTTTCCCCAATAGAACAAGTGCTATTAACTTAGAAAGGATGCATTCTTATTATAAGAATAAAATCAATCACTAAAACTTAGTCCGAAGGGCAACAATCTAAGGCATGACTATTCCAGTAAGACTAAAAGGGATTTTTCATTCTGTTAGTTCTTGAAGATTTTAAAATATTGTTGTTAATTTTTCACTTTTTATATTCCATTAGTTTCCTATTTATCTATAAATCAAGAGTGAGTGAATAGTTGGTTACACAAACATACTACAGGATAATCAAAGTGTTTATTTCTTTTAAAATCTTACCCCTGTATACCTGGCTTCAGTTAAATAAACTTCAGAGTGTGAAAGAACAAAATATAAACACCTGCTTAAATTATAAGTTCTATATTAATTTTAAATCATGGAAAATTCTTCTCAGCCCTGCATTAGCTGGTAGCTGTACTCAACATTGGAACATTGTTTATTCTTTACTAACTAATCATCCTTCATGGTCTTTCAAAAGTTCCTGGCATTTCAGTAGTTTACACATTGATTGAATACTGTTCCCAGAACTGCTTGTGGCACTGTGCCAAATGCTGTGATAATCAGCTGGAAGATTTATTCCAGTTGAGGAGTGTTATAAACATAAGGATTCATAAGGCTCAGCATCAAAAATGAATACTGATGCTTGCTTTGAGGTGGCTGAAAACTTTCTGCGAGCCTTCAACAGGACACAGGGGTAGTCTTTACAGTCTCCTTCTATATACAGGTTTGGGTTTGGAAAACCTAGTCATTTAACCTGATTTGATTTAAATATTAATAACTATCAGAGGTTTTAACAAATTAAAATATAATTTTACAGTGGCATGTGCAGAGCAAATCGTACATGAAAAAAACCTTAAGGAAATTCAAGGATTAACTACTGTGCACGGGATCAGACACATTTGCTGCAACAGGATATATTATTATACTGGTAGATGGGTGGAGAAAGAATACAAAGGAAGCTGAAAAAATTCAAAGGGAAGCAGCTGGCAGGTAAATGCACTGAGCCAGAAAGAAATAATAAGGAGAGAGGCAGTGAGTGGAAACGGAAAGGATAGTAATTTCTTAAATAAAGAAACAAGAAGTAGAGAGAAACGTAAGCTACAGATGGGAACACTGAATAAAATTCAGAATAGCAAACATTCACAGTTAGAGGGAAATGTAGTTTGATTACTGGCCTAACTGTAACAGCAAATTAATATTACAGAGACTGAAAAGGTGATACTGAGAGACCACCAGCTTAATTAAGAGCCAGTGAAACCACACAGCATGGCTGACTGGCATGTCCAATGTCTACAAGGCTAAAAAGCTCTTACACAGAAATTAAAAGAAGCAGTAAAACAAATGAAGCAACTTCATTGCTTCGTATGGCTGCTGAGCCAGTGAAATGATGCTGGCACCAGCCTAGGGCACTGAAAACATCAAAGTCAAGACATTCAGAACTTGCAATTGTGGGTGTCCAACTTGATGCATCTGAGAGATGCCTTATGATCTCACAAATTTCTTTGTCAAATAAAAGACATCACATTTTTTAGCACATGCAGCTATGATTAACTACCCCTTGCTGATCAGTTCCTCAACACCATCTTCAAAGCTCTTAAGAAAAGCCCACTCTTGAACAATGAGGTGTCCCCCTGCACCCTATAAAAACACTGCCTCCTGAACATGTGCTCACAGTCACACATGCCCCCAAACATTTAAATCACAGTGCACTGAACTAAACCTTCAAACAGTCAGCAGGGCCATCTGCACTACAAACATCTCTATGAAATATAGCAAATGCAATAGATTGAAGTTCACAAATATTATTCTTCATTGGGAAAAAAAAAAGTTGACAGCAGAGAAGTTTTCTGGAATCTCAGCTTTTGAAAAATTTATTACTCTTTTATGCCTTGTCTTAGAAACAGGTAACAATGAAGTATTTCATAGATTGGTAGAATGGTGATGTCACTAATACCTAAAAAAATCAGAACAAGCATTACCACAACAAAACTTTGATCTCCAAAACTCAATATATATCATACATTTCCCCTCAGATGAAACCAAGGTACAATAGCAATGATGAAAGCACCTTATGTGAGAACCCACATTTCCCAGTTTATTGCATGGGAGATGTTCACTCAGCAAGGCAATTTTGGGTAGTTGGTGGCTCTTTACAGCAATGCTGGAGCCAGGAACCAGGTGCTTTAATGGTTGTTTCTGTGGACAAAGGTGATGTTCCAAAAGAACTGAGAGAAGCAAACATTTTAAAAGCTGCCAAAATATGCAGCTTTAGGAAAAACAGTAAATACTCAGTAGAGGATCTCAATATTTCAGTGAGTGCACATTTTGAATCATTTGAAGAAATAAGACATAAGCAAAGACTCTCATGTTCTGACAGGAAATGTCTAGATGTTTGCAGCAAGAAGGGAAATTGAAGAGGGAATGAGGAGACGGGAATTACGACGTTTATAAGAAAATAGTTTCCTGGCAATATTTCATCTTTCTAACATGATTGCTGTAAGAATGAATTAGTGTTTTGCTTTTCAAAAAAGAAGAAAACATTTTTTAAAAACAAAAACAAAACCTCCTCAGTCCATTTGCAAAAGAGGTTTGATGCAGACCTCTTACTGGCCATTCCTGAAACACTGAGGCTCTTATGAGAACAGGAAATGGTAATCAACAATCCACTCCTTAAAAGTGATTCAAAGAATAAAGAAATAGCGAGAAGATAACTGATTTTCACAAGAACATAAAATTGTTTTGCTCAGAGGCAAAAAGGAAGGTTTTTTGGTGTTGGTAGAATTTAAGAGAGAGAACATGAGCAATGCAGCAATGTGCTGTTGACAGCATGGCCCTCCAAAAGTATCAAAAATACTGGTAATACACACTTAAGTACTGAAGATGAGTGACAAAGAATAGTCTCTCCATTGGAATTACCACAAATAGATGGTACAGAGACTGTACAGAAGACACAAGGTTGATGCAATTTATTACTAAACATCTTTCAAACATACAAGTGATTTTTAACCTTAAAGTAAGCATATCTACCATTACCATACTTGACAAGGATACTGATACTCAGGTATCAGTTACCTAAAGTTATACTTTTACCAAAGAGCCTTCAAACTGAAATGAGTAACACACAATCATTAAAAAAAAAAAAAAAGACAAATTTATACGTCTGAAACTCCCAGTTTACATTTAGTTTTGCATTTAAAATATCGATTATTTCAAAGAGAGAAGAATTGTCAATGTCAACAAGACCATTCAGCAAATGAGGTCTCCCAAAGGGAACAATACAAACAGATTTATGATTTTTGATGCCAGGGAAGGGTTATCAGATTCTTATTTGCTTTGCTGATCTTACTTATTAAGCTAATTCTGCTGGACTACAGCACAGTGCTTTTATTATTGTTACTCAGTGCTTTGTTAGGAAACAGGTCAGAAACTATTTGAATATCCTTAGTAAACATTCATTATACTTGAAGATAGCAGATATTTTTTTAAACACTCTTTACTTGAAGCATAGTGAACTAGGAGTGCCGAGGTTATCAATACGCTCTTAGTTTAAAAGGTAAGGTGGGACAAAGCTTCCTATGAAGAGTGTACCACAGATAAAAACAATACACTCCTCTGCAATAGGACTTGAAGGTAGATGAAATAGCTATTAGCTTCATAAAATCAGATTTTTCCCCCTTTATCAAACGGTTTAATACAGATTATAGAAAGGCTTTCTTGCTGTCATTTACAAATCCATTAAATATGATGTTCTAAATTAAAGACCACTATTGACCTGTTTCTAAATAAAAGATGGAAATAGCCACCATGATGGCTCCCAGCCCATAGGTAGTGCTGTAGGGGGTGACTCCTTGACTCTTATTCTATCATGTGTCCTGAGAACTTAATTTTTCCTCTTCTGCAGCTGGAAAGGTCAAGGTTTTTACTCTCAAACCTCCTCTTATTTCTTCTCCACATTTATGCAGAGATTGACACAGCAGGGGAACATTCTGATTTCTGTGTTTTGTTCAATCTTTTGTCTGATTTATCTTTTGGGGAAAATAGCATATATATACTAAAAGGGAGTTGAATGAGAAAAGACAAGTTCATATTTGGATAAAGATACACGGGACTTTTGGGTTTGTTTTAAACAACCCAAGACTATCTGGCAGGTATTTGATGTCTAAACAGTAACTGTTCCTGTTCCAAAAGCATCCTTGACAGGATGAAATAGCCTGTGATTTAGCTATCTTTAGTCAAAGTACAAATTAGTAAGAATTTTGCTTGGCAGCATTTTGAAAGAGAGGAGATGGGACCTCCATCAAAACCAAATCCACAATGATGCAGAGGACAAATCTGGTCATATCTGAAAGGTGCTGTCCTTCCCCTTTACTAATACTCCTGTATTTTCCAAGCTGACATTTATCTAAATAATCCTGCCCATGCACTGAGAGCAGCAGTTTCCACAGGAGGTGAAGGACGTTTATTGCTGAGAGCAATCATGAGTTGCTCCCCTACAAGGGCTGTGCATCTGACAATCAATCCATAAACATGGGAGAGAGAGTGCAAAAGAGACCCTTTAAGTTATTTCCCCACATTTCAAATCTACTTGACAACAAATCTGAAAGTCAACTGTAATTTTAATCATCCAGTAATGTTTTATGTTAGCCAATTACAGGGCTCCAAGAGATTAGCTGAATGTTTCATGTCTGATAAATATGTGACTGGGACTAATTCACTGGACCCCTCTCTAACCTGAGGTAGGTATAAATGAGTAGAGCTTCACTAAAATCAATCGAGCTGTATCCAGTTATACTGTCACAGAAATTGGTGCTATAGACTTAGGATAATTTTCCTAATAAAAATAAATTTTAACCAGTGGATTTTTTGACTCATACTTGTAATCTAATATTTCAGGCAATATACAGACCTACTAAATCATCCGCTTTCCCTGCATGCATTCCAGATGAGCTTTGCTTTTTACATCTCTACCTACCAGCAAGAATGCTCATGAAACAACCCATAATTCAATTATAAGTACCTCCAGGAACCTTCTAATTATATGTTAGGCAGGTCAGAAATGAAATAGCCATGCTACCCTTTAGTCTTGGATAACAGACTTGAAACGGTGAAAAGAAAAGTTCATCTGTTCATTAAGAGGCCAATTGTAATACAGTTAAGGGCTTCAGCAAGCTGTTTTGTTGAGATCTGAATATCCGTGAAACAAGCCCCTCCAAAGCTGGAAGTTTAGCCAGCCTTTGCCTTTCAGCCATGGCATCAGCAAAGAATAGGGAGCTGCTCTGGAGAGTAGGTACCGTTCATTAGTCATTTGCTTTCCTCTTACACTAAATTCAGTTGTAGGGGTTCACAGGACCAGAATGAAAAACAACCACAGGTACTTAAAGGTGCTATTCTTTTCTTGGAGATTTCCGCGCTGGTCTTAATTAAATCTCCCATAGGATTGCAGGGCTTTAAAAAAAAAAATTAATACAAAACAAGAGCGTGTCCATCAGGCAGGTTTTTCCTAAGCTTTGACAGCTCTAAATGCAGGCAGCTGCAATACAAGCTTGTCCTCAAATCCTTGACAATGACCTCAACCTCAGGGTGAAAGATAATGTAGTTGCTATGCTCATTCTGTGTGGAGTGTCTACTGATCAGAGGCTTGTGGCAAAATATGTATATTTCTTTTCTTATGATATAGACTATTGTTCACTGGCAACTCAAGTGATACCACAACATTATCTCTGTGACAGTTTATTTTTTTATTTTTAAATGTGAAGGAATAGCACAAATTCAGGCAGACTTCTACTTCAACAGCTACAGAGAAATGACTTTGTAATGCCTTCCAAATTAACCCCTCCACAGCCATGTGGCTGAAGGTGAAAAGAAAAATTAAGCAAACAAAACAATCTAATCCCAGGTACTTTTATAAAGGACTTCACACAGACAGCTACACCCGCAACAGGCAGATTTCCTAATGGAGTGGTTCCCATTGCATTTAGTATGGCATTATTTAAGAGCAGTATCCTGCAGAGGTGAAATTTGTAACTTAACTAATTTCCTTGGAGTAATGGCAGCTTACACTCTAAGGATCTTCCCCAAAGTTAGAATCTGCCTTCACTATTTAAAGGCAGATAAATTTTAAGCTAAGAAGAGAGACAGCCATGTAGGAACCTTAAATGAGAGAGGGAAATTCCTACAATAAAACTTCTATATTAAAATTGTTATTAATATTATGATTATTACCAATTTTTAATTAGTATTGCTACTTCAATAATAAATTAAGTACATTTAGGAACAGCTTTGGGAATATATTCTGATTTATTCTGGGGGTGCAGTTGCCCCAGAGCTGCTGGAGGTGGGAGCTGGGGAGGGGATGGAGGGCTGGGCTCGGCGCGGGGGCAGCGGCACCGCTGCTCTGCAGAGGCTCGTCTGTGCTCCACAATGACAGAACATATGGAAATCTGAGCTGCTAAATATCAAAGTCTTTGTCGTTCAAGTGCAAACTGCAATTTCTGTCAGTGTATAACCTGGCTGGATTTTGAAGGTTCTCACAATAAAAGGCGCGTTATGACATAAAGGCTGTACCCTCACCAACCTTCAAGTCCCTGTTCTGAAGCCTGGGCAGAGCAGACCTGTTCAAAAAGAGCAGCACGATTGCACTGCTTGCAAATATTTCTCATAGGAGCATACAAAAATAGTAATTTCAAGTGACACTTGTTAAGCACGGTATTTCTCACAAAGAGGAAAATCTTTTTTCAAAGGCATTCTGAACAAAAATAGGAAGAGACGTGGATAGCACAGAATGCACTTACACTACACATACCTTTTGGTGGGTGTGCACTCTGTGAACATGTCTCTTCTTATTCAAAGAGCTGAGTTTTTTTACATTACATTAGTCAGCTAAGAAGTTAAAGGGGAGAAAAAAATAATTTTCATGTGGGAGCCAAAACTAAATAATTTAATGCTTAAATGAAAACATAAAAAGGAAATTTCTTCTGGATTTATTTAATTATTTTACTGTCAGAAGGTTTGATTTGAACATGAGATTCTTTAAAAATATAAAAATGAAAGTAATGTAAGTTCAACCTTGAAAAAATATGTAATTTTTAAAATAAAATACTCAAGAAATATGCCATAAACAGATATTTTTAAAATGGTCAAAAATCACTTATCAATTTTGACCCAGATGTATACAGAGATTTAATTACTTAGTTACAGCTGAATATTTTAGGTAAAATCAGTACAACCTGCCTCTAGTACCAGTGGGATTCTGACAATCAAGCACGTTACCATAATTTTTGAGCTGATTTCACAAATTGTTGTCCTTCTAGAAAATACTTGATCTACACAATAACTTGAGCTTGATTTTTCCTATAGCAAGTATTCAAAGATGTGGTTGTTTCTTTTCTTATGAGAAGACAAAGACACAGTTGGTGTGTGTACAGGGAAACTTTGGGTAAAATTTTTTAAAAGCTAGTCCAATAACAAAATTGTTACCCATAACTAGAGACGCTAATGTGTAATATTAAATATTTTTATCTATTCCCTTCTCTTGATTATCAGTAGTACTGAAAAAAGACTCAACTTCCAACAGGAAGGGAAAAAATTTGGAGAGAGGGTCCTGTTCTCACTCACTTTCTGTCCATGCTTGTTTCAGGTGAACACATCACACAGGTCCATAGTCATTGTTGGTGAGGTATAAACCTTAGATTAAAATAATCCTATAGAAATCTATTGCTCCATTTTGTGAAGTGGCTTATGCTTTTTCACACCATTTTTCCACTTAAAGAATGTGTTTCTGCTTTTCTCTAGATGCTATTTACTCCTGACTGCTATTTTGTCCATTTTTAATGATTTTTTAAGATTTTTTTAAGACTTACTAGATCCTACCAAAATACTTCACTCTCCCTGCTGCATTCAATTTTCTTCCAATCACATCAAGATTTCACTTTTTATTTGTATCTATTTTTTCTATTAACTTTAAATGTTGCAGTAAAATAGGAAGAAAAATAGAATAGAAATTGATACCAACTAGAAAGGTATATTGAGAACATGTTATCATGATATTGTCAGACATTTATAAACTTCTTCCAATGATATTTGAATTACCCTGGTCTTTTCATATTTTCCAGTTAACATACATACATCTGCTCTGCCATGTAATCAACTGATTGTTACACAAGCATTTGCTAAAGCTATGACAAACCCAGATTTATGAGGTCAAACAGTTCAAACTTAATCCATTCAATAGCTGCAATTTATCGTCTGATGATAATTGTATACACAAACATTGTAATGATTTAGATGACACAGTGTAAAGATGAAATCCGTTTATTTTAAAAGGGTTTCTAACCCCTAAAATACATTGCCATGAACACCTTTCTAGGTCCACTTTTAACAACATCGTTATTATTGTTTTATTGATCAGGATTTTATTACTGATTTGACACTTATATTTCACACTAATCGAAAAAGGTGTAATTTTTCTACATGTATAAGACCGTAATTAATTATATCATTAATTGTGTTTTCAATTCCTTCCATTTAAAGGGGCCCAAAAAAGAGTGCTTAATTTATCATACATGTATTATAAGGAGCATGTAAACCTCTTAAACAGACAGAGAGCATGATCTTTCTGGAGATGATGGGATATGACATAGGCACTATATTTATAGATTCTTACCTCTATAGTGACCTGATTTTAGAGTGACAGCTATTGCAGAATGGGAGAGTAAATTAACAGCTTTGAAAGCTTGGGTAGTTAAAACTATTACTATTCATTACTTTTATAACACTTATTAGTGACCATTCTCTAATACTTTCAACAGATAAGGAAACAACCTGCAGACAGCAGAGAACAATATGTCAGAACAACAGTGTCACGTATATTATATGTCTAATTTTATATGTGTATTTATATATTCTCAGTTCACAGATTTCGGAAACAATTGCTACAAATTGGCAGCAGCTGCATTCATTTATTTCTTCTAAACATAAAACATGTTAGTGACTGTAAATTTCAGAGAGACTCTAAAACAAGTAGCTAAATGTGAAATTTAAATTGATCTTTGGTTTATTGCCATTGATTTTGTCAATTTTCTAAATGTAACAGTGTTCACCACTGGGAACGGAAACCTGGATATATATCAGCAAAATTTATGCTTTCAACCAACATAAACTTCACAGGAGGAATGACAGTCCTTGCTGCATAAAATAAAATGCATGTGAAGTGAAGGATTTTCCTCTCTAATTAGATACTGTATATTTTTTCAACATCATGTTAGTAAATTTGCCACATAAATTTAAATGCTATTAGCAATATTGCCTGCCCATATTCAGTTCAGTTTCCTTACTACAGCTTTTCACAAGTACTTTGTGATAATGGTATTAACCCATATGACTAATTCACATGTACAAAAACCATTATTGGTACTCATAGAAAAATATCTCCAATGTGTTTCATAAAAATGTCAACAGAAGCGTAATCTGAACTCTAATATCAATTATTGTTTTCACAATTAAAATACAGTAGATTTATGTTTTCATACTGAAGTGTATGCATACTAACATACCCCCTTAGCCCATGAGTCCCCAAAAACTATGGCAGTGAGCAAATTCCACTTGTGAGAGTGGGTTGTTCAAACTAATGTAAGAGAAAATATCCTGCATTTTTCAGGCTGATTCTCTGAGTGACAAGTGTGGGATTTTCCTCACCAGTGTAGCCGAAATGCTGTTTTGGTTAACATTAGGAACCCGCCCTCATCCAACCCAGCGTGATCACTTAGGGAGAACATCTCAACTGTCACAGAACAGTATCCTGAGTGCATTTATTTTCTCAGCATTCAAACCAAACCACTCTCAAACTTGTTTCATGAACACTAAATGTGTGGTGTGGGAAGAAAACACACAACCTATTTTAAAACACTAAGTGAAATAAAATCAATGGCTGAGCTCATTTGGTGTTAATAGTCTTCAAATGCCTTCATTGTTCCATTGCTCTTAAGCAACACTCAAGATAGGCACATGTAAGGCTTTGTATTAGCAGCCTCAGAAAAGGAACTTTATTTTGCTGGTATAATGTCTGATAAAGTACTAGTACACAAAAACATTTGTTTTAAAAAGATAACATCACTTATCATAGAATTGTAATTCACTGGTAGTGAAAAGATTCCCCTCATATTAACGTATCTACTATATAAACACGTGCATCAGTTCACAGAAAGCGCATTAGTTTCCTTGAAAAGTGATTTTAAAGAGCATTATGAGCCTTACTATGTTTTAAGAGCATTATGATCCAACCTGCAAAATGAGCACAAAAAAGGGAGCAAAGAACCAGGAACACTCTCTATATTCACGTGCACACGACAATGTGCTGAGCCTCCAAGGAGGGGGCACCAGCCAGAGACACTGCTCATCACTGCTGCCCCTCCAAACTGCTCCAGGGACACTCCAAACACATGACCCAGAGAGCCAGTGCTCCCCTCCTGATCTTCACTGGGAGGTACACCAGTTCCTCCTGAGAACGGAGCAGCACGTATTCATTCTCCAAAAATGCGAGACAAGGTGAAGAGATGCTGGACTTGCCTCCCTGTGTTGGAAATGATGTCTGGGAAGTACAACCCAGCACTGCCCAGGTGTGACCTGTCCCACATGTCCCTCAACACTCCCAGCCACCACACTAAGGCTCTGACAAGCTGCAGGGAAAGATGACTGGGGTGCAGTTCCCCCAGGCAGAGGAGACATTTCCTGGGTGCAGCTCATTAGCACAGAGGGGGTTTGCCAGTGCCAGCTTGTGGTGTGACTCACTGCTCTGCTCTCCTGCAAACTGAAGCATTGACTCTATAAAATGATTTGCAAACAAACGCTTACAGGTAGGATGATAAATCAGATGGAATTCCAAACTATACTTAGCAAGGAAAGACTTTCCTAACTGTGCCACAGACAGTGCCTGACCTGTTCTTGTGGCATTCACCCAGGAGCACACATGGAAATAGTTTGGTCCATCAAAGTTAGGTCAGCTCTTGGCATCCTCAAAGGCAAAACTGGCTGTTCACAACCACCAGCTTTTTGTGTCTCCTGCATTTGGCAGAAGGTGAGTAGGATTTTTAGGTTGTAATACTTTACCTCCTGTTTCCATTACCTGTAAGTACTCGAGTCCATTAGTGGATGCAACTCCCAGATTACCCCAATTATTGTGCTTTTCCCACCTCTGGCCATACAAATGCTAACAGCCCAGTTCACTCCAGCTCAGGCTTTGAGTGAGAGTTGTTCTAAATACATTTTTTTTTTAATTGCTTTCAAAATACTCAAAGTAGAAGCTGCCTTATGATCCAATGAGTTACAAAACATTCCTTTGGTCCTTCAAAGAAGCAGAGAACAAAGTCTCCAGATAAAGACACTTTTACTTGGAGAGATCAACAGACAACACCGTTATCTCCAATTCCTCCTGGGTGGGCCTCTGCTGCCCCTCCTGCACTTCTTGATACAGACATTTCCCTTGAACACAAACCCACCCACTCGTGTGTTATATGCAGTGGCTGCTAGAGCCTGTCTGGCTCGAGCTCTGTGTTTCAGAAGGGACAGTTACAATGAAACAAGAAGATAAACAAGCTCTAGTATCTTGGTTTTGCTACGGAACTCCTGTTATCAGCAGTGACTGACATTTTGTGGGAGCTCTCGTTTTCGTACACTCCAGTGCTACTGTGCTTTTTCTGATAAGAAACCTCAGTAACAGAAGTGTACATCTGAGAGTGACAGGAAAACCTCCTACTTTTGCAGCAGTCTGACTGCATTCCCACTTCCATCAGTGCTACAGCAGCTTAGGAGCTACTTCCAGTTTACCCTGGAAACTGGGAGCATCAGGATCTGTCTCCCAGTCTCTATAATAAAGTCAGTTTGAAGAGTTTGGTAGAAACAGTGGTAAAGTTTTCTTTTTGCTAGAGGAAAATGAAACTTTTTTACCTATTTTCTGAAGAAAAATGCAGAATTTATCTGATTGGATACAATATCTTCTCATCTGCTCTGCAGCACACGTGGTCACCTTTGGCTTCCAAAGCACCACACTCATCCTAACAGCAAAATTCTGCTTTACCAGTTTTAAATACACATAACAGATCTATAACAAATCCCTTCACTTTGAGTAAGCATGAGACCATGGGATCACAGTCCTGATTTCTGCAGCAGCAGCAGAACTGAGGGGGAATCAAATCTTGAGTAGAAAGAGCCTGCACCACTTTTCTTTTCTCCCATCCTCCAACTTTTTCAGGAACTTGTTTTCTGAAGTTTTTCTATCTAACTACTGTCTCACTATCTAGATCCCATGCTGCTGTGGATATATTCACCTCTCCTACGCTGGGCAGTGTTGCAGGGACTCAGGTAGAGCATCAAGAATCTACTACCAAATTATCATCACAGATGATTCCACAAGGCCTCCTGGAGGTTTGACAGCCTGAAGAACAGCAGTATAGGGGTTTTCTTTCTGCTAAGTTGCTTTATTGAGGCATCCCTGGATACAGGGTCTGTTCAGAAACTGTGTGCTGGAGTGAGAGCCCAGCAAGGCACACGGGGAAGGGATGCAGAGCTACTCTGAGCTACCAAGGGATGTTCTGCCTGGTGCCACACAGCCAGAAGGTATTCCTGGTCCCTCTGCTGCAGGGCAGGCCAGAATGGATGAAGGATTTGAGGTGGCTGCAGGGCTGAGGCATTCCTAATACATGCCAGGGCAGGCAGGGTGCTGAGCTCGGCTTTTTCTTGTTCTCAGGTACAAGCCACAGCTGCTTGGACCTTTTTTCCACCCTGTCCTCCCTAGAGGGTTGTGATGAGGTCAATTTGAGCTGTGCTTACCTGGAACTTGTGTTAGCAGATGGGAAAATGCCAATTAGTTACATTTAAAAATAGACTGAGAGAACATGCTTTTCCCTGGTTTTGTTTTTTTCCTTTCATTGCTGATTGCCTGGTGATACTTAGGGCTGAGAGAAAAATCAAAACAACATCACTGATTAGACATTCAAGGCTTAGTTTTGTTTGGGTAGCAATCTAGAGATGGAATGAGACACTACCTGATGACAAAGGGAACATACACCCTACCATGTCCCAGGCTCAGGGCATACTGCTCCCTTCCAACTGCAGGAATTAGAAAAACACCCAGCTGAGTTTCACAAATTTTACCATTTTACTAGGAAGTCCCATGTGCTCTACACACAGATTTCCCCTGTGTCAATGAGGATTGGAGCCCTCAGTGCAGTAAACAGAAATGAAATAGAGCCCATGGCCTGTTGAGCAGCTCCTCCTGGTAAAGGGACCTTCACTTGTCTGAAGAGATCAAAATGCCCTAAAGCTACTTTCCAAAACACACAAGTGACCGTCTCATTGGCTACAGGTGAGCAAACAAGGAGAGTTTAGAACATCCAGCAATTCACCTCGAAGTTTCACTTTGATGGGAGAAGAATCCTTTGCTCATATAAGGGTGTCATATCCACCCGAAGAACAAGTGCTTGGAGAACGTGACTGAGCTCCTTGGCTCGTATTCATTGGAAACTCTTTGGACTTCAAAAACTTCAGTCATTAGAAATGGGTGCTTCTGAGACAAATCTAACTCCCTTTTCATTTTGTTTCATCCTTTGAGGCAGATTTGAATAGTTCAATTTTACAGCAGTAAAAGCAGAGTGCTAGGACAGAGCCATGCTTGCCATCTCCATGTCTTTTAAGGTAGCAGGAATTTTAGGAAGGAATTCATAGCTATACAAAAGAAAGACCTGTGGGCTTTCCAGCCAGTATGTTGGAGTTATTAAAATATGCTTTATCATCATCACACATGGCAGAAGCTTTACAAATTATTCCTATGAATATGATTCCTTGTTTTAATGTCTGAAAAGCCCTGAAGTTAGACAACACTTTGATTGCTATTTTCACTGGCTAAGTAGCAACAATATCTCTGCTTCTCAGGAAAATGAATATTCCCATATTTTGCCCAAACCAACCATTGTAGATATGAAAGACCTCACCAGAATTTCTCTTTGTTTTTCTAAACTTGTTCAGAGAACAGCCCAGCAAAATACACCAACACACCAAACTACAAGAGAAATATTGCTGAAAGATGGTGAATGGAACTGAAGACCCAGAAAATAATTCCTCTAACATGTTAAAATACCTTATGGAAGTGGTTATGCTGTGTTTGTACCCAGTCTGTTCAGTTCATGGAAGAAGAGAAAGAGAAAATTGATGCATCCTTGCCCTTCTGACTCAGGAGGCATGCCAAAGCTCTATTATGAGGGACTGAACTGGCATATTGCAAACATTTCTTGAGATTTAAAGACTATCTGCAGTCATCTTGAGCAGACATGGAGACTGGAAATGCAAGTGCATGCCTTGGGCCACTACAGAGATTCTTAGGAAAACTGTGTTAGTGCTTCACTTGCTGCAGTGGCACCAGTGCAGCTGTACACAGGGAAAGAAGAGGTAGAAAACAGGGACTTTCCTCCTTGGGGACCACCAATGTGTCACACAAACAGAGTAGGAATGAGAGTGGCATTTCCATCACTGCTGCCAGTGGCATGTGCAACCTCTACAGGACACGAAGACATCTTAGTATCTATAAACAGATCCTGAAGAATTTATTCTGCCAAAAATCAGATATAAGACTTTGAACATACAAACATGACAATGGATTTTTAATGAATAGAAAATGTGGTTTTTTCCTTAAAGTAACAGGAATTAATTGCTTTGTAGCCTATAAAGTTATTAATGTATTTGTAAGGTGGCTGATACGGATGTTGTTTCATCAGTTCTCAACAGGATGTTTGTAAAGTTGAACTTTACTGGCAGAGCAAGTATCAATTTAAAAACTAAGCTTTTTTCAATGCATTATGGAGAGCCTCACCACCAGACAGGGCTGGCAGATGCATGTGTGCATTGGATGATCTAGAGAGATAAAAGCACATGTTTGGGGGTTTGGTTTGAGGCATAATTTCCACAGGATGAGATCTGCGATACCCATTATTTGTTTTGCTTTTGCCAAGTTAGAAAGGTTTCAAGCATGATAACAACTGTTAGAGTTTACTCTGTTAAAACATTTACTTAACATTAGCAACACAGAGTGCTACTTACAGGCTGATTCCAATGCAAAAAACCCCATGGTATTTCCTATAAGAGTTATATAAATTTCATTTGGCTCTTTAGACAAAAAACTGTAATTAAGAAAGTTACTTAGCTGGTCATCTCCACATCAGTCATATCACTATTGTAGAATATTATTTAGGTCCAACCTACACCAGGACCAGAGCAGGTCCTGACGTGTGAAGCCCCTGGCAATACTTCATGACCTTGGGTCTTGGTTACACCATGTGGTTTTACACTGCAAAACTGGTCACTGAAAGCACACACGAGCAGTCCAGCATCCACTGACATCAACCCACTGGTACCTCTGTCACTGCCTTTCCAGTCATGACTTACACAAGGATATAGGTAGGACAACACTGGCACAGGCTGCCCAGAGAAGTTGTGGACTCCCCATTCCTAGAAGTGTCCAAGGCCAGGCTGGATGGGGATTTGAGCAACCTGGTCTAGTGGAAGGTGTCCCTGGCCATGGCAGGGGGTTGGAACAAGATGATCTTTTAGGTCCCTTCCAACCCAAACCATTCTGTGCTCCACTGAGCAGACCCAGAGTACAGGATGGTGGGGTTGTGGTGGGGGGATTTTTTTTCTGGTTTTATTTGGTGGTTGGTTGTTTGGTTTTTTATTCAGATTTTTATCAACTTTGAAAAAACCCACTAATTTATAGATTTTATTAGGGTATATTTATCCAAGTTGTTATGGCAATGGTACATTAGAAATCAAATATTTGTTGGCATGACAAAATTAATTGTTGCCTAGGGTCTGGAACAAACAACAGCAGAGATAACATGCCACTAATATGGCTTGTTTGAAGTGACAATACTGTATCAATTAGATTGGAGCTATGGTATTTAGCCTGCCTAAACTATTTAAGTTATGCTTGGGGATGTGAAACTTTACAGTCTATGTTAGAGAAAAAAGGATGGACCTACTGTGCTAATGAGGAGCTGGAATTTACCATTTTCTGTAATAATATATTCACTTTCTTGTCCACAGTTTTGTACTGTTGTCTCCTTCTTTAACAGAGAACATGAACAATATTTCTGTGCCTCCCATAGAAACAGCATTATGGAAGTCTATTTTTCTTCCAGGTATATGGTGGACTAAATTAAATTTTGACTGAACTTAAGATAAGCTTAAGTCACAGGGTTCCAGCATCCAACTTATAGGAAAGATTGGAGCTGCAGGTTTTCAGGCCATTGCCTAAAAGCCCTTTTTTTTCAGATTCCTGATTGTGTCTCCATTTTGGGGCTTCTTACAAGCAAAAATTTCTTGCAGGGTGATCCCCTGACTAAGGGATACAGAATCACTGAAGTTTAACTCTGCAAAGAGAAAACAAAGGCCAGGACAGCCCTCTTTTGGAGGGATTTAGTCGGTGTATTAGTCTTGGCACAGATCTTTGGAGAGGAATTAGTTTCATCTGTAGTATAGACATAAATCTCTCCATAAAGAACATCACAAACACCATTCATAGATGTTATGGAAGCTTTCCACCCTCCACATTCAGCATAGACAATTGACAAGCTCAAGTCCCAAAACTCGTGAGGAGAATTGTGCTTCTCAGGTGAAGCATCCGGAAAGCTCATGGCATGGGAAAAGTGCCATGAGTAGAGTTCCCAGCCCAGGTGTGAGAATACAGGATTTGGAAGATAACAGCTAACAGATCTGCACAGTACCAGTCCTGTGTCCTTCCAGATGAAACTCCAGTGCACCCTGCCCTAAAGCAGACCTCTCAGGTAGCAAACAAACACAAACTGCTCTGCACTTCCAGATCTATGCAGCAGCACATCCTTTTCGCGCCTGTGTGCTACAGAACTGAGACTTCAGGTAAAGCCAACAAAGCTTGGGAGCTTCACACCACTTCCAAGTTCAGTGAGTCTTCACAGAGACTCCACAACTGCCCCAGGCAAAATAAACAGTGGATAGGCACACAGTGCCTGGAGATCTCTCACCTCTACAGCTCCTGTTGTCCAACCACACTGCAAAAACTTTCTCTGCACTTTTGCTTAGTGTGACAGGAGGGTCTGGCAGTGTGAGCCACATCTGCGGGAGAGCACATTTCAGTGAAAGTCTCACTTTCCCTTAGTTTTAACCCTTGATCCTGTGGAATAAAGGCATATATGTGACCCACGTGCTTGTTATACAGCGTGTTATCTTAGCTGACACTGACAGATGTTGACATGAGATGCATTTTGATATGAAAACACCAAGGCTCTTATCTGTTGCTCAGAGAAAACACCTTCTCCTTGCAAAATGCCTTTTTTTATTGGCCATACCAGGTTGCATCTGAACCTTGTAAAGGAATGGACTTTTAAAAACATATACATTCAAAACCAAAAATCAGCTGTTAGGAAAAAGACCAATGCATATAACATAATATAAAAGATTTTGGCACACAAGTATGGCCAAAAAAAAAAAGCAGAGTTGCTGTACACAATTGTATTTCATCCAATCCCAGGAAAATGCATGTTTCATTTTTATTATGTTGTGTGCAGACAATTTTCCATACAGCTGTATTTACAGCATAATGTAGTCACTGAATGCAGCTATGATACCTTATAGGAACCTTTAATAAGACACCCTAATTTTTGTGTCCATCCACCAGGAATGTGCTGCCAGAAGATATCATATTTACAATATAAAAGGGGACGTATTTTAGATTTGTCCCAATTAACCTTGTAACGAGATGTATTGGAGTGCTTATTAATGACAGTAATGAGATGCAGACAAGACAATGTATAAAACATCATTGGCATATAAATTAAATTCATATACACAGATACCTTTATGCAGTGGACATGAAGGGAAATTATTAAGAGGCAATTCTGTAGGAAAAAAAGGCTAATTAGGAAAAAATTCAATACTTTTCCTAGCTTGTATCCATCAATGTTAGAAAACTTGTTTGACCACTGACTGAGGAATTGTTCTGACTACATTTACTGTTCAAGTTACAAAATTAATTTTGTGATGGTTCTCTTGGAAGTATTTACTACAACAAGCAAATATCCATTATCCCTAAACTATGTATTGCTCTGTTTAATTTACTCTGGTATGGATGCATGATTTAGAAATGCATCTTTTCTCTCCTTTGAAAGGTACTCTAAATATAAGTTCATTTCTCATTGACTTAAGTTTTAATGACCTTATTTACAAAGACCCCACAAGTCTTAGATTTTGTAAGGCAGATAAAGGCCCTAATCCCTGGTTTAAAAACTAGCATTCCCATGGTATGTGGGAATTGTCCACTTAAAATATACAGATATACTCATATGAGTAATGTTATTCACCCACTGAAGTGTTTTGTTGAACTATGGCCCAATTTTCCTGTTTTACCATCACATATCTTCATTAAAGCTATGGCTAAATTCCATCCACCTTGGAAAAATCTAAGGTGTATCATTAGCAAAATGGAGACTTTAGAATGATTGTCATGACCAGCAATAACAACAAACTGATTACCATGCTGAGCTTCATAATAGCATTTCACTTTCTTTTCATTATTGGAATTATAATAAACAGATAAATTGCATCCACACATACACAAACAGCTAGGTAAGCATGGCTGAAAAAGTCAGAAAATCACTTTATCAGGGGACTGATTGGATCTCAAAGGATACCAGAAATTATGTACAGTAAAAGTAATAGGTCATGCATGACTTATAGTGATCAGGAGAGGCAGGAGGCAACAGAATAAAGCTGCAGATACCTCAGAGTTGTTCCTATTATTACAATCGTATCCTGCCGTGTTACTTATTACTTCTTTAAAATACTAAATGAAGGGAAAGTTCTTTTTTTCAGTGTTGTTTAACTCTGAAAACCACCACACCTCCTCAATAACTTTAATCTCCTATACTTTTTTAAATTAGTTGGAAAGGGAGGAGGAATGAACAAAGACTGTGTGGGAAGAGGAGGGAAAGGCAACAACAGTCTCAGAAGAACTTAATGCAGTGAATCAGACAAGATGTGGAGGTAAAGGACAGCCCTCCAAAACATCAGAGCCTGTCCCCTGCCTCATGGCTCTCTGCAGGGCTGCCTGTGACTGTGCAGAGGGAAGGGACAGTGCTACTTGCTGTCCAGAGACGAGGGGCAACAAATCCTGCCAAAGGTCAGGGTCACTCAGCACCCCAGAGTCAGCCCCTTAAGGGGGTTTCCCCCAAGATCTGTACACCCTGCAGCAGAAAGGGCCCAGACACTGATGTGAAACAGCCCTTGACAAGGGGGCTATAACCCAAGCAGGCAAACTAAGGAAGGGACCACCCTGGAGCCCCACTGAAGGGAAAAGGTCGAGTCTTCTGGGTCAGTGCACTGTAGAAGTCAGCAATCTACATTTTTACCACATAGAATTAAGTTAAACTCATGCAAAATCAGTATTTTCCACCTAATGCAACAGCTTCTGCTCAACACAGGTTTGAAATCTGTGCTGTGAAGGGACGGAGAGTCCATTCCCAGAAACTCTTATCCCACACTAGTGCCTCTTTTCTAAACTGGTGTGGAGTTTTTAAAGTCTACAAAACTTAGCACGTGATCACAGAATGTTCAGTATCACACCATGTGCTGCTTGTTTCAAGTTCATCCTTTGAGCTGCCACAGACAGGTTTAGTGGAAGCTGTCTGGGTTTTACACTCCTAGAGGATTTTACTGCTCCTTCACTTGGGGCTTTAAATATGAGCTGATGGCTACTGTGCACAGTATCTTAACTTCTGCATTTTATTACACAATATACACTGGCGAAATGATAAATGCAAAGCAAGGAATGACTGAATGACCTAAGTACTGGGTTGGGACTACCCAGGCTGCCAGACCCACAGGAGTGTATCTCAGCAGTGTCAAGCCAGCTCTTCTCCCTGAACTTCAATAAATTAAACCCCACATAAACCACTATATGGGGTCTTTCACACTTATCTTCAGAAAGAACTTGTTCATACAATCAAATCTATTACCACAATTTGGTTTGGTTTTTTGTTTGTTTGGTGTTTGGGGTTTTTTTTGTAAGAGAAAAATTTACTTTGCTGTTCTTGCTTCAGGTGTCACAGCCATACATTATTTTGTGGAAAGTTGTAGGTTTCCCTTTATCTGGACTGCTACACACCTATGCTTGGCACCTTGACATACAGCAGGCAAAAGCTTGGCCTCATGATGAGAATCAAGTGGGCACTAATGTCTACTCATATTTCCTTCCCTCTACACTTTGGGTTTTTAGAAGTTTTGCTCAGTTTCAACCCATTTAGAACAGAAAGCTCTGACTAGCATCACCAGCTTCCCTTAGTATTCAGCTGTGACTGAAAACAGGAGATCCAGAAAAACAATTAGCAAGCAGTCTAATTGCAATTGATATATTAAATGCCAAGAGATTGAATGGCACCAGGAACCAAAATACATGTTTCATAAATTCTATTTGGTAATTAATGGATTTGTTTGTTCTTTGCTGCCAAAAAATCACAGCTACTAGGGGAACTAAGCATGAAAATCTTGCTACTGATCAACAAAAAAAGCTAAATTAGTTACTGAGTACTTATTGCCAAGGGCAATACATTCAACAGAGGATATGATAATGACAGATGAATACTCACTAAACTGACTCTCTACAAAATAAGTGTACAGTGTCTTAGATAGTTTCAGTCATGCTCGAGTCACCTTCCTTCCACAGCAGCTGCTTGCAGCTCTGCCAGTGAAAGCCAATAGAGGTATGTTTTCCTGTCATTAATATGACAGAATCACCCCAATTTTCAGCTGACAGCACTGGATTTTTATGGCTGTTCATGTCTTTTTCTTTCCTGCTCCTCCTTTGTACTTATTTTTTCCCTGGGAATTTTATTCTCTTCCTTTCTCTGTTTCCCCTATTGCTGTCTCTTGAGCCAACAGAGATTCCTACACTTTCTACATCCCTTTTTCACCTTTCACAAAGGTTGTTTTTTGTTCCAGACAACAATGGAAATGAGGCAATGACAGCACAAGGTGACTTCATTCAGTCCAGCGTCTTTCAAACAGATCCAAAACACAATCTGGTGATGAGCAACACAATTTCAGCACTAAGTAACAAGAAAAGACTGGTCTGGTGTGTGTAAGACTCATTCCTGCATTCATAAGACTCCTTCTCATTCATTCAAAAGCACAACGGGAGGACGAGTTTGTGGATGTCTTGGAAGAGTTGATCTTCCATTAAGTGAGAAGTCAGGTACTTCATGACTGTCCTAACAGACCCTCAAATGGACATTTCTGCTGTCAGGCCTTATCAGGGATCCAGCACAAGCAGCCAAAAAAATGTGATCTGTTATGTACACTAAGAGACCATAAATTTAACCTGTCTCCATGATTTTGCTCGGGATGGAAAAGTCCTGAAGCTGCTCATGGGCTTGGTATGGGGCTTGCTAGAATCACACATCAAGGCCCTTACTTAGGCACAAACCTTGTTGCCTTTCTCACAAGCACAGCCATGCTTGCATATAGCAATTACTCACTGTACTCCAAGACTCAAATCAAACTTTCCTTTTAAGTTAAGCAAGCACATTCTTAACAAAGCCATCAACCCCAAAAACATGCTTGCTAATTATTAGGAAATAAAATTGTTGTCCATGCTCCCAGGATTCTGAAATTACCAGAGACCAGCAAGCAATATCTAGCAGGGAGCACATGAAAGTACCTTTGTTAACGCTCTTTTTATTCCTTCATCGAATTAATTTTGTTTAGGAAGAATATTTCTTCTTATTTTCTTTTGCCAGATAAGCCCAGAACTGGGGAGCTTTTTTAACAAGGGCTAGCAAACAATGTAGAGCGTTGGAAAGAAACCATGTTTAGACAGGCAAACCATGGATAACAGTGATATTGAGTGTGTCAGGCAAGAGAAAGGAGGGACTACAAACTAATAATGACAGGGCTATTTATTACTGAATAACCAGCCTCTAATTTTAGAAACATAAGATCTCCTATTTTCTATTGTTCGCTTTAATTAGTATTTTCCCTAAATAGTCTCCCTCTTCCTATATGCTATTTATACAATTGCAGAGAAAATATGAAGTACATGCAATGTTAGCAGAATGGCAACAAAACCTGCTGTGAGCAGTATGGGAGCTGTGCATTGTCTGGAGCAGGGACAATCCAGGGAATGATTTTGTCTTTTGCAACAGGACATTCTTGTTTCCTTGTAGAGAAAATATTTGGCCTCTAGTATCCTACCAGAGCACTGCATCCCATAGACACAGAGTTAACAGCAGTAATTTGAACTCTGTAAATAGGGTGAAGTAGGTAAATATTTACGTGAAGAACAGCCTTTAGCAGCTGGAGGAATCAGCCCTGAACTGGGCTCTCTCTCTTTAAAATTCTTTTAGGCCTTTTTTCCCTACCAAGCTGATAAAATGCTTGGCATTGGCTCAGAGGCTGGTGCACTGCAAGGTACCCTGCCTTGCTGTTTCTTTGCACTTCCCTCATCTGCTGTAACCACTTGTTTCTTGAAATAAGTAGGCAAGAAACCTGTGATTTAATGTGCAGGGGCCCTTGGCTACGCCCTTCACTCATACAACAAAGGGCATTTGGGAAAGGGATATTTTCATCATGAACATAACATGGTTTGCCTACCCTCAGACTACCTAAACATGCTGTCCAGAATTTGTTATATTTCTCCTTCCTTTTTCTGTAAGATGGCACAAAATTTTCTGTCTGAAAGCAAGGAAATCAAACAACCAGAAGAATGACTGTGCTGGGCAAAAGTGCTTTTCACCCTGGGTCTGCCTCCATCTCCACACACAAGCAGATGCCTGGACAGGAGTGCAGTGACAGGTCAAGCTTATATAAAACTTCCCTTAAATATTTTTTAACTCTGGTTTTTAGTTATGTGCAATATCAACCTGTGGACCTCCAAGAACTTTTCCATCTCATGGAAAAATATTTCCATGGACTCATGGAAGCCCTTGGCATTATAAGTGTTTTGCTACAAGATTCTCATGTACAAAAAGCAACAATTTTTTGTATGCTTTAACTCAGCATGTGCTAAATTACTTTGATCTCCTCCTCTCATGCACTTGCTTTCAGGGATTTGAGAGCAGATTTCCTTTTGACTGCAGCAGCATATTTTCTGTGAATTCTCCAAAAGTGCCAATGTCCTCACTCTTACTAGTGCTAACTTAAAGCCAAAAAAAAGGAAACTAGAGGAAATAGAGGTGGCAAATCTAAAGGTGAGCACAAATAAGTGAGATCTGGCCTCCTCCCTCATTTCCTTTTGAGATTCTCCTTCAGTAATAA
Source organism: Neopelma chrysocephalum (assembly GCF_003984885.1). Lineage (NCBI taxonomy): Eukaryota > Metazoa > Chordata > Aves > Passeriformes > Pipridae > Neopelma > Neopelma chrysocephalum. The sequence goes on along the minus strand of NW_020897809.1, from coordinate 13,503,362 downwards.
TTTTTTTAAAGAAATAGGTAAGTGAAGCTGCAGAGTTTAGGTGCCTCTGCTCATTTGTGCCAGCTCCCCACCCCATACAACATTTCCATAGGGAATGCAGGCATAACAGTTTTGACACTATCAGCTGTTACAAATAGGTATGGGAAAGGTGAATTTTGTTCATAACACAGGGACTCTGAAAAGAGGTTTCAGCTAAAACCAAATTTTACAGATCAATGTAAAATGCCTGTTTCTGAAAAGAATTCAAACTCAGATATTTAAATTTAGTACATCTCCAAGTCTTCCAAATGCATGTCCCAGGAGGGGAAAACAAATAAATAAATAAAATCTGTCAGAGTGGTGTAGAACTCAGCATAAAAGACAAGGTGGAATGTTTTTAAACTAAAGAGGAGAGATTTAGATGAGATATTAGGAAGAAATACTTCCCTGTGAGGGTGGTGAGGCCCTGGCACAGGTTGCCCAGAGAAGCTGTGGCTGCCCCTGGATCCCTGGAAGTGTCCAAGGCCAGGTTGGATGGGTCTTGGAGCAACCTGGGATAGTGGAAGGTGTCCCTGCCAGGGGAGGGGAGTAGAACAAGATCTTTAAAGCCTCTTCCAACCCAAACCATTCTATGTTTCTATAATAAAACACTCTTCCCTGGGCTGCTCGACCCCCAAGACCCCCCTGCCTGCCTGCACTCCTGAGGGTTTTCAAGAGAGCATTTCCCACCGCCAGGACCAACTGCAGTTGGCTGCTCATCCCGAAGTGACAAGAAAGCAGAGAAAGGCAGTACATGATGGGATGTTTTCCCCTTGGGCAGGGCTGAAACTTGTACAAGGACTCAGGCATCTTCCTTCATTGACAGACTCGCTTCAGCAGTCGCCAAAACTGCACTGCTTCTCCGCGAGAGCTGGCAAAACCCAGCTGAATATTCAGTTTCTGTTGTGTTGTGCCATGATCCTCTACGAACTATTGGTGCCAAGTTTTAAGCAGCTCCATGTGCAGCGTTTTGTAAATCACTTCCAGATATGCAAATAGCATCATTAAAACATTTGCATATACCCGTAAGTTTCTACTTCAGGTCCATATGCCCAGGCTGTAGAAGAGGGCAGAAAATAACACCTCAGCGTGGCATGAGGCAGGTAAAGGTGCAGAGGGTGGGGAGCAGTGGGAGCAGGGAGGTGCAGAACGTCTCTGGCTGCCCTGTGGGAGCTGCTCCAGGAACTAAAACCAATTTTGTGAAGGAGAAAAATGCAAAACATACCCTCTGTGCTCTAGGCAAGGAGCAACTGGCATGAGTGGAGGGCATGTGACATTTCTGGTGATGGGGGCACCCGTTCACAGACACACACAAAGGTGAAGCTTTTTAACCAGTCATCCCACTCACTTAAATACTCTCCCACTCTTCAAGATTTGTAGCATCAAGGCTTCCTCAGCTAATAAAATGCAGCTCTAAAACTTGAGGAATTGTTTGGAAGAAGCAAACCAATCACATGTAATCTGGAGAGTCATTGCAGGAGTGGAGACCACGAGGACCTCCAAGGAAATGAACAGACTGGGGTGGCTTAGCTTTAAGAATAGGAGTCAGACAGGACACAGGAGAGCAGCCCTCACACACATAAAAAGCTGCTCCTGAGAAGCAGGGAGGAAACTATTTTCCATGCTCATTGCAGATAGGAGAGGCAGTAATGGGATTAAATTGAAGGAAGAAAGATTAAGGTTAAACATTAAGGGAAATTACTGAACAATGAGGCTGAGGAAGCAAAAGAATAGATTGCTTGGGGAGGACGGAGAGACTCTGCCCCTGGAGGTCTTAAAGAATAGATTAGGCAACTGTCCATCAGATCTGACAAGTACAGGTGATCTTGCCTTAGGGTGGAGAGATGGGCAAGAAGGTCCCTTGGGACTGACACCTGCCCTGAGCCTGGGGAAATAGGCAACATATAAAACATATCTATTCATATTTATCATATCACAACCTGCAAAGATATTTTAAATAACTTCTTAAAACATAGTCAGAATTGTAGCCCTCTTGGAAAAAAAACCCCAAAACTTACATACACTTTTACTAGTAAAGCTCTACTAATTGTTTCACAGCCCTGATTTTAGTTTTCACCAGTTCAGGTTTTTGTAACATCAGTTGTTCTCTGATGAAATCCTTGGGATTTCTCTAAGCAATAAAATGCTGATTTTGACAGATTACAGTTTCTAAGAGGAACATTTTCATTATTATTTTTCCTAAAAGGAAAAGCATAAGGAGAAAAAAAACATTTCAATGACTAACACAGTTGGGAAAATTCCATTTTTTTTTAATTTCATGTTTTCCTCAATCATCTTCAATAAATGCCAGTTACATACTTTATTCACTGAAGAAATAAAATAGAAAAACAAGCTGGAAAAATGTCAAATTATTTGATGAAAAACTGTCTCTTAGTCCAGCTCTATAGTGAAATGTATATATTCATCCTGTAAACCCTTCAACACATGCTTAAATCCATAATGTTCTTGATTATCTGGTCATAATGCCTTATCCCTAAAGTTTCTATAACAGGCATATTCAATAAAATAAAGTGGGAAAAGCCACTATCCAGAAAAGGCAAACCAAACTGCATTGCACGTGTTCATAGAAAAAAATAAATTAAACAACTTTTTTCAGCTTCTTGTTCTCCCCAGATCCAGAGCTGTTATAGAACTGAGTATTACTAGCCATATTTTTGAAGGGTAAACCAAGCCTGTGCAGCTCACCCCGTCCCACACAAGGAAGTTGAGTCTAAAGAAGAAGCTGTCAGAGATTTTGGATGTGTTTAATTCAATGAGAATTTTCCATCCACTCCCATGAAGCCAAGTTTTCTCCCAGGATCTGCTGTTGCTCCAACAAGTGAGGCGTGCTGTCATGTGGCTTCCCTTACTCAGACATACAGACCTAACACAGATGAGTCTATTTATGGATGATTAGAAATAAATCTACAGAACAGAGTTCTAGAGAGAAGTACAGGAGAGATTTGCCAGTGCAAACAGGTGCAGAACGTCAGCTGGAGGGGGACCTGTGCTGCAAAATTAAGCACTTTTGGTATTTGAGATAAAAGTGTAAAACAGTTTACGCTTTACGTGTAAATGATCAAAGAATCCTAAACAGGCTCGTGAGGTTAATCTGTGGGCTGGACATTCAGATGGAAAACACTGTCAGGTTTACTGCAATCCTCATTAAACAGGAGTAGTGACTAGTGTGGCCTCTGCAGAACACCTCTTCTGCCTGTGTAGAGAGGACAGAGCATACATTGGTTTCTTTACACAGAATCACTTTTATTGTCCAGTTATAGCGACTGAACTAATAAGACATAAACAGACCCAAAATTCAGACTGCCAACTTTATAAACACAGCTTTAACCTTGGGCACAAAACACCCCCAAAAAAACCACTTCTGCCTGGCATTAACTCATTTATATCAGCTCACTGAAGAAAATGCATCTTTGTACCAGCCTACAGTAAAGAACACCTGCTCCAGCAATTCAGCTTAAAACCAAACCACTGCCCTCAGAACAACAAACCCACAACTGCCAAGGTGAAGATACCAACCCACTGCCTCATAGCAGTATTTCTACCCAGGAGGCACACACTGCAGACAGGCACATTTTTCTTAAGAATTCCAGACAATAGGAAGGAGCATAAGTGATAAAAAGCCTGAAAAGATAAGGCTGAATTCTGAAAGCAGAGGTTTCAGAAATCTGGGTGTCCCCCTTCTCCAACCCTGCAAGACAGGGAAAGGTGCAGAGCCCCCCAGCTGACCTGCCATACCTTTCCTCTTTAATCAGACCAAAATATTTAAACAGGGGCATAGCAAAAACCGCATCATTAAAAAAGCAGGACACACTAATTCTTGACAAAAATACATAATTCATAATGAAAGTTCCCAATTTGTCAAAGACTTTAAATTCCTAATGCCCCAAATTCTTTGTGAGACATGTCCTATATGACAGGTTCAATATGACACATCCCTGCAGGGCAACACAACCTTCTGCCTGCACTAACAGGTCTAGTGGATAGCAAAAGGGATTTAGGATTGGCCTTTTAAAAGAAAATACGATTCAGATTACTCATCTAAGAGCACTAGTTATGCAAGTTTCTGTGTCAAAAGAGTTTCTGGAGAAAGAGTGATCTGTGAAAACAACATTATAATTTGTTCTCCAATTAAAGTAACTGTAGGAGTAGGCATGTTCTCTAAGGGTTTGGTTTTGGTATGAAACATGGTCAACCAGCAGAAGATTTGGTTATGAAGGTCTGACCAGGCCATTCTGGAGATGGAATATGTGTGGAAACAGCCCAAGGGAAATATATATACATGTTCTATGATTGATTCCTTCACCAAGTCAACATTTAAAGTCTAGCCAAGCTAGAGCTTGGCAGGGAAAACATCAGTGTCATGCTGGTTTTAAAAGAAGATTTTTATTGTGTGCAGAATGGAACCACCACTGCTGCATCTCTGTGGTGGGACAGAGAGGAAGACAAGTATGTGACCTGTATCTGATTGTAATAGAGACCAGCTTTGGGGCTGAGCTTGTCTTTGCTTGGAGATGCTTGGGGAAACATGAATCACTGAAGACCTCACAGAAAAAGATTCTAGAACAGGTGGCCATCCAAAGCTATGGAAAGATAAATTTCCAGCATAGAAAAAAGTGCTAAAGGAAGCATGACTACACCAGGAAAAATATCTTATTAGAAACAGATTTGTTAAAAACAACCCTAATTTTAAAAAGCACATTTCAGAAGTGCTGCAAACATCTCAAAAGTTTAAAAGGATGACTCTTCTTGTTCTCCATACATTATCATATCATTTAGCATAGAATAAAGACCCATCAGTTTAATTATACAGCTAAAGACAGGTGGTTGTTGTTGTTTGCTTTGATGATGATGCACTGCAACAATAAACAGGTCTGTTATTTCTATATTAGCATATGGATTCTTTCTTTGATGATACAACACCTGTGGTTACAGTGTCTGTTGAACTGGAGAAAATACCTCCTGGAAAGATCTCCACAGACTTAAGATTTCAAACTTAGAACAACAAAATTCTACTTGAATCCCCTGTTGTTGGAAGGAACAGCAATTAATTATCAAAAAAGGAACCAAAACACTACCATCAATCGTGCTGACAAGAGGTGCTGGTGGTTCCAGTGGACAGGGACAATTATGCACATATCACAGACAACTTCTGAATTACAATTACACCAAGAAACTCACTACAAGCAGCACAAATGAATATCACTGAAAAACATTATCAGGACTGGCTTGAAACATATGTTGCATTAGGGCTGGGGGAAAATAAAACCTACACCAACTTCAGAAGAGGTGTCTGTCTAGGCAAAATCTTACCTGTTAAAAAAATTCTGCACTTATAGAGTAGTTTCTTTTGCAAAGAAAACACACAAAAAAAACCCCAAAATAAAAATCTTGTGCTGCAATAACTATTTTTACAACTGTAGGAAAAAGTGTCTAGATAGAAATTTTTCAAGTGCAAGTAGAAGAAACACAACCTTGAAGGTTTTTTCTGATGAAGATAGTCATGACCATGCTGATGAATTCATCAAAAGAGGATGATCAAAGGGTCTTTGCAAGCTGTGCTGCAACTTGAACAAGCATCACTAGGGCAGATGGGCAGGCCAAGGCAGCTCATCATCTACATCATTTACATCACACTCAGGCTCTCTCTCACTGGCAATGCCATTTGCAGAGGATTCTTTTCATAAGTCCATTGCAAAATGGGGAGATAGAAAAAGAAGATTTAAAAAAAAATCAAAGCAGAGAAATTACAAAATAACTGGAAAAAAACCGCCATCCTTTGAGGTAAACTCTGAAACAAGACAATGCTTGATACTCTAATATCAGTATTTTACTATCAAGCAGAATAAAAGTCCTGGATATCTGCTATAATGGTTAAATTGTCTTTAGTAAGAGGTAGAGGAGGTGGCAAACCCCAAATGAGCATACCTGTAAGACCAATTGAAATGACTTGGCCCTTCTTTGTGTTAGAAAAACCTTGGGTGAACAGAAAAATGACTAAAGCACAGTCTGTACACAGGAAATGGGGGAGAAATATATAGGAACAAAATTGGAAGGCGATAATTAAAGAGATGTGAAGAAATCCTATAAATATAGATTCAAAGATGGAAAACTCAGCAAACAAACTTCAATAGTTGTCATTTCTTATTCTCAGTCCAGGTTTCCTTCCATCAGTGGATTTCAAAGCAGTTTACAAATATTAGCTGATGAAATTTGTTCTTCTGCCAAGTTCCCATTGACAAAAATCACATCTGTTAATGCAACTAAGTACTAGAATAGAGTTTTAGTCAGGAAGATTTGAAAAGCTTTTGGATGTTCAGTTTCAAAATATTATCTCCAAAGTTTTCTAAAGTAGCTGACCTGGGAAAGGAAGGCTTTCAGGCTGCTTTTAAAAAGTACAAGATCCATCTGCAGGGAGTTTGTATCAATCCTCCAGTGTCCCACTAAAATATGAAAGTATCCATCAGTGAGATCTCATATGAGATAAACCTAATGGCCCTTTAATTAAGTCCTTACTGGTTAGATATGAAATAGATGAGCTTGGAATTACAGAATGCTTTAGGTTAGCTGGTCACATCCTCATTTGCTGTAAATTGGTATCCTCACTGATTCCAGCAGGGTTCCAATACTTTATTCCAGTCCAATATCAGAACAAATATCACTTATGAGTGTCCCCGTTATTCTCATAGCACACACAATTTAAAAGTCACTCTTTCACCAAACTATTTTAGATAGCCAGTGTTAAAACAAAAAAAGACACACTATAGTCTAGAGTGGCATAATAGCATTCTGTGATTATGCTACCCTGACATCATTTACCACTTTTACTACAACCTCTCTTTTTTTTTTTGCCATGTTCCCATTCTTCCAGAAAATAAAATCTATAATATGTAATAATTTAGAATTAATATCTTGATTCCCTAGATCCTTTAATGAATTCAAATGCACCTAGGGAATCCAACCAAAGACATCTGTTCATGAATAGTGAGAATTATTACCAAGTCCTGGTGGAGACGGCAAGATGCCATCTCTTGCTGAAGTACCTCCCAGCTGAGAAATCAACTGTCTCCTGGCTGAATTTTCTTGTGTCAAGGTTTTACTGTGTTATGTCTCTTGGGATTACTTACTAACAAGAGCTCCCTCCCAAACTTTTATGACCCCCAGAAAGAAGGAAGATAAGCCTGGCATTCTTTTTGTTGTACAACTACACATGCATGCTACCTTTATCATATAAAATAATGATGGCCTCAATTAATACTAATTACTACTCCAAAGTTTCACAAATCCCTTTTTAATCATCTTTGGGTTTAACTGATTTACCCTAAACCCCTCCGACTGCCAAAAAATTAACATTTCATTAGACAAATCATAACCTGCTCCCTATTCTCCAAAATCCAACCCATCTGGAAATATTCTACCTCATCAAATGTCAGACTTGCACAGTATAATGGAAAACTATTTTTATTTAAAAGCTGCACATACATACACATAGAGAATGTGATACAGCTATACTTATAGATGGAGATCTAGAAATATCACCACACCCACATCCCACCCACCCCTCACTACACTCCAGAAGATGTCCAGTGCCTTCACCAGTTACCATCTTACTTCTTCCTCACTCTTTGCAGATCTTCTCTCCCCCTTCCAAACATCCATCACAGATTAATTTACCTCTACTGTCAGAAATGTAAACCATCAGCAGCTTGTTATATTGAAGAGGTTAAATGAAACTTTTGACATGACTTGTGTTTAAAATCCATCTTTAGCTGATGGCATGTCATCAGCTAGAAAATGTGTAATCAGGAGAGCAGACCTGAAAGTCTGAAAAGTCAGAGAATGCAAAGTTCTGCTGGAGGCTTTTCTTTCCTCTCTCTTTTTTTTTTCTTTAATTTAACAAGTTCTAAAATATATTTTCTATTTTTGGCTTCAAGTGTGGCTATGGTCTGAACAGTGACTGTGTAAAAATGGCACCTTCCTACTCAAAAGATCTGCTCCCTCTATGCATTCTGAGAAAAAAAAAAATAAAGCTACTTCAGAAAAACTATGGACCCAATCTCCAGATGGATAATCAAGGTCTGGGAATGCAACATCAGCTCAAGACCTACCTCCATGGTTTTCCTTTCTAATTTGTTAAGCTCACATAAATAATACATATACAGGTGCACATATTTTAATCTTTCTCTAAATTGTCATTTTGTCTTTTATTTGTTTGGTTTTGTCTTTTTACAAGTTCCTGTTGTGCAGCTGTCAACAGGATGGGACGATTACAGCGCTGGTTCACATCTTGTTCACACACATCAGCATTACATACCAGCCCAACAACTTATTACCTAAACGTGCATTTTGGCTGGGCCTTTGTACCCTAAATGCCTATCCTGGATCAGTCTTATTGACAAAAGGTTGAAGTACAAATTGCAGCGACCTTCTTTGCCTTCGGATCATTGTCCAAGCAGCAAAGCACAAGCACCTTACTCCCTCAACATCAACACCCTCCTGCATTCCTCACACAGATAATATCACACGTGAAGAAAGATGGTTCACCCAGGGGGCTGCAGGTCCACAGAAGCTGGTATATCTGCTTTACCCTCAGTGTGCAAAGCCACTTATTTTAGCTCAGTCCACAGTGGTTCTTATGAAGATACTGAAGACCCTATTTCACAGCCAGTAGTACAAAAAGTATATGGGCTCACACAGGACACCAGCTCCACACATCTCCCCACTCCAGGAGCTCACCCTGCAAGATTTCTAATGGACCAGCGAGACACAGCAACCACAGAACCCCAAAAGACCTATTCCAATTGATTCCCAGACCACAGCCATCATTTAAGTCCTACACCACCTCCTCCCTGACCCCACTGGCTCACAGTCAAATCACTCCTAATTCATCCCTTGACCTGTGAAGTGCAGATTTAGGATGTTCAACCCTTGTTTGATATTATATTCATGTTCTGATCTGCCTGGTGTTTTTTCATGCTTTCTGACTCTCTTTTATCCATAGTACTTTCATTCTCCACTAAATTATCCCAAAGTATTTCATTAAAATATCTCATCATCAGAGGTATTATTCTCCACTTTCTACCTCTTTTACCTCATGAGGATTGATTAAATCAGCATGACGGTAGTTGAACAGTGTTTAGGACTCAGTGTGACCACATCTGATTTGTTCATAAAGGATTTTCCTTTCTCTGGATGCCAGAGGGGTGCAACTTGATGTTCACTTATTAGTGCCTTTTCTATTTAGAAAATCAGTTACTGAAATTGTTCCAGGTTAGTTTGTTTAATCAAAAGCACTGGATAAAATTAACACAATATTGACAGAAAGAGAACTTTAAACTCTACAGCTGTGCCAGCATTAGGAGCTCACAGGTAATTCTTGCAGTCTCGTTGCAACTTGCGGCAAACTTGGGATAATAATACCTTAATAATAATAATACCTTAAATTTGTGCAGCAGTTTTTCTCCAGAACCATCAAAAGGTCTTTTAGTGACTATATATAGTCATTACTTCACCTACCACCAAACTGTGGCTACCTTGGGGATAGAACAAAACGCTCGCTTTCAGGTCTCTGCATCTTTTAAAGTGGGATTGGAAAGGATAAAGAAATTCTCCATTGTTTCAGGTGAGCAGTTAAGTACACAGAGGGCTGATCTCCAGGACAGCACACCCTGGTTCTGGTCAGTGTTTCCATACTTGGTTAGATGTCCCAAGTGCCAGGGATTACTGTGTTTTCTATGTACATAAAATACCAGTTGTCTCTCTTAGTGATGTCTCAACCTGTAGCAAAACCATGAAGTGAGGATAGTGCCCAGAGGACTAAATTACACCTCAAAACCCTTAATGTCTTTTCCATCTTGTCAGTCCACAAAGCCATGCCTTCCTGATATTTGCAATTCCAAATTTTCCGTGTGTTCAGTTATTTTCATGATAATTTGCACCAGAATTTGAGCCTTTCACCATGTGCTTGTCACTAACTGCCTTGCTGATAAAAGTGGGAAGATTTCATCTTGTTCCTAAGTCCCCGCTTGCAAAAATACCTCTTTTTCTGCATGCAAACAGCAGAATTTGTTGAGTGAGAAGCCTTATTTCTACATGTGCTCTCTCTCTCTCTCTCTCTCTCTCCCGCCCGCCACAGTCCCTACATGGCTACTCGGTTTCTTGGCTACAGCAGCCACCAGCAAGTTAACAACATGTCCCCCTACATGCTTGGCGAGGCTCCATGATGTATCTGCTGGCCCATTCTCTTGCTTGAGAAATGCTAAATAGCATTGCTGGCATTTACAAGCCTCCTTGCTGCGATGCCATCGGCCCAGACCCTCCTCCTTCCCTTCCCTTCGGGTTCCCCAGTGGTGGCAGCAGTCAAGGAGGGTCGTGCCCCCCCCGCTCATGTGGTAATTCCAGCCTCTGGATTGAACGACCCTGCTTGCTGGAGGCCTGCTTCTGGATACAGTGATTTGCAGAGTAGAAGGGTGGCCTGTGGTAGAGAGACCCCATGGCAAAAATATGGGATGTGCCATGATTTGCAGCACTTGCAACTGGTGATCTGCCATAAGGAACTGCTTCAGCCATATGGTCTCTCTCCAGAAATAAACTCATTACACCAGCTAAATGCTGTTTCTGGTCATAGTGGAAGCATTTATCCTCTCTGGAGAGATGCAGCACACTCTGGGACATGGCAAGAAACCTGGGATCAGACAACTCAGCTGTTCCTACCTTGTGCCATGGTGTCACCCTGAGCTGGTCCTTGTAAAATCTCCAGTTCCTATTGTCTCCCCACAGCCAGAAGGTCTTGCTGCCTAAGCCTTAATCCCATTTTGATGTGGGCAACCAATGGAGCTGGAGCAAGGGCGTATTTAGCCTTTTATGGTGAGACTGAACCAGAGAACAGCATACTTAAGGCATCTTTCCCCACAATTGAGGCACATGCAATTAGATGACGGCAGCATCATTACAGCATTGGGAAAACGCTTGATCATAGCTCTCATACCTGTTGGAGCAAAGTCCCCTTTAGATGTTTACAGATGGTTCATCAAAACAGAGCCCTAAGCATGTACATGGTACCCTTGGGAGACTTGGCTGGCACCAGTTAAGGCGATGGCTGCATCTGTAATATGCTGCTTTCACACTTCATGTTCTGTAGAGTGCATGAGGTGGCACCAGACACCGGTGGCATCCGGTCCCATGGAGGTGCTATGATGTGTTGGGGCACCTGACGTTAGTGGTGAGCTGTGAGTGTCACTGCAGGGCCAGCACTGCCTCTGAACAGAGGGAGACCTGTATGATTAACTCTTAAAGGAAGGCTGCATTGTGCTCGAAGGTAATTTTACTCTGGCATTGATTTGAGGTGCAATTTGAAATTCATGACAATCTATGTAAATGTGCTTGTGACACTGAAGAGACACACAGCGCGGATTATGCGTGACATCTTAAGAGCACACAGATTTTTTTCATAAATACTTATACAGTGTCTGCCTTTTAGACATCCTGGACGTTCTCTGCTCTCAGGTTACATCCATCACATTTGAAATAACCCCCATGATTATATCAATACAAAAGAATTTAGTTTGGCTTCTAATTCTATCTGCAGATTTAATAATCTTCCCGTGTAAATGTAACAGAGCGTAAGATATTTAAGGGTCACAGGTACTGATCGTCCATCTTTTAAAGTGGGAAATATAAGAGGAAATGGAAACGGTGAGGAGGGGAAAGGAAACGAAGGAGAAAGGAGAAGAAAGCAGCACTCCCTCCTCAGCCTTAATTTTCCCTCTACATTGATGAGGTTGCTTGACCACAAACAGGACAGTGGTGATATTCTGCTATTTCTTAACACAGCATGGCCTCCCAAATATCAATAAAACATCCATGAAGGGTTAGGGACAGACACTGATGTCCTAAAGCAGACAACATGCTGACACTGTAGGTAACCTTAAAGGGGTTAAATCTAAAACGAGTTACAGAAAGAGGTTCTTTCATGAGTGAGATAAATATGACTAACGCACTTTTACTAGAGACAGTTAAAAATAAAACCTTAAAGAAGAAAAACCCGCACTCATTTTACACGACAGACACTATTATTTCTAGATATTTCAGATTCATTTGCAAGTTAGGAAAATTGCGGCTGGGGGAAAAAAAACGTTAGCAATCCCATTTACAAGCAGAAATTCTACTGTGTTGAGTCATAAACTGCCCCCTTGCCTCAGCTGTATTCTGCTCCGGAGTCAAATCCATCCCTGCGCTCTTTCCTCACCTCATTTAGCAGTGGGGATATCTTTTGGATTAATTAGAGCAATCCTCTCATTCAACAGCAGCCAACTGTTTTCTGGTCAACCGTTCTGCGTAATTGTTTTCTTTGACCCATACAAACGCTGCTTATTTTTTATGCGTAATCACCGCAGCCGGTCCCCGGGGCGCTGCGCGGGGCGCGGAGCCCGTTCCCAGCCGCTCTGCACCGATCGGCGATGCCGGCAGAGGGCAGCCAAGCAGGAATAATCCCAGCCGAGCAGGGATACTGGCTCCAGGTATTTCTCAGATCAAACAATTGGCCTCAAAACCTTTTTTTTTTTTTCTATCACCCCCCCTCCCCTTTTTTTCCCCTCCCCTCCCTCCTTCCCGACGCGCGCATCCTAGCAGGGCGGCTCGCTGCTTCCTTAACCAGCTCTCTACACCCGAAGAGGAGACACTGCACTTCCCAGATAACTAATGAGATATTTAAAAGACAAATTTACTAGAGGGGAAAAAAAAAACTCAACCTACTAACAGCCACCCTGAAAAATCGACCACTGGAGCTGTAACTGGTGTTTGCACAAGCTTCCAGTTCTGCTGTGTGATGTTGTTCTAACAAACTGCAGGAATAAAGTCGTGGTTTTTATCTTCAAATTGTAACAGCAAACAAAGAGGGAACGTGCTTTTGCAGCAGAAGAACTGGTAGTTAAATCCTCTCAGGAGGGCTAAGAGCTAGGGCTCAATCTTGAAAACACTCATGCACAGAAAGATTGAGGCTTCTGTGACCATCCTTCATGAAGTTACACGTGGATATGGTTCTACAGATATTTATAAACAAACATACTTATAAAATATATATATATATACAAAAGTTCTTAATCCTACTTACTAAATAGAAATTTCTAATTCCTTAAAATTTGTATGTGCGTATGTATAGTGGTATAGATCCTTTTAAGCAATTTTTTTCCCTTTTTAAGGAAAAATCATATTTGAAACAGGATTACAGCCAGTCAGAAATTAATGTGGTATACACAGCAGCAAAACAACACTGAAACGTCACCTATCTTAGGGAAAAGTGTTCAGAAAACTCCTAGGAAGTTACAGGGAACAAGCTGAAAGGCTCTCTCTAAACTACTGGAAATTTTCAGTATAGTTAGAAGAAGTCAGTGTCTTCCAACCTATTTTACTTGAATGGGATGATTGCTTATGAAAGTTTCTTACTCTCTTCTCCAGCTTCAAAATAGAAGAAGCAAAAAAAAAATAAAAAAAGGTCTTAGTTTGAGCAACCAAACCCATTAATTAGGAGTGCAAACCTTGACTAAATAGATCACTTTAAGCTGGATGTTTTACTCTCTCTCCACCCCAATTTCCTCCTGATTATAAACCTTGAGAGCATGGGAATGACAACAGGGATGCTGCTGGACCTCCTGTTCCTTTTCCTCACTGCCCCCATCCAGGGAAGGAGAGCCAGGATGTGCCCTATGATGAGCTGCCTCGGTTTGAGTACAGCCTCAGCAAACAATCTCCATCTTTTCCCAAGATTTCTGCTCCCCAGCCTTCTGGCTCAGGGGTTTTATAGCATAATTTTTTTCTTTAGACAACCAAGCCCAATCTTTGACTCTACTTTGGCTGTCTTTAAAGGCACTAAGGGTTTTTTGGGAACAAAATCTCACCTCTAACCTTGCTTTAAAATGTCACCTATAGAGATGGATAAATTAAGGCAATCCACAAGCTCCCTGGGCACAGTGGCCACAAGGAGGGACCCACACACACCCCTCCTGCATCCCCCAAAGCAGAGATGGGCCATCATCACCCCTCAGGTACCAGCCGTGGATGTGACCCTGGTCTTGTAGCACCACAGAGTTATTCCAAATTTTGGCCAATTTTGAAGATAATATCTTTTAGTTTTAGGTTATTTTACAGGTCCATCACTAGGTGCATCCCCTATCAACTCAGAGGATGGTGGTTGTTTTCTTTTTTTCACAGAAAGCTCTAAGCAGCAGACCAAGGTACTGTCAAAAAAATGTTTTTACAGCAGTGGAAATAATCAGTGCAAGGCTAGTTTAGGAGCAACTGCTCCTAAAGTGCTTGGAACATTAAACAATTATTTATGAACACTTGAAACATTAGCTGTTCCACTTGAAACCATTGGCAGGGGTTTAATAACAGCCCAAGCAATGCTCTGGAAGCAACACCAAGGACTCTCACTAGTCACAACCCCTTTATTTCATTTTTAAAGCCACTGTTACTGTGCACCAAAATTAAAAGGTTTATCACTATGATTAAAACAAAATCTCATCACCAGCATGAGCATCTACTCCCTTCAATGCTTCACTGTGACATTCCACTCACTTTTTGACTGTTTGGCATGGCTTTGCTTTTCTCTGCTTCTTCCTTAAACAAGTTATTCCTGTGGAAATCTTGACTGGGGCACTGCCTGCCCTCTCCACCAGGATTCAGGTGTATTTTCACATCAAGGAGGCCAATTGACACCAGGTTAAATAGATTTCCTAATCAGGATTGCAAACTCTTTGATGGTGCAAGTATCCTAAGCTCTTATTAAAATAAAAATAATACTCCTTCTGGTAAGAGAGGGAAAGGGGAATTCAATGACAGATTTATCAGTGACAGGAAAGACCACTTTTACTGAAGTTTTCATGTGTGCTTGTTCCTGCAGTCCACTTTGCCCAGGGAAACAAAAGCATTCAACCTTCTTAATTTATTAACATCAAGATGTTCCATCCCAAAGCAGAAGCCCATTACATGAAGTGCAGCACAGGCACAAGATCTCATCCACAGGAATACAAAAGTAAAGGAAGAGACTTTTCCAAACTGCAGTGAGGAAAGAGAGGTACAGAGAGGCTGAGACCCAGGCTGGGAGGTGGGTGCCTGTCCCCTAGAAGGGAAACCCAATACTTCAGCAATGTATCTGTGCTCCTGGTCTGGTACTTTCAAGCAAAACACAATCCAAAATCTAGCATCCTAAACCTGCCCCACACAAAGACCCAAGGAGGGAGGCATTTCCCAATGCCATTTTAAATTTAACCACATGTTTTAGTTAAACAGTACTTGTCCAGGATGTGAGAAAGCTCTGGGCCTGCTCCTGGCTTGGGAGAACACAGCCTCCATCACTCAGCTGCAGCCAGTTACCAAGCAGGGCTCCTTTGTCATTCTTTGTCTTGTGGTTATGATGCTGCTCACAATTAGATTTTGTTAATTTATTTTTTGCACAGAGAGGGATGGAGGCAGACAGAGGGCAGAAAGGTGTTTCCCACTTTGACAATAAGCATGTTGGCTCTGCATTGAGGGAATCAAGCAGCGGTCACTTGACCATGTGTGGTAAAACCAAGCCTAACCAAAAAGGCCACATTTCACTGGATTTAGGGAAAAGCAGGCAGCACGGTGTTAAGAAATAACTGAGGCAGAAAAACAGCATAAAGAATCTGAAAGACATGAATGCCTGAGGAAATGCAGATTTTGGGGAATCTGTGAGTAAACAGGCATATGACTGACTGAGCCAAAATATATACAGGATTTCACAATATTTAAATCATGGATCTTTGTGTTCTTAAAAATAAATTAAAACTATACCAATGCTTGCACATGGGGAACTGACACACACTGGATGCTGCTAAACCTGCAGCCAAGGGCCTCATCCTGCAGCCTCCACATCAGCAGGGCTGGGAGCCTGTGCACAGCCCCCAGCATCCTCACACCGACACCAGTGGTGAGCGGCTTTAATCTCCCCCATGAAGAGCCCTAACAGTGTTTGGGAATCACACAACAGAACATGCATTATCTGTGGTGGACCCCCGTGCCCTCTTTTTAAGGTGGCTGTTAACTTGGGAAAGGTACTGTGCCAAAGGAGCGGAAAAACGATTTGATCATGTTCAGTGATATTGCTGAGAGCAACAGGGAAAGACATTTGAAAAAGTGGCTTGCAGTCATTTATATACCTCTTTCCACATGTTAACCATTTTTACTTTCAATAACCATGCATCAGCGCTCTTGCTGCATTACCTTATAACTCCTTTTCTTCTTTATGGTCCTTTGTGGACACATTTTCACCTGTTTAAATCTCTGCATATCTACCAGGAAAAAAATGTGAGGCATACACACAGGTACTCTGTCCTAAGTTATAAATATATTAGGGACATACAAATGTCATCACAGCCCTCAAATGCAGCTTCACTGGTTCCTGCTACAGAGACACATCGTTACTTGCTAGAAGTGTACCAGCCAGAATCTGGGAAGGTTCTTAGGGCTGGTGCTCCTCTCTTACCCAGCTAATTTCTTACTCAGTGTGTTTTGGTCTTATTAAAAGAGCTATTCTTCCCTTTACAACTATTTGCTGCTGTGCTAGTTTTCCCTAAAGAGATGTAGAAACTGCTTGGATCATATTGACAAAGAGAGAGTAATTGTCTTGTTGCAACACTGGAGTAGAAATCTTGGACTTACAAGACTGCCAACAATTTCTGAAAATTTACCAGAACTTGGCCCCTGGGATCAAGGGCATTATTCTCATAAACCATGAATTTACAAACAAAAGCTACCCATGTTTCCTCTCCCTTACTAGTTTAGATCCATTCACTCCTCTCTAAATCCCTCTGTCATCTTCTGGAGGTGTTGGACCCAACTCATCTTGCTCATCCCTGATACAGTTATATAAATAACAGAAGACCCTGCAAAACCTCTCAAGCTTCAAGTCACCTGCCATTATTCTTGCTGACTTGGAAGAGATTTTTGATCCTTCCTGAATTATATTTTAAGAAAAATGTTGACCCTTTTCTAGACACGTGTGGTCACCATGTGTTCAGGAGGGCTCAGCATCCGGAAAGGTTGGCTCTTTGGGAGTCTGGCTGCAACTTCCCCACCTGGAGATGCTGGCCTCGACTCTTGTGATAATCCCTACCCCAGTTTTAGACATGGAAAAGAAACTTGATAAATCTGAAATAGGTTCAGATTGAAAAGGCAGCTTACAGCCGGTGGAGGACTCCTCTCAGGTGCCTGTGAGCTCCCTGGTACAGAGATCTTACACAAGGTACTTCTGAGTTAAAAGATACTCCATTTTCATGATGTCTCTCTAGTCACATTATCACATTGGATAGAAACATTGCTTCAGGTTTCAGCAGGAATTTGGGAAAATACACTATAACAAGGGGCTGGATTCCTTACCATTTTCTGTGTCCTTTCTGATGCAATTCCTACAAGCAGACAAAGCTGGGAAATCCTTGCACCTATGAGCAGTCCAGTAAGGAGAGCTGAGATCTATGCAGTTTGGTTGAAAATGTTGGGTAAAGCATCTATACAGCAGCCAGAACTACCTTCTGTCTACTCATATTCCATGTCCTTAACACTGCCTTCAGTAGGTTTTCCAAAAGGGATGGACTGAAAACGCTGTGGCTGTGCAGCAAAAAGATTTATCAATAATTTCATTTACAGTCCAGAAATACCAAAGAGCTTTGCAAATCAAAATGTTATCATACAATCTTAGATCCAGGGAACTTGCCACATAGAACTGATAGCATATAGCAAAGAAAAGGAATGAGTAAGATGCTCAGGGTGAAGATGTATAGAATAAATTTAAATTAATCTACCATATTTCAGGACCCCAAGCTCTAGCTATGGTTCATCTCTTTCCCAGTTATTGATCAAATTGTAACTTAGTAGTTCTTTATGAAGGAGACAAGACAATTATATTACTACGTATGTTTGAGAAATCAAAATATCACCAGCATGTGAAATAGTTGGATTTCCAGTTATGAAACATGCGTTTGACTCCTAAGAATGCTGGAGGCTGAATAAAGGTTAAAAACTCAGAAATAATATTGTTCCTGCAACTTTTGCAAAAATCTTTGAGAGATGAATTTAGCAATATGTGGCTTTTAATGGTGTTACATTAAACAGCAGGATTTCCATATGGCGTGAATCTGCTGAATTGTATCGAAGATGGGGATTTTGTTCCAAATTTCTATGGCATTCTGTGATTGTGTCATTAGATACCCGCAAGCCTTTGCTACAATGAAGAGTACAGAATGTGCCAAGTAAAACAATCTTGAGTGTGCCTTCCAAGGGAAAATACTGAGACTAACGTTTAAAATTCCCTAGCCCCATTTTCTTTGAAACGCAGCGAGTTCTTTTTGTTAGAAAAGGGTTAAATGGAAATGTGTCATTTTCATAATAATAATGTGTTTTATATTGAAATTTGTTCTTCGCGTCTTTTCTTTTCAGTATAAGTGTTGGTGTGTATGAGTGATATGAGGATAAGTTTGTGAGGGCAATTACCCATTATTGTTGAGTAGCTGAGTAGTCCCCTGAGCAAACTCATGCATAATTTGTTTGTTCATAAGATACTGTAGAGCTGAGGCTGCAGTATCTTGTATGCCCCAGCTTATGGGAAAATGGAAGCTTTTTCCCACTACTCTGCATTTCTTACCCTATTGTTTGAACTCTGATCATGCTTCTTGCCCCTCTATTATGGGCACCTTTGCTGAATAGGAATCGCATATCAAGTGGGTGAAGGTCAGAAATACATCATACAAAAGGGGAAACAGTGAATTCCTTTTACAAGATTCATTATGATAATCGTGGCCAAATACATTATTAGAAGCATTAAAGAAATCCTTTTCTAATTTATTTTTGTGCCTCTTACTATCTGCATATCCCTGTTATCTGGGAGAAACAGTGTGGTCTGCAAAGTTGAGGTTACAAACGTGCAGTGGTCTTGGGGTAGACGGGACTGGCTTGAGATACGACTTCAGTGTTAAACAATTTTCCACATTTTAAAAAATTCTAATCTTTCCTTACATAGTTTTCCCCCCTTACAGATCTCTCTTCCCTTATCTGTGAGAGGACTTGCCCTTTTCCTCAGGTAGCAGCATCCCTATTACCTCTTTCCCTTGCACACACTAGAGCAGTGATTTCTTGCTTTACTGATCAGCTCTTGTGTAGCTTCACCCTGAAGAAGCCCCTCAATTTAAATGTTGCTGTTTGCAGCCCTTCTCCTCTAAAGAGCTGCACACATTTAACATCAGGCTGTCTGGGCAATGTATTTTGTTATTAAAATTACTGTAATAGGAATGTGAGGCATTTCAAAGTGATTCATAGGTGCACTAAGACAACTCTATGCCTGGAATTGTAAGGGTTTTCCTCCCACCTTTTTTGTTTCTAAGCCTCTGCTGTGCCACAAGGAGGGAGGCAGGCTGATAAACAAGGCATCTCTAGTAGGAGACACAGGTATTTGTATTAAGACATCACTTTCTTACATGGCCTAATATTTACTCTTATCCAGAAAATGCTTATTTTTGCACAGGGGATCACAATTTTTTTTCTCAGTAGTCACTCAGAAGCTGGAAGCAGCACCAGAACCAGCAAGTGGGACATACCAAACTCTGTGCCTACTTGGCATTGCTGACATGACATATTTTGTAAACTTTTGGTTTAGGATACAGACATTGAAAGGTTTTTCTACCAATAGTGCTAAGAGATGACATATAAGAAATATACCTACAATTCTTTGAGTACATGGCACTAATTCTGCAACTGATTTTCAGTGAGACTTTCACGTGAGATTAACCTTACAAACCAGCAGAAAACTTAACCCTAGTTTTATCCTTCTTTAGGATCAGGACTATGCTAATACGAAACACTGGACAATTCCAGTGTTACACTTTCCTAACTGGACAAAGCATTATCATCTACAATGCATTATATTCATGTTCCACCTATACCAAGCACATCTTTTATCATGGCAAAATGCTTCTTTCTGAAAGTAATGATACAAATAGGAGCACAAAACACTGATACTCAGATGTCAAAATTATATACTTTCAATTTTTTTTTAATATGACAAATGATTGTGGAAGATCCTTATTTATTCTTTAGATGCTTTCCATGTATTCTCTCCTATTGGTAAAGTAGATCAGAATTTAGTGGAAGCATGTCCATAGGATTCCTAACATAATTTACATGAAGTCTTAATGCTTCAGTTTGGAAGAAATGCCGAACCAACAGGTTCATCTGTCCTTATGTAGCTCTCCTTGGGGAATTCCAGCCTAAGGCATTTGTCAAAGCAGCTCCCAAACTTACTCATGCCTGAACAGAATGAGCTGAAAACTGAACAACACAATTCCATATAAGAAAGAATTAAAAAACCCCACAAAGTTCCTGAATTCAGTTATCAGCCTCTGCTTGTAACTTATGAAGATACACTAAGTATCTTGATTTTAGCTCCAGAGAAACTAAATACTCTAAGAAGTTCCAATGTAAGACTCTCAGACTCACTTTTTTTTGATGAAGTTTCAGAATAAATATATTAGGGTTCCAGGCTGATTTAAATGACAAAGCCAGTCATTAATTTTGGTACAAACTCTGGATGAGCCCTCCAAGTCTTTATGACACCTTCCTTCACACATGGAACTCTGCCACCAGTGCTTTTATCTCCTCCTTTACTCTGGCTGGTGTTATTAGTATCAGAAATGCTGTTTGGATGGAAGGAGGAAATGGAGGTATAGCTAATTTCTTAAAAGGTGGGGCCATTAATCCCATCAGAGGAATATTTGGATCCCAAGGAAGTAGATGCTCTCAAGCTGGTGGCTGTCAGTTATAGATGAGCCTGAACACATGGTCTCTGAAGCCTGTGGATCACTGCAAAGCCCTCAGTGCAAGGTGAAGGCACAGTCTTTGTGAAAAGGATTTAAAAAAGGATAAAACACGTGAAAAAAATTAGCCTGGGAATACATGGCACATCCAGGACTGCTGTAAGAGCAGCCTACGCTGGAGAAGACTTTAATCACCACAAATAATGAGGAAAGTGGTTAAGAAAGTAGCAGATTGTAGGTGGAGATATGTATGAAGAAAGGTACCGGTGGCAGCATGATCTCCTGGGGTCAGGAGAGTCTGTCTGTGGCCCAAGAACTGCCCCTCCTTGAGGTCTCTGCATCAGCTGACCATGAGCTGCCAATATCAAATGTAACTGTAGCTATGGGTGAGAAAATATTTATAAAACATATTGTTTACCTATAATGAGGCAACTTCTGCCAACAGCTAAGAGATCCATTGAGATCACAAGCAAGGAACAGGGAAGGGTGGGACAAACCTTAAACAGATAATTAACTACTGAGCAATGTGCTTTTTTTACCCCCAACATCCTCTGGTGACCCTAAAAATGATTTTGGGAAGGGACTGTTCAAAAAAGAACAAAAAATAAAGAACTGTGCTGCACTTTGTGTTTCCCATACCCATGGCTTTAAGGCTTTGCATTACTCAGGACAGCCAAATTTAGTGACAGAAGAACAAACACTGAGATGCATGAGACCTTCTCTGCTGTTCACTGCCCTGTCAGTTTTTCTGTTCACTCTCACACAGCTGTGATTTAAACAAATACTCAACAGCATGAAAACAGACATGGTACTAATTATGATAGTCCTGGGGTCTCTATAGATGATTTACACAGATCCCTCACTATGCAAATGGCAAAACAAGGGAGTAAACCTCTATTTTCAATGTCCTTAGCTGGTACTTTCAGTGCCACATCTTAGCCCTAAATCATTGTTAGTTACTTGAATTTTTAGTGTATTTGAGTATATTGGTTTATCTTTATCATCATGAGTCTCAAAGAGTGAAAAGAACATGGTCCAAAATATGTACCAGGAAGAACTGCCACAGGAGAAGAGAAAGATGTTTAGACCACACAATTCAAAACTGCATCTAAAGACTAGAAATTTCTGTGCAATGGCTATGTGGGCAAAACAGCAACAGGAACACCCTGATGAGTAAGATGTAGTATCTGAAAACTTGAAAGGAGTTCTTGATGTCCAAGACAGGTCTGTTCCTCAGTAAGAACTCCTAAGAGCTGAGAAAACACTGGGGAATCACTTGGAAAATATGACTTGCAGTTAAGCCCTTGATCAATCAGTGTAGTGAAAGTAGCAGTATCACTCTTCGGAAGTTAATTAGACACTAAGAGTAATATGGGAGAAAGCTTTGAGAGCAGATTGTGTAAAGACAGTTCCCCATATAAATCATTACTATACCTCAAGTCTGAATTTCCATTAATTATTAAAGCTTTCTAGGCAAGCTAAGCAGATATTTCAAGATTCATATTTCAGAAATTTCCACATGTTAAAAATTAAGTACTGTCAAAGAGGCTGGGCCAGGCAATGAGAGCCTTTGGAGTCTCCCCATGGCAATGCCCTCACGTCAGCCACCACCACCTCTGAGGGCTGGGTCAGGCTCAGAACAGCCCTGGACCTGGTCAGGTCCTGGCTGTGCATGTCACTGCCCCATCCAAACAATGGATTTGGGTCTCTTTTCACTGTGTTTTGGACAGACCTGGTAAAACAGGTGTATCTGAAGACGTCCAGAAATGCTCCTGGGTTCTCCTGTACTCTGGGTCAGCAGAGTTTTAAAGAGTTTTTAAAGGAGATGGAGGTGTGAAACAAAGGATTAGGCACAGTGAGCCTATGGGAATAGCTTGTCTGAAGAACCAAGGTCTGGCTAGAGGCAGGAATGAGACCCTTCCCCTCGTTCTTCAAGTTTGCCTGTGACGTTTTCCCTGGTTTTGTGATCAGACATGGAAAGGAACAGATCTGGACCAAAGACGTAGTTTGAATGAACCCTCCTGGCATTCTCAGATGTTGAGAGAAGTCAGACTTTGCTGATACATGGCTTTGTTTTGGATTTTAAGTAGAAACAAAATTCCATTAAAGTGCTCTCATTTGGGATGACAGCATTAAGTCCTCTCTAAGTCCAACTTCCAAATAAAGTATTTGGAGCAAGGGTCTTGTTGATGTTTTTACTTAGATTTCCAGCATTTCCAGCTAAGACTAAGAAAAGTACAGCTTAAAATATTCTGAAATAGATCTGCATCCTGTGTAGGTATCTCTTGTACTCTTGCAGTTAAATAAAAGAAGAAAATCAAGGGATTTTTAGTCATTGTGAACTTGTGGGAAGATAAACCCCCCATTCTATTTGGTGGGCGTTTTTTTTTCATTTAATACAAGAGTTGTTAACTTTATTTGAAAATAACAAGTAGGCTTGTCATTTTTGTTGGAACAGACAAATTAGGAAAAGATGAGCAATGAAAATATTCCAAGGAATTGGAGGGAATGGTAGAGTTCGGATTTGCATGCAAAGCTTCCAATGTGCTGAAATGTACCCAAATAAAGTGTCGCAATTTTCGATTATTCAAATCAAGATACTGCAATATTTTTGGACACTCAAGGCCTTGAGCTGTTTATTTATTCATTTTCTTTCTTAACTGCCTTTTTCCCCTGAGAAACCTAACAACTGAAGTATAGCAACAGTGCAGAATATTTATCGGAGAATACAGGCACTTAACAGGATTGCAAAATTCCAAGTTCTCAAGAAGGAGAAGCAATAGGCATTAAAACAAAAGCTGCTGATACCGTACAACTTTTCACTGTTACAGATAAAAGAGATATCTTTTGCTTTCAGGAAGAAAACTAAGCATAGTTTTAGAGTGCTTCGTCATCCAAACTGCACGACAGAAAGAGACCTTTGCAAAAATACATAAATCCTATGTTTTACCACCTAGGTAATATTTGAAAATAGAGTCACTGTTGGATTAGCTAACAACTAATGACTATTGAGGTAGCAAACCAGTTGTGGAGATAGAACAACCATGGTGAGTGGTTTGAAACACTGCAGGCAATGACATCAACAGTATTTTCAATTGCAGTTTTGGCAAGGATAGATGGTGCTTTACAACAGACCCAAGACAAAGAGCTGACTGCTCCCCCGAAGTTAGTGGATACCCCTCTGGTCAGAAAGATGCTGCCTAATGTGAGAATCACACCTAAAAGAAATGGGCACATGGGGCCACGGGTACAGAGGCTTTGTTGCCTGGGTGACCCTCGAGAGGGCAGGAAAGCAGAGGGTGAAGTGGTGTCCCCCAGGAAGGCAGAGGGTCTCCATGCTGGGACCTCACAGAGAAGCAGTTTTCCTCAAAGGAGATTTCACTAACATTTGACAGATTTATTTTTTTTCAGAATGGTCACATACCTCCTGCTCCTCACACTTTCAGCAAAGCATGTGAAGTATTTGAAAAACTCTGAGACCCCGTCCTAAGACTTTCAATGGCAGGACAAGCTGCCTTGCACAAAACTTTGTCTGAACCCAAGCTATGACCTGAAATAAAAATTAGTAGCTTCAATCATATGATCACTTAATATGTTAATGAATGAGGGAGTAGAAATAAGGTTGCCTGAGCAACCTCAGTTCTGGCATTGCTTAATATCAGAGTATTTGGCTAAGCAACAAGAGTAATTTTCTTTTACTACTGAGTGGGTTTCTTGGACAAATCCAGAGAGCACATTGCCTACTTAGGCTGCAGGAGTAAGGATTCAAACATACACATCTTACTTCCACTGCTGGCAGACATTGAAAGGATCATCCCAACTTGGGGTCTGAGGTTGTCCACAGGGCAAAGCAGCACATCCAAGGTGCTGCCTGAGTATGCACCGGGGCAAGTTGTTCCCCAAAACAGTCCCAAGCTCCTTTTCCACTGTGCTCTACCCTTCCCTGGTTTCTCTCACCAGGAGCCGACAATCTCAGAGAGAATCAGAACAGCCTTGGCCTAAGAGAGATAAATTGAAACTCCAGGGTAAATTAGTCTCCTTTGTGCCACTGTTAGGACTGATGACAATTTATTATCAGGTCTAGGGTTGATTGCAGATATAATTTTGCTCTATTCTTATCTGCATACTTTCCTATATATAGCACTAATTTTTATCTTTTTTTTCCTTCCAGCAACTTTAACAAATTCTTTTCAAGCTCAGGATGGAAAGAAATGATGTGCTCAAAACAAAACAGGAAAAAAAAGAGACTGTTCCAAATAAAAACACGCACTTGATACTATTTCACCTGTGGCACACCTTTCCCCACATCCTACAGCCTCTTACATAATGGAAAAGATTTTGATACTTAAAAATACAATGAATACATACAAGTAACTAAAGTCTACAATTAGTTTTGAAGTATCATTGTGCATTGAATCAGACAATTCTCCTCTTTCATCTACAGTCCAGAAAACTGCACTTTTTTCCTGAAATTCTATAGGATTTGAAAAGGAACAGTCCCAGTTTAGAGTGACAGTGCTCCAAACAGTTCTTGTGTTTTCCATTAATTTTCAGTTGTATTGGTATTCTGTTCCAATTAGCCTCTGTTAGTGCTTCAAAGCTCTATCTTATCTGCAGATAACATCAAAGATGAGAGCTTCCAGTTTTAAATTTGGTTTGTAGTTATTTTAAAGATACAAAGGCATCATTTGTGAATAGCTGATCAAATAGAATAAATACTTCTTTGTTTTGGCTCCAAAAGGGCCAGAAAACTAGTTTTCTTTTTGAAGTTCAATTTCATTTAGACATCAGGCCTTATTTTCAGGGCACTGAACTCCCAGCTCTCACGTTTTCTTCAGTTGCAGTTGCATGTGCTCGGGCAGGAAACATATTCCCTCTTACACAAAACTTTGAGACTTCACAATTTTTCTCATTTCAGACAATCATAGAATGATTTGAGTCAGAAGTAACCTTAAAGACCATCTGGTTCCAACTCCTCTTCCACAACCAGAGACACCTCCCACTAGGTTGCTCAGAATCCCATTCAACCAGGCCTTGAACACTTCCAGACCAACATTTCACCAGTCCAAATCACAGATTCTCACAAAGTATCTCATAGAAGCATTAGCAGGAAGCCCCCACGACCAGCAACCTATTGGTTCCTTTAGGACAAGTTTTTAATCTCTCCTGTCAAACCAGTTTTGATCCAGCTGGAAGAAAACAATCAGAGCTTAACCTGAGGTTTCTTATACCCCAGAGTATAAACCTGAACCTAAGAGTTCACCAAGTTGCCATTTCTCATTGCTACTGCCTCCTACCTGACCTGATCAGGATTTAAACAAAACAAACTTAGCAAAAAAGCCAAGAAACTCGTTTCAGTAGTGGTTAGCTGAGAAATAACAGTGCTGACTTCAAGACGGCTACAAGTTCCTTTGACAGCTTCCTGAAATAAAGTAGAGATCTAATTTTGTCTTTTTCTTGTAAGAGTAATTTAGACAAAAACTCCTCCTTCTCAGCTCTACTCAGCACCTCCGAGAAGCGACCACATTTCAACCACTGTTGGGAATCAGCTTATTTAAAAGCATGAGGGGAAAACACTTAAGTCGGTTTTCTCTCTGTTTAAAAAGCACAGTGATTTCACTGACATCTTGTCTGGGGTAGTGCTGTTTAGGGAGGTGCTGTCAAGCTTTGCCAGTCAGCAAAGGAGTCCATAAGTGCTCAGATTCCTCTTCATTAGAAAATACTTGCCACTGGCTTGTTACATATGATGCAACATGTAAGAAGTCACTGTTGTTCCTACCTGGCTCACAAATAATGCTCAGGATGGCATGATCTGCCTGTCAGGATCCCAGTAAGCACTTGCTGAAAACATGAAGGATTTTTCTCTGTGGCCCCACGTGTGTCATACTGGTACTCAAGAAGCTGCCTCTGTAGTTTATCAAACCACGAAGAGCCAGAGAATAAGAGATATTGATGAATTTCTGTAAGAGAATAAACTGTAGGGGCACAGGAGCCATCCATGAAAGTGCTGTTTGGGAAACATAAAGCTTTATTTCTGACCTACTCCAAGCACATATATTGCAGAGGCAAGTGATTTCCACAGGAATTCTGCAAGCATTCACCAGCCTGATGGTGGACCACAACAGGTCAGGGTTAACAAGCACTTTAAAGGACAGGATGAGAGTTCAAAATGATCATCACATACCAATAAAACAGTATGGAGAAGATTAGGGTGAAGTTCAGGAGGCAGAGCTGCACAAGTCTATGCTTAGGTAGGAGTAAACAGCTGCACTAAAAAGGAAAACAACTGGTTACGTTGCTATGCTGCAGAACAGAGGCTGGGGAACAGGATAAACCCAAACATAAGTCAATAATTTCATGCTGTCATGAAAGAGACAAATATCACACTGGGATGTGTAAACAGCAGGAAATCTTGTAAAACGTGCCAGTAACCTCACTGCTCTATCCCACGTGGGCAAAGCCTTAGGAGGAACGTGACCACTTTTAGACACCTCATTACCAGAAAGGTGACACTCCAACAAAGATCACTAGACTGATCACAGGCTAAAGAATGTTATCTAAATGTAAGTGTTGAAAACAGCTGAGGGAACATGTGATAATGTTCCTTTATTTGCTGTAAGGATTGTTGCAAAGGGAAGGGAAACTCAGCTTTGCACAAGCATAACAGAAAGGATGAAAGTTAAGGGGTTGAATCTACAGTGAAGGAAGAGTTAGGTTAGACATCATGATAAGTTTATGTATTTGTTATCAGGAAGCAAAAGTGCTGGACTGCCTGGAAAGAGCATGTACCTTTATGTCTTCATGGGACTTCAAGAACAGGTTGTCTGAGCATTGGCAAGGAGACACAAATCAATCCTTCATTGAGCTCAAGAAGATCACTGTCTTTAAAAATCCTGTAAAAATATTCAGCCAGGGGCCTTGCAGTAATCCAAGGTAGCCAGTTCCTAGACAGTAGTAATGAACTGCTGCAATGAAAATATAACCTTCATTTTTTACACCTGGTACACCTGACATGAAAGTCTCCTAACTTCTGTTGGTTGCACCCATCTGCCAAAGGATACAATGCCTCCATGAGATGGTCACATTCCTGTCTCCCTTATAACAGTATACATTGTGATATAGCAGCAATTATTCAGCTTTTTTCCATCTCATCATAACAAGTCTTTCTCCATTTTTGTTGTAATGCCCAAGAGACTTTTAAATATTTGTCCAGAAAAGTCTCCTGTAGGAGGGATGGATTCTTCCAGGCCAAGGGACACTCGGGAGCTGTTTCACCTGCCTCTCCAAATGCACCAGACCGAGCCTTTAAAAGATCAAATAACCCCATAAAACACTATGTATCAATGTTTTGAAAATCTCTTGGGTTTAAGATACTTTCTACTCAAATGACAGGGCAATGCAGAACAGCACATATAGAGGTCATGGAGAACATGGCCTGTGAGGGACAAAACATGACATAGCACGGGAGGATTTTCTGCTTGAGGACAGGATATACAAAGGCACACGTAGCTTGTGTGTTATAAACTCTGGGCTTTAATTTCGCTGGGGCCTCTGATAGGGGAGAAAATGGCCAAGGTGTTTCACTGCTGCACTCACAGACCCTTTCCCTACTTGGATGGGCCTTTCACGGCTCCAGGGTCTCTCTGCCTTCCCCATCCCAGTTCCACACTATTATCCTCTCAACTTTATTTCACACTTGACCTTCATCCTCTTCTCCCAGCAGTGTCCCCATCATCACTTTTTCACGTGGACACCAAGTAACCTCCCTCCTGCCCTCTTGGACAATGAAAGACATGCAGTCTCTCTCTTTTCTTTACTGTTCAGTAAAGCATTCTCAATCTCATGGGTTTGGGCTTTCTCCATGTTAGTGACCTCTGTGCTAAACCTGCCTTTGCAACCCTTTTCAAGCTTTTATTCCATCCTCCAGTCTAAACATATTCCCAGACTTTCACTGACCTACAGTGCCACTGAGTGAAAAAGTGAAATAAAACCCTGTGTCTCCTCTTGTAGGACACAGAATTATTGAAAAATTATCTGGAGTGTCTACAAGGCAGAGTGATGGGGAGTAAAATCCTGTCTTTGTACTGCTCTGAGCCTCTACAGCATATAGATCATTTGTCAGTGCCAGTTTGAGGTAGTCTCTATAAACAGCCTGTTTTGCATTTGAAGCACTCGCAGGACATGATGGTTTGGCTAAAAAACCATGCATTTTACATGTAATCACCAGGATAATTTGGCTGTATCTCGTGTTTCCACAACTTAATATTCTACCTACAGATGCATGATCAAGAAGAGATTCCTTAACTTTGACAGGGCACATCACATTATACTCACTTTATTATTGGAAATGATCACCTCAGGGTGCAAAAGGGAGCAAAGACATAGTTTCATCACACTTTTTTTTTTAATAAACCACATTTACTACAGTGTGGGGTATTCCAAAGCTACAGAGCGCCGCTTGCCCGTGGACAAGTGGCTATGTTTTACATGGATTGTGCAAGAAAAAAGTAACTGCTTAATTTCATGCTAGGCTGTGTAAAATTCACATGGAAAAATCAGTTTTTAGGCACACAGTTCATATCCTCCAGTAAAAAGTCAAAGGTAGTGAAATTAAATATTGTAAATGCTGTACCCATGGACGCAACCAAAAACTCTCCCGACTATGGCTCCACATCCACCCTCAGACTCAGGACAGGACCCAGCACCAGACTCCTGACCTAACATTAAGGAAACTAAGAGTTTTGATTCTTGCTAGGACCAACAACGAGTTTTTTCCTCTGCTTTGATGGTTATTACAACCTATTAAAGTTTCCTATTCTCCAACTCTGCAAAGACTTGATTGCACTCCCAGTTGAGTAGACCAGAAAAATATACTCCTAAATCTCAACAAGCACTTGATACAGTACATTTATCTGGGAACCGATTGATATCACATCTATTTTGGCATTATGATTTTTATTTTTAATCCTCCATTTGAATGCCCTATTTCACAATCTGAAAGGAAAAGGAACAAGGGATGGCCCATAGATATTTAGTAGCTATAAAATAAAGCCTATAAAATGAAAGTGAAATGAATTATCAAACCATAAACTAAAGTTCAGTGTTTAAAATGGGCCAGGGCTTTAAAAATTCAATTACAGCTTTAACAGAAACAAGTTTACTCAATATTTTAATAACCTTCTCTCATAATGTTTTTTTCTTCCCTTGCAAAACCTGGCATTACTGAGGATGCATGGCAAGCTTGCCTTTCCTCTAACTACTTTAAGATTGATTAGGAAATATTGATGCATTTATCCAGAATAACTTAATTAAATAAAGCCAAAAATAGCACACAGGAACATATCTCAGTAGAAAACTGGAGTTGACCAAGATTAAGAAAGGTTACATTTAATACTCCTGGATTGAAAACATTACGACCATTAATCGAATGTCAGTAAGGGACAATACTCAGAACAGGACAGTTATTTAACGTTTTCTTAACTCACTGGTGGGATATTTCCTGAGGTTTGGGTTCAGTAGCTTCTGTAGGTTTGCATGCCACCAACACCCAGGGGTCCTGCAGGGCACCTCAGCTGAGGACAGCAGGTGAAGAGAACATCTCAGAGCACTAACCTGCATTATCTTTGCTGAAGCTCAAAGTCTGGTATAAGGTCAGATATTAGGATGTAAAACCTGATTTAAAGTCAGGTTTGTGTTTGCTTGGTTTTGCCAAACTGGTACTGTCATGCTGTGGAGGAAACATTTAGCTATGGGCTGCCTTCGAGCAGTGAAGCACCCTGGTTTCTTGCACGCTGGGAGGCTGAGCCTGGGCTCAATTCTAGCTCCTGCTAGTTTCAAGGAGAGTTTAAGAGAGAAAAACCCTGCAGGACAAGACTTCAGGGGCTGTTATATCAAGCGACAGCAGCTTTCAGTGCTGTGGTTTTAGAGGGGCTTTTTCTCATCTGTTTTGCTTTCTTTGGGAGGCCTTGGGATTTTGACAGAACCTCTAGAAAAGCAGTGAGGGCATGCCAGATGAACTAGAGAATTTTCTCTCTAGTTTGTTTTGGAAACAACCCATATCTTCATTTTAAACAGCCCTCCTGATATGCACAGTAGCATCAGGTCCAAGTTGCAACCAGAGAGGTCTAGACTGCTCTGTGTGGAGCCCAGCTGATTTTATTAGGACCCACCAGGAGCTCCATAGACTGCCCTGACAAATCCAGCTGAAGAACCAGCACCACTGATAAATTTAAAGCATTGCAGATGCAACAACATGGAAAAATAGGCAAGTGTTTCTGGGAGAGAGAGAAACTGCAATTGAAAATACATAATTCTCAAAGCTGCTTCCAAGGGGAACAGAACAAAGATCTTAAAATATTACCCCTAGATGTTTCCCCCCTGTGGTTGCAATTATTTCCAAAGTACGCTGCTTAAAATAGGTTTTCAAACCATGCAAGACTAATCATTTCAATTTGGAGAGGTAAGTAGGCACTTACCATGCAATTCACAATTAGCTAAAGATGGTAGAAGAATCTCAGTCATGTTGGCACAGGAGATTTAAAAAAAAAAAAGAAAGAAAACATTTTTTTTCTTGCAAGAATGACATGTGATGGGAGAGTAGAGGAAGATAATTGTCATAACAAAGGGAATATGTTATTATTTATTGGCCACACTTAAGCACTGGGATCCTGGATTATAGTATCTGGTGACAAATGCTGCTTGAAATTTTGTAAATATTGCTTAAAAAGTAAGATAACTGAGTAATTCTGCATCTACTCCAAACCCAACACTTTCAAAATTCAGTTGTGGGAAGCAGAGTGGCTTGGTTTTTTTGTCCTATAGAAAAGATTAAACATCTGAACACCCTAAAATCTTGTTGTTCTCTTTAGGCTTCACCCTGCTCCTACTGACATTAGAGCAATATTGCTGGTAATTAAGTCAAGAGAATTTTTAAAGCCAACTAAGAACCTTAACTTTGTAGTGCCTTCAAGGTATGGGGCAGTCCAGACTGTTCCCTTCCCTGTGCTGCTGTCAGGCCCACCCAGCCCTTGTGCTGTTCCCAGAGGGGCCACTCAGCCCTGTGGCAGTGGATGTGAGGGCTGACCTTCCCACTGGGGTAAGGATGGATTTCACTCTCCTGAGCTGGGGAGGGTCACAGCACCCAGCTCCCCACCAGCTTAGACCATTTCTTTGCCAAAGTGACAGCTGTAAATAGACTTTTAGTGTCTAATTTCTACATCCTTCAGTATCTTAACTTATATTTAGCCAAAAAACCTGACATGTTTATCTGATTTGTCGCTATTAATTTCCTGGTTCCCTTTCTATTTTCCTCCTCCTCTTGCAGATTCACTGGGTTATGAACTGCAGTAATGACATATCCAAACCAATTTTTCCTTTTTGAAAAGCTTTTGATATTTTATTATCACCCCACTAGTGTTGGGGTGCTGATTAGTCCCCTCCTTCTCTACCCTACCCAGCTCTAGAAGTGCATGCAAACCAAAAGCAAGAGGAGGAAAAAAAAAAAACAACAAACCAAACAAAAACAAACCCTCAGCAATAAGTTGACTGATTCTGGCAGCAAGACAAATCTGGCACCACACAGCAGGCAGGCAGGGAGTTGCACTGCTCATCCTTTCGGTTTGTCGGTGTGTGGGAATGCTGGACATCCACACGCAGCGAGGGATTCGGCCGAAAGCGCTGCTCCTCAGCCACTGAGCCCTGCTGCTCCCCCCCGCTCGGAATACACAGGTAAAAATAGAGAAATGCTTTACCTAACTGGATTCAGTGAAAATATGAAGCAGTCAGGAGAAGCCTGGGCAGCCTAATCTTATTCCTAGCAGGCAGTGGAAGTAAACCACAGTGCCTGGGCTGAGAGCTCCTGTGCACACAATGCCCTCAGGTACTGTGACTGTTCGTGATCGTTCGCGTTACAGCAAATAAATTGTTGCAAGTGCAGTGAAGATTTATTTTTTTGGGGGGGTACACTTTGTTCAAATTACCTTTATAAATATTTATTATTATTTGTATAATTATACCTCTCTGACAGCAGGCTTTACAGCAACTTTGAACCAGAACAAACAGGCAGCCTGGGTGCCTCCTTTTTAGCCAGACTGTATCTACTCTGTGTTACATGTTTATCTATTACCACCGTGCTATGAGCTTATAATTTATTTCACAATGTAATTTATAGTTACATTACAAAAGCATCCCTCTACAAACAGCAACTATGTAATATTGATAAAGCATTTAGGAACAGAACATAAATTCAATGGCTCAGATATTATAAAGTATTGATAATCTGCAGGAAAAAAAGCGTCTGTGTAAGTAAGCACAATTTATTATGGCAGGAACATAAACAGAGAACATCTTTCTCTGTCAAACTTTTGTTAAGAGAACTAGATATCCCAAAATTCTTTTCTCCCCCACAGATGTCAGAAGACAAGACAGACAAGGTAAAAATCAAACCAGCAGAAAGTTTTGAACATGAGAAGCAAAATATTTCTTGGCTGAAGAAAGGTAAGTTTCATTGAGTTATTAGTTACTGGTTTGTGTTCAGAGATATTTTGCATTTATTATATAATTTTTTGAAAGAAAAATGCAAAAAAATACCCTATAGGCTTAAATATGACCAGAAATTTCTACCATACAAATTCCACCGCTTGACTTCTACGCAACATGCACATACCATTTTTTACGCTGCAGAAAGGCCTAAATTACCAAATTTTAAAGTAAACTGAAAGCTCATTTTACTAATATCCTCACATTCCTGGGAAAATTTTATTTGTCCTGAACTGTGAGCCAGTAAGAAGTATGGATCATCATTTTAATTCTGATGAAAAGTTTTTAGTCACTTAAATTGTTACTGAATTAGATTAATATTAATTTGATTTTCTCAAATACAAGTAAAGGTTAAGCCTGAATCTTTGGATTTGGCAGTGTGCTATCTGAGAATAAAGTAGCATCAGTTGTCAGCGGCTTGTATATACAGAAATATAGAGTCTCAAAAGTGGAGGTCATGAAAGACAAGTATGGGGACCTTTCCAGTTTTAAAGGCTGAAAAATAACAGGAGTTAAGTAACTCATGTGCAACAAATACCAGTATTTCAAGTACTACATGTTGTTTGTTAAACTACTTTAGAAGGAAAAGACGTAAAATTGTAAAGATTTTTATATTGCATATTCCTGTACACATAAAGAGGGAAGTTTCTTAGGATATTTTCTTGTTGAAAAAATAGATTTGCCAAGTTAGGACATGGCTTATTATGTGTTTATGTATGTTTGTTGGTCATAGAGGAATCACTTTATTGTCATACAGACAAGTAGAATTCTAATTAAATAGAATTTCAAAGCAGACACTTTCAAGATGCCCAAGACAGAAATTAAATATTCATAGTGTGGTTGGTGCAAATCATGGTTTTTAATTAGAACAGTTATATTCTAATCCTAACAAAAGTATTTTGGAAAGACTCAACAAGTGACCTCATATTTTGAAACATTAACAGGGGGGATATTGGGGAAGAGGCTCATTTTTAGCCACTGTTATGTCACCTGTGAAATGTGCATCACTATTTTAAGCTCATGCAGTTAATTGTACATTAGATATTTTAGCTGCAAGGGAGTTTGCAATACACTAGGCCTGAAATAATGTCCCTGCCTTGCAGCTTTCCTTGTTTATGCAGTGTTTCTGCAGAAATGAAAGCAGAGCTGATTGACCAAGATGAAGTTTTGCTTGGCTGGACACCCAAAATCCTCTGCTTGCAAGGGGTCAGATAACTTCAATAAAAACTCTGCAAGCAGAAGCTTCGTAGTTTGAGCGTCAGAGAGAGAGATACAATTGAGTGAGGTCTGGGTCTGAGCCCACAAGATAGCACTGGACTTTACCCTGCAAACAGCAAAGATGTAGCAGAATTGAGTATTTATTCCATCACAGGAGAGTAGAACACAAGATATTTGCAGCTTTACAAAGGGGTAAAAAAGTACAGAGGACCGTGACTGGTCCACATCTGTGAGCAGGGGATCTCACAGTCCCATATTGGTGTTTATCCTCTGCTCCAGACCTGCTCCAGGAGCCAGGTGCCATCCCTGCACATTCCTGAGTTCATTTCACTGAGTGACACTAATTCACAGTGGTTTATTTCTCCATTTCCTAAGGAGAGACACTATCCAAAGTTTCTAGATCATTACTAACCTTTTGATTGTTCTGTACTTGGAAGAGCTATAATCTTTCAGGAAGAGCCAAGTGTTGACTATTGGCACATCTTTCCATAGTGCCACAGAGAGAACTGGGGCCTTGAGGGTCTTGTACAGCAGCTGATTCAGTAAATAACTGAACTTGTCTCATGAGGAAAGCAAATTTTCCTTGAGATGAGAGTATGGAGATTATTTTATTTAATATTGAAGTTTACTTTTAAAAAATTTTGTTGTTGTTTTCTTGCTTTAAGCACTTCTGTGGTATGCACTGGGTTTTTAGAATATGGTGAAACAAATTGTCTGGAGCAGAAGCTTAACTTCTATGTTTAAATGTTTTAAAAATACCTCATGTATAGATTTCAGTCATTCCAATAAACAACGAATTGGGGAGAACAGACTTGTACTGTTTCCATCAGGCACAGTAAGAAGACTATATGTTCTTTTAGCATCCAGTGTTAAAGAAAAGTTATTTTTATTCATGGCTTTGTATTGATTATTTGTTCCTTCTAAAAGAAACAATCATGAACCACATAGTATCAGAAATAAACAAAAAGATATAGACTAGGCTGTGGCTTTAGTGTCTTTCCTAGACTTCATTTTTTCCTAATGCTTTGCAAAGTAAAAGTTTATGGACTGGTAGTACAGTGGGTCAACACCAAAATAAGGTACTTATCACTTTTTTTGGTTGTCTTTCAACATCAGAAACTGTTTAATCAAGGTAGGGTGGGATTTTAATCTGGCCGCCAGTTATTTATAATCTCCTTTTTCTTGGATGAAGATAGTTTGCTTCTGTCTTGAAGCATCTAAAAGCAGAAATCAAAACCTCATTCTGAGGGAAAAGTTCCTCCCCAAAGGAAAAGAGAAACCAAACCAACCTTGTGAAAAGTATTATAGAAAAATAGTAGTTTAGGAATATAGGTTTGTATCGATGAGAGTTAAAGATGATACAGGGAAAAAATAATGTTGCACAAGTCTGCACAGTCTTGGAGAGAAACGTGTACATAATTATGGCCTTAGTTTGTATTTTTTTAAAAGGACAATGCCATATTTGCCTTCTCCTGTTGTTTTTTGCTTGTCCTGCAAGCCTTTTTTTTTGGTGAAGGATAGTCTGTAGCACCTAGCAGATCACAGAATCAAATAATAATAAAAATGTACATGGGGGAGCAGACTGGTGAATGTATGCTCTACATTTGCTTAGAGTTTAAGGAAGTCCTAAAGCGTCTCTGTACCTCTTGAGGCACTTAGCACTTAAGTCCACATGTAGATAACATGAGAGACTCCCTGACTTGAAAGTGAGAACAAGGACAGTGAAATGATCACAGTTCTATACCAAGATGTTTCAGGGTAAAGAAAAAAAAAAATATATATATATATACACACCAGCAGTGTTTTCTGATAGTATGGAATATTCTTCAGACTGCTATTTCTAAAGATGAGAAACCCTGCATTTGGAGGTTATGCATCAGACCATCACACGCGAATCCACCAGAATCAGTATGAATGAGCACTGAGAAAAGGCAGTTCTGCTTGTCTGACCTTAGCACTGACTGATGAGAACCAACCCAAGGAAAGCCTGGGACACAGGAGCAAAACCAGACAATGACTCTTATTTTGTGTAGGAGTGGAGGCAGTTATGTCTGCTTGCTTCCTTCCATGAGGGAGAGCTCATTGCTGGAGATGGGAGGCAGTTTTGGACAGACATATAGAGTTTCCCATGCCAGTACCTGCAAAACCTCTGGGCAGAGGGGAACACGAGTTCATTTGCAAAGAAGCAGTTGCAAAGTCATCTGCCATGAGAAACCAGAGCAGGAATCCTCAGTGCATGTATTATCCCTCCTTATTCACGTTTTGCCCTGAAATGCACAAAATAACATAAATGACAGTGTATAGAATATGAATATGGGTGGATAAGAAAAGAATGACCAATGTAACTTGGAGGTAATATTGGAGAAGTGTCCTCTGCAGGGGCTTCTGTCTTCCCTGCTTCACGTCCCTACGAGACCACACAGATGGTGACAGGACAAGTAGGAAGGGTTTTAAGCTAAAAGAGGAGAGACTTAGATAAGATATTAGGAAGAAATTCTTCCCTATGAGGACAGTGAGGCCCTGGAACAGGTTGCCCAGAGAAGCTGAGGCTGCCCCATCCCTGGGAGTGTCCAAGGCCAGGTTGGATGGGGCTTGGAGCAACTTGGTCTGGTGGAAGGTGTTGGACAGGGAGTTGGAATGAGATGACCTTAAAGGACCCTTTTAACTCAAACCACTCTGATTCTGTAATGAGATGTGCAACAAGCAGATCATGACACCCCAAGCAAGAGCATGGGCTCCTAATCAAGCACAGTTATTGGAGGGCCCTGTAAAATCTGGAAGCTACACAAGATATGCCCTTTAGTAGGGTCATACTCAAGAACGAGCAACACTCCCAAGGGCTGACTCAGGGATGGTCCCACTTTGCACAGCACAGCCACAGCCTCTTCCCCGTGGACCAGGGGCTCTTTCCACCATGGCAGTGATTTAGTGCCAGATTAGCAGCCATCTGGTGGAAAAGGAGGGAGGTCAAAGCAGAGCTAAATTCACACCAGCCTCAGCATGTGGCTTTTGGAGTTCTTTACAAACAAATCTCTTGGTATCACTTGATGATTACAGCCATATGGATACGTGGGAGCAGGCAGGAGCTTATCTACTGACATAAAGCTATAAAAGGTGACACTGATTTTGCACAGAGACCGCAGTGGTCTGTTCACTATTTCTACGTCCATTGCAAACGCAAGGGAAAAATGTGTGAGGGCCTCACACTGCCCTCCCATGGTTTCATCCAAAACTGGCCACGGCAGCCCAGGAACGCAGATCCAAGTCATACAGAAATGAAATTTCATTTCAGGATATTTTCACACAAAGCCCTCCTGTTTTATGCTGCCCAGCTGTGTACACAAATGCCCTCCATATATAACTTCCAGTGAAAAGTTAATGAAATGGCTTCCTTGCTCTCCTGCCAAAAATATAACTGAAATTCTAATCTCAAGACTTTCTCCAAAATAGCCCCTTTCTGCACTAAAATTCTCATAAATCAGAAACATTTTTGTCTAAAATAAGCCTGTTTTCATTGTCTTGCAAATAGTAAAATGTCTAGCCCCAATTTCTCTAATCCACTGCTCTAGCCAGCAGATTTTCACTGTAGGGTGAAATTCAGCCCTGTGCTGAGGGTCAGTGCAAGGTCAACACTTAAACCATAAAATAGGGCTTAAGTGGTAAATAGAGTCTCTGTTCAGGATTATATTTCACCCCTTAAAAGGACTACATTTCATATGAAAAGGGAGATTTACTCATATCATAGACCTGGCTGTAGTGACATTATTCAAATAACACTTTATTCCAATATTAATCCCATTGGGTGAGATTGGACCACATTTCTGATAGTGGTACATCCCAGCAGACTATTCCTGATGGTATCACACCTAAACATCCTACAGCCTGGCCCTGGGGTTGTATTCCTGGGGGTAAGAGCAGAAGCTTTCTACATGGCAGCACTCAAAAATGCCTTTTCCCTAGAACGCATCTCTCTCTGTTACCCAGGGGCTTTGAGAGACTTTTACAAGCAGTGATAAAGCAGGAAGGATGACATAACATCATGAGACTGGTTTTGCAGAAGGAGAGTTGTCCTGGAGACACTCGGGGATTTTCCCAATTCTTTCACCACCTTCCAGTTTTATACCTGGTTTGCGGGGGCCGGAGTAAAAGTACAAGGCTTGTACCTTTGCTGAGACTATTCTGAGTAGAGTGTTTTGATCTGACTTTCATCCCTGTGTTTAGGGAGCTAAATGACATTTTTAGAATTTCTTTTTAAAGTCTCAGAAGTTAGTGAATGCAATTTTACATACACGTTTGGACACTTGTTTCCTGAATCTTGCTGACTTGGGTCCAGAAGCTTTTTTCACTCTCTTCTTTCAGCCTGAATTAAGTCATTGCATTGAAAAGCTTTATAGGAGACTGATAGCAAAGAAAGACTTCTCAGTTTCATGTAACAGAAAATGCCAAATGCTTCTAAGATGAATGCTGTAATCCAAGCAGACTGTTTCCAGATAAGAACACCACACACACACACAAGAAAAAGCACATTTAAAAACTGATGACAAGGATCCCAGGGGGCTCAAATTCCTGGAAGATGCCTTGTCAGCTTCAGGACTATGACCAAATGAATTAATGAAGACAACTCTTCCTTTAAGTTGTAAACCAGCAGATTTAAAGACTCTTCCAATGGCAAGGGAGTATATGAAATCTGCAATGGTCCCAGCTCACCACTTCTAATTAGAGTGTTATAAACTGAGGGGTCCTTGATCTTTGAGCTGGCAGATCCTTGGAGATGTCAGACTTTGGATGTACAGTAAAGACAGAGATACTTCTCTGGGTCATAGGGTTAAGTTTAAAGTCACACTGCTATGCTGGATATTGATCGCAAAAATAAGTGAAGGTTTATTTAGGTTTGATTGCCTTAAGTAAGTTTGATTGCCTTTTGTTCAACAAAGGAAAATTCTATTTCATTCAACTGCCAATTCTGGGGAAGACCTGAAGATATTGTTTCATTCACTCCTGGAAGTTTTCCAGACCAATTCTATTCTTTGCTGTACTTGGGCAAAATATTCAGAATTTTTCCCTCAATTGTATAAGTAGAGCAAAACATAAAATAACGATACAGATACTCCTTAGTTGTTGAGTTTCTCAGCAACATAGATGTTAAAGCAGAATCTACATATCCAAGGGCCTCAATAGCACTTCCTATTTAAGATGGCAAATTGATGCATGGAAAATCTTAGCCTAAGGGTCATTGTCAAAGCAATGAGTAATTCCAGTAAAGCAACAGAGCTGCACTGGCTTGCAGAAGATTTGATCTGTCCCAGTATGTTTAAGACAGATCCCTCTAATCATCTTAGAGCATCATTGCAGCAGGAGGAATGAAACCATGTCTCATTTTACCGCTTCAAGTCATAGAGGGAAGGGTCAAATGCCAAACTGGTCTCCTAGATCTAAGGCAGTACAAGCCAGAAAGATGCCTGTACTAAACAGAATTTAGTAACCTGATAAAGAAAATACAAAACTAATAAAAGAACTAAATATTTAAAAGTTTCATAATTTATAGCATCTGTTTGTATAAATACTCTCTGTCAGGATTATTGTTGGCCTTAGATTCAATATATGTACCACCCTCACAAGAGTGGGTTGCTTCTCTTCAAGGTAAAAGTGAAGCCCAATGTTGCTTTCTTTGGTCAACTTTTTTTCGGAAAGCTCAAAAATTAATTATTATTTGTATTCCTTCTCATCTGGAGTAGTAACACAAATGAACTTGGTGTTATTACCATTTTCCCCTGGAGGGAGACAGTCAGACATTTGAATCTATTTAAATGCTATGAAAAACAGATATTTCAAATCTATTAATGAGCATTTAGTTAGTTTATAGAGCTTAATTCCTTGATAGAAATCCCATGAAAACAACAACTATTCAGACCTGATTTACTTTTACCCTGAGCTTGAAGGCAGGATAATCATGAATGTGAGCAGTTCACAGCCAGTTTCCAAAAGGTGTTTTATAGGCCTGCAAGATTACATGCTGGTATTTAGAGCCAGACTGACAGTTGCATAGAGGTGTAGCAAAATCCTTATTATTGGAGGGGTTCAATGAAATATTTAGATTAATTAGAATATTAAAAAAAATAGACCTGCCCTCATCTCACTGAAGGTTTGCAATCATTCTCTGAAATATAACTGCCTTTCAGTGCTCAAAAAAAAATGCAGTGGATGGGGTAAATCCTGGTCAAGCTGGTGGTCTCTTGCTTATGAAGACTATTACAGGAAAACTTAGGAGAAAGACGAAAAGTGAAATTAGTTTAAATATTTATTGTTAGCTGAGATTCAACAGAACTATTCTTCCATCTATTTTTTAAATAAGTATTTAGAACTACATCCAAATGGAAAGATACTCAGACACTAAGGGTGACCTCTCTAAATGGCCAATAATAAAATACTGGACATAAAGCCCTTCTCAGAACAGCTTAGTGATTAGTTCTGTGACTTCAGATCTGGGCTGAGAGCACATGAATGCATGAAAGTATTCAAATTCACACCTTCAAGAGGAAAACTCTCATCCCCAGTTATCTGTGTAAGATCATGGCTTGGAGATGTGGCTACATATGGATGGGGCACTTAAAGCTCATTGCTCCAGAGAGAAAGGGAAGGATGACACAGCCCAGACAGTAGGACATCTGCATGAAAGGCTCTAGTTCCTGTCAGGGACCTTATTCAGCTATCCAGCAAAAAGTTGAAAATCTTTGAGAGGTGGTCTCAATACTCCATCCCAGGAAGTTGGCACTCCATCCCTGGAAGTGTTCAAGACCAGGTTGGATGGGGCTCTGAGCCTGGCCTAATGAA
The DNA here is from genome assembly GCF_003984885.1 of Neopelma chrysocephalum. Taxonomy (NCBI): domain Eukaryota; kingdom Metazoa; phylum Chordata; class Aves; order Passeriformes; family Pipridae; genus Neopelma; species Neopelma chrysocephalum. Next base: position 13,461,918 of record NW_020897809.1, on the reverse strand, counting down.
AGGTGTCCCTACCTATGGTGGGAGTTGGAACTGAGTGATCTTTAAAGTCCCTTCCAACACATTCTATGATTGTAACACGCTGCTGAGCACAGGTAGAGAGGGATTTGAGACTTATTCTTGCCCAGTCCACCAGCAGGGACTAGAGCATCTCCTCCTGCACAGCCTCAAGAGCAGTGACTGGTGAAGGAGCCCAGTGCAGGTGGAGCAGCCGTAAGTAAATTTGGCCAGTCCTTCTCCCCATTCCTTCCAGTGCTTTTCCCACTTTAATTCCTTGTTTCCTTGCCTCTCCCATCAGCTTAGTGCTCCCAGTTACCTGATCCTCTGCATGTGCTGTACAGAAACTGAATCTGTGAGTCTGGTGCCTGCTGGGCAGAAGGGTACATACAAAAATTAGTTTGTGAGACCCTCAGTGTCAGCTGAGTTCCTTAATAACTCTTACTACTACTGAGATTCATCTCTTCAAAGAGAATTGCACAAGGTCTCTTTACCACCTAAGTGATATTTAAGTGCTACAGAGATCTTTGTTATCCCCCTAAACTAATTTTTATTTTGTAGGAGTCAAACAGTCTCTTAGGGTCTCTTGATTATATAGTCTCATTCTAATTTCAGTCTTTAATCTGAATAAACACGTTAGAAAAACACAGACACAATTAACTTAATCATAAATTCAGATGGATTGTTTATTATCTGTCTACTTAATGTGCTTATGATTGCAGCAGTTAAACATGATAATGTTTTCTTCTCTCACACATAAATGAATATACACAGCACAGAAATATGCACAGGAAGAAAAACTTGTGCCTGAATACGTCAGCAGGCTCCAGAGATAGAGAAATAGATGCACCTCTCACTGCTGTGCTCTACAGAAAAACAAACATTGCCACAATAGCGTTGAGGCATCAAAGAACTGATTACTGACAGATTATGTTCTTCTTGCTGAAATATGTCTACAAACAGTTTCAAAAGAAAGAAGTTGCTACTGCAGCAGAGATGCAGATAGGAACATTGTTTGGCTTATACCGTGACACCTGAAATTTAAAAGGAGTGTAGATTTTGGGTAAATAAGACCACTTGAGTTATTCAGATACCACTTCAGTATCTTTCAACTGAACAAAACTCAGATATCAGAATTAGGGAAGAATTTTTTTCTTCTGTGTGATCCTTGTCAGGATAGTTGTCTTAAAAAGAAGTTAAGCACTTTTAACATCAAGTTGTTTTGTTACGCACCCATGGCAACTAACACGTGCCAAAATGCTATCACGTATCCACAAATACTTAGATGCCAAAATTAAAGTTGGAATATGATTCTTCCTGTTCCCACAGCATATTGAATGTGAATAATTATTTCAAGCACGCGTTCAAGTTAAATTAGCGATTATTACTAGGATAGACTTTTCTCTGTCATTAGACTAATTTTTTAATGGCCACAGAGTATATCATGATAAAGTTATATTTGACTTTAGAATATTCAAGTTTTAACTAAGTTTAAAACACACTACGCTTTTCCTTTCCAAACAAGAACTGCTGAAAAGTGTCTACTTTGATAGCACATGGGCAAAGGGAAAGAAAGAGGAAGATAAAAGAACAGAAACTCAAAGCCAATTCAAATATCTTCAGTTTCACTTTCTCAACTATTTCCCTTATTTATAAACACTAAGAAAAACAAAATTCTATTATAAACTCTTTTTTTCCTGATTAAAAGAAAAAAAATTGTACGTTATTGGAATTTTAAGTCTCTGAAATCCATGCTTCTATTACAGGAGTAGGCAAAACAATAGAAGACATGGTGAGAAGCAGGGGAAGAAAGCCAAAAGAATCATAGGAAAAAGCAATTATGGCACCTGGTAGTCATTCTGGCTGGATGACGTAGTGACCAAATTTATTGTCAGCAGATATTTTAAGTGCTTACTATTTAAAAAAATACTATTGCTATTATAAAATAAGCCATATAAAAATGTAGCATAAAGGATTTGAAATATATCCAATTCAGCTTCCAGCTAAGCAATGATCTTTTTTTTCTAGTTAATTTACGATTTAAATAAATAAACAGCCTATGAGCTTCAGCAAGGTATTCGCTTCACTCACACTCTTGGTTCCTAACTTTATGATCAGTCCTGTTCCATTAGAGATGGTAATCACCAAGCAAAGAAATTCCAAACAGCAGTGGAAGCTTCGCCAGCTCTGACTTGGAGGGAATCACCAAGAGTTGTAGAAGGATAGTACAGTCCCCATGCCTTAAAATTTTTTCATAAAAAATAAATAAAATATAAAACTAAGCAGTGGTTTTTACAGTATGACACAGCAGTATTACTTGCATTAGGCCAATTTACCACTTATGATAGCAGTAATAGCACTAAAAGCCAATAAAAGCGGTCTGTTCGTTCAGAGATTGGCTTTTATGGCTTATTCTAAATATTATCAAGTGAATCAAAAGCTGTCATTATAGTGTCTAAAAAGCCTTCGTACCTTGTAAGCAAACAGTGTGACTTTGACAAATAATCATTAATATGCCTGTGTGAGACCAGGGCTAAAAGAGAAAGAAAAAGGAAAACCCAATATTTCACTTTACATAAATCATTAAGATCATTTCAGTTAAATTTCACACAAAATAAAACAGATTTATATGTAAAATGCCATAGTTTTCCCAAGTTGGTTTTTTTTGTTTTTAAATCTCTGAACATTTTCAAAAAAAAAAACAAAACAAAAAACCAAAACTTATCAGATAACTGAGCAATGGATGATTGAACTGTAATGATGTATCCTCATCAGCTTTGGGAAAACGAATGATGCACATGTCTAGTAGTGCTTTTTGGGCCACATCTAACCTACCCTTCCCTTGGCTCCCATCCTGCCTGCCAGATGTGGCTTCTCCCTTCCCTCCTGCTCCAAAACCTGAAGAATCTTGCAGGCACGTTACTCAAGGTCACATCTCCCACAGCCAGGTATCCCTGCTGGCTCCCTAGTGCCCTTGTTTGTTTTGGAGCCCCTTGGGTAGGCATTAGCTGGGCTACCTGGAGACAAGGTAAGAAGATGGTCAAGGTGGAAACACAGCAGGAGCTTCAGGACACCACATGGGACGGGATGTCACACGTGGAAAGGGTGAGCACAACACCACATAAGAGCACAGGTACTGAAAAGGTTGGTACAACAATTTGACTATGTAGTAAAGGCTTTTCTCAATTAGAGAATTTGGACTAGACTGACAACAAAATCTTAGCTGCACAACACTGCATGCCCCTTCTGCCCATAAAGAGGTTTTTCAGTGCAATGTCAGCAAGACTAGGACATGCAACCACGGCAAGAGCCTGGGACAAGTTAAGCACCTTGGGCCAGGCCTGGTCCCCTGATGAGTGACCTTGACTACAAGCCTTGGGCAGTTGGCTCAAGCATTCCTGCTCCCCCAGCTAGTGCTGTGTCTCCAGGAGTTTCTTTGCCTGTTCTATTTACAGTTTTGGGGGCCCCCCTGGAATGGCAGGCCAGTGTGCCTGCAGTTGACCGTGTTATGTGATATGTTGTACAGCTGCACGGAGTGCATGGACCAGCAGGAACATGTGGTCTGCACTGCCAGGGGAATTATCCCCCCCAACACAGCCCTTAAAGGGCCACGTGTGTTTAGCAGGCAATTTATGTGAGCAGAAAACCAACAGACCTCCTGCTCCAAGCTTGTGATTTCTTTGGCTGCCTTTTTCCCCCCCCTAAAGAAACACTACATTAACAGCGAGGTAGGAAGACCCCAGGTAAAAACTGATACACCAGGTTTTGCCTAAGGTGCCCTAAAGCATGGTAGGAAACCTGTTAGGATTTACAACGTGCTTGTGTTTATCCAAGAAATGAGGCAGTCAGTTCTCTAAGCCTACACCAAGTAGAGCTGCTTCCCTTAAAATACTCCCACTGAATTATGGGTTTGATTATTTCAACTTCAGGAAGGAACGAGTAGGTGAGAGCTGTTTATCTACTTAGAATCATAGATTACTTTGGGATGGAAGGGACCTTAAAAAGACCATCTTGTTCCAACCCCCTGCCATGGGTAGGGACATCTTTCATTACACCAGGTTGCTCTATCCAAGAATAAAAGGACTTTGGTCCATTTGAATCTCCTCTTTCAGGCAGAGTCCAGCTACTACAAAGATCCCTCCCAGACCCAGAACACAAACTGAACATCTGCACAGGCATAGTTAGTTCAACAGATGGTCCAGCCATCAAGACCTAGAGAATATAAGCTGCTCATTGAAATTAAAAATATCAATGTTTCTCTTCCATTCCTGCTAACAGTATTTTGCAGTGCTGACTTCAGTCCCCAGCTTTCCTATAAAGTGGTAGAAAAAGGTTTGGTCACTCAAAGATTTGAGTGGTTTGGTCTGTTTGATTTTCAGGTCATGGGTCTGCAATGTATGATTTCATCACATACAGTTTTCCTGTATTATTTTTCCCCAAAGGTTCAATCCCCCTATACTTTAACCCCACCTTCATCTCTGTTACACTCAAGGGTTTTTTTTTTATTGCTGAAGAAAATCAGAGCACAGGACTCTACAGGTTGCTGTGCAACCTGAAACAACCTATGCAAATGCTGGCCTAAAGCAAACATCAGATATGATTCTTTAGACCAGGATTTCAAGAGCAAAGTCACTAGGATTGCCTGAAGTTCTTAGGCTTGTTCTTGGGCCTGTTGCTGAACCTGCTTCTGACAGAATAGGAAGATGAAGAATTAGAGGCCATATCTTGGCTATGGTGTTGCCCTGTTTCTAATTGCTGGTGTAGCCAAGAAACTGGATCCTTCCTTCCACTTGAGACCACCTGGAGAAATACATTCCTCCCCCCCCCAAACTTTTCCTAAGAGCCCAAAACTTGACTTTAATATAATACATGTTCTCCATTTTTCCCCCTCTAATGAGATGCATTGATATTTTCACCTGTGTGTTCTGTATTTTGTTAATGGGAAATGTTTCAAACACTGTGTGGTAATGGGATATGGGATTATATATTTATTAATCTCCAGAGCACTGTGTGGACCATACCAGTAAGTTACAAGCAAACTGGCAGCACAGGGCTTGAGTTCTGGCAGGAGATCTCTTCCAAACCTGCCTATTAGGCTGCATTTGGCTCTGCTTTAAAAATTTATGCTGAGCTGTAGCTGCTTGGGTCAACTGTGCTACAAAAACTGCACTGAGTACTCTGCTGTGTCAAAAACACAGTGACCTGGTGGCAAAGGAGATGCACTTTGAGCAGCTGACCATTATGGTTTGTTGCATAACATAGAAAACCTTGTTAGATCCAGAGAGAACAGCAGAAAAAAGTGTTAGTCATAGTGTGCTTCCATCAACAGAAAAAAAAGCTCTTTCCACTCAGAGATTGTATTTATATTCAGTGATGTCTAAATCTATCTGTATATGAGTTTACCACAGGAAGATACAGTCAAATACACCTTCACCTTCCCTTCTGCTACAGTAGGTCAACCTAGAGCTTCCCATGTGGTGGCTTTTACTGAAATGAAAGGCATTTTTTGCACAACTGAAAGACTGTCACTTGGAGATGAAAAAGCCTGTTTTACCCCCCCGGGTGAAAGCTGGAGAAAGCTTCATGGGTTTGCCCTTTGTAATATTCAGGTTTGTCTGCAGCAAGAAGAGGAAATAAAAACTAATGGAAAGAGACATTTCTTCTTGGATCAAAGCTGAATTCTTCCAAGAATGTATTCCCAGACTGTACTCAGGAAAAACAGTTGTGAGGTCAAATGATTCACAACGTCCAGCTCTGCTCAGGCACTGTATTTTTCCTTATCTGGTAAAAAACAACTGACAAATTTTTACTTTTCTTTTGAGGTCTCAAATCCTTTTCAGCCATTAAGCACTAACACTATTTGCTCCATGAAGGTGATTAATAGGAGTGGAGGTGAAGCAATTACTTAGAAGTGTGATTACTTTAGGTATATGTAATTCTTAGATATACTAAATATCTGACTTTATGTGTAGCTGAGACCCTTGACTGCAGTTGCAGGTGCCCAGTACTTCTCAATAAAGATGAGCTCTGCATATTTCCAAGAAACAAACAGAAATAATTTTAGCACCCAAAATTAACAGCTGTAGATGATGTAAAAACCACAGAGGACTGACATTGCTTTTACTGAGAGAAAGGAGCCCTTAATAAAAATGCCAGCACTGAATTGTTAGAATCTGGCATTCCCTGATTCTCATCTTCATATTCTAATATTTATCACTCTTCAAAAAAAAAAAAAAGTGCCAACACCTACTTTTTGGCCTGTGTTTGTGCAATACCATCCTGTCCAAAATCTTTCAGTTGATTTTATGAGCTCTGAATTGGAGCCATAGAATTGGTTTTAAAAACTAAGCTTTCCCTCCAGAATATAAACATTTTTGAGACAGTGGAGGCTACCAGCCTTGTACATAAGTTTTAAGAGGTCTCTCTCCAGGGCTGGTCATCACTGTGACCTCCTTTTTCCATCACTGTTCCACTGGAATGTAGGTTTTGTGTAACATTAGAAAGATAGACCAGCCATTCATTATCCAGGTACAACGCTGGAGCTGACAAGGATCGTGCCTTGGAATGTGTGTAAAGTTACCCTAAAGTTACTCAGGCAGTGATTTTCAACTCCTTTCTTCATCTATGTTGTCCATATTGTACATCACAAAATCCTTATTTTCTCTATGGTGAAGACTACCCAAACTACAGCTGGATAAAGAGTCTATTTGCTTTGTCTAAACAGTGCAAGCTCTCCCATATTCAATGACTACTGGAATTATTATGTGATCTTTTCAGCTTCTAATGCATATTAATTTGTAATATACAAAACCATTCAATAAATAATTGTGCAGACTGAATAAAAAAGCAATTTAAACTTTTCCCCCCCTAACTGGAGACACTTTTTACAAATAGTTCTTTTAAGTAGTCTTAATAGTATCTCTTTAATATTGCCATTAAAATTCACCAGAGTTCAAGAGCAGAGCAAATTTACATCTGTTAAAATAATGGAATTGACACTGATATTACATCATTGCTATTTTAAATAGTCATTCTTCATAATTCCAAACTACTTGCTTTAAGTTGCAAATAAAGGGCTTGTTCCTACTTTCAAAGTCAATGGCAAAACTCCCTTTGGCTTTTAGGGAGCAGCACCTAGATTTAGACAGGGGTCTCTGGTGATATGTGCTGGGGTGTGACTGTGTTCATTAATGCAGCAAAGCATAAATCCCTCTGAAAGAAAAGTTACTGAGGATGGTTCTATGAGCCCCAGTCAGAGAGGAGAATTGTACTGGGTTAGCCTGCTCCCCAAAACCACAAAACTCTACAGATTACTCTGAATTCCAGGGTAGTTACAGTTCTTTTGCTTATTTTCACAAGAAAGCAACATTTTTCTATAGGTGATTTTTTTTTTGCCATTTTAGTGCAATTTTGTGGTTTTCCTTCCTTAATGTTTTGGGAGAGATTGTTTGAAAAGAAGCATAATGACAACCCTCACAAATTCACCTTCTCTTGGGAGAACATTACAACTTCCACTGAAATTACGTAAGTGTTCTATGAACAATTCAAACTGAACCTAAAGGAATTAAAAATACACACCATAAACATCTGGAAAGCCACCTAGAAGGTGAATCAACGTGGCCCTCTCTGTGATGACAGCAGAAAATGGAACAAGAATTTTTAAGAAACATAAAGAATAAAGGTTATAACTAAGACTATTTAAAACTGGAGAAAAATATGCTTTTCATTATCCATTTAGCACTCAAGTGAGCACAGTTTTGTACCTGACAGTTCCCTAGGTTGCTTATTGTGTTCTTCAGAAAAAAATAAATCTGTGTCCACACTGCAGCTTATCATCTCAAGTTTTCAGGGACAGAAACATTTCACCTGTATCTGCACTGAGCATTTAGTTTGACAGATTCGTGGCCAAGGCAGAAATCACCAGTCACTACAGTAACTATGTACTAATGCACTACTGAAATATGTTGAACATTTACTGGACAATAACCACCAGCTGAGTCTTAACCATAATTTTGCACTGCAGTAGTGGGCCTGTTACATGTTATCTGGGAACCAGAGAACTTTATTAGCACTGTCATAAAAGCTAAAGCAGAATCAACCCCTTGTTCTAGTGTCCCTGACACTGCCCAGTATAAATAAAATTTCCATTGAGCCTTAGCATATTTAGATCCTAACTGAAATGGCAATTGCCTTGGGTGTCCTTAAAAGTAATTTGATTTAAAAGAAAACCACACAAGAGAACAAAATGTGACCCTTTACTGTGAAGAAAAGCATAAATAAGTGGCTCCACCAAGACCAGGAGGAAATAGATTATTGCAGAAATATCATGTTTTGAAGAACCTGCAGTGCTGACTGCTTTACTCTACTTGGAATTACTTACCCCATTATAAAACTTTCCACTTTCACAATGGGACACCTGCCCTTATGCTGATTTGTGGGAGGAATAAAATGTAGCTTTAATGGTAGGGAAATATTTTCCAAGCATGGATGATTAGGCAATGCTCTGCCTCAGGAAGTGTTTCAGGCACTGTCACTTGATGATGTTTGAGAAGAAATGAGAGGGAAAACACCTAAGGGTTTAGCCCACAGAGATTTTTATGTCATGCAGACTGGGACTGCTGAACTAGGAGGTCCTTTGCAGACAAATAACCTCTAATTCTTTTTGGCACCATTCCTCGGCTTTAAAATACACCATCTTCCCCCATACCAGGGATTCTAACACAACATGATGTCTGGTGCAACCCAGCCTTCAGGACAGCCCTTAATCACACAGCAAACCAGTGAAGTACAAATTAAATAAGTTAAAAATATGGTTTTTGTAAGATATTTACTTTCTTGTGGCTTTCCAACCATACTAATAGGAGGAAACATCATGCACCTGACATGGAGGACCAGTTGTTGCCACAACTGTTCATCACTGTGGGAAGGAGGAATATTCAAATATATCTATCCTTATCTAATTAAGCATGTATTATAGAGACTATTTTTATATTATAAATGTGCAGTCTAGATTCTTCATTCCATCACTATTCTCTTCCAACATTAAACCTGCTTATCTGAAGACTCTGCGTAGCTGCAAAAAGTTTTCATTGGAAGAAATATGTTCTCATGTCGTCTATTTTTGGCTTTCCATGCCGTGACAACAGAGGCTGGCCCGGTGTTTCTATATATGAACACTTCCCAGGTAGCAGAAGAGCTGCCGCAGATTGCCTGGCACCTGCTCGAGGATGAGGTGAACAGAAAGCAAAGCAAAAGTATTTTTATTTCATCAAGAACATTTTGGCCAAGCCATATTTGCAGAAGATAAAAACTGAGGAAAGCATAAACCGATGGGGAATGTAATCTTTTAATATTTTGGGAGCACGAAGTGGTGAAATCAGAGTTCTGAACTAGAACAGGTTTAAGAGGGAGCGGAGCAAACACAGCAGGTGCTGGGGGGAAATATTCTTTTCAGGATAAGTATTTTCAAGACCTGGTAGTTACATTTGGTTAGTTCTAATGTTCTTTTAACAAAATAAGTTCTGAAAAGGGAATATAAAATACATGGAACGTGAATGTCAATAGAAACATATTGCAAGTATGTACATCACCAACAAGCCTATGGCTGCTGAGTTAGGAAAAAACCTGATGTACTTAGAAGCACTGTCTTTTGCTTTCTAACATAATTTTGAAAGATCTGATTTTTTTTTTTTAGTAGAGCAGCTATTAAGAGAAACTAATTATGATTTTATTTTTAAGGGCCTGGATTTTCTCTTACATGTATCATTCTAACTCAGGAGTAAGGCCATTCGAGCAAATGAGATGAGGTTGGTGTGAACGAGTTTAAATGATCAGACAAAGGCCTCAAGATATTTATGGATGGAATGAGTCATTCCTGTTCTGGTTGGATGATTATATCAGTGGAGAATTAGTCTATCAACATGCAGGGCCTGAGTCTCCTTTCTCTTACATCAGTATCCATCAGGAAATATTGTGTGGTATTTCAGTGGCCTAAAACCAACAAGATGGTAGAACTGAGCCCAGAGCCCCACAGTCCTGTCCCATTTAAATCAATAGATCATCTGGTCTTTTTTCCTTAGTCTGTTTACCTAAACTAACTTACATGAAAGTTTTAGTAAGACTTATTTCTCATTTAAAGTGGGAAGTAACTGTGGTCAAAGAACACATTCTTTTTCTGGCATCACATTCAAAAAAGTAACTTTTTTTTCCATCAAGCTCCAGTAACATGTCTACAGGGATGGTAAGGAGACATTAAAAAGATAACGTAAATTTGACTACTCAAACTCCCTCTGCACCAAATGCAGATCTGTGAGAAATCTTCAGCAATCCAAGTCTTGGAGTATTTTGCAATGATTTCTGCGTCAAAGTAAAACAACTGTGCCAGAACTGACAGGATTATTGCGATTTTAGGCACACACCAGGTTTGGTGGTGCTAGAACAACATGTGATCCATCCATCTTATCTCTAAGAATAGGTAATACCAGCCATTCAAGCAGCCAGCTCAGGAAGTGTTGTGGTGGGCTGCTGTGACTATCTAGAATAGATCATGAGAGAAAGAAATGGCTGGAATGTCTCCAGCAACCGTTGGAGTTCCCAAGAAGGTTTTTTCCTCATGGCAATGACTTTAAGGCTAATTAGAGGCAGAAAACCAAAATGGCAGCCTACAAATCCCCCAGACACCAGGTGTTTACCAGAAAAATCTGTTTCCCAGCCAGACACCATCGCTGTTCTCAATGGTTTCCACGAGCCTCTCCCTACCAGACAGGAGGCGGTTTGCCTTCCCAGTATGTCTGTGCACTTCTCACTTCTGAGAATTGGGGAGGATTAAAATCACCTTCGAAGCAGAGAAAACCAAGTGTGGATGCTTCTCAGCAACCCCAGAAACTGTCTGAGAGCCACAGTGATGTTTTTCACCAGGTTCTTCATGCTTCAGACAATCACAGAGCATCATGTTTTGCTCCTGTCCTGTCCCTCTCCAGCCAGTTGCCCATTACAAACACTAACCTGGAGAACACTGGATTGAAATCATTTCCAGTGCAGTTTTGCTTCCTACCATTACACCTTTTTCTCAAGATATTTAAGCACCAATCACTGCAGGTATCATGGTTTCATATTCATGTTATACTTTGCTAATACCAGGTAGAGTTTCTCTGCATTAAACGGTGGGGTTTTTTAATATTTCCCACAAATAAGAGACCCCTGCACCATAACATATCCTATAGGCAGCTCTATTCATATCTAAACCCAAGGATTTTTTTTGGAAAAAAATTATGTATTTATTCAGAAATTAAATGAGATTAATAATTTTGAAAGCAATTTACAAATAGCAATCAGCCACTGCAACGAAGGTCAAAAGAAAAAGGACACATTAGCAATTGAATATCTTCCCTCCCTTTAAAGTTTTAATACTGCATACCTGTTAATAATGGAAAATATCCTTCTTCAAGAGTAGCATTTTCAAAAATTGGTAGGATCCTTTGCTAATTCTAATCTTCTTTTAATAAAATAATTTGTTAAAAAGGATTATAAAAAAGCATGAAAATGGAATGCCAATAGAAATGTACTGCCTATACAATAAATAGTTAATGTATTTTCTAAATGAATGATTTAAAATAGCTATTAAAGTAAAGAGAATGAGCTTATGTTTCTAGTAATGACTTCTCTGCCTCAGAATGAAATCTGTAAATCCCTGATTGCAATTTCACATCCCAAAAGAACAAGCAGTCCTGGGACTGATGCTTATTGCCTTTATCATTAACACTAACATACCACATATGTGATTTTTATATCACTGGTTTGAATATTTAGATTTATACTTGTGTATGCTTCATATTTTAAATCCCACATAGCTATTCTGTCACAAAAATAAAGCTCTCCTTCAACAAGGTTTTTTTGTACGCACATGCATACATGTATACACAGACTTCCAGTATAACTACAATTTTATTCATAAGAGCACATAATGATTCAGGCTGTGATTGTTAATAAAAATGCATTTCTAACCATCAAATTTGAGTCTATTATTCTAAGTTAATTGCATTTGCCCTAAAGAGACTTGCGACTGGCTGTCAGCCTATTTGTGTCAGTTCCATTTTATTCATCAGTCAATCTTGTCTCCTCTTTTTTCACATCCCATATATTGATCAAATAGATTTGTTAGCATGCCTCTGCAGCTTTAAAAAAGTTTTTGTTATTTGTCAGGTTTATTTGATTACTATATTAGCTGGAGTGTTATCTTAATTGTTATTTCAATAGAAAATAAATGCCCTTTGGTAGTCCCACAAGATTCCCATTAAATATAATCCATATAACAAGTTAGTGGATGGAGTGAATGTGGTAAGAAAATAAACACATTAAGTCTATTTTAAAAGGTGGTATTAATCTGCAGCTGTATTGTACTTGATCCAAAAGACAGAAATAGAAATAAGTACAGTGTGAAACAATTTTGATAAACATCAGTGCCGTATCATTGCATATTATGCTATGTATAAAATACTTTAGGAAAAAGATGTGTGATATAAAACAAACTGAGGTCATATCTGGAAGAGTGGGGTTTGTGGTTAAGTGTGAAATTGAATGATATTAAATATGGCTTTAGACACTAAAAATTAGGCTGGAGAGGCAGTAAGCAAAACCAGGTGGAAATGCAGTGTTAGAAAGGGCAAGTTTTTGGTAGGGAGCTTTTGGGAAGGTATGTATTGCAGTAAAAGATAAGCATCTATGCATGTAGCTTCTTCCTCCATAAAGGTATGATACACTGTTTAGTTAGATTAAAAAATTGAAAAAGCATCCTATGGACATTAGTCACTCAGTCACTCAGTTTTGGTAATGAATTTCAAACCCAAAGTTTTTACCTCAGTCTTCTTAAAGAGGAAGGTGATGCAACCAGTTTTCCCACATGAATGTCTTGGAAACCTATCTCTGATACCTTCATTATCACAAGACTACATAACCCTGGCACCTTGCCTAACCTTGAATCTGGGATCTGCCCAGCTGGTACCTGAACTTAGACATTGTCAGGAATACTCTCCTGTTTAAAAAGGTATGAGAAGTCCATATGTTTTAAGATATCTACTCAAGACATAGAAGCACTGATTTCATAAAAATTTCAGGCAACAAAATCTTGTGCTTTACCTGTATTGAAGTACATTGACTGACCACAACATTTTCTGAAACTGAGATGTGAAATTACCAAGTTTCTTGTGAAAAGCTAAGTTCCTTAATTTCTTTGTCCAAGCTTAGTCTTTCTATCATCTAGCCTGCCTTGGTCACTGAGGAGTTGGGTTTCTGGTCTGCATAATTATCTGTAACCAGCTGCCAGGAGAATGGGGTGAGAACAGGGACAAAACCAGACTTCCAAAAAGCAATTTTTTCCTGGCTTGAACTCTTCAATCAAGGTGGGATGACTTGCCTGCAGGATGGGCTTTCCTTTCATTGATTTTTGTACACATTTAGGCCAGACTGAACACCTACTATACCTGCCAGGCACAGCTGCTACCATGACCACCACCCTAAGGGGGACCTATCGCATTTATAGCGGGAGCATTTTTATTTGCCTATACCTAGCTGTGGATGCTTCAAAAGTCCAACTCCCAGACTGTTTTTCATCTGGAACCTCTTTATCAGTGTTTCAGACTAAACTACCATGCTAAAACTTCAGATGCCCTAAAAAGAGCTCAAATTTGCAGTCCTCCTAGAGCAGTTAGCAACACTCCTGTGATTCAGAAGCACACGGTGTGATGATAGTTTCAAGCTAAACTGTTATGACCAGCTAGTATGGAATATAAACAGGAACAGATGAGAAGAATACAGCCTCAACATTTGAGACAACAAAGAAAGAGTGAAATGATTGCTACATAAAAGACATTTCAAAGACCTCCCAGAAAAGCAGGCATAAAAATCCCCAATAAAAAGGCTCAGCAAGGAAACTGTCACACCCCCTAATCCTCAGCAGACTCTAACAAGATGTTCGCATGAGCCAGAGATTGTCTCCTTCCCCAGAAGACAAAAGGCACAGAAATCAATACTGTCTAGCACAGGATTAGGAGGCAAGAGATAGATAAAAAGGATTCCTTAACCTTACAATTAGAAACCCCAACTCTCCAGCCAAAAGGATAATCAGAAACAGACTGCAGACCTGTGTCACAATAATTGCTGCATCTTTCTTTACTCTTTGAAAACTGATATATTTTCTGAAGGGTTTTTTTTATAATTTATTGCCACCCCAAGAAAGGTTTTGATGGCCACTTAGCTACAGACAACTGCTGCTACCAAACCACAATTCAGCACACATGGCAATAGCCTTATTTCCCATTCTTTATGGTTCATTCACCTCCAACCAAGCAAAAATTATATTACCAATGTTCGTACCAACCTCCCAGTAAATTGTACAACTGAAACCAAAATTATATGTAATGCACTAGTCTTCTAACAAATGATCAGCTTACTGTGCCCTGAACCAGACACTTACACAGATTCTTCATGCCAAACCTGGCATCAGCATGTGCTCTGATTAAAATGGAAACAACTTAGTTGTTATAACAAGCATCTTTAGCTTTATTTGGTATTACTAATGCTTTTAAACAGAAGGCAGGGTACTGGCAAGAGTAGAAAACAGACTTGAAGGGGGAGGAAACCTGCAGGCTGGAAAGAAGCTGCAGTCTCCAAAGTCTGACCCTCCTGCTGTAGCTAACTAGTGACCATAAGCTCTGAGAGCTGGAGAAGTTTGCTGCATAGAAATTTAAGACTCTCTCTGAGGCTCAGCAAGGCAACCACAAGACACTGACAATGACATTTACAAAGCTTATATATTAACTTATAGCAACAACTTCAGCACCCAATCATATATGCTTAGGAACTATACACATTCCCATTTTATAGAGGTTTAAACCACACAAGAATTCAATAGTATAAGCTTTCATTAAGTGACAATCAGAATTTAAGCAGTTGCCACATTCAATGTCACAAACCTTTCCCAGTTTTTCTGATACCATCAGGAAAGGAAAAGTCAAATTATTTTTTTCCCCCCAAGTGCAGCACACTTGCAAACCATCACTCCATCCTCTTGTGATCCTACTGTCTACTGAACCTTAAATTTCCTGCCTTAATGTTCCATGGTCTTGTTCTTCGCAAACTAGACACTACCTCAGACCTGCCTCACATTCTGTGGCAGATGAAATAATCCCTCTAAGTAAACTACTTAAACCACTTAGAAAAAGGTTGGCAGAGATGCAGCTTGAACCATTGTCATTTGTTATGGAAAGACAAACAGAAGAATCATGGCTTGAAATAAATGCATGGGAAGAAAAAGCATGCATTTCTGTTCTCTTTTAGTAAAGCTCAAAGACAGCATAAAGCTCAGCTTACACAGTCTTGTAGAATTTAAGGGAGAAATGTTGTCTACAGATTTCTGAGTAAACTTTCTAGATCTCAGTCCAGATGAGAGCGAGGAATTCACCCTGTCCCCAAAGCCTGCAGCTAGTAGTGTACCAGCCAGAGCAACACAGGATGTGAATCACCAAGGGATGGGAGCAGAGGGTAGTGTGGTCTGCACAGTGCACAGGCAAATTAATCTCTTCACAGACACACAGTTCTCAAGGGACTCCAGGTCTTGCTTGTGGTGCAGTGTCAGAGACTCACAAGTCTTCACCTACAAACACACTTGTCCCCATGCCATAAGAAGCTTCACTGCTCTCCTGAGGAAAGGCCAGTTATGCTTCAATCAAGAGCCGGGGGAGCAGGATCATGGTATCCTGTCTGTTGTATAAAAATTATTTCAAAATCATATTTTCCTCATTTTTTTTAAAGCAAGACAGCTTCTGGTTGCCACTATTACAAGCACAACTTGTAAATCTCAAGGTAGACTAGTATTTTCCACAACTTGTATTCAAATCCAGGTGTACTAAAGAAACTGCAAAACATTATTTCTTTGAGTGACCCCTGTGTGGCACAAAATGCCACATCCAGTGGGATCAGAATAACACTCAAGTATTGAGTCATAGATAAGATCTACGTCTTCCCCTCCAAGCAGAGGAGAAATGCATAGTGCTACAGACACCATCAAGATCTCTGGTTTGCCATCATTATTGATTTTGAGACACTCAGATACCATGGTGGTGAAAGCCAGTGCAAAATTCTAATATACCTAAAAAAGTAGGAAGCATCACTATGATGAAACAGAAAAACAAAGGTACATGAGCTAAACTTGAACCTTTAACACATTCTAAATCCATGATTCAGAGAACTAGACTAGTATTATGTTTAATAACTTAACCTGCTGGCTTCAACACTTGCAAGTCCAGCACCTTCATCTGTACCATTGGTAGGACAGGGGATGTGATGAAGCCTACTGTGATGAGGGTCACTACCAGTGTTTGCCTCAGATCATTTCACTGCAGATTTTCCCCAATTAAGATTCTCATTGTGCCACAGAAAGCAGATACACCTGATATGGTATACCCTGTAGCCAAACACCTCCATCACCTTTGATGAGCATTAGGATGGTCCCTCATGGCTTGAGGAAGAGCCATGTCACTGGTCAGGTGCATGAAGACAACTCGGACTTGAGCCACCAAAAAGAGAACAAAAACCAAGCTTTACTCACTCAGAAGCTCAGGGTTGAATGCTGCATCACTGAGTGGGATCCTCAAGCAGTGTCTGTTCCCCTGGCTGGGACAAGTGTTGACTGTATGAAAACTCCGTGTCCCCTGTGGAAAATACAGAATTACAGAATGATTTAGGTTGGAAAACACTGCCAAGATCATCCCAGTGAGAGACCAGAGGACACTAGATTCTTTAAAGAAAGGGGTATCTCCAATTTCTCTTAAGAACTGTTTTTTCCATACTTGTGAAGTCATTTAGGGGACTAAGTCTTCAGCCCCAATAGCTTGACTTTTCTCTCTTAACAATATAGTTTAGAGATCTTTACAAAACACATATGTGGAATAACAAAGGCACCTCATCAGCTGAGGAGCTTTTCCTGCTGAGTGAAGCCTTCCTTTCCTATTCTTGTTTTCTCAAACTGGGCAGCCCCTTGAAAACTCCAGTAAGGCCTTCAACTTCCCATCTCCTCCCTACAGCACATAGGGCATGGCACCACATCATTTCAACTACTGAAGTGGCACATTCCATGCAAAAAATTAGCTCAATAAGTCTAATTTCCTTGGGGGATGTAAGCAACACTTTTTACTTAATACTTACTCTTCACCTGTTTCAGCCTTCAGCCCATCTTTAAAATGAGAATATTGTTTGTATTAATGACTCTAAAGAAACATTTTAAGGTTTACTCAAAGCAGCAGAACAAGCACAGAAGTGCTGTACAGGAGGCTAAGCCTAGAAGCTTTTGAGTGGGAGAACAAACTCTTCACCTCACCACCACCTCCTTATGAAAATTGAGAAGGAACCCCAATAAGGTCAGCCTGGGAGCCACGCAAGAACTGCTTATTTCCCTTTGCAAGATCTCAGTGGACTACTTTGGTATCAGGTAACCCCCAAACTGCCACCTTTCCAGAGCTGCTAAATCTGCACCTCACCTGAAGAACTGCCATGATACTGCTCCTCTTCTTCCCCTTCCCTCTATTTATCTGCTAAATAAGGAGCAAGGCCCATGGCCCCCTCCCTTCCCAGCTGAGGATGTTTTCCTAAGTGAGGGTTCTCATACCACCTGAAAGCCTCTAGAAAGGGGAGATATGCCAATTTATCTGCTTTCTACCCAGCCATTGGAGAAATGGATAATGCTCATCTACTCCAATTATTCCTGATAATGGCATTTGGAGAGTCCCAGCTGGAATGGGATGATCTTTAGGGTCCCTTCCAACCCAAACCTTTCTCTGGTTCTATGATTGTATTATTACTGTGCAAACACACATGATGCAAACTTTCTCTGCTAGTTAGAGGACACTGCTGGGCTTTGGTAGGCAAGGTCAAGACAACATTGATCTGCTCTGATAAAGCATGAGGAGGTAAATCATCCTGTGCACCTCACAAGGCATTCAGATGGTACTTCTGGCGTTTCTCCCCCCTGCTTTTGTTCTGTCAGTCTGAAGAGAACAGCTCGTGTGATGTAATTTAGAATGGAGCTTTTTTAAAGCTTTCACTCAGGAGAAGCTTCAGGAGCTCTGGGGGTACAGCTTAGCTCCGAGAAATAGAAAGAAAGCAAGTTTGCATTGACAGCTTGATCCCAGAGAGAGGTGGCTGCCTGCTTGTCTAACAGGTCCTCTGGGTCTGGATGAGGCAGAGACAGAGGAGCAGTCATATTAAGTGAACGCGCGCTGCCAATGTTAAAGGAACAATTACCATTATTCTGCATAGTTCACTGTTTGCTACTGCTATTTCCTTCAATAAAACCTCTTTTCACTTGCCAATTGGAGCTTGTCATGTAACAATATTTCTTATGCACAATACACATACTAAAATGCCCCTGTGTTTTTAATACATTTATAGTTGTTAACAATAGTGGTATAGTGACAGAAAAAAAACGTACTTGCTTTGAATACTGAACAGATTGAAAAAAGAACAAACCAGCGGCCCTGCTCTGAAGGATTAATGGGGGTTAGATTTTGCTAATCTGTGTTAAAGCAGTGATACCTCTTCCATTTCACTGATACCCACTTCTTCCTCACAGCCTGGGCTGTGACCTCCTTACTTGAAAGGGGTTGTACACCCGAGTCTCGTGCAAAAGCTCCAGTGATGGTTTTAGTCTGAGCAATCTTAGAGAAGAGGGTTGGGCTCTCACTCATCCCTGTGCCCAGGCAGCCCTGAGAGGGACAGACAAGGGGTGCCACTCCTGGGGCTTTGGCAATCCCAGTCTGTTGAAAGTTGCCCAACAACCCTTTGATCCCTGTGCATGGTTCACAGACTGGTGGCAGTGTGCTGCCCTACCCTCTACCAACACCTGAAACCTCTGGTGTTCACTGCTCACACCAGACTCTAACAAAACTCCTTGGGAGCACAGTTCCTGGTGAAGCAGGATAAACAGCCGGCCCTGGGGAGACAGTGACATTTCACTGGAGCTGTGGAGTTCTACAGTCCTCCTCCAAAAGCTTGTACAATGAAGGCATTGTGCTAGTACTGTGCTTGCCAACATCACAAGGCCAGGTGGAAATGACCACAGTGAAGGTGCCACGGTGAGAAGAAATTACGTGTTTGCACTTCTGAGCAGGCTGAACCTAATATTTCATGTGCCCAAAGGAACAAGCAGCTGTTCGGAAACCTTTGTAACGCAGTCATGAAGGAAACTTTCTTCTGCTGTAAGATTCATGTTTTCTAAGAACACTATTTTCTTCTGAACAAGTTAATATACACAGGAAAAGACATCTTGAGTGTTCCTGACTCTCCTACACTATCCAGGAATAGTGATAGACTGCGAGTTTAAACACATTCTTCCACTGCACAGCGAGAGAAGTGTGTTTAATGCTGTGAGCAGAACAGTTACCATGTTTGCCTTTGCCAGAGCAGGCAAGACTACACTGTTTTAAGAGTACTTATTACATACATAAGTAACAGTGGATGTCATCTGTCTGCCCCCAGAATAGATGTTCTGCATTTTCGGTGCAGGGAAAAAACTGATTTGTGATAAGATGCACATCTTCTGCTTCAGATATCGCTAATTGCTTTGTCTATGACTTTTCCTGAGGAAAAGAGCAAAGAAACCCAGACGAGGCTACCATACTGCTGTTCTGCAACACCTGGGGAGGTTCTCAGTTGGCAATAAGGTTAATAATGTTTGTTATATTGGACAAGTCTAGCTCCCAGTTGTGTTCCAGCATGGCATGCAGATTAGAGAGAAACAAATGGAAGTGTTTGCAAGGAGAGTCTCTAGAACACATAAGGCTCTCAAAGATTGCCACTCACCATTGGGTTCAAATCAAAGAAAAGCTTTATAACTTATTAGCAGACATGGGGTTTGTAGTCATATGTTATCATGAGCCAATTTACCACAAGTAGAGCTTTAAGGACTATCTGTGAGAAATGCTGCATCTTCTGTGATTTGCAGCTCTATTTCCTGGTGTTTGAAGTGTTTGGATTTATTTTAAGAATATGTATGGGTTTGATGGTGTTAATATACGTGCTTTTGATGGTGTATCCCCCTACCAAATCAAAATGTTAACAACCTCAAAGCTCCTCTGGCATTAATGCTGTGCAGGGATATCTTTGTGTCCATAACCATGTGTAATATCTGCTTTGGGAATAAACTCTTGGCACAAAACTTCAGTGTCATACAGAAAGTGGCACAACTGACAAAGACCTTGGGACATGAAGGGAAGACACTGTGCTGCCTTTTCATTGGAAAGTTCACAAATTCTGCCTAGAGATCCCTCTGATATTTTCACTTTTCAGTAGATGGTGCTTACCAAAAATAAAACTGAGCATTTTAAGTGCTTTCCAAATGTAATGACACAGGGATTTACATGTAACTTTTTTTTTTGTAATAAACTCAGCATTTTCTGTTTTACATTAGCTATAAATTTCCCAAACTGAACAGTAAACAATTACACAAGGATGTCCATGGGTGAGACCTACCTTTAGCTACTGTACTAGTGTATTAAACAAAGCCCTGTCCACTTCTGGCTACTCTGCTCTGGTTAGGATTTTGTTTCTGAAACTTGATCATATTTTCAGAATCTTAACCTCATTGTGTGGTGAGTCATTAACCATGAGAGGAAGGAAGGAAGAGAGAATTAATGCAGCAGTGCTGTCAAGGCAAGGACAATAATAATAACAATAACAATGATAATAATGTTTGTTTTTTCTTTACTTTGAAAAAAAGATCAATTCACATAAGACAATACATCAAAACCTCCAGTTTCACATTCTGTAGTGAAGAATAAAGAGAATTTGAGAGGTTTGAGTTAACCCTGCAAAACAAGCACTTGCCCATGAGCTCTGGGATGGACTTGCCCCAGCACCCAGTGCAGGGCGTCCTTGCAGCCTCTGTGGGGTGCTGTACATCCCAAATCCCTACAGCCCAAAGAGGGAATAAGGACTGGGATGGCTCTGTGGTGTCTGGGGTGACACTAATAAAAGCGAACAGGCTGCTAAGGCCTCCACTTGAAAGGGGAAGGACAGGGCTGTGTGTTTTCAGTTCAGGTTCAGTTTGAGACTTACCTGCTCTGAGGTTTTAATTATCCCTTTTAGTAAAATATCAGCAGAGTGCAGCATTGAAACAAAAAGAAGAAACAAAAGAGTATGGAAAGCAGACTTTAGTTTCCTTTACAAAACTTTTTATGGCTGTTCCATATGATAGAGCCACCACACCACCTACAAGATCCTCCCCATCCCTGGAAGTGTTCAAGGGCCAGGTTGGATGGGGCTTGGAGCAACTTGATCTAGTGGAAAGTGTTCCTGCCCATGGTGGGTGATTGGAACTAAATGGTCTTTCAGGTCCCTTCTAACCCAAACTACTCTCCAATTCCATAAGATTAAAAAAAAATTCAATCTGGGGGCTTAAAGAAAACTTCGAACAACCACTCCTCAGAGACTCCCCGAGAGTAGGATCTCTTTCAAGAGCTGCTGGAATAACAACAGGGTGCCAGGATGTTCTGATCAGAAAATTCAAAACAGGCAAAAGAAAAAAAAAATGATCTAACAACAAGTAGCACGTGAAATATCACCAGATCCTGCTGCTCTCTGGACTAACCCCAATTCCTGCAATGGATTTATTTCATGGAAGCTGTTTCATACAGTCACAACAACCAGGACAGAAATACAGACCTAAAGGAAAACATGATAGGGAAAGAAAACATTGGCTGAAGGAGAATTTGGGAGATCCAATCTAGAAACAAGGCCTGGGGTCCCCAGTGTGGCTTTCCCGGAGGATGCACGTCTGTATCCTGCACCCATGGGTTTCAGGGATTGCCTTGCCTGTTGCCCAGCTGAGGTTATGTTTCTGCTGTAGCTAACACTTTATACCAAAACTGTGAGGTTCCTGTGAAAATTCCGTGATTCATCTTGGTGTTTATCAGCCAAGGGCTCCCGGGGACCTGACGCCAGGCTCTGACAGGGAGCAATGGGAGTGCAGGGCTCTGGGCAGGCACCTGGAAACCACCCAAGGAACACGTGGCAAAACCAGTTGTGAATTTTGCTCTTGTGTTCATTTAGGGGGTGAATTATGTCCAGTGTTCATTGTGGATGATGATGTCTGATGCAACAGGGACTTTTGAATTAGCACATAAAACCCTTTCCATGAAGTGCTTGGTCCCCCTTCTTGCAAAGTCGTTACAACTCCAAGGTGTAAGTGAACAGCATAAAATTCACACCGATTCCTTCAATTCTTTTTTAAGCATCCTTAAATCCAGCTTTTTTTTTCCCTGCTATACATCTTACTTTTTATAGTTAAAAGTAATTTTAAAGCAAAAAGAACATAAACAATATACACTGACTCTTGACACTCCATTGCTTTTTTAAACTAGAATAATAAAAATTTGCAAATGAACAAAAGAGTGGGAGGAAGATATCTGATTTACAATGTTTTTGAGATAAAGAACACTATAAAAAAAGATCAATGTGAATAATAAAGCATTGTTAACTGAGTCATGACATTTCTATTCTCAGGGAAGATTTGAACAGTAGAGCTCTGCAAATGAGCACCTTGTGCCATTTTCAAAGTGGGAGGAAGACATATAATTATAATTTTTAAAGTGAAGAGAATTTAAAAAAAAACACTCTGTGAAAAAGTTTATTGAAAAACATATCGACATATCAATATGACATAAATTACTTTAATTTTTATTAAACTAGGAGGGGAGAAAACCTCTTTTTGAAGACTGGCTGCAGAAAGCATTCCTTGGAAAGAATTTTCTTTATTAAAAACTCTTTTGCTAAGATGAAACAGCACTGAATGTCAGCACTACCGTATATTTATTCTGTAACTCTTCCAACAGCTGAGATCTATAAAAGAAACATATTTTCAAAACAGTTTTAACCTCCATTGTCTTGATCATTCGTATTAACATTTTTCATGTCACTTATTGAAATCCCTTAAAGGAACCTTTTATTCAGTCAAAATTAATGAAGCCGTTTTCTTAAACAGCCTCCAAAAACTAAAAAGGACGTAATGTTGTGCATTTTATTTGACATACGTTTTCTGCCATTTCACTTAGTTGTGTGATGAGAGCAATACTTCATATTTATGCTATCAAATCTGCGGAGAAAAGTGATTTTGAGAGAGAAGAAAACTAACTCTGCTCTTGCTGTGTGTGCAATTTAAATCCACAGCAAAAATACAGCATTGATCAGATTACTCCAATTGAGTCATTTAGTGCTTTGGCATTCCTGAAGTTAGGGCCCAGCTGTGAAATCATAGTTGGGGCCAAACATTGCTGTTAGGTGAGTGCACATGGCTCCCATTTTCTTCAAAGGGAATGACACACATGGCCAATATTTAACTTTCACCTCTTCCATTCTTCAGCTAGCAAAGCCAGAACCAACCGAGTATATGCAGGCAATTTAATAGAATTAAGAATATAATCAAGATTTTCCAGGACTTACTAGTGATTTGGGATATATAATTCAATACACCTCAAAACGCAGATGCTCAGCATATTCTGAAAATCAGGCCATCTCGAATGCCTTACTTTAGGCAGGTAAAATCATAAATTACTCAGTATTTTGGCCATTGGATCCTAACAAACTGGGTGTAGGATACCCTTTCAAAGCCATAAGCTCCAATTTCTGGCATCTGGGATGCCTGGGAGACTTATCACATCCCAAACGATTTTGGGTCCTGTTTGCACACACTTCTCCCCTGCCATTACCATTATGGAACTTCAACACAGTGCAGGTGCCTTTCTGCAACTGACCCCTTGAAAAAATTTAAGTCCTGGCTCTGCAGGTCCCCTGGGATGGACCGGGCTGCTGGGATGGCCCAAAAATCTTTGCAGCATAAGTGCCACAGAGAGAAAAAGATGAATCCCAAAAATCTAGCTGTCCCATGCTGTATGCAGATCTTCATTTCAACTCAAGGTCAAGTGGAAAACTTTCCTACCATCCTTGCTGACTCTCCTCTCCACTTTCCCCCAACTCCATCTGTTCCTCACCCATCTCCTTCGTTCCGTACTCGCCTCCCTCTTCTTCCTGTGTCCATCTGTTCCCTCCTTCCTCGACACAAGTTGGGGAAGGGAAGTAAATTCAGTCATTCACTGAACAGATTTCAAGATGAACCCCCTCCCTCTCCAGTTCTAACTTCATTCATCATGGTAAAAATTATAATGAATAGAAATGTTGAAGGTGAAAATTTATTAGGGATTGTGTTGCTTTCTTATATGAAAAGCAGTTAAAGCTGCATATAAACATTGGCTTCATTCATTTTTTCTTAATATATGGTATAATTAGTGAGAAATATTAGTGGAAGTGCTTGCTATGCAGTCCATCAACACATGCCTGTCAGAGCTTAGGATCTGGGCCAAAAGTTTTTGCCAGTCCTGTGATAGATTTATAATAAGCCTATAGAAGGCTTTACAGTTAGCTGGGTCACTAATTCATGAAGTTAAAACGTATGCAATGAGGTCAAAAATTCACTATTGATAAAATACCCCCTCCCGGGATTGCACCATTAGCTTTGTTACTGCAACAGCAAAATAAAGTAAACCCAAAGCTCCTGTGAATTACCAGTCCATCATCGTAAATCAGAAGCGAAGCACTTGCGCGAGTTCATGATGTCATATGAAGCCCAAGATATATTTATAGCCTTGTGTACTATTTCCTGTTTCCTTACGACAAAAATAAACAGTCTCTAAATCCCCTGCATCCTTGTGCCTGAGCTCAGCAAAATGTAATGGGCACGGAACTATGAAAGCACCCGTGATATATTGGTCTGGAGCCGCTCACTGCTGGGCGGCTGTGGCGCCCGCTCTCCCTCCGGCCTCTCCCACGTGGATAAGAGCAGTTCCCATGGAGTTTGCTCCGTCTGCTGCACTCACCATAGGGATAGTCCCACACCCTCTCCTACTTTGCCTCCCTGACACTTGGAGAGAGTAGGAGAGAAGGTTTAAGCCTCCAAGCCCGAGGCATGGAGTGCGTGGTGTGGCAAGGGCAGCCCAGGTGGAGGAGCTCAGCACCCATGTGGGCACCTGGGCTTGCCACCATGGGGACCTTGGGCATTTTGTCCACCAAGACTGCTAAGCCATGGAGGTTGGAGCATAGGCTGAAATTTGCTCTCTCCTCATTTGTTGATGATTTTGGAATCTCATGTAAGGCTTCTGTGGTGTTTGGGTGTGGATGATGCCCCACATTTCATCGCATACCTCCCAGCACTCAAATTTTCTATTCCTACCTGAACTGTTGTGTTTGCTGGTGATCCTCTTCACCTCTTCTCAGATGAAACTTTCTCTCTTAGCAATTTTAATTTGTCTTCCTTTCCAGAAATGACACAGAGGGTAGCAGAAACAGTGCACCATCTCATGTAATCTCCCCCTGCAAGGAAGCACACTTGCTTCTGTTTGACTTCAAAACACCAACTCCTGAAGTCAGTGACTGTCACTGAGTGGCTGAGGTTGATAGCTGTGCCAAAACACGTTTATTTACATTTATCCCTCTGCAATTTTGTTCTTTTCTCCCACCAAGACCGCCGTACCAGCTCCCTGCCTCTCCTGGCACTCCCTGGGGTGACACCGAGCAGTGAGGACCATCCAGGTAAGCTACTGGCTCTGTGCATGTGTCACATTGTGCAGAGAGACCCCTGGCATTCCCTCCCATTGCTGCTGGAAGACAATAATGTCCTTTAAACTAGCAAGAAAAAGTATTTTGTTTTTCTTCTTACTTTTTCTTTTTTTAAACCTGCCCATCAAAATCTGAGGTTTGGGTTTCATTTTACTATGAGTCTTTTCAAACCCAGTGAGTTCAGATCAAGCCATTATACTTACAAGTTATCATCCATCAGGTCTGATGTAGCTCTGCCTGCTTCATCTCGGGCTTGAGTGGACATGGCACACAGCTCTTCCAGTGATGAGCATGTGGTATATTAAAGAGACAGGTAGTGACAGCAGTGCATGGGATAACAAATGGCAGAGGTAGCAGCCAGGCATTCCTTTGGTTCTTCTGCTGCACTGATACACCAAGATGCCTCATGGTGAAATTAAAAAGCTACATGTCCTAAACTGCTAGAGTTTTCCACACAGTTTAGCATTAACCCTTGGGACTCCTTGCCATAGGGGTGTGAGGCAAAGGGCCACTGCCAGGGTGGATTGGGAGCAAATCCCACTGGCTGGTAGAGCCACAGGCTCCCTTGTCCTTTGCTTGTAAGACGTGGAGGAGCCCCACAATGGTGATAGATCAATTCTCCTTCTCTTTCAGTGGCATCTCCCCCTAACCAGTTGCTCCAAGAGCTATTTGGATTAGACACATTGCTACAGTCCCTATCCAGCAGAACAGAGCACCCCTTATTCCCCCTGTCCCTTATCAAAAACAGACTCTTTATACGCCTCTATAGAAAATCTAATTTCAAAAGCATGCTAGGAAACCCCAGCCTCCTGTTCTCCAGGACTGCAAGACACTGGTTTGTGTCCAAAGCCCATGAAGAAAAATAGAAGTCAGGGGACCTCCTGCAAATGCCAGTCTTGGTATCACTGCTCCTCCCTGTTAACCAGAGGGATCTGGGACTGGCTTCAGTGGAAAATAAGTGATTTACTTTGTGCTTTCATGAATTTAGACACTGGTGAGTATTGAGACTATATCTTTATTACAAACATGGGTGAACAATCCCAGTCTTCTACTGCAACAGCCAAGGCGAGTCCCAGCTTCCCCATATGAGGAAGAAAGTTGCTACTTCATGATACTATTTAAAAATGGCACATTGTGGGGGTGTACCTTTAGCTGCCTCTGCCTAACAGTCTAACACTGAATAGTCTGAGATTTCTTCATCGTGATGCATTTATTTTTCTTTTAAATTCACTTCAGTGGATGATTTCTACATGTTAAAAACACAGAAATTTGCAGACAGCTGAAGCTGAACACAAGCTCGTAAAAGAAGCAGCAAAGCTTGACCCTCTGCCCATCTTTCATTGTAATTTAATTTTTTATATTCTCAATTAGCAGTAATCATAAATAATATCATTTGTATATATTTTTAAAGTTTATTTGGCTGTACTTATTTGTCCCAAACTCTCAACCTACTACTGTTCCATCCAGCAACAAACTATAATGGGGGGGGGAAAAAGTGCTAACCACCTTTTTTTTTTATGCTGGTCTAGCATAATCTTTATTTCTTCAGACACTTTGTGCAAACATTAAATTGATAAAAGACATAATGTAGATGGACCCACAGCTGAACTGAAGGTAATTGCATACAAATGAAATGGAGACCTATAATTGTACAGTGCTTTAGCCTCTCCCGCAGTGTTTTCTGGAAGCAAGGATCTCACTTGTCATAGCAAGTTGCTTGTTACGGTGATTGCATGAAGACTTGATCTAGCTGTACAAGACAAGTATAACATTACTGAAAGGGAGCTTTTCAAACTAAGAGTCTGACACTAAAATGTACTGTATTTTCCAAGATGTAGTATGCTTTAACAAACAGAAGAGTCCTTGAGTGACAGCTTTTGTTATCCTTTTGTTTGATGGTGCTGTATTGAAAAATTCAGGTTATGTCTATGCCTTTCTATTTCTGGTTTTGATTTCTCTTCAACAGCACTTCAAGAATAAAAATTGACTCAAAGTATGAATAGTAGAAGTCGGTGGATACAGTAAATGTTAGTCTGGCATTTACTGATTACTTCTGTCTGATTTTTTTTCTGTCTCGCTTGTTGAATGCTTAAATGCATTCCATGGGCCATTGTGTTGTTGCAGAACTGGGGAAGTCAACAGATATATTGTGAAGTAAAACATATCTAGTTTGGATTTTTGGGCCAATTATGAAAGTGGAAAATTATAGTCTTTCTTGCCTACGCCTTTGGATCTGATCCGTGTGTGCTCAGCTTGTGTGTAGCTCTCAGTCTGGAAAAACAGGATCCATGTGTAAGATTGGCACCTGAATAGCAGGTGGGGCATGTGTCTTTTGGACTCACAAATCAATTATTATCCAATAAATCCAATGCAAAAGCAGGACATTGCTTCCTCTAGAGCTCTGCTGCTTCAATTAGCACAACTTTTCCTGGAGATGGTTTGTTATTGAATGAAAGTGCAGGAAAACTTGTGGTGTGTCACTGATTTATAAACACTGGAAAGCAGTGATTACTGCACGTGTAAGTACATCCAAAATGCATGAGTTTTCACATTTTGGACTGAAGAGGCCGGCCAAGAAGACAGAGAGGGAAAAAAGAGAGCTATATTTACTTACTCTGATGGGAAAACCATCAACAAATCCCCACAGATGGGCAAAACCAGATATGCACAGCCTGGCATGCTGGTTTCCTACGACCAAGGGCACAGTCTGCAGGGGAGAAGTGCTGTGCTTTGCACCGCTGGGTCACACCCAGTGGAGCCACCACCTCTCCTGCCCTTCCCAAGTCTTGCCTGTGGCTTTCCTTCATCATAACACTCACAAAACCTGACAGTTATAGGTTTCTCAGACTCCTCTCTGTGCCACTGCTATCTTACTGTCTCTTTTCCTCTACTTCTCTCCATCCCATTGTTCTCTCCCTGTCTAAGGCCAACCTGTAAGCTCTCCAGGACAGGGTAATTCCACATTTCCTTCATAGTAGATGTCATTATTACAAGTTCAAAATCAAGCCAATACATCTGCCAACACACAATTTTAAAGCAGTGATTTAAATGTAAAATGAAAATTAAAATGATAGCTTAGTATTTCTGCATATCCTCTCCCAAGGTCTTACTCTACTAACCTTTACCTTTCTACATATTTCACCACACAAAAATGACCTAAAATGGCATGAAATTTACAATGAGACAGTGAGCAGAAATTTAAATTAATTGCTCACTCATTCTATGCATAAATAGAATCATAGAAATCCCAGAAGAACGAGCTCAGAAGGGAATTCTAGAAGTCAGCTCATCTGCTTGTGCCACAAACCATTGTTAACTGCAGTAAGAGCAGGTTGCTGGAGCCCATGCCCAGCCGAGCTTTACACACTTCCCTGTCTTTTCTGGGGACTGCTCTGGTGCTTTACACCTCCCATGATGAGGAATTTGTTCCCTGTGCAATCCCAATTGCCCTTGCTGCAGCTTGTGACAGTGGCCTCTTGTCCTTTTGCCTCTGTGCACTGCTGGGATGAGCTGAGGTCTGGCTTCTCCAGTACCCTGGCTATGAAGTAGAACACAGCATCCAGTACTGTTCTTTGCCTTCTCTTCTCCAGGACAACAAAGCCCAGCTCCCTCAGCCTCTGCTCATACAGAAGTTCTTCCAGACCCTTCACATCTTCAGTGGCCTTCACTGGACTTGCTCCAGGCACCACTTAGACCTCAAATCCTTGCTTGTCCCCATTTCAAGCCTTATGGACCCAGTGGTTTTTCACTTACCTTGTAATTCATCCATTCCATCCACATTTCCTCCTCTTGGCTGCAAGGATACCAGTGGAACAACTGCAGTCTCACCAAGGTTTCACTCTCTGCCAGCCTTTCCTTGGCTTTTCTTTAATATATGTCGGAGGTCAAAGGTGCCTGAAAAACAAGAGATATGCAAAGTCTCTCTTCGGGGTCCTTGCAGCCAAGTGCAAACTAACCACTTTAAAGCACTTACTGTTCCTCTCAGAAAGTAGTATTTGCAAAGCTGAGTTGTTTGTAAAGATTGATTTTCTGTATGTAGCTCAAGAGCAAGCGTATCACAAGATTTAAGTAAGATAAAAAGTGACGCTGTGCTTGATGTGAGGGGCAGGAGTTAATCAGCTGTAGATAAGAACTGATGAGGTTTTATCATCCCCGCCATAGAGAGAATGACTGTGTTTCTTGGCCTCTTGATCACTTCAGAGAGTGAGTGAAACTATATATCAACCCATGTTTATCTGTGCCTGAGAAGTTCTTCAAGAATAAATTGAACTCAGAACTCTTCTTAACCTTTCCCCTAGTTGGGGCTTAAAATTAAGCTCTCCCTCTGGTTTTTGAGCTGCCTCTCTGGCACGCTGACAGCATGTGAAGTATCCCATCTCCTAGCTGACTTCCAGGCCAACAACACAAGTGGGGATGAAGTTATGAAATAAGGAATCTGGATGTTAAACAGAGACCACCTGGCTTTCTTTGCTACAAGATTATGAGCCATGGTGAGCTGGCACATCTGCATCAAGGTACCCCCTATGTGTACATTGTTGGCTGTAAATTTAGGGAAAGAGAGTTGCTGTTGAAAAATAACAAGTTAATCGTTTTACATTCTTTTATATCACAAATTGAAGTTAGGATAGGATACTCAAAATAGATGATAACTGAGGCAATAGTTCTGTTCTCTCTCAAAACCCGATCCCACCCAGTGGATGTAAATTATTACTTAGCTTCTAAGTCCACTGGGTTTAAGACAAAACCTTAGAAGGCAAGTTCACAAATACCTATACTATGAATAGACCTCTGTAAAGAGACTGAAATCATTAGGTAAGAAGGGTTAGGCCTTGGAAGTAAACAACTGTAGGCTTGGAAATTCTGCATATGTTATTCTTTCAGATCTCTGTCTTGGTATCGCAGTCTATTTTTTTTTTCCTAATCCCACCAGACAACCAGCTTACAAATGAAAAACACACAGATGAAAAGCCTATGAAAGGTATTGTTATGAGTTCTGTCGCAGAATTCAGCATCACAGACGCTTCATCAAAGGGCACCAAAAATGAGAAGAAATTGTCAGATGCGAGCAGATCATCCATTGCTTCCCTGGAGAAATGCAGAGAATTCACTTACATTGAAGATGACGCATCAGTACATCAGAGGGACAGTGATGGTACGTTTTATAAAACAGATCACATTTGATTTCTAAATAATGCCCATTGCAAAAGAACTGTGTGTATCCGACTTGAAATTACGTGGTGAACAGGAGGTTCAAGAACATTGCCAAAAGCAATGTTAAGTTGCCCTGCAGACATTTGTGTGGTAGATGAGATTCTCTAGAAGATGATCCTAAATTGTCAGTGATATTAAAGTCATACAAGAGGAGTGTAGAGCTTATTGTGCCACAGAGCATTTGTACTTCAGTAATGAGTGTTTGCACAGAGGTACCAGCGTCAGTATCAAATAACTGCTATTCCTGATTACTCCAGTGGATGTGAAAAAAGGCTCTGTGAAGTATTTTAGAAGTTTCTTATGTGTGCCTTTTGCAATAATGGATTAGTGTGTTATATGCAATGGAGCTGGGATCTATCCTGTATATCATTTAACAAATCCTAAATTAAGGATGTCTAAATATAGATCAGCACAATAAAATGCCATCCTCTCCAGGAATCATTGACATCTCTATTTTATCACTGATCCTGTATAAAAGGGATGTATCTGATACATCTATTAGAATGTACTTAATTTTAATGAAGGATCTGAAGCATTTATTTTATTTAGGGGACTTGTGCTCTAGTCCAGACACTCCCTATTTTCTGAGTTCGCTGACTATCTCAACCATTACTGGCACACAGGTGTGTACCATGTGATGCAAATAACAGATTTCATACTCCTTAAGAAAGCTAAAAGTGAAGGAAATTAACAACAAAAAAACCCCAATCTGTGCTCAATTAATAATGTTAAGGGCTGGATGGAAGCCAAGAAAACCAAAGGAAGCCAGATTTGTGGTTGTCACTGCATACTCAGCTCACTCTACTCTGACAACTTACTGTTTATTCTACACACACGAGGCCAAATCCTGTTTTCTGGTGCATGGAGAACCCTTAAAAGCAGAGGAATAGATGAGGAAATTGATGATTATATTGTTCCGTGCACTCAGGGAGGAGTAGATCCACATAAGTGTCACCAAGTGTGGCCAGTGTGGCTTCAGTGAGCATTGGACCATGGCTGTTCAGAGCATCATCTCCATAAGCAGATGCCACCAAACAAGAGCAGGAAAAATTAGAGATGAGGCATGCTAGAAAAATTATTACAAATTCTTCTTTTGTGCTAATTAATCTACTAATGTAGAGAATGAGAGCTGAGGTCATTGTTCTCACTGAGATAAATGCAGTAACGCTGTTTGGCAAACAGCAGGGAAAACAGAGGGGAAAACAGGAGATTGCATCTTCTTTTATGCAGTTTGTGGCTAATTTATTTTCAAATATATAAATGAATGCATAGGAATGGATGTTTAATTGCTAATATCTATTATTTATATACATTACCCCACTTAAAACAGGACCAAAAAGCCTCACACATGCAGATTTTTCGAAATGTGTTACATCCATTATCACAGTTCATGGTGTGTGCTCTGATGGGAATTTAAAAGCATCTTTACTGCACAACACAGAGTCTGTGCTGAAACATTACTTTATTATTAAAATTTTGTGCTTTTTTTGTGCTCTCTTTCCTGGATGAAGCCCTAAGAATCATATCTATTCTCTCCAGATTACATAAGCACCATTATGGTTAACACATTCAAGGGAAAAAACCTGTTATTAGAAAACAGATCTTTGGAGAGGGAAAAAAAAATTGAAAAATCCTTAATTAATACATAATTTTGAATTCTGTCTCTCACATCTATGTATAGGAAGGAAATTTCATAAACATAAAGATCTAAAAAGAATAGTCTTAATTACACCAAGGACTGCTGAATAAAATCATTACATTTTCTACAGTGTAAATTTCATACAATTAAATGCAGCGGTGTCATCTTATTAAATGTTTCAATTTTATAATTATTTCAGTTCATTTAGTTTGAAAAAAAACATAAGCATGAATTTACCAAGTATCACCGAAATCTAGTCATTCTTATTCGACAGAACTGACTTAGAAGTTAGTTGTGCCTGTCTGAACATAAATAGATCTTGACATATTTAAATAAGTATTAAAATTGATAACATTGGTGATGATATGACACTTAGAAAGAAGTTCAATCATATGCTATTTATTCTTGCTACCTGCCTTAACTGCTTATTTTTTTAAATAAAGAAGCTGGATTTTTTTAAATTTTGTTTTTCAGCAAGAAAGCTTTTTTTTTAAAAAAAAAAAAAAAAGAGCATAATTCCGGAAACTTCCTGGCAGTGAACTTAATGTTACGTGAGATAGAAAATGCCACAACAGAACCAATGCAGTTGAATGAGTTCACAGTTAGTCATCCTAGGGCAAGAAATGTGGTTATAACCATATGCTTTCCCGAAAGAACCAATGAAAAGACATTCATATTGTTGAAGGCATTTTTCCCTTCCAAAAACAAGAAGGGGGGGGGGAAAAAAAGAAAAAAAAAGGAAAGGTCTGGGTCTTTGCGCTCCAACTGGATTCACGCAGTCGGAATCTCACACCTGCTGCACCCGAGCAGCCTCCCCAGATGCTGGAGGCTGAGCAGTGGGGAGTCAATTTGTTGATTTTTCAGGGGAACAAACATAACATGAAGCTTTTACTCATGGTGATCAAGTTTTCAGGAATATTCACTGGCTACAGACACACAACCTAGGTGACCTATTTTCCAAATTTTTCCTCCTTCGAAAAATTGACGTTTGTGAATGAAAAGGTGAGAACCCCATTTCGGTGGGGAGGTAGAAGGACCCTGGGCTGAGACTTGATGATCACGCTGCCCTCTGTGAATGCTCTTCTCCAGACCTGCTCTACCTCCCTGTCCTTGGCTAGTCATTAAGCATTTTTAGTGTGAATTCTTGTGAACATGAAAATAAACTCTGGTGTCACATGTGCTCGTGTCATGGTTTTATCCCAGGCTGCAACTCAGCCCCACACAGCGGTTCATTCACTGCCCTGCTGCAGAATGGGGGAATCAGAAGGGTACAAGTGAGAGAGCTCACTATGCAGTTTAATGGGACAGAAAAGAAGAAAAATAATAATGAAAAAAGAATTAGAATATACAAAGCAAGTGATACACATGGCAGTTGCTCCCCACTTGCTGACCAATGTCCAGCCAGTTCCTGAGCAGCAACTCCTGATCATTTTCTCCCTAATTTATATACTGAGTATGATGCCATATGGACTGGAACATCCCTCTGGCCAGTTGGGGTCAGCTGTCCCAGCTGTGTCCCCTCCCAGCTTCTTGTGCCTCTCCAGCCTCCTTGCTGCCTGGGCATGCAAAGCTGAAAAGTCCTTGACTTGGTATAAACTCTGCTTATCAACAACTAAAAAATCAGTGTCCTATATCAACATTTTTCTTATCCTAAATCCTGTACACAGCACTGTACCAGCTAAAATTAACTCTATCCCAGCTGAAACCAGGACAGTTGGTCAGGCAGAACATGTGGCATCACCAACCAGCAGCATTTCCAAACTCCTGGGAGGCTGCAACCCCCTCTCAGAGCATCCCTGATGCCTGAATCTTACAGCCCCAACACTTTAAGAGTATAGAATCATGGAATAATTTAGGTTGAAAATGACCTTTAAGATCATCAAGTCCAACCACAAATTTGGTTCAAAGTACTTATTCCTCTGAACTCCACTGCCACAGAATGTTTCCATTCAAATTATTTTCATGCAGCTGTTGTTTTTCCAGACACAAATATCAGAGGAAACAAACTTCATTTGTCTCTATGGAAGCAGTTATCATCAATGTATTTTTAGCCCACCCTGTGTGCTCCTTTGCATCTCATTTCTGTGTAGCCACACAAGCCTAAACCTGGGTAATCCAGCATGCCCTTGTTCTCATGTCTCCCTGCTTTTCCTCTCTCTTAGATGAATGTGCAACTCTTATCCTGGCCTGCTTGTTCTGCCAATTTTGGGACTTTCTTGTAATGCTGCCTGATACCTGTGAACATTGGCTGACAGATACCTGTTGTCCATCCAATAGATATTACCAGACCTCTGAGGAAGACCACGGCAACAACGACTGCAACTGTGACTGTGACATTGATTGCAGCCTTTTAGAGTCCTGCCATGAGACTGGGGAATGCCTGGAACTTGCCATGGAAATTTCTGAAGTCTGCTATCGCTAATAGGAAAACAATTGATAAAATTCCTCAAAACTACCTGAAAGTGAACTGACAGATTACAAAACAGATTTTTTTTTTTAAAGATATTAATAATAACCAGAGATTTTGCCAATGAGGACTATGAGCATCTTGCTGCTCCCTCCCTGGAGGTCTGTAGATCTGTACCGTTCCGGTTGTGTGATTTCACAAGCTGCTGAAACCAATAAAGGACAAAAAAGGGTCTTCTCCTTTGCCATAGATGACAACAGAATTCCTAAGTGCCAAGCGTGCCACATGCTTTACCCACAGTCAATCCAAGGCTTTTATAAACCTGTAATTCCTTTAATCACAGGTTTCCCCATTCATAAACACAGGACAAATTAGGACATTATTTTAGGACTGATATATATATTACTTCATCTTCCTAATGGATTCATACCTAAACATGTACTACACATTGTTGGTTGTTATAAATAATTTATGATATAGCATCATTTTATAATTAAAAATTTATTTATTCAATCTCTTACAACACACTTATATGCTCAGTTTAGGCAGAAAAGAAAATTAAATGAATTAGAAACCATGCTAGTGGTAATTACAGCAAATGTTGCTAAAATCTCCAGTGAGTTTTGTGGAGGAAGCATTTTCACAGGGTAGTGCCATTCGACAGTGTATTAATGTGTGTGCCTATGGTTATGTAATAACAGGTTATGCCTATTGTTCATTAGTTATAGGAAAGGGCTCCTTAAGTGTAATTAGCCTAAATGGGAATTGACTGCATGCTTCCAGAGGAGAATTACACCGTGGATAGCCAGTAAACTCCTTTGCTTTATTTTCATTTTGAGATTTCTGCAAGCAGCAGAATATTGCCACCTATTTTAGTGCAAACAGGCATCTCCACCTGTGCACAAAGGATTACAAAATGACAGTATCTATCCTGGTTGTGCTTTCAAACTCCCTCTATCTCTTTTCTGATGGCAGGTCTGATTAATAAAAAGGAAATACATATTGCACATTACACATATGACAACAAAAGCACGAAAATTCAGCTGCCTGAGGGTGCAGAACACGGGTATTAAGCACAGAGGAAAACACAGAGTTGCTTGCTCATATTAGATATTTATAGACTAACACCAGAAACAGTGTTTGCTTTGCACAGGCGCTAAAATTTCTCCCCAAAACCCCACTGATCCCAGTGCAGAAGTGCCTGGGGAATCCCAAGGAAAGGTCCTGAGCAAGAGGCTGGAATGCTGAGCATGGCTGAAATCATTGAAGCCTCTTGTTTATTAATCAGAGTAATCCCGATAGACAAATATTTAATGAGAAAAAAATTCATATGAATTACCTTTTCTGCCCC
Source organism: Neopelma chrysocephalum (assembly GCF_003984885.1). Classification (NCBI taxonomy): domain Eukaryota; kingdom Metazoa; phylum Chordata; class Aves; order Passeriformes; family Pipridae; genus Neopelma; species Neopelma chrysocephalum. The sequence continues at coordinate 13,425,660 of NW_020897809.1, read as the reverse complement.
CCACTTCTGGAAAATTTATGTCCTCAAACCACCAAAAAGTAGTAATTAGAACCACTAACAATTTTTGTAGAGGTGTCTTACAAAGCTTAGTGACCAGAGGACAACAAACCTCAGCAATGCACGGAGCAGCCCAGCACGCCTTGTTTCTGTGCTCCTTCCAGGACACTGGTGGGGAGTAGAAGAGTTTTGTTTATTTTAATTGTAATGTCACATTATGAGCTGCAGCTGCCTGAAGGAACAAGATCATTAGTCCCTCACTGCCACACCAGTGCCAGCCTGCTGGCTGGGTCTGGATCCAAACCCCAAAGAACTACCCACTGCCATTTAGGAGGCACTGGTTTGGGACACCCACCCTGGGCTGGGCAATGTTGAGTTTTAATGGTCCAGTTTCCATTCTCCCACAGATTTTTGATCTTAAATTTTCCAATACTGAGCCTCATAACTAAACTCTCAGTGCAACGTATCAGGCCACAGAGCCTTGGATCATTCTATCCTTTCTATCCCAGGTTATCCTTGGCAAAGTGGTATGTGGGTGCGTATGAATAAAAACACTGACCCAAAGCACTTAAGAGCCAGAAAAGGGAAAATTTGGCCTACATACCATTTCTTAGAGAAGTACCAATAGAGATGCCCCTTGGTAGTCCTTGCTCTTGATGCAGCTGCCCAAAAGGGGAGATTTCATGTGCAATGGCTGGAAGGAACCCAAGACAGGAAACCAGGGGGTGGCATACCCCAAAATATTATCAGTGAGGGACCCAGAGATGGAGAGCTTGTCTTGCAAGCCAGGAAGTCTTGTTTCAGTTTTGAGCCTGTAAGGTAATAAGCATTGACCACACAGGCATCACCCTTAGCAACTGAGGTCTCCATTCAGCTGTGGAGCTGAATTAAGGACTACTGGCGCAAATGTGGAGTATTTTTCAACTGTTTTCCTAGGAACTATTCTTCAAAAGATCTTTTTTTATCATGCTGTAACCCATAGGTTGGGATACTGAGGTCATGTCTACTATAGGGCATGGGTAAGGTCAAAGACAGAATTACAGTGGTCATGGCCATAGCCATGGCTAGACAGGATGTCCCAACAACATGAATGGAATCACACTGTGGGATGTATTGAGGGCTGCTGTTGTAGTGAATGGTGGTATTTTAAATAATGCAGCAATGTTTCCTTGCCTAAAATGCACAATGGCACATTGCTCAGTTTCCTGCTGTAGGAAGTAGATTTTTAGAGACCTTCTGTATGAACGATGAGACCTTGAAAAATGTGTTATTTCATACAATGCAGCAGAAGCAGCAGCTTATGATGTCTTTCTTTTCTGTCATAAAATTGTTAATTGCAACATTGTGTTTTCATGGCATATAGGAACATTTTAATATATTGACACCAGAGAAAGTCAGTCCGACTTTTCCATTAACTATTCCAGAAACTGGGTTTCCTCTTTGAACAGCCATCCTATTCCCGCACTAAGCTGAATTCCTAGGGCAGAAAAATACCCATTTATCAGATTTGAACATGGGTAGACATTCCAGTGAAACAGAAACATTTGGAACAATTTAAGGCTGTCTCTGTATTTTCTGTTTACTGGGAAGGAAGGTCTGAGCGCCTGAGTAGGAGGCGTTTGGGTGGATGGCTGTTCGGAACATGTTGGACTCAGCTGTGCTCCCAGGAGATGTCAGTGTGTGAAACCAGCTCCTCAGAACAACAAATAGAAGTTACCATTTTGCAAACGGGAACATCGCTCCGACACGACGCCTCTCCCTCCTCAGCACCAGGGATGCGCCGACAGATTGGCTGGGGGAAGAGAGAGACAGAGATAATAACGAAGAGCTGTATTGCTGCCTTCTACAGGAGGGGCCCATGGGATGCTCTCTAAGGATCTCCTCTTGGAAATGACCCAGCAGTCTCACCCTTGAGGCGAACATGTCTTTTCACCTCCTTTCCCTGTTCTCAGAACACGACACAGATTGGGATGTAAACTTTAGGGAAATTGACGTTTGCTAAATACGGGAAAGGCCTCAGGGTGCTTCCAGAAGATTAAAGATGAGTTATCTCTAAGGAAATTAAATACTCTGACTGACCATGAGCCCTTCTATAATGTCGTTCTGGTGCCTTACTCTTCATGCACACTAAATGAGGGGTTGAAAAAAATTATCCTATGTACACCCCCAAATACAGGGATGGAGCATATTATATTACCTCATTTAACTTTCCTCTGCTTCCTAAAGCATTTTAATGATCCATACTCTCTCAAGGAATCATCAACTAGAACAACCAACATCTTCCAAATGTCAAGACAATGCACAACTCTGCCTTAACTCCAGTGCTGCTTAGGGATTCAGGATGACTGCTACAGCTGAGCTCTAGAAGACTTTGGTTCTCAGGAAGAAAGCAAAGTACAAGAACAATCAAAATGTTTGCAATTGTATTTCTCCTACTATGCTTGTACAGTATCAAAAAAAGTTCAATAATGTTGGACTAGGAATGTATGTATCTATTAAATTTCTCTTTTAATTACATGAAATGGGTGGTTCCACTGCTTTCATCTTCATCTATTTGGATTCTCTTAAATGCAAGGTAAGTTTTCTATTATGCAAGAAAATGAGTTTACCAAGCAGACTGGGATTTCCAGGCACTGCTCCACTATAATTCACTGTAACTGAGTATTAATCATGATTAATAATCTATCATTCCTGTGGCTTAAAAAAAAAAAGGAGGGAATTATTGAGAAACTGCACTTTGTCTTAGCATAGTTCATATAATTGCACAATGGAACAATTCTATGGAATTCATTATTCTGCTGGTAATGATCTACATTTCCTTAACATTGCACACAAACGGGAATCATTGCCATCTGATGGATGTTCCACGGCCCGTGCAAAATGACTTGGTGGGTGCAAGCCAATTCATAATGGGTGTGTGCCCATATCACAAAAAACACCACTATAATTGGTTCCCTTAGGAAAAATGCTAAGGTCTGAGTGTAAACAGAGCACTTTCTGTCCCAAGAGCTCACTCTTCTGTGGTCAGAGTTGAAGCACAACAGAAAGAGCAATGCTGAACTGCATCTGTTGCCTCTGTAAAGGGCTTCGCTCTCCTGAGGTAGCAGTTGTCATCTTGGATCCTCTGTATAAATAAGAACAATATTCACTCTAAGGCTCACACTGATGCCTCTTCCCCCCACACTCATTAAAGTCATCATGAAGGTTGTGCAAATATAAAATGGAACAGAGATGGTCATTGTCACAGTACATAATTTGTCCTCTTTCTGAGTGTATCCAGAAAAAAATATGTTGTCACTAAAAGAAACCTCATTTGAAATCTGAGAAATCTACAAATCAGAAAATGCTGGAAGTCACTGACTTACCATCTCCCAGTGCTTTCCAGTGGTAAGCCATTGTTCCCCTTGTATGGAACAGGGACTTCCAACAGACCAGTTCACAAGTTACTTGAGAATCTTGTTTATAAAAAGAAAATAGAAAAATGAAGTTATCTCATGGACATTCGGTTGATGGCTTTCCTGAGCAAAGCAGTTTAAGTAACAAAGTAATATTGGAAAAGCCTTATTAGAGAATCTTACAAATCGCAGTCATCCACATGCTCATACCACAGTATATTGAAGTGACCACGGTACAAAGAGAGGAAAAAAACCCTGCTTTATACAAATACACAAGAAAATCACCATCAATATCATTAAAATGCAGACTCAATTTATATTGCCAGTTTTGCCGTGATTTCTACAAAGTAAAAAATAATGCCAGAGAGCAGTGAAGAAAATATTATTAGATCAACTGTATAAAAAGCATGAATGATTCCATTAGCAAGCACAGCTGAGAAAAGACAGGATTTAAATCAAAGCTAAATATGATAAGACTATACAGCCAAACCGACATGTCCGTTTTAGAAAACATACAGAAGAAGCAAAACAAAAGTAGAATTTTGGGTTTATGCTGTAAGACACATTCCATATTAACAGCATTTAAAAACCTGATGGAAGCATCCTGTCAGCTCTTCAATTTTATACTCCACTTGTTCTAGGTAAGTCACAGATGTGCAGATAATTTAGAACAACACCCTTTGTTCATCTCTATTGCAGTATATTTGCATCATTCATCCCCTCAGAGAGTTGATGTGCTGTATCACTTGATGCACTCATCACAAACTCTTTACTGAAACAGCAAAGCTGCCCACAGAACCACAATTCCACCTCCTAAAAACTTTTGGGGTGTTGTGATGTAAAACACGTTACAGAGAGGGCGAAGCAAAATGTACCAAAGGTTGGTGTTAAATGGGACAGTCAATTGTTTAAAATAAAAGGATCAGGTTTTCTAATCTGTTCTCTTTTGGAATGGGAGAGCTCAGCCTCCACTTCATGAGACTTTTCATCAAAAATACAGCTGGAAAAATCTTTCTCCCAGAAGCATTTTTTGGATAGCACCATGTCTAACTAGGTCTACTGCATATATATAGAAAGAGAGAGAGAAAGAGAGAGGTAAAGGATTAAGAAGCAGAAAGAGGTGAGGTAGCTTTGGGTAATGTAACTGATAGCAATTGTTCCTAGGTTGTCATCTCTGATTGTTCCGAGGAACAGTTTTCTCCTGTCAGGGTAATTTTTGTGATTTCTCCTGCGCCAGAGGCAAATGAGCCATGGGATGAAAGCAGGATGAGCCTTTGCCCCAGCTCCTGGAGATTTCTGTTTCCTCACACACTGCCCACTCCTGTCCTCATTTACATCCAGATGGTCTCTCTGGTAGAAGTTTTCATTTGTAAGGGATTTCACCACAGTTCAAAATCAGGAATGGAGAAGGATGCACATCAGTATTCATATTTTCAAAGATATAATCAAATATTAATCCATTTAAACCCCTTGATTTTACTATGCATTTCAATTTTTCCTGTAATCTATAACCTGTACACACCATAAAGTCATCACTGAGAGGGGAAGCTGGAAAAATCCAGCTACCTTTCCAAATGGAACTCAGAATATGTATTTTTAGCTACATTAAGCCAACTGCATGCAGCTCTGCACACTTATGTAATTCCAACATAAAAATAATCCATAATATTCCAGAGGAACAAATCCAATTCTTAGTCATATAAATTTTCATATAAGTCCATCAAAACCTATTCCAAAAATGTCTCAGTCTCTCTGAGTGCTAAAGTTGGAACAAAAGAGCGAGTCCTTTAAAATGCCTTTGGAGCTTCCAGGGATGTTAAATCAAATTGCCCTTAGCATAGCACTGATCCACAAAGGTTTAAGTCATTGAAAATGTATTTTACCTTTATACAAGATATACTATGCAAAGTTTATCGTGGCACAGTAAAGTCAGATCTAACTTGCTTCATACAAATTTCAGACAGAGAGAAATTAACCTTTGATGCTTCACTTTGACTAATCAGGACAGAAAAATGTGTCTTCTCATTACAGACAGACAATACTATATTTAATACTATGACACAGCATGGTATGATATGATAAAATGTCCATTTGTGCACTTGGGTCTATATGTGTGTGTAGAAATCCACATTTAGACTCTCAGATATTTATAGCAATGTCTCTGTGTTCCAAGAAACAAGAAAGGATGGAGAGTAGGCAAAGATTAATTGTGGTAGAAACCTTCTTAAGACAAAGCCAGAATCAACATTATTTGTTAATACCCTTAGAAGCTGTATAATTATCCCATCTAAGGCTGAGGAGAAATTTTCCAGTGAAACAGTTGTTCGTGACAGAGGGATCACTTGCTAAAGTAAATCTTGCAGCGTCATGGACAAGGTAGTGTTGGCAACTGCTCATTTCCCTGGAGGGCTTTGGCAGTCCGGAGAAAGAGGAATGACCAGGGCCTTGCCTGAGATCCTGGGAAGTCTTGGAGATGCAAGTCAAACCTCTGTTCCATTTCATTAAGAAATAAAACGAGAACTAGAACTGAAACCTTTCATTTTCTTCCAGAAAGAGTTTTCTTTGCCAATCCTTCTACATGAGTTTTTCCATTTCCTGAAACCTATCTGAATCAGTATTTTAACTCAAACTCCAGTATCTCTGATGGAATAAAACCCCCTTAAGTGCAATGTCCCCATCACAACCAGTGTTTTGTAGGCACGGGGATTATGACGTAGAGAGCTCCTAATATTAAAGACAAAAGAGGGAGTACTACAGGACTGTACAGTCTGCCACAGGAAAACAGAACAAAGGGACCAAGGACAGATTTTTTTCCCTCTGAGAACTTTATTTCTCAGCTAGAAATCTGATCTGCAGCAAGGGGGGCCAAGGGACAAGCCGTGTTTATAACACAGCCAAGGATGCCGTTCCCTCGGCTCAGTCCCCCGGCACACTCAACACTCCTAAGCTACATCTGCTCTATAAAGGCCCAAGAAAACTTAGGCAGCCTTAAAAAAAAAAGAAAAAAATTTTGCAATGGCACGTCTTCTTAACCAGCATCATGGAAAAGTCATGCTGCTCTGCATATAGCCTTCAGGATTGTGTCTGTAACACTTGAAATCCTGCCCAAGTCTGGCTCCGCTCGCACTAACAGGTACTCTGTGTGCTTCTGCATCTTTTCCTACAAGCAAATGTTGCAACTTTCCTATTGCGACAGCTGTAAGAGGCATTCACTTTACTCTGTTTTTCCTTAACACTCCCGATTCCTTTTATATCTAGTTGGGAATATACTCAAGCGCTAATGGCACTTGTTCAGCCATCCAGGGAAGGCGCAGCGTCGCCTTTCTAGCTATTTGTATTTCTTCATTTTGGCAATCTGAACTTTGCCGAGATCCAAACGCCTGATATTTAACTTAAATCCATCTCCCTTAAGGTCAGAAGGCACCAGCAAAACTATCTGGCAACATAAGATTGGCATCTACTTGCAGAGAGGAGGTTTTAAATCAGTCATTCCTCCCTCTTACTCCTGTAAGTAAGAGGATTCCAGGTGCCAGATAATTAAGTCACCACTGACAGATGAGACAGGTGATAGACCTGCATCCTTATGCTATCTCTGCTAGTTTGGTAACCTCAAGGGATGTGGCTCACACTGCATGATAGTGATCTACAGCTGCTGATGTTTGCTAATCAGTCAGCACAGGCTCTCCTCTGCCTCGATGGAAAAGTCCCAAGAGGCTGAACAGAAATGTAGCTTTTAAGGTTCCAAAGACATCATTTCATGGAAGAGGACTTGCTCTAGGGTTTCAGACCATAAATACTTTCAGCTGTCAGCCCTATGTGGTGGTTCAAGGTGTAGGGAACAGCATCAGTGCACAATGGCAAATAGTCCAAACTGCCTTGCAAGCCACTTCCAAATCTTCGAATCCATGAGGGAAAAAGGGCTTGAGCAGTATATGAAGAAATTACATTAATAAACCCTATGAAAGCTTTTGGTAAGGCAAAGCAAGGAGAACTGCAGGGGAGCTCAGGGAGTGTGACAACAGCCAAAAAATTCAGAAACTCCTTCAGCAAACAGGAGAGAGACATACCACCACCCAGGCAGGTCTGACATCAGGGTTTTGAACAGGAGCCTCCAAAGTTTTATTATGAGGCTCCTTTTCGTAAGGCAGGGCACAGCAAATACTCCATTTAAGGCTTCTGTGGAGTAGAACCAGAAATATCCAGCCTTGCAAATATCCTCCCCAGCCAAGCGCGGAGCCGAGACATGCAAAATGAGCGCCCGTCAGCTCCGTGCCAGCGCAACAGAAGGCAGAAGTGCTTCAAGGAACTTGTGACAGGTTCTCTGGATGCACCAATTCGAGACGGGCCAATCCCTGCTTGAAATGTGCAAACTCTCACACTCCTTGGCATGACCGCACAGCCAAAATGCACATTTTTTAAAGGATTCAAAGAAAACACGACCAAAGGGACAGGAACGCAGAAGAGTTTGGCAATGGGGAGCAGATGCTTCCTAGGGAGGAGACAGGGCTTAGTTCGAAAAAGGTTTGAGGGAAACTTTATATATAGAAGTTGAATGAAGTTGCTGAAGTCTGTTTTATGGCAGAGTATCTAACTTACAGGGAGGACTGTACCCTAAACAGTCACACCTAGAAAAGCAACTCTGTGGAGATGCACTCAGGGGAGTGAGGCAACTTAAATGGTATAAATATCAGTGCTCTGGATTACCTACAGCAGCTGCTGCTGGCAGCCACTGCTACCATCCATCATAACCCAGGTTAGCCAGGTTTTGTCATCATTGCTCTTTAACAATCCCTCTGGAACCCCAGAGCTGATGTACCAGGAATGCCTACAGCCAGAGCATGCGGGGCTGGAGTGGGAAATATTGAGAGAGGGGATCAAAATGCCTATAAGGCACAAACAAAAAGTGCAGAGACACAAGATGAACTCCAAAGTTGCTGGCAAGGAAGAGAAATATTACCAGCAGTCATGAGGAGGGAGGTGGTACAGTCCAGGCTTGTTCCTGGCTAGTGGGATACAGCTTTTGGTTGAACTTTGTCTGAGAACTGTAATAGTGCCAAGCACAAAATGGAAAGAAAAGGAAGGACAGGCTCACTTGTGAGGGATGGAGTTTCTTACATAAAAGAGATATAAATGGCAGGTTTGAGGGAAAATGACCTAGGATAGAGTAGAAAGTCTCAAAAGGGAAGGAAGAGAAAGAGCATCACTATTCTCCTTTATTGCACCAAAAAAGGGCTTGAATCTATAGACACGTATAAAATACTTTATTCCAAATGGACCTCAGTTACATCTTGAGCTGAGCCTTCCCATCCTTCCATTAAAAAAAATAAGACACTTGCAGTTCTCTGGGCTTTAGCCCTTTTCATACTGGTGTTAATTTTATTTTTCAGGCTGAACAAGATCACTCCTCGTTCACATTTTAGGGCCTCCTCATAAAATTAGCCTGGGAAAGCAAGACAATTGGACTGAAAAGTTTTGGACTTGTCTTGGCTTTGGGACACTCCAGAAAGCCTTATGTTTCCTTGGAAATACTCTCCATTTGACCAAACTAAACCTGCTCTATTTCCACTAAGTGTCACAAGACTGTACCTCCTTCCAGTGGGACCAAAGAATTTCCTTCCTATAAAGCTGGTTTTAAAGACCAGCTGCATTCCCAAGGCTCCAGCACAGCCTGCAGCCTCCAGCACACCCCATGCCAAAAACCAGCCTCTCTATGGACTCACAAAGGCTGGAAAATATCTTGTGCAGAGCAGGGAAAAAAGCTAAAAAATGCCAAGGAGCTTTGCCAAATGCTTTCTGCTTCCTCACACTTAGGACAAATGCTTTGCAGGGGACATCAGACCCTCACAGGTCAGCCCAAATCTGCCCTTTGCAAAGGGCAGCTGATTTTGAGTTAGACAGCTGTGCCTTAGCTCCTGCAAGGTGTCATCCTCAAGCTGAAGTGAGGGTTCCTGCTAACAACTCCCAGGGTGGACTTGGTCCCTCACATCCACAGGTGAAGCAGAGGATGGACAAGCATCCTGAAGGCACAGGACAAATGGTCCCAGCCATCCCACAACCAACAGGTTATCCCTTCCCAAGTGCCTGCCCTCATCCTTCACATCACCTCCCTTGCTTTGTGCAGGCACAAGTACAGAATCTGCCCCGATAACGAGATCCAGAACCATCACTTCTGACATGGGGCTGACTTTTGTCAAAACCTATCACTATAACTCTGTTTCCCCACTGTTTTGAACTTTCTTACGTACAACATTGAAGCCTCAGATTTGTCAAAACATGCAAAGGTGCTGCCAGAGGCTGAGCAACTCATTTTAGTCCCTTTACAAAACCATTTTAAGGAAAGAAACAACATGTCAGGGCAATGCCAACAACTGACTGTACCAACAAGGAGAGATTTGACGTACCTTTCTCTGCTGCAGTGACTGTTATAATAAAAGACAGCAGTGCATTAGTGAAAGATTTATGCTCGTATTTCAACAATGGAAAACATGAGCTTTGCTGTATTCTCATTCACAGTGAGACAGGCAGCGAGGGCATGTCATGTAACACTATTTCCAGGAACGATGTTACAATTGAAGAAATGCTGATTTGCTGGTACAGTAAGACAATTCCTGGAAGCAGGAGAGGCTCTTTTATTATTATCATTGCAGAGGGAGAATTTGACTGTACAGCCTCTTATCCTGAGCTGTTTAGGAGGGGCGTCTCTCCTGCTCCTAGAGGGTGGGGAGAAAAGGTGAGCCAGTAATCCTGGGAATGCTGCCGCTCTGCCGTGGCCCCCTCTGCGTGACAGCAGCCTCCCTGGCACCATCAGAGCCCTCCATGCCAGCAAGCTCAAGTGCCAGCTAATTGAATTTGCTAATGATACATTCTCTCGAAACCCTTCGCGCCGATCCCACCATTTTGCACTTGCAATTAAATTACAAGCACCAAAAAAAAAAAAAGAGGAAGGAAAAAAAAATGCCATGTGGTGTCATTTGACATTTAGATGTCAAAGTAACTGATTGACAGGGAAAAAAAAATCAACAGCAAAAGGCCCATTCCTGCCAAAGCCAGTAGGGGGGTTGCCAGCGGCGTTGGGAAGAGCAGGATTGGGGCTGTCACAGGCCAAGAGGGTGAGGCAAAGTGGTGGGTGAGTGGACAAGCAAACCCTGTGCCAGGTTATTTCTGGCCCTGAGAGATGCAGAAGGAAGGAATCATCCACCTTCAGGAACATACTTCTACATCCCCTGTCCTCCAGCACAGGGGTTTGGGACCCTCAGCAGGACGAGACCCTGAGACCTTCATGGGAGGGTTGTTCCGTGAAGAGCCTGGGAAGATGGGGTTCTCCCACCTTGTCAGGAGTTTTGACCTCCTGGTGTTTTTTTCTGCCTCTGTTCAGGATGAAGAAAGGAGGGATTGTTAAAAAAAACCTATTTCTCTGCTGGGAAAAAATCATAGTTAAACAAATCACTAGTTTTGATCATTTTGAAACCTTTTCTTCAATTTTTTACCTTACAGATTTCTTACTATTTTTAACCTAAAGAGGAAAGTAATGACAATTTCAAAGAAAAATGAAAAATTCAGAAGTCAAAACATGGACAGGTTCTATATTTTAAAAAAACCTTTTTTTACCCCAAAACTTTTCAAACTGAAGATATACACCACAATGGCCCCTCCTGCAAAAACCTCAGCAATGTTAAATACATTTTTCCAATGGGGATAAAGATTCAAACCCAGTTTCCTGGTGAATTGAAGGAGAGCTGCCTGAGGGTCAGTGAGGTGGGAAGGGGACTGCATCCTCACTCCCACAGCCTCCATCAGCATCTGCACGTGGTCCAGGAGTGCAAAGGTGCATCTGGGTTGGGAAAGGGAAAAGATAAAAGAGCAAGAAGGGAATTGCAGGTGCATCTTTTCTCTTTCACAGACCTCACCTGGGTGTTGGGTAAGCAAATGAGATTGTGTGTCACCCACTGCAGGCAGCCCCAGGTTCACCCTGACAGTGCTCATCTGCTGGAGGGTGCAAGTAACTCTAAGAGAAGAAGAAAATACAAAATTAATTATGCAAAATTAAAACTCTCTCTCCCTCAAGCTCTCTTACACACTGTCCATAGCAGACACAGCACATCAGGGAGCTTTCTTGCCTGCCCCATCTCCCACAGACCCCACATGCCATGGGTTTTGGGGGCTCCAATTCAGCCCCCCACAGACCAGCACTGGCATTTGTGTGTTTTAATGGAACGGACAAGGTATGGATGTGGAGTTAAAAATAAAGCTTTGGGGCTTTTTTCCTTCTTTAGATGCAGGTGGGGCTATAAAACCCTGTTAGCATGAGTCAGAGAGCCAGACTTGGCAAAGCTTTGCTTGCTACTTTAAAAACAGAGCACTAATTAAATCAAGTAACAACAAGGAAAAAAAATATCTCTTTTTTTCCAATAACTAATCCAGCCTGAAATGAATTAAAAATATTTTACCTGGACGCTATTCATGTACAGAATAAAGCAAAAAAACATGCCTGAAAAAAATTCTTGGCAAAAACCTAATGCAAATTACTCTAACATGAAAGTGCAGACTCTTTTTCAAGCATTTTAGATAGATTTAATCATGAAGCCGAAAGCCTCTTCCTTCTCTGAGGAGAGGCAAGATGAATAGCCCCCGTTTCGGTGTTCTTTGTAGGGGAGAGAGGATGGGACTATCAGAGTAATTCTGAGTATCCCACTAACAGGCAAAAATGTATCCCTTATCCTCCAATATATGGTTTGCATCCCATTATCCCTGTGAGTGGGTTTGTTAAGGTGATGTTACAGCAGGAGTTTAGAATTTAGACTGGTCCTTTATCCCCTGCATAGAAGTTGGCCTTTTTTGGGAGATGCTGCTCTGCCCCAGAATTGTCTCTGATACGGAGATGCTGAGTTGGTCCTTGCAGCACATCATACAGGTACAACCAGCCTTGAAGATTTTAACAGTCATCACAGTCAGTTCTCTCCCCAGATGTTCCAGATTCATGCAAAAAGTTCAGGAAAATGAGATCCATTCAAACCTGCATCAATGCAGAAAAACATTCATACTTCCAGTACTCCAGAGCTCCTTGGCACTATCTTCACAGATTTGCTTCCAGGGTTGTTGTTTTTTTTCCTAATGGTATGTTGTTTATCATTAAAAGAAGAAAAAAAAAAAGTTTTCAGAAATGTCAGAACCAGTGAGACACAGAAAACTAGTGTGAAAAACACTCAGTAAAAATATTGGGATGTGACAGGAAATAATCTATTTTTAAAAAGTAGCTAATTTCTCCTGGGCACACACTTGCAGAATTAGTTAGCAAGAGTCAGGCTTCACACAGGAGTCACAGGACAAAGCTATACCATTGTGCAGGACATCATGGGATGCAACTTGCCTATAAAATTACTTGGGGCAAAACGCTGCCCAAATCCAGCTCAGTGTACATGACAGTCATGCCATTAACTCCAACAGAAACCTGCTTGCTGCAATAAAACAAGAGGGACTTGCCAGGCAATTTCTATCAGCGCAGTGAGCAGCAGCAGACACAAAGTGCACAGCCTGCAGTTATTCACTCTGGAAATTCAGTTTTATTGGGAGCTATTCACAGAAATATCTGCAGCTGCACATTTGTGGATGTTCAGGCCAGCCTGGACCACGGAGCCCATCCCCAGGCGCGATCCCGAGCGCCGCTGAGTCACACTGGCTCCTCTCCCCATCATCATCTGCTGCAGCCCGTGCTCTGTGTGCTATGTGCAGGTTTGTACCTGCACCCAAACCCTGCCAGTAACTTCAGGGACGAGTTTGGCTGCCAAATAAAGTGATGTCAGGTCTGCTGAGCTGGGTGGGTGGAGGTCACACCCTGTGCCATGGCTGCATCACCCTTGAAGCCTAAGCATCAATCCCATTACTGGCCATTAAAATTCCCAGCTGGTTGGAAGGAAAATAGGCATGTATTGGTATGTAGGGTTGTTCAGGGGAAGGAGGAGGCACCAACCCTGATCTGCTGGGGGGTGTTTTATTGGGTCAAACCTGGTTTGGGTCCAGGTCACCAACCACAGCAGCCCTGGTGGGGACCACGCCAAGCACCATCAAAACTCATCCTCACTGTCCCAAGTACTCCATGTGAACGTGGCTCCACAATATTTCTACAGGGAACAGAGAACTCAAGGACCATACCTGAAATTACATAGGAAAAGTAGAGCCAGTTGAGACTTTCCAAGTCCCATCCTTGAATCTTTTCACTGAAGGCATCTTTTGTTTTTTTTCCAAGTGCTCATTTAAATTACATGTAATAAGATAGGCACGTCACATTTTGTTTATAGAAGTTTACTGTTCAAGTCAGTAGGGAAAATAAAAATCTATCGACTGTGGATTTTAAACAATAAGAACACAGATTTTTTTTATTAGCACTTCATTTCACTGCAGACAGAAACATCTCTGACTATCATTGCTGTTTACTGTTAAAGGCACAGCTCCTACTGCCTTTCCACACATAGAATATTCCCATGGCAATCAATGGAAGTTTAGCATAAAGAGCAAAATATACTCCATCATGTTGTCTCTCTATATAGTAAATGCTAATTTCTTGCCAACTATAAACTTGAAAATTTCTTGCAGTACATTGCAACACAAACCTATTCTCAGTGTGTCATTTAGATTCTCAGGATGTGTACATTCCCAGTGGAGAGTCATTTGTGTGTGTGTGTGTGAGTACATCTATAGAAGAAATGAAATGTTAATGAGTTCTCCATCTCTGTTTCTTTACTTGTTAGCTTTTCCTACTAGTTTTCTTCTGCCCTTCAGAGTGCTAATTGTGCCTGTAAAAGTCCAAGAAATTTGTGTCATAAATAGTTTCTGCCTATTATAGCCAATGAAACACATACTGAGACAAATATATGGAACTGAATCACAAGTTATTTCACTGAAGTCAATGGGGTTACTCTGCATTTTGATTTCGATTTGGCAAAGCATGTGGTCTAAAGTTGGTCTTGGAGACAGGAATAAAATTAAGCACACGCATACATACTTGTCTGGGGCTTTTTTCTTTTAAATTGATTCCATACAGGGAGCAGAATTTAGCTAAATATATTGAATATAGTTTCCTTCTGATTTTCATCACTACAGATAATAGCTTGTATTAGGAAAAGTGTGCCATAAATATCACACATTTGCCAGAGAATGGGCAACTAGGAAATTTTGACACTGCACTTCAGTCAGGAGTAGTGCTGATTTTGATGGCCAGGTTATTGCCATCTGGCCATTAATTTCTCTGGTATGTTGGCAAATAATCTGCTTTTCTGTGTTAACTAATTAATTTTGACTCAAGGACCAAAAAAGAAAAAGAATCCTTTGGATTCTCAGGAGTTCAGAAGTACCTCTGTTTCTTTGCCTTTGCCTGTTTCCTAATATTCAGGGTGTGTCACTCTCTTTGGTGGGTCTATTCAACTCTTAAAACTAAGTTGCTCTTTTTTTATTTTTCATGTGTTACAGAACTGTGTGCATGTGTGTTTTTAAACAAGGGCACCTGCATAAAAAATGTCTATCCTCATTAGATCCATTTTCTCAATTAAATTCAAGTTTCTATGTCCAAAAGGCATAAATCTGGGTATCGATTTAGTCATAAAATAATGAAACTCCCAGCAGTCTTCTAAAGCCATTTTACTTGGATGAACGTATAAGCTTTTAAAATATCAAGTTATTCCAGTATTTAATACATATAACTGCTTCCAGAGGTCTGAAGGCAATAAGGCATATCTTCCCCACTCCATTTGAAATGCTGCAGTGAGAACTAGCCAGTCCCTCACTACTGGTTTTAAGGCTTTTGACAATTTTACTCAGTGTGAGTTTGATACTTTCTCAACAGGGGCTATATGCCCCGAAGCCAAAATCAATAACCTATCAAATCAAAGCTCTATAAAATACCAATGGGCTCTCAGTGGTTTGCTCCCATAAATACAATTCAGCTCAACTCTACGCTTTTGAAACAGGCTGTTTCTACATTTATTGGCCTCTTCCAACAAGTTAACTGTATCAGCAATGGATACTTCCAAAAATATCTTTTTAGGCAACAAATAATGATTGTAAAATAAAGAATAAAAACCAATTCCACTTACCTGTATTCAGGGAATAACTCTGAATCTGCTGGGGGATTTTTTTCCAGAGTTTTGCTACCCCAGTGCATCCTTTACCTTGTTCAAAGGACGTACACAGCTGAGTGAGTATAACCTCTGTGTGGTGATAGCAGGAGCCTGATAAAGCATTTAACTTTTTTGTGGTCTTATTTTGGGTTAAACTGGATTTCACAGTACACAAATCAATGTTAGTAAACAAGCTTTGAGGTACATTGGCCCCTTACTCAGCCCTGATTATGCTCGTGGCAGTTTGAAAATATAAGAAGAATAGTAAATTGAAGAAAATCTTTAAAAACACCAGTCTGTTTTATTTGTATCTTTTCTGCTCCTCACACTCATATTGGAGTTGATGCTTGATAAAGCAAAATCTCACAGAGATGAGCATTTTGTAAGCAAAGAAATCTTCTCTTCTGCAGCAAAGTGTAACAGTGCAAGAAGTAACTTACCTTGCTAAATCAAACAAATTCCCATACAATGTTTCTCCCCAGCTGACAGAGTTTAGCAAACAAACCTGCCCTGCATAATATAACAAATATTTTTCTAGTAACTAGGAGCAACATTTCAAATCTATTGTGACTGGGAGGTGTTCGCTCTGTTCATGAAAGTTGTGGTTCCTTTCCTTTCCTTGCATTTAGCACCACAAGCTCAGTTCACTGCCATGTTATTCCAGGATTTGCACTGCTACACAACTGGGGCAAAGCACCTGCACTGGTGGTTTTCAAATTATTTCAAAAGAATTGAAGTGTGAAGTTTCACTGAAATTGCACACACCAAAAACTGAAGTAACGTGGTGATGAATAAACCCCCAAATACAAGTATTTTGATTATTAATGAGTATGAAGTACAATTATTCCTAGCAGTTCCTTATATACCACCTTGAGTCCTGCTCAGCAGCAGGAGCAGCTTCTAAATATAGTCTTGAGGTCAGCATGTAAAAAATGTAAAGTGTGGCCACATTTCAAAAGTGGTTGTATATCATAAATCAAAATTAATACCTACCACTTTCATTCAAATTAGTGTCTTTTGGCTCTGCCTCTCCTCTCTTCTCTCTGATTAATGTTTTTCACCTAAATATAGTGAGCTGGTTGCTATTTTTTTTCTCTGAATGGCATTTACATAGTTCCCTTTCAGCAAACATCACAGGAACTTATTTCTCTGTTGATCTCTGGTGTCCTTCAGAAAAGAGTTCCCTAATACAACATTGTTTCAAACAGGTTCTTATATTCTTGACTCCGTCCTACAAAATCAGTAGGCACATTTTCTTTTACGTTAATTATTAAAAAAGTTAGAGTGATTGCTCTGACCCAATAATATCATCTGGAATAATCTCCTTCCACTCTTAATTCCATCTCTGCAGCCGGAAAGGACAATGGCCAGATTTGGAGGGCTGAACAGCTGCCGAGCAGGACCACAACCTTTGTTTCACACCATCTCTTGTTTTGACCCCTGCTTTCTGGTCACTGGAGAGATGATTGACTAAGTGCACAGGGAAGTCCATTTTTAGTCCGCTGGACTGGAGCACGGCATGACAAACTGTGATGTCTGAGTTTTGTGTTACACCATCTGGCCTGCCACTCCCAGAGCCTCACATCAGAGTCCTGATGATGTATGTTTAAGCTTGGCACTATCATTTATCTCGTATCTTGTGTTTAAACAGATGCAAGCTGAATATAACAGAAAAGGAGACCTTGATGCAGGAGTCACTGCAGAAAATGATGCTCTTGAGCTGTCTACAGACTCCAAGATTAAGTGTAAAATCTGACAGGGAGGATATGTATTAAAAATATGTGTTGACAGAATGATTTAACTAATATTTTAAAGGCAAAACATCAACTGAATTTCCATATCATTTATAATGTTAGTGAACAAGGTACTACAAAGCAGGCTATCCCCTTCTGTCACCATCATCTTATTCACAACTTTATATTACAGATCAAGAATGTTTTAATAAAAGGAAGGTCTGGGGCCTGGTTTTCAGCTGCTGTACATCAACCCAGCTACACTGATAGCACGGGGGTTGCCATATTAATGAAGTGATGCTGATTTACATCAGCTGAGGATCTAGTTCCTAATTCTGACACAAGTTTTTGCACATAGAGACAACTTGCTGCATCACCAGGAATAAAAGACCTCGATGACTCAAATGAGCCCTTTAAATGCCGTGGGTGGGAATGCACGACTGCGTGGTCTGAACCAGATGTGCTCATCATCCCAGGAAAAGGAAAGGAAGGGAGAGGGGTCTGTCCTGTGCCATGAGGCCATTTGGTGGTTTTGCATGTAGAGTTCCCATTATTCCAGTCATGCTCAGCTCTTTTTTTCCTCCATCCCACATTAAAACCATAGAATCATAGAATGGTTTGGATTAGAAGGGACCCTAAAGATCATCTAGTTCCAACCCCCTGTCATGGGCAGGGATACAGGCCGGGTTGCTCAAAGCCTTGTCCAACCTGGCCTTGAACACCTCCAGTGATGGGGCATTCACAGCTTTTCCGAGCAACCTGTGCCAGTACATCACCACAAAATACATGTTTCTTCCTGGATCTAACCTACATTAATCAGCAAATCCAATGGAGGAATGACATTGCACCCCAGCTTTGGATTCAGCCCCTGAAGCCTACACGAAGTTCAACAAACAGTAGAAATTAAAATAAAAATAATGGCAATGCTTAAATTAACAGTCCAGGTCTGCACTCCTAACCCACGAGGTGGGCACAACCAGATGGGGATGCAGCCCTTTTAAGATATGAAACATTAAATGAGGGGTGAAAACCTCATTTCACTGATAGTAAAGGGAATGCTGATTGTATCTTGGACAGCTGTGTCCCGATATCTGAAAGGGAAAATATTCCAGGGCAAACCAGCTAATTGATGCAGGTAAATTGGAACTCGGGAGAAACTGGAGGTTGAAAGGGGAAGAAAATGTGATGAAGTGAATAAAAAAAGTAGGCAAGTGAGATGTGGACAGTTTGGGAAGACTGAGCTGTACAAAACCTAGATATCCCTCTTATTCCCTCAACACTGCTCCAAGTGACAACAGCACTTCCATGATGTCCATGACACATCCCAGTGCCAAAACTGGACTAGGAGCCAGGAGTGCCAGGGGAATGAGGCAGCAGCCCCTGAGTGACATACACCCTGCAGAAGCTCCTGAGCAGACAATTTTCAACCCTTATTAAATCGTTAGCACTTTATTTTGTGAATGGAGCAGTACTTTCATTGCATGCACAATTAGCCTTTTCGTATTAGCAACTTCCTAGCAACTCTGTTTCTTAAAATAGGGACTTACAGTGCAAGCTTTTATCTTATATAATCCCTTAGAAAAAGATAGCTCAGACACCTTTTGGGGGTTTTAAACATCAAACCTTCAGCTTGAGACCTGTCTTTATCAAAGGAACTAGCAGCTCTATCTAGGGTTTATGTTCTTTAGAGGAATTCCAAATTGCCTGTTTTTTATAGACTACCTACATAACAACCTCCTACAGTATTTAAATTTTTGTAATTTTCTACTCCTAATGCGATCTTCACATTTAAATGCACACAGATTATTTTACATTTATCTATTTAATATCATAGTTATGCCTTTCTTTAAATGCCTGTTATTCAACAACTTATTAATAGCGAACTGTTTTTTTCAAACAGAAGCCATTTAAATTTAGTTAGTTTATGGTGATTTCTTATATCTTTTCAGCCAGGAGAAAAGCTTTAATAGCCTAGAAGACTATATTTATAAAATGTATTTGTCTATTTAACCTCATATGTATCATCATTATGAGAGGACTAAAGTATTTTTCCTGACTTTTCACAGATATTTTGCTGCTATGCATTAATAAATGTGTCTCCTCTGAAACAGACTTGCTAGCTATCACCAGTCCTTAAAAAGTGTTTTGGTATTAAAAAACAAATAAGTTGTCCCTCACAGAGTGTTTAGTCTTCTCAGGAAGCTGTCCAAAGATAAAGGTCCCAGCAGAGCTGTGCTTACCTCGGCTGTCACACTGCTGTGGGGTCCCAAGGCAGCAGTCCCTCACCCATCAGCTGCCAGATGTGACCCCATCCATGGTGGCCCAGAGTACCTCGAGGCCTGGGATATGCACGTGGGGTGAGTGGGCTGGATGTGGCTCAAAGAAACATCACCTTGCTAGTGAATGGTATCTACCCTGTCCCAGGAAGGAAAAGATAAGGGAAGAGAAGCCAAGTGTGGGATCATTTAGCATCACACTCACCCCTGCAACCTTCTTACTTGTGTGGACTTCATTTTGATGCACAGGTGGGCCACAGTCCAGAGCAAAACCTTGGTGTGGGCTGTCTGTGACAAGGAGAAATGCTCACAGGGTTTCAAGGATGCCCTTGGCCACTGCTCTGCATGGGGCCTCTGGAGACGCACGGCAGCGAAATGTGCATTTTCCTGACAGGCTTTGGCATGCACAGAGAGGAAGAGAGGAGGGTTGAGAGAGAACTGGGATCAGCTGAAGTTGTGCTTGTAATGACCTGCTTGGGATCATCAATGGTAGTTCCAGTCAATGGTGTCGCTGGCTTCACCCACACTGGTGACTCCAGAGCACCTCCCAGGCAGGAGGGAGGTGACCCCCTCACTTCTGATGAGTGCCTGTACATCACTCCTCTGAAACAGGCTGAGCAGGAGGCAATGAAAAATACACCAAGGATGTGGACAGCCCAGCTCCCTGCATTCCCACCAGGCTCACAACGTCAAGGGATGTCTGAGAAAAGTTTGGCTGTGGAGGTGGCCCTGAGTGCAGGGAGGGCCTTGAACCCAGAGCATTTCACCCACCTCTTCGGGTCACCCTCCTCCCTGCAGGACCTGAGCTGCCCACAGGTTGTGCAGCTCCTGGCTCCTCCCTTGCTACGGCTACCTAACAGTGAAGCTTCAAGGAGTCCTTTTCCTCCTTTTTATTTATCCAGTGAGTGTACTTCGCAGGGGCTAATTTATATTTGAGTAGCAGTGTGTGCGAAGGTCTACGCAAGGCAGCTCAGCCACCAGAAAAGTTAATATGTGCTTTGCATTTGCAGTCACTAATTACAAGAGGGAAGGGGTGGAAGTACAGCCATGCCTGCCTCTGCATGAGACACTTCGACTATTCGAAAGCTAATTAAAGATGTCTCCTGTATATAAAATATATCATCTCCAGATAGCAGCATACTGTTAAATTCTTCATCTTATTAAAAGCTTGCATTAATGCTTTTCCAACATAAATTTTAACTGTGGACAGGTACTATTTGAGGAGCCTGACAATAGGACTGACCTAGATTAGGCTGACAGCGCCAAAAGATATATCACCTCTCGCTGTCTGGGGGAGAAGAAGGATGAGGAATACATTCTCCATTATTGCCTAATGCTGATGTGCCGGCATTATCTCCAGAAATCCGGTGTTGCTTCTCCTTCTGCTCTCTTGGTATGGTAGGTGGCTCTACCATGCCAAGGAATGATTTTCTCTGCTTGCTGTCTGTCTCTTATTTCCCATCTTATAACTCAACTGCAGGGAGATTTGATGGGGCATTGGGTAATGATTTTAAAGCCATTGATAAGTCTCCCCACAGTTTACAAAATTACGTGAGAAGTCAGGTATCTCCAGGTGGTTGGGTTTATGCACTGAGTTCTTGCAGGCATTTAGGTCAGGGCTGTCACCTGTGATGGAGCAGAAAGAAGCCTGACTGTACCAACACTCAAGCCTTCACAAATTAAATCTTCTCTAAGGTTGCTTGGACTCTTGCTTGCAAGGGGTAGTGATGGCAGGTTTAGAGACCACAGAGAGTTTCACCACATAGGGAACATTTTGTTATTTTAGCATATGTGCACAGAGCTGAGCAGAGATCTTTTCAAGGCATCCTTGTACAAAAAGGAGACAGCAAGTGGGTGCATAAAAAAACCTTTACTGTCACACAACTTCTAATGCAGAAAACAAGAAGACTGCTGAAGAGCAGCAACATTTCTCACATGCATTACTGAATATTCAAAAGATATGAAAATAGCTTTAAGAGTCTAAGAAAATAGAAATTCCAAATATTAATAGGAACTCTGCCATTGATTTTAGCACAGAGCTTGCACTGACATTGTGAGATTGCTCTGTCTTAGACACTTGATTGACACAGTGATGGCTCATTCAAAGTGTATGCAAAGTCAGTGCAACCGTATTAGGCTTTTCTCTTGACTTGGGTTTTTTTAACTTTTAGCACTGACATCCCAAGGGCCATTGTATTGACAGAATAATACTTCTTTTGCAGTGCTGCTGTAGAAGAGACTTTCCATTTTGGGAAGGGGGAAGGGAGGACTCTTCAGTGCTGTCCTCCTGGATGAAGAGCTCAAGATACAGTGAATGAGGTGCAGTCACAGAATCTTCAGCTCATGAAATTCTTCTTGGACTAATTGTTGGGTTGCACATTCAAAGATTCAGTGAAAACCAGTGTGAGTTCCCCCTACAGGTCAGCACCTCTGAACATGAGACTTCCTACGTATTCTGCTACATGGATGATAAGGACAAGGATCAATTTTGGAGCCACGTCTCTTTAAGAGCTGACTGTGCTGTTTGCCAGAGCCAGCTCAAACCTCCTCAGCAGAAAAGAAAAAACCCGACATCTCCATGTCCCAAAAAAGGACAAAGCTGCTTTCCAGGACAAGGATACCATTTGGCACATTCCTTCCCCATGTACCCAGTGAATCATCTGCTGTAGCACAGATTCATCCCTTCCCCAGGCAGGGATGACTCGGCCCCTGGTCATCAAGATACCAACGCAGGCAAAAGTGGCCTATTCCAGAGGGGGAGAAAAATATTGCATTGTCACCTGCTTTTGCTGTACAACTGGGTGAGAGACAAAGAAGAGGAAGAAAAACTCATGGAAGAAAGGCCTCTCTGGGGAGAAAGTTATTCGTCGAGCACTAGGACAATAAAGCAAAATTTATTGTATCTAGGTATTACATCTGATAAAAAGAACATTCAATGCCAAAGCAAAACTTAGGATTGGAAACACAAGAAGTGGAGGGTCTTGGGATCACTTCCTCAGCAGTGGTAAATGGATATAAATGTACAGGATTTAATACCAAACAAGAATATGTCAGGGATCTATCAAAAATGTCCTACAAAAACAGATGTTTCCACCTACTCAGAGATATGGACAAGAGTCTCAGTTACCCTAAATCCCTCTCATGTTCTTCTAAATATATACCCATCATATGCCCTTTAAAGTGTGAGAATGATGCAAGACAGACTTCACATGTATGAAAACCTTTTCCTGGATTTTTACAAGGAAAAGCATAATTTATCATTAAACTTTTTCCCAGCAGTTCCACTGGCTGTGGAAATCCCTCATTTTGGAAGGTATATACAAAAATCTGTATAACTCAAAGTAGAAAAATAAAAACTAACAGTAAACCATCATAACCTGCTTGATCAGACGGAGCACAGAAATAAATAATGCTATCTCTTAAAAAAGCAGTCAGAATTATCTTGATTTGTACATAGACATAACTGACAACAATTTCTAGATAGCACCACTTCCTATCCACATATTTAAACCTAAAAGTCAAGGTTGAGTGAAAAAATATTGCTGCCTTGAAAGATAAATATATTACTTATATTAGCTATATCAGGAATATGTGCTACTGCATAAATATTTAAATTCAGATTTAGAAACTATATATCTTGAAGAAATCTAGGCCAATAAATATTGGATTACAAATCCATATTTACAATTTCCTTTAAAAAAACCCTTATGATTTCTGTTTCAGTGAACTGGGGTAATAATAATTTGTCTGTGTTGTACAAATGCTTTATTTGCACTCTGTTCTCCAAGCTAACATTTCCCAGTTCCTTTCAACTACCAGAAGAAGTGAAAACATTGCCCTAAAATATTTTCATTCAAATTTTCTAGATTAAATCATATGGTTTTAAAGCTCACTCGAGACTGTTCCTTCAGCACTTCAACCCAGCTAGTTGAGAGGGATGAAAAGCAATAGAGTTGTGTTAATAGAGCAACACTAGTTTGGAATAGATAAAACAGGAATGTTGCACAGTTAGCAGCTGACAAAGCCCTTTGCCAACAGAAAGATCCTCTTGAAAGGCAGATCTTAGCAAAATTTAAAAAAAAAAAAAAGGAGGGGTGGGAGGGAGTGACCATTGTACATAATTAGAGCAGAAAGAGTTTGAAATGTCTTAAAATGTAAGACATGTGCCAGCCTGTAAAGAAAGTGAGGCAAGGAGGAGGCATTTCCTTTGGCCTGCTCTTTCATTCTGACCTACTGTAAAGAGGTCAGAAACTGCATTTAGCTCCAGGGCAGCTCTTTCGGGTAATTTTTACCTGCAGAATTATGCCTCTGTAGCCTGGGGTCTCATATGATCTGGTGGTTCCTGCAATAATTACTGAAGATCAGGTTCTTTTCCTTCTTGCTTGGATAAGCTGCTGTTGGTCTCTGATGGTGCAGACTTTGAATCAGAGGATTTGTAGCTGTGTCAGGGCAGGAGATGGGAAATGATAAACCAGGACTAACAAAGCAAAGACTGAAAATTAACTTGCCTGAAAGTTTAAAGTACGCAAAGGATGTTTTTATAAAGTTTAGGAAAGAATATAGGATCCAGTCACATAGATTGCATGGAACAAAACACTTAAGTGGGATTATTAGCAAAACAGTCGAGGAAGAAAATAATCTGGTCATCCTATCCTGCAAATTTATATCTGCAATTGTTCAGGCTGGGTCAGATACCAGAGGGGGGTGAAAAATCATGTCACTGAATGTGGGGAGTCCTGTCCCCTGGTACTGGACCCCACGTTAGCCCATGAGGGGAGGCAGCTCCTCCACACGGGCACCAGAGCAATGCTAAAATCCTCCCCAGCACAGCTGATGGTATGAGCAGCACATCACTCTGGATTTCAGAACAAGATTGCTGGGTTTAGTTGCTCTTTTTGGGTGGCTGCCCAAGAGAATTGATTGCCAGAGAGCAAAGGCTCGGACTGACTGTGAATCAGGAGCTAATAAAACGTCCCAAGGGACAGGTGAAGGCACGCCAATTGTTTTTGAAAGTGTAGGCTTTTAAACATGACATGACTACTGAAAAAAAAAAAAAGGAACAAAAGAAAGATACCAGTTTTGGTCATAACCAGAACAATAAAAATATCTGATTTTAGGGTGAAAAAAAAGAAAATATGGACTTTTTTTGCAAAATCCAACTAGAAAACTACCTACTCTTTGAGCACACATAATGCTGACTCAAATAGCCTAAGACTTTTTTCTTTTTCTCCTGGGAAAACCTCACTGTCTTCTACATTCCTCTCCTTTTCTTCCTAGAATTGACTGTTGTGACAATGCAGTGTAAATCTTGCCCATTACTGGACCATCAATGACTGTACCAAAAGAAAATGCTGTGTGTGGTCAGAGCCTTGATCCAGAGGGAAACATTCATGACAGAGAAGTTTTAAGAAGCCTTGGGATAAATTCAGTTTTACCAATTTAAGCTGCTTTACCCCTCTTTCCAGCAAGATTATCTCAACACTGGCCACCCACCGTATTCACATGAAGCGTGGCCATCATGTAAAATGAATTTTGACAAGTCATCTGGCTCTCTGGGATGCAGCAGGCTGACCACCAGCTTTCCAAATCCTCCCCTTCTCAGGAAGTTTTAACACTTGTTCATTAATACTTAGCTTAAAGGGTAATTTGCTGCCCACTACTGTGTGGCCAGCATTTTTAATAAATAATGCATACTGTGTAATGAGGACAACAAAGGCCAAGGTAAAAAATGTAAAACATTTTAATGGGATGTCTTGATGAAAGCTTCCCATCACCTTCTCTAAATACTTTACTAATGATCTTCTAGCTTGGGGAGATTTCTTTTTTTTCCTTAGAAAAAAGTTCACAATGTACTAATAATACACTGTTAATTGTTGAAGTAGCAAAGTTCAGATGTGTTATTTCAGTTTTTCTCACTGAGTAAATGCACTTATGTTGCACACCAAAAGATTCAATAGGGCGTAAGAGACACATGTATGGGATCCTCTTCAGCTCTGCACTGACTGGGACAACTCCAGCATCTCAGCACCAGGGTGGACTCCAGTTTTCAGAGGTGGAATATGGAACAATGAAGTGAAATAATAGCATTAACCAATACCTAATTAACACACCATCTATTTAATTTCTAGCTCCACCATTAGGTCACTATTAAAGTATATTTAGTTGGCCTGTGTAAAACCGCATTATGGCAGCTTTTCAGAGTCAGGCTATTCACAGGCCATTTGCAATGTTCATTTCTCTTCTCTTTAATGTCATAGATTTAACTTCATGAAAGTCTAGTGCAGGTTAGTGCAGAAGATGGACGATTACAGCCTAATAGGTTTTTTTTCTTGGCCTCTCCAGTGGATGTATTAGAAACCAGCACAGATTCAGAGCAGTAATGTGTCTGTCTCCTCCTGTCCTCCAAGCTAAGGGGGAGCTACATTTTCAGGTAAGAGAAACTGGGATTTTGGGCAGAACTGTGTGTTTCTCTGCTAGGCACCAAGGCATTGAATATATTTGGATACTCAGGCAGGTAAACAGGGCCAGTGTCTGAAAGTAAACTCTACATCCAATGCAATGCATGATGTGTAAATAAGGTCTGGGTCATGTGCATTCACATTTAGACTATTCCATCTGCCCCAAGCCTGACTGTGGTCACAGATATTATGGTCAGCAGCTGAGACCTTGGGGAATCACGGTCCCATGTTCTTCCCTGCCAAGACATCCCGCAGCGACGGTCCATATACTCAGCTGGTGACTTTAGTAAATCATTCAAAATACTGCCTAGCCCATAACATAAAGGACAGCTGTGATTTAGTAAGGCTGCAGAGCAGAGCTGTCTGTGTTACCTCAACCTAAAAAAGGATGAGTTTTCAACAGACCTCTTCAGGATATTTTAATTTGTGTAAGTGCATTCAAAGCATGAAAGCAGACGGACAATATGTGAATTATGAACTAATTGGGGGAAGATGGAAATGAGAAGGTAAATTTCATTTACATTATCTCCCTTTTTATGCTTGCTAAGGTCTAAGGTAAAGGCTTGGTCTCTTTCTGGTCCATAAAATATGGATTGCTATTTTCAAACTACATCAACACTGCTAATAGCCATTCCCATTAGTCAGCCGTATAATAGCATTATGATGCTATGAAATATTGACATGATAAAACAATGTAAGCCAGAGGTTACTGACAGTGCACACTCTGATATTGACAAATAAATGCAGATTTTTTTTAATGCACTCCTTTTGCCACCTTTCTACCTGGCTGACAGCACACAAAAACATTTTTCCAAATCCTTCACTCACCATTGTTAATGCCAGCTGAAGGCAGAGGACCACTGAAATTAATGGGGATATCCACACCAACGTTTTCCACTGTGGGAAAAGGATTCTGGAATTTGTTTAAAATGGGGCCAGCACTGAAGATTTTATATTTCAGCCAGTGTGATGAGATATAGTGGAGGCAAGATGGTGGTGGGGGTGTAAGGAACCAACCAAGGAGATGCAAACTTGCCGGACAATTCCCAGCTGTTGGGAAACGTGAGCACACAGAATTGGTGAAGGGAGGACAAAGTGACAGACCTGGTTGCTCCAGCACCTCTTTGTTGCACTCACATGTCTTCTCTGGAAGGGGCTGCCCATTACTGTACCTCCTTCAGCTGCTCCTCAGGTATTTCCTCAGTTGCCAAGTCATCTTTCTGCAAAACAAATATACATAAAAACACATCCAGCTACCCAAAGGTAGTCTTTGATTGGGCATTTCTAAATATTAAAATCAATTATAACATCTGTTCAGTGCCTAATTTTCCTCCCTAAATTTTGTTGGGTTTAGGCAAATTTCATCTAACATTTGGTGATACAGCATAGATGAGAGGGAGAAGCCTAATTTCCACAAATAATGATTTCTGGTCACCTACTTGAACGTATTCCAGAAACATTAAGTTAAAAATTATCTCTTTGATAGAAAACATATCCTCTGTACCAGAGGCTCTGTACCATTCATTAGTGTTTTCTTCACCTCTTGTCTTTAATTATAATGATTTTCACTGTGTTACTCTTCCTCTGTAAAGAAAACATGTCCACATAACATTTTAGATGTGGCCATCTTTATCTTCCAGTCATTTAAGTGTTGTCTCCTTGTTTATAGCTCTATGTTCCATCAGAAACTGGGATAAAGACTTGCTAAGGCAGTGGTGCTTTCCTCTCTGGTGTTTGTAGAGCAAACGGAGGTTCCCATGTGCTAAGATCCAGAGGACCTCTTCTGCACGTTTCTGCTTCCTCTGCACCCAAGAGGAGCCCAGAACAGTTTTATGTTTCTCCTGGAGAATGTGTCTGCTGGACTCACTCTCCACCTCCCAGGACTGCACCCTCTCATTCCTGCAACCCATCTGTTTTAATGATGACTAATTTCCACCACACATAAATCACCAGCACCCCCCTTGTTTTCCTGGAAGAATCCTTCCTCTGTGGTACATACCTCCTTATCTGTTCCTATAACCAGCTGTCCTTCCTTTGATGGCTTCTTCCAGACCTGCTGCACAAATCCCCAGACTGCATAAATCCCATCCTGTGGAAATGTGGTGGTTTTGCCACCGGGGTATCCAGCCCACTCCTGAGATGACAGGACCCGAGGAAGGGTCTGTAACAAGCACCGGCTTTGATGTTGTCTTCCCACACACTCTGTCGCCTCGTGTCTGAGGCTGTACGTCCCGCAGGAGGGTACAACAAGGGCAGCCTGAGGAGAGCTTGTCTGGTGGGGCTCGTTCCAGGAAGACGCGTGTTTCTGGTCCCCATTATCTGCAGGAGTCAAACAGAGGACATGTCATAGCGAGCTGATGGGGAGTGCTGAGCTAGGGAGAACAGAGCTGTCTCTGAACAAACACAGCTCCTGTGTGCCTTTAACAGCTTACACTTCACAGGCAAGGTCTGGCTAGGACAGGAAATTTCCCCACCAGACGCTGCTGCCCGTACCTGCAGCCACAGACCACACAGGGGAATGGAACAGTGCTGGGTGAAGGATGGGGAGGGAAGGAAGGGTGGGGTCTCTGCTCACCTCCTGCATCCTGGCACTGCTGGGACAGTGAGATCTCTTGCTTCCCACCAATGTGTGGCACATCCTCCTGCTTAAGATACAAAGAGTAGCTTTTAAGTACAAAGGCACATGGGTGCTCCAGACTGCTGAACAATTAATACAAGGATGAAAGAGCGAAATAGGAGAAGTGAAGGGAACAATAAAAGGAAAAGGAGAAGCTTGAGCTGGTAGGGGATGGGCTCGCTCCCTGGGTATTGGCAAGGAAGCCATGAAGTGGGTCCCTTTGCTGTGCCCACACTACAGGGTGTCACTGCCACCCCTACCTGCCAAGGCAGGAGTTGGTCTCCAAACTGGAGGCAGAGACTCAATGGCACAGCCAGCCCGTCAACGGGGCTTGAAGTGGAGCATCATGATGGGTGAATAATTCCCACCACCAGACACAAGTACTTGCTGGAATTATCCTGCTGCCTCCATTGATGCCTGAGAGTCACAGCCCCAGAGCCAAACAGGCTCTCCAGTTACCCAGGGCTGCCTGAGGGGACAAACAAGCAACAGTTTGCAGCTGTGACTGTTGCAGTGACATAAGGCTGAGAGAAATCCTGGAGGAAGCTTCCATCACTGCTAATCACAACTACCTTCCCTGGTCTTATTCAGGAGACATGTCATGAGAACAGGCACTCAAAAACAGATCTTCCTGTAAGACTTAAGATTACCGGTCTGTAGCACAGGTTTGAAACCTTGCTTGGACTAGGACAAGATGCTTGGAATATGCTCTCCTGAGTTAGCACTTTCTCTGCTGATCTGGCTCCTTACCTGAGCAATGCTTAATAGCCGTAAAGTAGCAGAGAGCATTTCAAGTTGTGTGCTACGCTGCTGAGCTGGTGGGTGAAGCGTGGGCAATTAAAAATGCAGTCAGAAATAAGTTTTCAGGCACAATAGATAAGAGAAGTGATATGCAAAGCAGTTGCTTGTCCTTACTATTTACCTTGGTGTAGAAGCTGATGGCAGCTCTCCAAAGAAATGAGTTTAAACTGAACACTGAACTCAGTTTAATTAGTTTTAAGGTATTGACACCACAGCAAGAACCATCAGAGAGAACTTCAGTGCTGGATCAAACATATGGCTTTATCTGTGTCCTATGTGAGCCTTTTGCTGCCTAAACCTGAAAACTTCTTATCACTTAATGGCTTGGCTCAAAAGAAAGCTGATTTGGGATGGTAAGTGGATTGACTGACCAGTTTGTGTTTTAAGAGTAATCCACATGTGCTGTACTTCACAGTGCTCCTTGGTGAACTACTCACCTTGTTCTGAAGCTTTCTGTATAAGCTATCTTCTGTGACAAGTGCAGGGAGATGCAGCGAAGAGTTAAAAGTGAATCTCCTGCCTCTTTGAACTGTTTTCTCAGTACTTGGTGTACACAGATACACTTTTGATGTGTTAACTAGAAAATCTGACTGAAAAAGAACAAAGCAGCTGTCACTGAAAGGAAGACACTGACGAAGAACCACACAGCCTTTT
This sequence comes from Neopelma chrysocephalum, assembly GCF_003984885.1. Classification (NCBI taxonomy): domain Eukaryota; kingdom Metazoa; phylum Chordata; class Aves; order Passeriformes; family Pipridae; genus Neopelma; species Neopelma chrysocephalum. The sequence continues at coordinate 13,395,619 of NW_020897809.1, read as the reverse complement.
ATTGAAGAACTGTCAAGATTGATCCTACAGCACTCAGTTTGTCTGTAGTATTTATCAAAGACCTAGATCAGATGAAGGAAATTAAAAAAAAAAAATAAAATTCTATCCACTGGACACTTATAAATGGTATCTGAAAATGCATTACATTTAAAACACCTATGAGAATGGTATTTTAACAGCTCAGGGACTGGAATATAAGCACACTGGAATTTTTCACAAGTCTTGGAAAATAATAATTTGTCATTGTTGAGCAAACCCACTTAATTGCTTGCAAAGTTTTAAGTAGCAAAGTTGATTATAAAGACATTCTGTATTAATAAATAAATGAACTCATAGAAAGTTCAAAATCTCTTTAAAAGAGAAGTAAAGCATGCAATGCACCCTTCTAAGCACTGACGTTCATGTCACAGTTGCACCCCAAGAGCTGAAAACAAGATCAGGGCACAAATGGGCCAGAACTTCCCCAAACATCTGGGTAGGGTGACAATGGTCACATGAGCAGGGGGATTAAGGCATTTGCCCAAGGTCACACAGGGTGGCCTTTGGATAGTCAAACCTGCACCCCTGAGGGTTTCAATCCAATACTCCACCACAAGGCAGCTGCTAATTGAACATCCTCACTGGCCTGTCTCACTGGACTGTCAATGACTGCCATTGAAAGGATATTGAAAGCCAAAACTCTCTTTGGATCAATACTGCAGGTCCTAATCCTGCACTGAGTTCCTGGGGAAACCAGCACTCCATGGTGGGTAGCACAGCAAAACCTGTGGTTACTCCATGGGGTTTCTTGGCAAATGTTGAGAGTAAAATGATGACAGCACTGGAGTCACCTCCAACACAGGGCCAGTAAGAGGAGTTCTCTATCAAACTCTTTTTAAAAGTAACAAAAATACTGCCCTTTCTTCCAAAGACACAATTGCTGATGAGATGCTCTCCACTACTATGCAAATGTTAATTAACATTCAGATTCTGCTCATCTACACATACACACACACTTTGGGAGAGGAGGACAGATTAGGGTTTCTTTCAGCCATGGAAAAGGAAGTTGCACGAAGGAGACATGGAAACCTGCATTTTAAAAAAAATGGTTTGTGCCACTGCCCTTTGTGAAGAAGTACCAGTAACTCCTGGAAATGCTGGTGTTCTATTCTGCTTTCTGGGCCATTTCAGGCACTGTTTCACGTGGACTAAGAGAGGGCTTGCTGGCCTTTCTTTAGCCAAGGCTCACCTGAAGAAGTCAGGAAGAAATCTGCACCTCATTGAGTCCAGCTTCTTACACCACCCTCACAGATTTTCGCTCATGATGTTTAATACCTCAAGGCTGCCAACATTCCCACCTTTCCTTCAGAACAGTAAAAACACAACCCTGAACAGCATAGGGTGTATGGCCAAGAAAGGCAGATATATGGTACATCAAAGAGCTGTTCACAGGGGGGTCAGGCACACTCTCTTTGCAATGGCAAGCAAGATACTTTCTAATAAGGTAGTCAGGCCTTCATAATTAATTCATGTGCCTGTGGATCAGCGCAGCACTGGCCTGCCTCTCCCATGAGAAACAGCCCTGGGAGACGTGGCAGTGGGTTAGGCAAAGCAGGGGTTAAGGAGTTGGATTGGGAATAGACGTGTGTCTCAGTTTGACAGTCATACGCTAACTGGGGATGGGTGAACAGATGCTCTCCGAATGCTAATGTCACTCATGGTGTTCTACTTTGGGCAGACTTTCTCCACCAGCACAAGTCATTTGGGAAACAGCTGAGCTTGGAGGAGCTGGTGGCACTCTCCCGGGGCACTGGGGCTCTGCCCAGCCGGAGCTCACCCAGGCACACAGAGCCAGGCTAAAATACTTTGCTCAAACATCATTTAAGTGCTTTAAACCAACATTGCCCCTTCCTGCCAGCCCTTGGCAAGGGGGGGGATTTCTCTAAATCACTTGGGGATGGAGCCTTAGCCATTCAGATGCTCTTGAAGGAACTAAAGAAGTACATTGGACTTGACATGTACACTGTAAAAGACATTTAGCAAGTCCTTAAACAGCATATCTGCATTGATTTAGACATCAGTTCTGTATTCAGACTGGCTCCTACTCAGACTCTACTTCTGAAGCACCTTTTGAAGCTGAAGTGTCTGTGCTATCAAAGCCGGTGCACGGTCAAGACCTTGAATAACAGGCTGCTTAGATCGAGGATGTACATGGTGCCACAGGGACCTGTGACATTGTATAATGATCATTAACGAGGCTTACTTAAATTCACTGGGAAAAAATAGATATTTATATAAATTTTGAGCAGAAGACCCTGAAATTTTAAAATCGGTTGGAGCTGTCCATTATAAATAAACAAAATAGCAGAGCTCCTCCCTAGGTCTAGCCATGTAAGAAGCAGGCAGAAGCTTGCTCACATGAGATGCTGTCAGTAACACTGATTTACACCACTGAGAATCTGTCCCAGAGATTTGACTTTTTCTGAAAAACACTTCCCGCTGTGGCAGACATAACGCCATATCAAAGGCATGTGCTGTAATACACAATAAAGATATAGCTTTCATAATTTTCAATTACACTTCCTCTGCAATGATGTTAGTGAATCTCACCCAAAAGTAAATTATTCAGTGCAGATGATATAGAAATCGTTTGATGAGTGTCACTTTTCCATTTAAAGTTTTACCAAGATCTTCTTGGATAAGGGGCTCTTTTTTAACATGACACATTTTATATTTTGTTTCTCTCCTCACCTTCATTCAGCAGGCTGTTTCAACTTTTTAATATACTTTTCTTACAAAACATTGAGTAGCCATTCAAATAGGTCTGTTCAGGGGAAGTGCTTATTCATTCAGCCAGTAATACTGATATATATGTTTTATTTAGTTTTAAGAATACTTTTTTTTTTTTTAATTTTAAGGACTTTGAAAGCTAGAGCCAAATATGAAAAGGCAACTTTCTTTCAAGGCAGGCTTGGAGGGAGAAGTATTGTGGGCTGCACTGGGAATCCTTTTCTTTCATGTAAATAAATAGTTCATTTACAAGAGCTTTTTAAATGGAAAAAACATATCCAATACACCAATACATTTAAACTCAATCATATGGTAAAATATAGAAAACTGAAAAGCTGAATTCCACAATGTTTTTATCTTTCTTTTCATGAAGTTACAGATACAGTGGAATCTCATTCCAAAAAAAAAAAAAAAATCAATGTCCCTTTAACTTCACAGGTTTTTTTCTACTCGCTGTACTTCAGAGATGTACAATAATTAATCATTTCATTTTTCAATCCACTCTTTTTTTTCTACCAAGCTATTCAGAATCCTGCCCATGTGACATGGCCAGTAAATGAAGTCCAAGTTTACTTTTATATGATGCAAACTCCTAAATTTATGTCTGGATTACTGATACATTCCTTATTACCTCAGGTATACTGGTCAAGAAACACCAGGTTTCAGTACTGTAAGGGTTGTGTCAATAATTCCTGGATGGAAATGAGTGGGTAACCCTAAATTCCAGCCATAACTATTTTTGCAAGCATGGAAGCAAGGGAAGGAGCCAGAAGAAGAAAAGGAGACTTGTACATTGTTACAGAGTGTTCAACCAACATACAAGGAAGCCTCTATATTATTATATCAAATTGGCAAAAAAAGCCCCATCTCTATCTACTGGTGGAATCATGGAATTCCACTGATGAACTCATAGATCAGGACAGACCAATAGGAGCCTTGAATAGGAAAATCAGCAGCTTGTGTCCAGCACTAAAAGGTGCAACAGCAGAGGAGACAAAAGGTGATGGAAGTCTGGACAAGAGAAATTTAGTGTGTTGATGTACAGGAGAGGCTACATCAGCCTTGATGCGAGGAGAGGTGACATTCTTCACTGTTTTTCACCTTCTGCCTTTGAGTACTGTGCTTGCCTGCATTTCCCTAACTCTTTAAAAAAGGCCTGGATCTATCTGCAGCTCATGACAGGTGACACATACCCATGCAAACCCCCAAGCTTCAGCATCTGTCACTGAACACATCCAAGGCATAGCAAAGTGTACCTGTTCGTCCTGGCATTTATCCTGCACTTGCCTCGTTTTTGCACTGCTCAGGCAATGCAGTGTGAGTCTGTTCCAGCTCCTTGTAAATAGCCCACAAACAAAGGCCAAAGGCAGTCTTTAAACCTTGTGCCTCATATATTAGTGGTATTTTTCTTGACACTCCAGTAAACCTTCTTGGAGATTAAGAATTCCCACCAGTGCACAGACACACACAAAATTTTGTCCTCTGCAGCAACAATCTGGTAACAGAGACATGCAACACTACCCAAAAAAAATTGAGTTTTCAGGAATAAAATACACCTCTGAGTTCTCTAAGTCCAACTGAACTTCTGCATATGCAATTGATGAACAGTCTTTTGGAGAAGAAACCACAAAACTTGGTGAATTACAGTTCCAGTGTATGGATCAGAACCTGTATTATGGGCTAGAACACCTGAATTACTCAGAAGTAGTTTGTAAGTGAGTGATAGAATAATCAAAGCTGTGCAAAAATCCTTATGTGAAGAGCTGGAAAAGGACTGGGATTGTTTATCTTAAAGAAAAGGGCATACAAGAGAAGTGGGTAATAGAGATCGACTAGGGCTTTCGTTCTCCCTGAGTCAGAACATAAGGGGAACATTAAAAATGGGAAATTAAAAACTGATGGTTACTCATATTTTCCCAATTTCTTCGAGTGCAGCAGAAAGTCCTTGAAACCTACAAACTTGTGAGGTTCAAGAAGAGACTGGACACCTGTACAAATTTCACTGTGCAGAGAAGTTTTAGCTCTGCTTAGCAGCCATCTGGTAAACTCAACGCATCATCATTGTAGCCATTCTTAGATTGTAAATGGCAGACCACAGAGAAAAGCAAAAATCTCATGTCTCCCTATTGTTGGGTTTTACATCACAAATGTGAGAATTCCCAGACTTCTGGGGCTCATGGGCCATCATTAAATCCACTGATGTTCCTACGGATTCCCACCCCAGCAATGGAGAACTGATAGACTTACTAGTGTTGCCATCTAACACAGATACGTCAGCTACAGATCACGTCCTCTTGCCACATAACCAGATTGACAGCCCATGCTGGGAAAGTTGGTACGAACTTTGACTAATGTTGGCGTGCTTCTTGTACAGACTTTAATTCAAATGTGCACAGTACTCAAAGAAACAAGACCGTGGCCCAAAAGACAACGGGACACCCCTTTTCACAAGCCGGCTTATCTCTCTAAGCCAGAGATCTATCAGGAACGTGATTCCTCCCTACCACAACCCCTCATCTCTGAAAGAAGATATGTAATTCCCACTCTTGATTTCCTTTCAACCTGTTTCTCTAAAACAATCTTCCCCTCAGGCAACGTGAGTCTCCAGCCTTTGTTTGGCTGAAGATGTAAATATTTGGGCACTCACAGATTTGATATATATATACATATTTGTTGGAACATTTACCACCTGCTATTCAAAGTTAAATCCATAGATTACAGAAAACAAGTTCTTTATCACTTTTTGTCTAATGTAAAATTAAAGACAGCTGAAAGCCTACAAGCTTTCTCTTGCTTGTGAGTCAGTTGTAGCATAATTACCCCTCCAAGGCTTGAATAGCAGTAAAGAGCCAAATCTCTGCAAAGGCCCATCATCCCAGCAAGAGCTTCAGGAGTTTCTCTGCTCCTGAGGACATTAAATCAGAGGTCATTAAAGCAGAGGCCACAGACTAATGAAAAATCCTCGGCTGTACTCTGTGTGAGCTCTCATCTGTCAGTGCTAACAGTTCTCTTGGCTCCTGAAGCAGGGAGACCCAGGATCTCTGGAAAGCATCATGTGCCTCCTTCTGAGACCAATGCAGATAACACTTTAGACTGTTGCATTGCACAGAGTTTTCCCAGCCTCATTCCCAAAGTTAAAAGTTGGTTTTAGTGATCTATGACATCTTTACACAGCCAAACCCTTCCTATGTGTGAGGCCAGATCTGCAAAACCTGCATTGCTTTCCCAGGGTGGCTTTTTTTCCATAAGGCACTGAAGCACTTCCAGGAACAAGGCCTACCAATTGCTATGGGCAGGTTTCTCCTTTCTCCAGGCTTTTTAGAAACTTCCTCCAACTCAAAATCAGCTGAAGCATCTGGGTGTCTGATTAGAGTCATTGCAGTGAGGTCCTGCCAACACCCAATACCAAACTAACAAAACAACACCAACCAAAAAATCAGGAGAGGTGTTTGACAGGACAATTGTGCTGTGTTCTCATGCTTATTGTTTTCAGTAGGTTTTCAGGTGGTGATCTGGGGTGGTATGAGCTGAGGAGAGGAAATTACATGGGAGCAGGACATGTATGTGTAGTGTACAGTACCTGGTACAAACAGTGCTGCAAATGCCACGTGCAAACATGTACAAACAGTGCAGCAATGCCATGACTTACAGTATCAAACTGGGCCTATTTAGGTCTATTTCACTCTGTGAGCTTTCAAAATATGCTTGAAAAAAATTACACCCCTAAAAGAGACCAGGCTTACTTTAGACATTTAAGAATTTCCCAGTCCCTTGTGACTCCTCTCAGCAAACAGGTACCAGCCTACATCCATTACTGGAATCCAGGCCTCAAGCACAAAACCAAACTGGTCACCTGGTAGCTGCTATTTTGCACTTAATTGTATATGTGGCAATATTTTGGAATATCCATCTGTGTGGTGGGGAACTTAGATAACATACACCTAACAGGACACACAGCAGCACAAGCAATATCCTCCAACCCAGAAGGTTTGGAAATCTGAGAAGCAGAAGCACTGCTGGTCATTAAACTGACTGTTATAGGAGAGGAAGGGTATGTCTCTGCTCCCTAATGAAAAGGATAGACAGATATTGAAGAGGAGTAAGTTGGACTTTAATTACTGTTTTTGATGTCTGATCTATAACTCCCTAAAAGTTTTGTACGGGAGTAATAGGGAAGCATCAGAAAATTCCATTGGGATGTAGATGAGGTCCAGTTTGCAAAAATATCCTCTTCATAAAGAAGCTCAATGCCCTCTTTTACTTGGCAAACCATCATGAATTTATGATGCATTGCATTTGGAAGGCAACACAGCGCACAGCTGAGGCAAGTTACTGAAACGCCGGGAGAGTAAAAGCAAAATGTTCTGAGAGTGAGGGTGCATATGGGGATGTATTTGAAAAAAAAATTATATCTATATAAATATACACACACATTTGCTAGAGAAAATGTATATGTATTTATAAAAAAATCTAAACTTCTCACCAGTCAAAAGTTAGAAATGATGCAAAACGCATCTGCTTTGATAAGTCTGTTATAAATCTCACAGTTTGAAGCTTTTAACTGACCCCTTCCAGTTCATGAATATTTTAAGGGAACCCAGTTTAATTTAAAACAACCCTGGATCAATATATGCATTTACTCTGGCACTGTCCAAATTTCAGGTCCTTGTATTATCAAAAATTGTATCATACATCTCCAGATCGACTCCAAATATAGGGTTCATTCAAGGCTGGAGCTCAACTTAGGGGTAAACCTAATTGTACTGAAACCTAAAAATGTCTGTATGGAACCCAGATGAGGAAGACAATTTGGTGAACTATATTTAGAGTGATCCTGTGACATAAAGCCTCTCCTATTGCCCGAAGCTGACGTTCAGGAAGTACACCCATTTCTGCATGCTGAGGAAGTCCACACCACCCAGCTTCAGAAAACCTACCCACTTGTTCCCCAGAGTACTAAGGGGGAGAGGAGATACCCACCCCACCAAGAAGGGACACCTCCAACCTCATGGGGAGCACCTCCCATGCAAAAATAATTTCAACATTCCAAAACTGCAATTGTCCCGAACATCTCTTGGAATAAGCCCCCTTGCATGACAGTGAGAACTGTAAGAGAGAGAGGCTGAGAAATGTGAAGCTGACAAATTATTCTTTGAAGGTTTTTAGTCTCTTGGAGCACTTGCATGACTTTGCAAGGCTTGCAAAAAGCAGCTATTTATAAGAATAACTACAAACATACTTTAAATATTAATGGCATTAACAACTCTCCACTGTCCCACAGATCAGTGTTCTCTGCCTTTCTTCTTCATGTCAGCGAGAGGCACTTCTTAATAACTACAGTGAAAATTAAATCCTGCCTTCCTCTAAAAGTCAATGAGAGTTTTGCTCTGAGTCATAATTTATTATGTACTTATGTTTTTTCCTTCCTAGTACAGTTCATTTTTTAAAAAAGTTCTCTTGAAAGACACTAGCATATATCCTACTGCAATAAATATGTTTTTCATTTTAGAACCTCTCTTTCCCTACATCTTCATCCACTGCAAAATTCATTTGGTGCCACTAACACAACACAGATCCTGTATTAATCCAAGGGGGACACTTCCACGGCCGTTAGATTTTGTAGCAGTGACGGTTGCCTGGCAGTCATCCTCTCACCTGGTGTCAGCTCTCGCACTGGGACACCCTTGTGAGCACAGCACCCTGCAGAGACTTCTCAAAAGCATGGACACAGATTTATAAGTGTCCACGGGAAGAGTTTCTCTCTTCTCGGGCATCATTTTGATGCTTGAAAAACATCAATTTCCCTGGGAAGGACAGCCTAAATCAGCATCCAGATGTCTTGGAAAAGAGAAAAGCTATTGGTCATTTTAAATCCAATGAATAACAGATACTGAGCCAAGACTGCATCACAACACCAACGTTTCTACCTAATCACACACACTTGTGGTGATAAAAAGACAGAAACATGGACTGATTTTGCATTTAAGGTGCATCTGTGGGGGTTTATTCTGTGCACAGATTGTATAACCAACCTCTAAGGAAATACCTGCGTAAACATCCAGCCTGTGACTTCACTAAGCTGCTCCTCGACTCTCTGGGAAGTCCAGAATAATCTTTATAGAAAGAACAAGATCAATATGTTATTGAGAAGATAAGTCAGTGTCAACTCTAATGTTTAAATATTCATCTACTTGCACCAACATCTTGCCTGTTACCGAAACAACAGGAATATTCAAAGATTAACTCTACATAAAAGACTCGGTAATTTTTTTCTCCAATTCCTTGTTTTTCTCTCGTCAGTTCTATGAACAGTTGTTAAGTAGAACAGGTTGGCATTTTTTCATCAAAACGTTACTTATTTGAAAAATGGGTCTTGGAACAAACCAAGACTTTTGCAGAAAATTTTCATTTGGGGAAATTTTTCAGCTTGTTGTCAAGAAAAGTGAAAACTGAAAAGAATTCATTTTCCAGGATACACAATAGTTCTGAATACATAATCAAAAGAGCTAAAAGAACCAGACGGTATTTGTTTTAATCCAAAGAATTTGAAGGGAGAGAATATAAAAGGACTCATATTAACTGCAAGCACATTTATGAGGAGCTTCGGAAGAGAGAAGATTTGCTTCTTCATTCAGGACTACTAGACTAACTCCAGAAAGTACCGGAGGAGAGAGGGAGGGAAGATGACTCCCTAGCACTTGCGACCCACTCAAGCCATTTCTAGCACTCAGAAGAGTCTTCCCAACATTTCTGCAGTGAAAGATCTGTTTAAAATTAGAAATAAAGAAAAAAAATTCTTGTGCAGAAGATTCAGGAGCATGTGAAATGCTTGGACAGAAAGATGCTGAAGTTCACTGAAGCTTGTGTTCTGTGTGGTGCTGCTTGGAGGCTCTAAATATAACCAACGTTTCTGCCACCAGAGGCAACAGTCCCCTGCAAAGGAGGAGAAAACTGATCTCCCAAACATCACAGTGCCCTGAGAAATCCTGCTGAAAGGCATTGACGTGGTTTCATGCAAGATGCTGAGTACATCTATCTGAGACCTGGAAAAAGTCATATATAGTGATGAGCCTAGTTCCAGAGCTAATTCCTCTGTTACAGCATAGGCACTGTGCAGCTTTATCAAAAGTAAATCAACACTTCCAACACCTTATTCAAAGGTAAGCATTGAAGTAAAGCCTGTTACCATTTCTTAGGTGGGATTTGAACATCAGAATTGGATGAATGATATAAGAGAAGCAATGGAGATAAACCACACCGTCATCAAGAGAGGCTTGTAGTGGCATAGCATAGCATTTGCCATTTTGCTATTTACCAAAAGCCTTGTTTCGATCAGGGCTGTAATTAAAGCCCTTAATCATTCTGAACAGTTTCAAGTGAATGGCTTCCCTCATGCATTAACATATCATTTATGCAATATCTGTACATGTAAGGTAGTGTCAGTCTTCCAGACACAGGAAGTAGCCTATGGAAACATAAATCTCTTTGTCGGTATTTTAATACAAATCTGAAAATGCCAGTTTACACATTTAAGAAGCTGTTACAAACTGTCGAGAAAAAAAATATGTATCTCGTGAATTAATGAGGCTTCCTAAAGACACAAAGTGTGTCTTTACACAGCAAGATACGCTGGTGAGAGGGGAGCAAATAGGGCATGGCAGAGAGCACTTGCAGCTGCAGCACGGGGTTGTGTCCCAAAGGACGTCTCCCAGGGGAGGGAATATTGTCCCCATGCCCAGCACATATTCAAGAATATCTTTGTGTATTCAAATGGGAAGGGAGTGAGGTGGGAGTTACTTGTACTCACCCATTGACAAGAGCCTTCCTGTGTTTGCTGCGGCCGATGAAGTCCTGCTGCCAGAAGCTCCACGGATGATGATGGAGTCATTTGGGGTGCAAATAAATGAAGGTTAAATCCAGGCCTTGGCATTTCTGGGTAACCTGCACTCTGCTTAGTCCCTCTCCAGTCTTCTTCATTCGCTTGGTACAATTGGGCAACAACAGCAGCGCTGGCAGCAGAGCAGGGGAAAGGGGTCAGGTAGGACAGGTGGGGAAAGGAGAGCGCTAGAGAAAGAGGAAAGAGGTGCTGAATGGAGAAGAGACAGCAGGTAGGTGAGAATCCAGCAGCAAACACTCACTGTTGTTTGAAGAATTCCAACCTGTTGTGGTGAGAAGGCATATTCTGTAGGACTGAACTGGGGCTCTCCAAGGAAGAGCATCTACTTTACTTCCCCCCTTTAAAGAATTGAAATAGTGTGGAAATTAATATATAATCAGATCCATAATTACAGCCTAAACAGTCTAAAACACACATGATATTAGGCAGGTTGGGAAAATGACACAGTTTTCCTCAGCTCCTTGTGTTTCCCCTCCCAACAACTGCTAAACTCTCTCTCTTGAAGTTCATAACTTTCTTGTTACCAGGTGCTACTGCTCCATTTTTTTCCTCCAGAAAGTTGCCAGAAATGCAACAAGAGCCTCCCAGATCTTCTTGCTCCCTAAAGGAGGGAGAAAGCCAGTCCCCTTCTAACTTTGCTCTCCAAAGGTGCAGGAATTTGACAAAATACCTTTTGCCCTAATAAGGGCACTGCTGATTTCTTGAAGAAAATGTCCCAAAATAGGTTTTGCTGAACTTCCAATAAAATATTGGCATGTTTCTGAGGAAGCACTGGTAGACTCAGTGCCATGGTGGACTTCACAGGGAAGTCCTAGCAAGGGGATGGAGTCCTCAAGCTGGGCATGTCAGAGCTTGGGCCTCTCTAAAAGCAGAAAACCATGAGGACTTGTGTCCTCACAGCATCTGGTAGGTTCAGTTTCCTTCACGTGCGGCAGCGAGCCCTGAGAGCCCCATCTCACAGTGTATTATTTCCTCTCCTGCTTCGCCCTGGAAATTTAAATGGTTCCCACCACATGTGCTCCAGTTCTGTGCTGAAACAGAAACGTAAAATGTACCTGTATGAAACACTTCGCTGACCAGCTGCCCTTGGCCTTGCACACCCACATACCTGAGACACCCGTCTCCCAGATGTCTCCCAGATGTCTTCCAGCACTCCAGGGCTGCAGGACAGGGTACAATCAGCAAGTACAGCAGGTCACTGTCCTTGGGTCACCAGGTGTCACCCACAGCACCTCTGCCTTCAGAGGTGTCACCCTAAAACATTTATTTCAGGGTGACCAATGATGGAAGGATGAGCTAAAGGTATAAAATCCCCCTTTTTCTCTCAGAGGCCACAGTAACATTCAGCCCTACTTCCATGTCAAGCTCAGGTCTGCATTTTAACATATACATCGAGGAGACTGTGTCAAAAAAAATCTAATATTATGCTTTTGAATAGAGAATTTACCTAAGTAAATAATTATTTTTAAACCCAAGATTTAAGCAGCTTTAGTATTCCACATTATGCTAATGTTTGACAATTACTAAGTGTGGGTATCAGCCAGCATTTTTTTTTTAAGTTTAATTTAAAGCAATTTGACATGGAAAGGTTATTACTTTAGTTGCCAATAAAAGCTGTACTTTTAACATAAGTGTACACCAAGCCCTAGGGTATGTGACTATTATCTTTTCTGCAATTATGTGGTGTTCTACATAAATGTTTAAAAAAAAAAAAAAACTTAGAAATATCAAAAGTACTAACTTAGCTGCGATATAAAAGTTGAATAGCAGAGCCGGGAAGCCCGTCTCCCGCAGACACAACACAGGTTGAGGTTTCCTCCTAGAGGTACCGCCGGGAACGGCGCCTCCGCCCGCACGGCACCTCACAGCATCCCCCCGCTCCGCCAGGGCCGAGTGCACGATGCTGCCCTGAACGACCTCGCTCGTCACAGATGCTGCCATTCCTCAGCTTCATCCGCATTCCCCAAAAAGCTGCTTTTTTCCCCAAAAATATTTCCTTTTTTTTTTTTCCCCACGAGTATTTCCTGTTCTTTTCTGAGATCTTCAGTGCTAAGAGGGGAAAAGTCTTTTCTCACATCCTGCTTCACAGAATCACAGTGTGGTTCTGGTTGGAAGGGACCACAGTCTGTCTTCTGGTCTAAGCTCCCTGCTACAGCAGGGTCATCCCAGAGCACGTGGCACAGAATTGTATCCAGATGGTTCTGGAATATCCCCAGTGAGAAAGACTCCACACCCTTCTGGTCTCTGTTCCAGTGCTTGGTCACTGCAAAGGATAGAAGTTCTTCCCCATGTTCAGGTGGAACTTTCTGTGCATCAGTTACTGCCCCTTGCCTCTTGTCCTATTGCTTGGCACCATCAAGAAGAGCCTGGATCCATCCTCTGGTACCCTCCCTTCAGATACTTACACACACTGATATACACAAATCTGTGAGCATTGCTTTCCCCTCACAAATGGAAATTGCATCTTCCACTTGCTTTAGGGTGGTGTCTCCAGAAGAGACTCCATGGCTGTATCAATGAGGCTCCCTCTCAGCACAAGGCAGCATGCAGGGACCCCCACACCCAGGGAGTAGCCACCTCAAAGATCCCAACCCAAATGCCAAGTTTGGTCCTTATCAGACTGAAGCACCACAGCACAGGCACAGCCCTGCCCTTGAGTGGAAATCACTCATTTCCCTCAGAAAATTACATTTGAGACCATGAAGAGCCACAGTGCCATTGCTGGAGCTCCCAGATGGATGAACCCCTGGGTTCAAGGCCAGGATGGATGGGGCTTTGAGTAACCTGGTGTAGGGGAAGGCATGGCAGGGGAGTTAGAACTAGATCATCTTTAAGGTCCCTTCCAACACAAACCCTTTTATGATTCAACAGGAGTGTGGAGGAGAGAGATGAAAGTGTGTCCTTAGGAGGAGACAGGCCAGCTCACACATGCAGGGGGAGAGACGCTTCCCTCCTGACACCTGCTCTCCTCCAGGATCTGTTTCTTTGGCCAAAGGGAGGATGCCATGAAAGCCAAAAGTGCTGGGGAGTATCGGCCCATCATCCCAGGGACCTGGCAGCAAGTGCTCTATTCCCTTGGGCTGCTTAGTCCCGAGTCCCTCCTGTGTAATGAAGGGAGAGATGGCCCCTTCCATCAGCCTCTCTGGGCCAGCATGGGGCAGAGCCAGGGCCAACGTGGGCACGTGGCAATGTCTTCAAACACATCAGCCTGTGCAGGTAAACTCACTCCTCTGCTCTGCCCGCTCAGCCCTTCAAAGGCAGAGCCTTGGGGCAAACAGAATGGGGTGAGACACACTCTAGTCCAAACACCAGAGGCTGCTTACTTGGGAGATAATTTTGATATATGAGGTTGGTTTTTTTAAGTCTAGGTGTTTTTTTTCTGTCTGGGTTTTGTTTTTAACTTGAAGCTTGTGGAAGTCACAGCATGACCCTTGCTGGCTGAAAGGATTCTTCTCAAAACCAGTCGGCACCAGAGCAATGAACTTCAGCTTCCTGCAATGCCCTGCCAGCGCCTTTTGGTGCTGAACTGCAACCATCTCCAGACAGGGAATGGGAATTCAGCCTCAGTAGTCTGTTCAGCCCCAGCAGTCTGTTGAGTCCTTTGTCTTTCTACTGAGAAAGTGAAAACACTGGTCACAGTTCCTGTGCCAACTGCAGTTTGTGTTTCAAATTAACTAAAGTTCATTATTTTACACTTTAGGTAGGAGTTGCAACAAACTGTTCACCAGCAGTCCAAACAATAGTATACAAGCCCCTCTAGGATCCCTTGAAAGAGCTCCAGATGAGTTCACCAATGTTTGCACATTAACCTCTGGGTGAAAAGCCAGCCAGAGGGATGTGAGAACTCCACCGAGCCCTCCAGAGCATGACACAAAATGATGCAAGTGTGGGAGCTAGGAGAGAAAAGGTTTTGTGAGCCCAGAAAAAATAATAAAATGTTTAAATCCTTAATTGTTTTTCTTGAAGATTTATCCAAAATCGAGCTCTCCTTAAGCCTGTGAGTTTGCAGAGCATTGTCAATAAATTAGATCATGCACACAAGGCAAGGATTTCAAGCCAAAAAGCTCTAGCCCTGAGTCGCTTAACAGCAACATTCCCCAGAAAAAACGGCTCGAGATGAAACATGAGATACGTATTAATTATCAATGGTCTAATAGAAAATTTAATGAAGACAAGTATCTTCTTGCACTTTATCCACGATAACGATGATAGTACGTCAGCGAGGCGCATACCTTAGAACGTGGCAGTGAATGTCAAGTCTGAAGCCATTATAGCAATTCACCACAATAATGGCCAGCCAATGCATGGGCTCGTAGCACTTAATCAAAGTAATGACATCCATCCACAATTATTTATGTTATGGTAACAAAGAGCTGCCAAATGCAAAACAAATGACACGAGGATTTGCAAGTGAATTTCTTCCCGTAAATTCTCCTTAGGTTATGCTTAAGGGCCCTCAGGATGGAAGTCTGTGTATATCCAGACTGATATCAAAGCAGTGGGGTTGTTGTGCCACATTTTATTGCCTATAAGCAATGAACCCAACACTATCACCAAAATGAGGTCTTCAGCCAACACAACTGTATCAATATCATCTGAGCTGGCCTTGATTTACACTCAAGTCTCGTCTTCAGAATTTTACAGCAGGAAAAAAATTATATGGAAGACAACCTTTGCTTACATCTGTCTATCAAGAAAAACAAAGACCCAGTTGTATTAACACTTAAACATGCGTTTAACTTAAAGTATATGAGCAGTCCCCACTTACCTCAATGGGCTTTGGATTACAGCCATTATAATTACCGACCCTGATTCTCTATTAAGAGCAGTACGGTTCTTTCAGGGGCATTTATGTGGGTGTTTGTATAAAAACACTGTCAAAAACTAAAGAACACCAGTAAATATAAAATGGCAATGTTCAGGTTCAAATGTAATGAACTAATTTATTTTTTTTAACACTACATCCAACTGTTTTTCACCACGCACAGATGTCACTGGAACAACTTGAATACAAAAAAAATTGCCTAAGAACAATAAACTACACAGACCAGCTAATATTGATTGCTTTAAAAATGCCCCCCGTTAAACTAAATAATAGCCAAATCTCACTGCAGTAAATGTGCCTTTATATCATTAAATACTAATTTAACAGAAGTGTGACTGCATAGTGAAAAACATGAAAATGCTGGAACTGAAAGATTGCCTTTTTTTCCCTCTGCATTATACAAGTCTCCAAATTAACACCCAAAAGAAGAAAACAATAATTTCATATTAGATGGCTACTTAGTCACACAAGCCAAAGCTGGGCCTAGGCTAAACTCTAATACGCACTTTCCAAAGTGACCTGTGTGTCTCTGAGAGGGGAGGCTGGAGGATGCCCCTCACCACAGGCTCTGTCCGCCCTCGATGACCAGATTGTGGCCTGTCATGTAGTCAGAGGCTTCAGAGGCGAGGTAGACGACGGCAGCCTGCAGGTCGGTGGTCTGAGCCAGCCTCCCGGCGGGAATGTCGCCCATCCAGCGCTGCAGCAGCGGCCGCAGCTCCTTGGAGCGGATGAGCGGAGTGTCCACGATGCCCCTGCAAGGAGCGCACGCACCAAGAGTTTAGGAAGAAGAAAAGGCAGCACTTAGAGGTGTTTGAGATGTTAATTCAGAAGGAAAACTGTGGCATAACACAAAGGAGATGAGATGAGCACATCAGACCTGCTCTGCCTCTGCTGAAAGTCATGATGCAAACTTTCCTATCATTGCCTTTCACTGCTGAGGGGCAGCTTAGAGGTGTCCTTTAAAGTAAGTGCACAGGTACTATCTGCTTAGCTAATAGCAGAAGCCCCTTACTTTAAGGTCACCGGTTTAATCTTTTTTTCTAGAAAACAAGCATGGCATCGGAACCGAAAGCATCTTGAGTAGGGTCTGTCACGGCTCTTGGGAACCGTCGTCCCTCTACTAATTTCTCTTCTCATCACTCTGTAGCATAATGTCACACAGCGTTTGTGTACAGCCCAGAAACTGAAAACAGACCAACTTTCCATATGTCAAAAAATGAGGGAAACAAAAGCCAGCACCCTTCCGGGCACCAGACCCTCTCCACACAAAGAAGGAGAGGCAGGGATAAGCACAGCACAACCAGTGTGATCCCCTTAAACCAACACCCCAACAAATCACACTGATTTACCTGTTTTGCCTCTTTTACATCAATGAGTGACTCCACCACGTATTAAAACTCTGCTGAGTTCATTTTTTTCAGGTGCCCTAAAAATGAGTGATGCTGCAGGAAGCACAATGCAGGGCGAACATTTGGCTGGTTTTTCTGACTTTAACTGCGACTGATTTGTCATACTCCTCCTTAACAACATATTTGTATTTTGCAAAATGTATAATTTTTTCAGCCCCTGAACAAATATATTTACATAACTGTGTCTAACGAGAAATTACATTTAACTTCTCAGAAATGACAATAACTAAAACCTGAACTGCCAATTCCACTTCATTAGTGTGGTAGAAATGCATTCCAAATGTTAATAAAAATTCCAACATGCTGATAAATTAGCGCTTCTAAGGAGCATGTGACACCTTGGTTAACATATTCAACCTCAATTATATTTCTCTTCAGCACCCTGTTATCTGGAACCTTTGCTGGCAATCAGAGGTGCTGTTTTTCAGCGGCCAATTTTCTAGATAATGTAGCTTATCAACACTGTGGGTAAACTTGCCAATGAAATCAGGCTGCACTGAACCACACACACGCTAATTGCATCTCTTTTTTATGCATATTTACAGACTGTCACTTCAAAGAAATCAGTGGCCCATTGAGGCAGCCAGTTAGCTGGAAGAATTGCCTCTTGCAAATGAAAATTAGCAAACAAGCTAGTGATAAATATGAAATGAACAAAGTATAAAAATACCCGTTTTGTTCTGAAACTTCATTGGCATCCCAATTTAGACTTCCAAGGAAATAATTTTTTGAGACAGACTGGATTCTGGGTATGAGATCTACCTTTTGTTTTAAATGAAGGCTGAAATCTCCTATTTACTCTGTTACGAAGTGGAACTAATTCAGATTTTCCCCCAAACATTTCTGTTTGCACTAATCAGGCAGGATTTAAATATCAGCTTTATTTTTTATTGTAATTGTCAGTAAAGAGCAGAACAGTTCAGAAACACTGAGCAATGCAGCTTGTTTAAGTTCTGGCAACGTAACAAAACCAAGCACATTCCAGTATAGAACTGTGGACTTATTTCCTTTAAGCACAGCCTCCTGCTCTCCCTCCTTGCTTTTCCAAACTCCTCGAGAACTGGTTTTCTTCAGAGAGAAACGTGCTTTGAGCAGCGGACATGAAATATATTGGACTCCTTTTCCATACGTGCCTCTCACTGTGCTTACAAAACCATCCCCATCATCATCATTCTGGCTTTACAGTATCAGAGACCAGAATAAGATCCATATGATTTTGGGGTTGGTTTTTTTCCATTTACAGATATATTTTAACCCCAAGGGAATGCAGATTAGGGAGTAAGACACAGTCCTCCAGCACAACAGATTTTGCTAAAAAGAGGACATTTTTCAATCTGTTCAGAAAAATGATCTTTGGTCTGATCACTGCAGCCTGCGAATTGCTGCATTGTGGCTGCCGCTGGACCTTTCTTTATGTTCACTTCAAGAAGCAAAAATTTAGATGTGTAACCAAACTTCATCACAAATTTTTATTATAGAAATGAGAAAAAAATATAGCGCAAAACTTAAAAGTTGCAAACACACATACTGATGGCACTATAAATATTAGGCATGTCATTGATACTACACATCTTCTGGGAAAGCTTTGGTGCCAAGTTGGGCAATTTAATGTTGTCGAACCCTTTTAGGCAGATTTTAGTTGGCTTCTAACCAGTTCCAGCAAAGACAACTGCCAATGCATTAATTCCCTACCTCATCTCGTATGCAGTGCTGAGCCTATCAGTACTTTCTGTTGCACGTCAATGTAATATCAAACTGCTGGTTCCTTAACATTAGATATGAGCATCAATATTTCATTATTGATACACAGGACAATTTGAGACATTAAGGGAAAAAAAAAGACCGCCAAAAAAAAAAAAAACAATTGCCTAAAACATTTCCACTTCGAGAGACACATTAGGAAAAATATCACTTACCAGATACTTAACTGGAATTGTTACGTGCACTCAATCCCCAAATGAGAGCAAAAAAAGATTCCATCTGTGTGTAACTTGATTTCTTTCAGATGAGTTATTAATTTGAATGAGTTAAGTACACTCCACTTAATCAGGAAGTGTTTAATCACAAGATCCACTTAATTGGGACATCTCCCAAGGAATTAAGATTTAAGTCCAAAGATACTTACCAGCAACGACTGCTGCTTAATGGGGATAGTAATGCTGCCTAATTGGGATGCCTTCAGGTGATGCTGGGGTGCTCCTTCTCCTGCCAGCTCTGTCTCTCCGTCCCCCCTGATGGGGTGTACCCAAAACCTGCAGTGATCCTGCCCTACCTGCTCTCTGACTGCTCATACCCACCATGCTACAAGACTGCTACAGCATCGTTCAGCTGCCTTCATGCTGCCCCAGAGGAGCAGGGCAGGACACAGGGCACACAAACCCTCTTTGCCCATGGCACCTCCAACCCAAATCCCTGCAGCCCATCAGTGGGGAACATGGCTCATCCCTCAGGACTGCTGAGTTTCACTGGGTTTCCAACAAGCTGGCCTGGCTGCAAGTCGACCTCAAGATCAACTTCCAGCTGCCCATCTGGAAGGTCATCACATTATGGCATTTTATGTCTTGCAAATCAAGAAAGAAGCAGCAATTACCCACAAAAAATAGACACTGATTCAGTGTAATGGCTGAAAAATGAAGTGTTCCAATGCTGCACTTGCCAAAAACCAGACACCCTCCAAAGTCCCCTCCTCCATCACACTCAACACACTTCACATGTGCTGGGAGACTAAAACACGTGGGGGCAGCTGAGCAGCAGCCAGCAGTCAGTGCTCTGTAAAGGTCCCTATTCACAGCCATGTTCCCTCTGCAGCCTGACCCTCACATCCCTTCCAGAAAGACTCCAGCACCTTAGTAATTTTGTTGGCATCAGCTGTTCAGCAGGTTACAGGCAATGGCACTGGATGGGCAGAAGGACTGAACACAGTTTCCACGATAGCAACAGGATAAGTCAGCCAAAACATCCAGGGAGTCTCATCCACCTTCTCCTCAGGCTTGCTTGGCTAACAAGAGAAGCCTGAATCTTCAATTTTATAAATGCAATAAATCATCCTAAGAACTCTGCCATAACATTTTATGCATTGCTAACTTTTATGCATTGCTCTGCATAAGTTTTATGCACTCATTAAGAAATTAAGTTGATAAAAAGTGACCAGATAGGAAGAGGGGGAAAAGGCCAGAAGGTTTGCATGGTGAAATAATGTCTAAAGCCAGACTGGAGCATTTGGACCTTCAGACAGAGAGCCTTGAAACATTACTGCAATCGTGAGTGGGAGGGGCAAAGTACTTAAGGACACAGATTCTATTTTACTTATCCAGAGATGATCTTGGGATACCATCATGCCCTATATCTACATCTGTGTTCCTCATGCTCCTCAAAATCCTCTCCCATTATAAGATGACTATGTGCTAGGTTGGACATCCATGTTCAGCAAGACTTGTGCTTTTGGAAGATGTTTCAACTACAATGGCATTGACACATGTGCTATTGCCCTGTGGCTCCTGCCCAGCGTTGGGTACCCAGATCAAGTGGGTTGAAGATGTCCCTGTGCCTTGGTGAGTCACGTCAAGAGACAATGACACTGGTAGGGTCCACAGTTCTGGGAATGGGTCCAAATCTGCACTGAAATGCAGTTTCACATCTCACATGGGTAGAAAGGTAAACATGAGTAGTTATTCACTCTGAAGTATATGTGGCTCTTGCTCATGGTGATGAGGTATCTGAGCTCTATGAACCACTACAGGCTCCTTCCTCTGAACGCTGCTCAGAGCTCCCCAGGACAGCCCTGTCATGAGGGGCTCAGTCAGAACTTTGAATTACCAGGAGGAAAACTGTCCAGCTCTGGGGTGGATCAGTCCAGGTTCCCAGCTGCATTAGGGGAAACTGCTCTGTCCAGAACAGGGGACCTCAGAGTCAGCAAAACATTTGTCCTCTGTGTACCCTGCCTGGCTATTCCTCCACAAAGAAACACCCCTTCCTGTTGTAGGATTTTGAGCTCAGAGCTAGAGTTTAAGACAGGTAGGGATGATCAAAAATGCAACCCTGTTTTGGTTTGAAAAGTAGAAAGAGAAACATGATTATTTTTTCTCCATGCTCTCACAACTGCCTCCAGAGACATAACTTCTTCAAGTATGAGTGTATGCTCCCAAATCGTACAAAACAAGGCATTTTGATATTTGGTATCTATTTTTTTAATTTATGTAAGCCCCCTCAAAATGGGTAATTCCTCCTCTAAGAGCCTTCTCATCTGTAATTGCTGTGAATGTGGCTCTACTATCCCACTTCTGTTGGTACAGATTACCTGTGTGTTTTCAGATACAATTCCTGCCAGGTCCTGCTGAGCTTCCCTAATCCCTTCATCTCCTCCGGCTCCCGAAAGCCAGTGTAAATTCACTAGCACTAGTTGTGGGAACACTATAACAGTGCTGCTAGCATTGGCATGGGGAAAATCCCATTAGGAAGTAAGATGCTGTTGAAAGAATCTGTGGATCACATGGAGTGATGGCTGGAGTCACTGGTATAATTAGTAATAAATAATCATAAGGAAGACAGCTAGCACAAGCGAGGGGAGAGCAGACCAGCAGTAAAAACAGAAGCACTTGCCGTTGAGCTCTGTGCTTTTATTTTTTTTTTTACTCCACTTTATGGATTAAAATATGTAATTTGTTTTCCCTAATTTGATGTACATTATTATCTTCATTATTACAATTTAACTCCTGGGTTAAAATCCTGCCCTTCTTACTTAGTCTGATTGACTTCAATGGTCTATGGAATTTGACCGCTTCCAATTAACGCTACCCACTTGGGTTTCTGCTCAGCACTATCATGCACTGTTAATTGTTTAATAAAATGACTGGGTTGGGTATGTGTGTGAGAAACAGGAAGACACGAAGTATGTCTAGTAAGAAAACTTTCCTTTGTGAATAAATACCATAAAACACAGAGCTTGAAGTCTCTAAAAATAAGGAAAGTTTAATTTGTAATAAACACATACATATGTACAAAACTACACCTGTCCTTCTGTGATTGTCAGAGTTGAACAGTAGCTCAATTACAGCAATACAATGTAGCTTTTAAAGCACCTATATATTTGCCTTAAGTGAAAAGGGGAAAGAAGTATTGTCTATTAAGTGTCAAAAACCTTTTCTTTAACCACAGAAGGCTTGGGCAGACTAAGGAAATATTTCATCTAGAAGAGAAATGCTAAAAACTACCCTTCACATTATTGGAAAACCTATTATCAAATGCTAAAACCTCTCCTTAAATCCCTGAGTATACACAGCAACAGAGCAGGCTTGGTTCTAAGTATTTAAACCTTTGTTAAGGAAAAGACAACATAAAAAGGGATGCAATCCACCTGCTAATTAGAAACTTTATTTGCTGAGATAGTGTTCATATGAGCTTTGTGGAACATTTCATTCCCTTTGTAGCTCCAGAATGAGGCTGTGTTTTACTTACGGGGAAATGCAGTTGACTTTTACTCCTCTGTCAACCCACTCGGTTCCCAACGTCTGTGTTAATTTTACGACCCCGGCTTTGGAGACGTTGTACGCCAACTGCTTTTGTGGGTGTGGGACTGCAAGGGGTTCAGAAAGAGAAAATCATTTATTCTTCCCAAATTAAGACAGCTCAGGCGCTACACAGACAATTGCCTGCATTGAGATGAACTATTTGACATTTTTCCCCGTTGGTAGGTAGGGAAGAGCAAGAATTTAGCCACTCACAACACAAAACTCTAAATATGTATTTTGCCATCTAAAATTTGTGCCTCAGCAACTGGGCTACTGAAAAAAAATCACAAAAATAGAAATAAATAAAGAAATATAAAAGGTCCCATTTTGGGGCAAAGCCAAACCCAATGTATTAAACATAGATATGCAATACCTGGCTGCTCCCAAGAAAGATCAATAATCATACACATTCATATATTATACACATATATATGTTTATATACTTGTGCACTGTAATACTAATATAGTATCATATAATGATAATATATTATATAATTAATACTATATTATGTGTCCTGTCTGTTATAATATACAAATATTATTTATTTTTTATATAGTACATTATATGGTATGATATAATGTAATGCAACATATTAAATTGTTTGATATGACATTATACTATATAATATGATATAAGTGCATAATAGATTTTATATAACATATTATATATAGCCTCTCGGAACAAATTATTCTCCCTAATTTTTAAATTATCCATAGTCTGAAGCAAATACATCACATTATCTAACTGGTGTTTGTGTGGATGTGATCACAGGTGCATCCCAAAAATTCAGAACACCCACCACTTTCAAAATCTGAAGCTTTTGAAAATGTTTCAGAGGTGTCACATGTCAGTCAGAGACAGAAAATGATCGGCTTGCTAATTGCAATGTTCAAGGTTGCTAGTGCTGTGTGCTCGCTGGCTCTGCCCCTCACCAGCTCCCTGAAAGCTACTTAAGGATAAATCCCCAGTGGGTGTAAAGTGCTTTAAACCCATGGGAGTCAAACCAAGTCAGCCCAGCTGTTGGGATTTACACTCACAAAGTGTCTCTCCTTGGACTTTTTTGGCTGCCATTAGGACTTCATTAAACAAATCCAGTGCAAAGCACCAATCCATAATTAGCTCCATATCAGTGCTAAGTGTCACTGAGTTGCTGACTCTCATGGAGGGAGAGAGGGGAAAATCAGGGCTAAAAATCAGTAGTCACAAAGGCAGGCAATTCCAGCCTGTGGGGTTGGATAATACTGAACCCTGGAAGAAAGGTAATCATTGGGATTGTGTAAGGTTCAGCAGGCAAACCCCAACTCACAGCATAAAAGCACACAAGCAGCACTGGTAGATGGCATTAAATTGGTCTTAATAAACTAAGTTGATGCATCAGCTCTAGATCACTCCCACCCATGGCATCCCAACACACCCACTTGCTTTTATTGACTAAAACTATTGGGTTTGCATATGTCAATGTAAAGGGTGGAAAGAAGATGATAACTGAGTTATGTGAACTCTGGAAGAGCCTAAAGCCCTGCTGCAAATTACTGAGCATGTGAATAAGGACCTTTGCCTTCAACATAGATGTTTGTGAATAGATTTAAAGCACACGTGATGGGAGCAATAATTAGTGTTTTGGTTTTTTCTGCATGTGCTGAAGGTTTGCTCAGAATTCAGAGGCGTTTTCCTTGCTACAAAGAGCATTACACACCATGGCCCTCCTCTGCCAGCATTTATTCTGTGTTCCTTTTTTGTTCAATATGAAATACTTTGCATTTTGACCAGCAGAACTGCTTTACCCTCCGTGTGTGCCTGTTGCCCCCTGACACATGTGGGGGCTCTCAAAAAGATGTGGAATGTAATTTCTTGATTAATTGCCATGCACCAGCTCCAAGTTACATACAACTTCGGTAGTTAACCTTGTAACCTCCCAAAAGCAGTTCTTTGCTAAACTTTCCAAACATGTCTCTCTGTGATAAATCATTTGGTGTTTGCTAAGAGGATGGGAGTTCTGGCACCAGCTCTGCATGTGGGTGAGAACAAGTTGCTGCAAGCTATGAGAACCAGCTTCTGATATGGGGTGGGTGCTGACACAGGATTTTCAGGAGTCCTTCCTTGTAAATGCTTTTGTCTTTGTAAGAATATCTAAGCAAGGTAACTCCTCCTTCTGAGACACTTGGCCCCTCTCTATTAGAAAAGCTGAAGAAGAAGCCAACAGGTGCTGCAAGGCTCTGGCACTGGATGGGCTTTCTGCAGCTCAGCACCCTGCACCGCCTCCTCTCCCCTTACCTACAGCGGTCTCTTACAGACAGAAGAGCAAATCTGCAACCCTTCAAACTCATACAAAACAGGGCTAGAGCTTGTGAATGAAGCTATGCCTCCAGCAGTGTCACCAAAAAAATCTGAATGGTTAAGGCTTCTGGGAAGTGAGGGCACACACTCCTGTTCAAGACTGAGATGACAGGAGGACCCAGATATAATTCTGCCAACATCAGCTGCATTACGTTTTAAACACCTGTGTCCTGGTTTGGGCTGGGATAGAGTTAATCTTCTTCCCAGTAGCTGCAAATTTTTGGATTTAGGGTGGGAATGATGTTGATAACACACTGATGGTTTAGTTGTTGCTCTAAATCAAGGCCTTTTCAGTTCTTGTGCTGCCCTGCCAGCGAGGAGGTTGGGGGGTGGTACAAGAAACTGGGAGGGGACACAGCCAGGATGACTGACTCCAGCTGGCCAGAGGGATATTCCAGATCATATGGCATCATGCTGAACAACAAAATTAGGGGGAGTTGGCTGGGGAGACTGACTGGGTATTGGTCAGTGGGCAGTGAGAAACTGCATTGTGCATCACCTGTTTTGCATATTCTTTTATCCTTATTATTATTTTCCCTTCCTTTTCTGTCCTAATAGACCACCTTTATCTCAACCCACAGGTTTTAACTCTTTTCCCAGATTATCTCCCCCATCCTACGGGGGAGCAAGCAAAGGGCTGTGGGGTGTAAACCACAACAACCTGACGCTCTGGTTTTGCAACCTCGTTCAGCGCATCAGGCTCCCAGACTGACCTTGAAGCAGCTACGTAATGCTAATGAGAGGTGCACACAGACAGAGCAGAGCAGACCACTTACCACCAAAGATATTCACTGTAAAAATCACAGCTCTGAGTTACACCTGTGTGAACCGCCGAGCTGCAGCAGCCTCACCGCCGCTGCTGGAGCGTACGCCTGGAATAACTCCAGTGAAATACCAGAATCAAAATGCACATATGCAAAATGTATGCGGCTCATCTTCAATTAATTAAAACTGATTCTGAGCAGTGAATCTGGAAAAATCACAAACAAAAACCTCCTTATCCTGCTAAGTGTCTCCTCATTTTCCTGTATCTCTGAGGAAGGACTCAACCTACAACAACAACAAAAAAAATATCCCCTAACTATTTCTAGAAACATTTCATACTATGCCAGTTGGCCAACATACTTAAATAACCAACCAACCAACATATTTATTTAACATTCAGCAGATGGACATGATATGAACATCGTGGTTTTCAGTTGTAGTTTCATAACTACTAGATTTTTTCAATGCCAAGATTCAAACAGGTTCAGAAGGTAAACACATCTCTTCGTCTCTTAACTTTTGGCCTAGCACACATTGACTTTTACTGACATTTAAATGCATCTTGGGATGACCCTTCCAGGCTGCTCTCAGGGCTGCTTTCCAACATTCATTCCTGTTCCAGACCAGTACTCCCTCAAATGTGATCCCCAGGTGAATCTCTGGGCTTGGCTCACCAGCCAAGGAGATGCAGTCCCAAAATGGGGCTGGGATGGATGCAGTGGTGGAATGGCATCACCTTCCAGCTCAGCAGAGCTGTGCCAAGGCCCGACAGAAAAGTTGGAAAAAGCCTCTTCTTAAGCAGTGGAGACCATTGCTGGGCTGCAGTGAGACTGGGAGCAGTGTGCCAAACCAACTGATCCCTAGTTGGTGCCAATTCCCAGAGCTTCCTAACTTTCTCCAGAGTGGAATACCTCCCAGGAAATTTTGCTTGGTGATAGTGATGTGGATGGTGACAGCCAAGCACAGACCAGAGCCCGACTGCACAGTGCAGAGCAGGAAAGCCTGGTGTATTTGAAATTTAAAACCCTACATTCTTTTCAAAACTACTTTTCTTTGTGAGATTTTGTAACTTTACAAAGCTGGGGCAGAGGGATGGTGCCTGTGTTTAAGCAAAAGTAAAACAGCTGGTAAAGACACTTGAAAAAATATTAACAACAACATTGTAAATGGATTTTTGAAGAAACATTTAAAGTTACTGCGCAATAAACTGAGCAGAATGTCATAGAATGTCAAACTGGGCACAGTAAAAATAAACGTTATTCCAAAGGAAAATATAAAGACTGCATACTTATGTAACATTCAGCAGATGGACATGATATTAATACAGGGGTTTTCAGTTGTACTTTTATAGCTACTAGATTTTCTTGCCTAACTTGGCAACCCAAGGCACCATTTGATTTTTGGATTTGGACAATACTGCAACAGATGTCCAGACCAATAAAATAAATTCCTAAAGGGCTATGCTTAATTCGTGTAATTGATCAATTTTTGTTACATGGGCTTCAGCTCACCAGCATGTAACTGCCTTCCAGATTAGCTCAGCAGTAGGGATTTCATTCCATATGTTACAATGGTTTATTGGTGCTTTTGATGACACTGCTGATTCAGCAGCGCTGGTGCAGGCACCTGTTGGTAACAGCAAGTTATAAAACCCGTGGGTACTGGGGCAAAAACTGGCACTAAATCTTTTGGGTGCCTTTTAAACACCTCGGGGGCTCGGCTTCCCACACATCAAGGAGTTTGCCTGGAACAGTAGGGAGGATTACCAGCACCTTTCCCATGCCATCCATGCAATGGAGTCACAGAAGGTGATTCCACCTCTTCTATAAAAAGTAATAAGTGCTCTAAAACATTGAGGACAGATAAATGTTGAAAAATGATATCAATAAAAATTTTGTAGTACATTTCCTCTAATACGAAATGTCAGTGATTTACTCCTTCCCAATACAGGTTTAATTGATTCAAATAGCATCGGTAGTAATTAAAATATGGATTCTGAAGCACAACTGTTAGCTCTCATCACTCACCTATTAAACTTGCCATAGATGCTGTGTTAATTATCTTCCCATATCCTTGATTCAGCATAATGCAGCCTGCAGCCTGTGACAGAAATTAAAGGAAAGACCAGTGACCCTTTCTGTGATTGTGCTAATAATGACATGATAATAAATTAGTCTTCACTTTTCAGAAGAGTTGATGTGCTAACACATTTTTTTTAAGCACTTGATCTAAAAACTTAGTATAAAAATGGCTGATGCAGGAAAAATCCCTTTGCCATTTCACACCTCTTTGCTCTTGGCAATATTTTTTCAAAATAATCAGTAATTTTGGGACTGCCTCCACAAAGCTTTTTGGTTTTCAGGATGTGTCAAATAATGACCCTTCAAAAAATTTTGGCCATTCTCAAATGCATGGGTTTGGGCAGGTAAGTACCAGCTGCTTTTGGAAATATTGACCAAAATCTGTAATTGAAATCTGCAAGTCTTTCCTTAACTCCAGCCAAACTAGGACCAATTTTATTAGGATAATTAGTAATAAAGTGTTATTAAGTCTTGATCAAGTAAGTACTTAAAAAATTATTACCCATCTGCAAAACCAAACAGTGCAGCATATCACACTTACTTGACAGCACAAAAATAATCCTCGCAAATTAACATTAAAAGTTTTGTCCCATTCCTCTAGAGAAGTCTCTTCACTTGCAGAGTTCAGATTGATTCCTGCATTGTTGCACGCGATGTGAACCGTTCCCCAGCGAGCCACAATTGCATCCACCATCCTTTGCACATCCTCGGGCTTGCTTACATCCACTGCCAGGGCAAGGCTTTTAATCCCTGTGTTAACATCAGAGCGATGGAGTCAGCACAGGAATTTGCATGGAAAGAAAAAAAAAATCTATTTTATGACTATTTATCAATGCATATATAGAGACATTTTATATATAGATGTATTTTTTATATATAAATGTATTGCCTACAAATTCCACCTTCATTCACTGCTGCACAAATTGTAGCAAAGCGTGAGTTTGTTACTGCAATAGTGTTATTATAAAGTTGCTGACTGGTGCGAGGTTTGCCTGTTGGAGACCAACCTAAAGCCCAGGTGCGGGAGCGAAGGCTGCCACTCCAGCAGGACGAAGCTTGGAACACTGCACCATCTTCTGTCCAAACCCTCAACTGCAGCTTTCCCATCCATCAGCAGCTCTACAGATGCTTTTTTTATGCCATGTCCCCCTGAGATGCTCCAGAAATCAAATTAATTTGTCCCAGAAGTGCTCTCTGGATGAACTACAGCATCCAGACAGCTGGAAGCCTCAGACAAAACCAAACCAGTTTTAGGTGGGAGAGCTAACTGGGAATACCTTCAGGTGCATAGGTATGGTAGTCACATTGCCTGGCCTTATTTATTGCAAATCACACTGCCAGAATAGTGCAAACAGTCAGAAGTTAAGAGATTTACCAGATTTGAAACATGCCATAGTGATTTTTTCCTCAAAAAATCCAGCTGTTGACTTTTGCACCAGTGCTGATCCATAAACAATTTCATTTAATTTATTTTAAAAATCAGCTTTATATACCCTTGTTATTAAACAACATAAACAGCCTGCTGAGGCATCTGATGTGAATGGGATTATACCCATCCAGAAAGCCAAACAAGGCTACACCAGTAAGGGCTGTGGTGAAATGGGTTTAACTCAGGAGGAGGGAGGCAGCCACTGGCAGACCTCTTATTTTATCGCAGGTTTTATGCTAAATACGCTGAAAGAATAAGAATAGCCAGACAGCCCCCGTTGCTCCTCCTAATTGTTATCTAGATGTGTAACGCACAGGGAGTTGCTGCAATCTTTCTTTCTCAATTTACAGACAAAACGGGTGCAAGCGTGTTACTAATGGTAACAGAGAGACTCTTCACCTGCCCTCCAACTCTCACCCCATTTACGACTTCATCTTATAAGATAGTTCATAAAAACAAGACAAAAGGTGCCACGCGTGAGTGTCTGGCGAAGAAGCAGTGAAGACACACTCACTTCAAACCAGAGTCCCACATTTGACCTTAATCAATTCAGCTGATGTCCCTGCACTCAGACAGAGAGGGGAAACAACCCACTTTCTGTCTCTCCACTGTCTCCCCAAACAACCTATTAAAAATAATAAATAAACTGTGGAAAAATAGCTTCAACTCTATAGACAGAGCCAGAGATAAGAAACAGAACACATGACTGTGTTGCTGCATGCACGACAGAGCCAGTGCCTCTCCACAGTCCTCAGTCTGGTTTGTGATGCTTGTGGAGGCAGTTTTGTGATGAGAGGGGCAGGAGTGGAGCCCAGTTGCTCTGTGGTGCAGAGACACCAATATGTCAAATCCACCCTAGGTGCCCTTCTGCAGGGGACATGTACACGTCCCCCTGCCACAGGACTCATCTCTGGTCTCTCGGTATAAATGGAAGTAACACCTTGCATATAGACAGGAAGATCAGGAGTGACATTGCACAAGACATTTGCATAGTTTACAGTGAAAATGCACATTTTAAAAATCCCATCAGACTAATTCTTCCCTTAGGGTAGAGGCAGCGATTCCCCCTGAAGACAGAGGTGTGTGTTGTGGAAGGTAACCCTTAGGATTTTTTGGTTGTGTTTCATCATTTTTGGTTCTCCTGTCAGGTTCCATTAGCAACTGTTGAAAAAGGTATTCACACAGGATCTCTAAACAAAGACCCCTGTAGCCAAGGGACATACACCCGAGCTGTCTAACAAAGCTAAAACTGAGATCACAGAGGTTCTGATGTTTAAAACTCATCATGAAATGATGGCACCATCCCAAAAGGCAGTAAAGGACTCCTTGGTATAAGAAGCAGAACAGCTCTAAGCAATCTAAGCAAAATGTTTTGAAAAAGTATCAGTATGGGAATGACTTGGGGCACTGCATTTCCAACTTTGATTTAGAGATTTCTACAACCCTAGAAGGGAAAAAAAAAAAAAGTCACAGCTCCTTTGTCCTTATTATAGCAGGGAAAATATGTATTAATATTATGATGTCTTCAATTTACTCATGTGAATATTTTCAGAGTAAAGCTAGCTGAACCTTTTTGTCAAAATTTATTTCCAACTGAGCACGTTACTTCTTTGAAGCCAAAATGTTTCATGGAAATACATCGATTTCAACAAAAGTTTTAAAGGGAAAGCTTCTGAGGTCCAGGCTAGACTCTCTAGTTACCTCTGGAGAGAAAGAGATTGAAAACCTGACCTTTTCAGATCCTTTCCAAAAACGGGCATTTGGTTATAATTCCCTTTCACAAAAGCATTACAAAGTTTGGGTTTTGTTCCAACAGGGAATGACAATAAATTTGAAACCTCAAAAACTGTCATGAGATGGAATAGATGTGCCCTGACCAGCTGCACTGGTCAAGTTGATAGATAGTATTTGACCTCAAAGGATAAAGATGTGTGAAGAGTGAGAAGTGAGATTTTCTTTACTTTAGACTGCAATAATATTTGCTATGCCTCATGACCTCTCCGACTGCATTTTGGAACACCCCCCCCCCACCTCCTCCAGGCTTGCAACCCACCGCTGAAGGAGCAGAGATGTAGGGCAGCCATTGAAGGATGGATGATCAAGCTCCTACTGAAAAAATGCCCTGGAGATAAGTTAAGTTAGTTTTCCAATAGGCTGTTGGCATCCAAAGTCTCATGGCTCTGTCAAGTAGCCCATTTCTATCTGAATAGCTCTGCTTGATATGCAGGATCTCACGGGGAAAAAACGTCCAAAAGGCAAGTTAACGTGTAGGGCAAAGCTACTTTGTGCCAAGGCCATATGGCTTTGGTGCATAAGGGAATGACAAGCTTCAGGAGGGGAGGGACTGGATGACTCAAGAATTTGTAATAGGAACTGAACACTTTCTATTCTAGCTCGTTATTTGAGATCAGAGCTTTAACCATTGCACTGATGCTCAGCGTAAAGCGTCTCCTGCTTACCAGAGCTGGGATCGTGCAGACAGGGATATTTTGTTTTAGAAGTTCTCTGGGGAGACTCAGGATGGTATCAAAACCAGAAATGTACCATTCCTTGCCCTTGCTGAGACTGGGTGATACAAATGCATCTGCAGGGGCTGGTTTTGCTGGAGAATATGGTTTCTAATGGCCCAATCCCTTTTGGAAGTCAGAATGGAAAAAAATACAGCTGACTTTATCCAAAATGGGAATATGAAAATTTCCTGGGTAAAGCTCTACATTTAGAGACAATGAAGTACTGAACTTTGAAGAAGGCTCAGGTACAACCTCACAAAAGAAATTATAAAATGAGTAATATTTCCTTTCTTTTATCATTAAAATTATATTGCCAGTTTTCTTTTTCCCCTTTATAATTGCAGTTTATCACGACTATAGGGGGAAAGTGAATTTTATGTTACATTTTCTGTTTTTACAACAGAATTGGCTTGCAGAGGATGCTACCTCTTCTTGGGGATTTTAGTTATTACATCTATTAATATTTTGTTCCTATATCTGACCTTGCAAGTATGTTCGAAAGAGGGTTTCAAAAATGACTTTGCTTCAATTTGAGGGTGCAATGAGAGATTCAGACTGACCACACATCTACCTTGTTTTGGTGTTTTGGCTCATGGTCCAGACATTAGGTATGGATGAGGTGCCAGGGAAGGGGTAAGTGAGTTTGTAGTCCATGTCTGTCATTTGTCCTTAGTGAAGCCTGAGGTGCTGCACGATTTACTCTGAGAAACACCATCTCTATTTGTTCAACGCTGGTTATGCAGATCTCACTCGCAAGGGGTGACCCTTCTCTGTCCCTGTCAGTCATGGCTCACTGCTGTGTTTCCTTTGGGCACCCTTGGCAAGGAATTTTATTTGGGTCACTTTGCCTCTAGTTAAGTTTATCTTAATAAATAACTCTTGCAGACGGTGTCATACGGATGACTGCTGAGACAACACCGCCAGGGCAGGAGAAGCTTCATGACCATGGCATGAACACTTTCTGCTCTAATCTATTCCCTATCAGAGCTGGGTGGAAGGTAATTCCACTGCAGAGAACGGGTCAGGTTTGAAGAAGGAAAGCCGCCCATTACGGTGCTCATGACAGGTCAGTCCCATGCTTACCTTTGAGGCTGAGCTCACACACCACCGCCTCTGCCTTGGCAAGGACCAGATCCACAACAGCCACTTTGGCACCGGCTTCCCCCAGGGCATGAGCAAAGGCTCTGCCAATGCCCTGCCCTCCGCCGGTGACATAGGCCACCTTGCCATCCAAACGCAGCCGGTCCAGGATGCGCCGCCTGTTGTGGCCCCAGAAGACATCATCCCTCACCACTTCTTTCTGAAACAAAACATACACACACTGCACAATAAGGGGCAGAGCTCACTAAGTGAGAGCCCTGAAGGACTTTGCCTGTGAGAACGAGGCAGGAGCGTGAACAGGGATCCACGTCTTCTTGCCCATTAATTAACACAAAACATATGACTAATTGAAGATAATATTAGTCTCGAAAGGAGCATTAAATGCCAGACAACGAAGCAGAAGGGCTGTGCTTTGGGGAGATGCTCTGACCACTCCACTTGCATGACAGTAGGGTATGGCATTTCCCAGCCTGGCTTCCCAGGGAGATGGATCAGGAATATTGCTTAGAAGTTGACTGATTAAGTCTTCCAGCTATTTTACCCCCAGAGCCCAATCCTGCCTCAGGCTCAGCTGGCTCCAGGAAGACACAGAACAACATTCCAAAGTCAGGATTTTGCTCAAGCAGAGTGCAATCAAAATATCTTCACAAGGCTGGTGCACAAATAAAGATTATCAGCCAATAACTTAAACCAAGCTGTCATCTGATCAGCTGCCATACATCATTTCCCCCTAACTGGAATCAAAATGGAAAATACAAGATGTTTAAAATACTGAGTTTGAAATGCCAGGAATTACCAGTGGGTGTAACTTTGGGAGCACTCAGAAACTGCAAAACAATCAGGCTGCTTGAGTCTGCATTTGCTGAGTTAGGTCATTATGATTCCAGATGGGAATTTCATTACAGCTGGATGATGCCCACTACATAAAATGGAGAAAGATAAAATCCCTGTTTTCTCCATAGGACAAGCAAAATCTATGGTCATGAAAATACTCAGCTCAGAGAGCATAAGAGGGCATCGTGTGCTGCCTTTGGGCAAAAAAAGAGCTACTTCAGAAATATTGTATGGGTTCATTACTACAGCTGGGCCCCAGCTCCATCTGCCCACACTCCCCTGCATGGGAAGGATGGGAGAGCAACAGGCACACACACCGAGTGAGCAGCATGCCAGGCACTTTGGAGATTCATCACAGGACCAGCTGACCCAAAAGACTTTGCAAGGAATCAGCATTTAGTGTAACCTGGACAAGTGAGGTTAAAAAATGCCAAGCCCTAAGCTGATATGTCCATGATGAACAGCACTATGTGTTTGGGTTCTTGCCACTGAACCCTGAAAATTATATTGTCCTTGTCCTCAGCAGAGTCAAAAGTTTCCCAGAAGTACTCACAGAGAGTAAATACCCACCTTGGATTCAATCACTGCATCTGGAGGTACAGGGATCCTTCGAATGATGCTCAGTCCACTCTGCACAGGTAAAATTACCTGCAAATATAATGCACACACAGTTCTCAACTGCTTTGTACTTGGCTTTCTGTCACCCAGATTCCACTGATATGAAGGACAGTCCTCAGGCCATAGTAGCTCTTCTTCTATTCCTATTCTTACGTGAACTTCCTTCCAACACAAATGTGTCAGGCATTTCTATTTGCTCACGTGCCTCTTTCAAACTCATTACCTCCACAAATGACAGGAAAAAAAATCACAATTTTATTTCTCTAGTTTCTAAATCTGTACCAGCTGCTGAGGTTGCTGGATTTCCACTGCCTGGATAAGGCTGTCATGAGGACAGTCCAATATTACAGTAAACCACAATAGCAATAATTCGGTGTTCTTCAGCATTTGATAGAACTTCTGTCCTTCACCCACAGATGAGGGTGCAGGACATGCATCATCATGAGGAAACCTGCACTCAGTTTTGTAAATTCAACACCACTATCACAGTGTTAGAAAATCAGATGTGGAATCCACATGCTGTTTACATTGAATGACTAACAGTGAGATTCAGGGCACGGAAAATTGTGATTAATCTTTCCCCCATCTACAAACAAAAGCTGATGCTCCTGGAACATTGTCTATTAGTTGTGTTGATGATAGAATAAATACAGAACCACAGGAGGTACCTTCAGAGGTGTCTGACCTACAGGTAGAGAAAGACCTTTAGCCTATGAGACCCCAAAACACTTTGGGCACGAGCTGCACACCTCTGTGCCGTGGAGAGCTGTGGCAGGGGGGAGTGTGGGAGGTGGCAGACCTGCCCTGTCCCACCACGAGCCCAGCCTTACAGTGCAGGAGGGCAGACAGGGATCCAGCCATCCCGGTGCAGCCATGGAATGAGGGTGAACCGGTGGCTGCTGTCCTGGGGTAGCACCACTCACACCTGCTTTTAAAGCCCTGAAGGATACGTGTTTAATGTTGCCTCTGAAACCACAGTATATTGTTTGTGCATCCTATTACTTCTTTTCTTTTTTTTCTTTCCTGCTGGAGTAGGACTTTGTTGACTCCTGTTGTGCTGGTGGTGCCCTACAGCCCCCAGAGCCTTTAAAGCAGAGCGGCGGTTCCTTGGTTGTGCTGTAGAGCTGATTATTCACTCTTAAGTGCTCCCCTTTTATCTTGCCTTTAACACTCTGTAAGATGTAGACAGAGTAGGGACTGTCCCTGAATGTAGAAACTCATACCTAGAGCTCAAGTGAGGTGAATGACAATAAAATCTGAGTTCATTTTAGGTCCTCTGGATAATGGCACCAACAAAAGAAACATTTTGAAGAGTGCTTTGCAAAATCCATAGACACAGCACCACGGGCACCTTAACCAATGGCATTGCACTAACCTGCTCAACACGAGGATCTGAATTAATCACTGAATTTAATTTTCTGACAGCTAGTACATTTTCATCTGATACATTCTCCAGGTAGACTTGTCCTTTCATGAGTGTATTCTCTACACAGATCACTGCATCCATTCTCAGCAAGTGGTTATCCATGACAAAGCTGTAGTAGTGAACAGCATTCCTTTGATCAGCATCAATAAAGACTATATCAAAGTGCTCGTCCTCAGCATGTAATGCCTGGAAAAAAAATTATGTTGGAGAAAACACTAATTATTTACCCGAAAGTTAAAGTCTTGCCATTAAAATATCCTTTATATAAAGCCCAAACCAGAGGGAAATTTTTTCTTTTAAAGTAACACTGCTAGAATTACTTCTGGAGATCTTGAGAGTTTTTCCATGCTTTGCAAACAATTCTACAGCAACAAATCCCTGAACTTCTCAAAGAAAATCAGGATATAAAAGAGGATGTCTCATCCCAGCTTGAGGTGTTGAGAGTCACAACAGAAACATCTGCATACCTCAAGTCAAAGCAAATTGATCCATCAGGGTAACGGAGAGGACTGGCATCAAAACCTGCCACTGACAGGCCACGGTAACTTATCTCTTCTCAAAAGAGCAACTATCAACAAATTGAAGAGTGGCAATTATATCACTCCGGCGAAAAAAAGAGGCATAAGGCAGATCTGGGAATTGCAAACTAGTGAGTCCCACTTCAGTAGCAGGAAAAGGGTTGAAATCCTAATTAATAATAGAATTATAAAGCACATAAAAGAACAGGTCACAATAGAGATAAAGCAGCACAGACCCTATGAAGGAAAATGATGTTTCTTTAATCTAAAAAAATGCTTTGGATGGCTCAGCAACAGAGAGGATAAAAGAGAACTGACTGCTATCATCTAATTGGATTTTCAGAAATGTGGCACACCTTCCCTCCAAGCAGGCTGCTGATGATAATGTATAAAAGTGTTGATGGATGACCAGATGGGAGCCTTTACAGCCTTCTCCTGTGGCAGTTAATGCACTTGCTGCCCAAGAGGCTGCTATGGAATATTTCAGATTCCATCTGGGACTATTTAACTGCATCTGTGTGCGTTGCAATGAAACAACAGCTCATCCACCTATCTCGGCAAGCAGAAATGCTTTCAAGTCTTGGCATTTCAAGTGAAAAGAGAAACAATTATGTTTTCCAGAACTCACTGTTTCCATCACAACTTTTAATGGTACTTTTTGCATCCAGATTTCCCTTTTGTGTTTGGAGACACTGTGCACAATGAGTGATGAGCGATCCCCTGAGACGTACCAGCAGAAGCATCAACAACAAATGGCAACAGAATGTGAAGACTGGTTTGTTTTGGGGAGTGAGGTTGATGGTTCCCAAACAGAGATTTCAGGAGCCTTTCTGAGGTGGGGAGTGTGTGGTTCAGACAAGAAAATAGCAGGAAGTGGATTATCGAAGCTCTGAGTTCCTCTACTGTGCAAACTGGTGTCATTGTGAGCTGGTTAGTGGTGAGGGAATTAAGCTTGGATAGTCACATTTAACTGCAGATACTTAATAGCAGAGAAACTCTGCCAAAAGCATTCATGAGTCCACATTTAGGACACTTTTTGATGCTATACTATAATAAAAGAAGACCTTAAGGCCAAATATATGTTGGTTTATAATAAATGTAGCAGAAACTGGGACATCTGGTTTCCTGGGATTCATCTTTTCATTTCACTAGCAGAAAGAAAATTTTGCCCTGGTTCCCTCTTGAGCCATATTGGAGGAAAGCAACAGGAACATTTTTGCTACTGTGGAAGACCACCTTCTATCAGGTTGCACCTCAGTCAGTCTGTCCAATGTAGATACTTCAGGAAGGGTCAGAAGATGAAAGCTGGGTCAAGGAGCCCATCAGGAAGAGAGATTAGAGGTCTCATTCCCCAGGGAGAAGAGCCAAAGCCAAACTCGAGTAATTATCGTGACTTATCACTACTTTCTGACTTGTAACCTTCCTGGGTGGAGGAGGTGGGGGGCAGACATTCAGAAGCAGATGTGACCATTGCTGAACATATGTTACTACTGCTCTGTGGTATGGCTCCCTAATGAAAAAGAATCTCACTTTTATGCATTGGCTTCATTAGGTCCATATGTAGCTCTTTGGATATTAGCTGGACTTCTCATTTCAACCCTCCTTCCATACTGCCTACCTGCTGACAGCTTATCTCCTTCTTATCTGTCTTCTGACACAGATAAACCGCCTTTTAACTCCACAGCTTCCATCCCTGGAGGGTGCCTGGGTTGGATATGTATCCAGCACACGCCTGCCTTGTCCTTGCCCTGCCTGGGTGTGCAAGGCCACGGTTTCTAAGACATTTCTCTTCTGCCAGTTCATCAAGCCCTGAATGACCAGCCACGAAGGTCACTTGGGCACCTTTCATTTCTTCTAAATACCCAGTATCTGACACCTGTAAGGAACTGCCTGAGTTTGTGCTGGGACCTGCCATCATTTGAGCTTCTTGTTTCCACAGCTTCAAAATTGCTGCTGAGTTTTCCATATTTAGCTGGAAACAGTTCCAGGACTCCAAGAGGAATCCATGAAATTCCCTGAACCAGCTTTGCCTCTAGAGCAGGAGAGAAACAGCCACAGGAAGGGGAAAGTCCCCTGTTTCCTGGAGCTCCTTGGCTAGCAGAGCAGGGATCACTCAGACAGGTGGTAACTGTGGCCAGGGCCCCACACTGGAGAGGGTTTCCTCACTGGCAGCACCTGCTGCTGAACCCAGACAGCCAGAAAGGTAAAAAACTGCTCTACTGGTAGCTCTGACTGCAGAGCCAGGCACTGGAAAGATGGGTGCAGTGATGAAAAGGACAACTCCCTGCTGTCCCATATGGATGAGGGGGCTTAAGAAGATGGATTGACAATCCTTGCCCTCCCAGCACAGTCTGGGCCAGGCCCTGCCTGGGACCTCACAGCAAGCTGAAGATTCCATTGTCCTTTGCTTGGAGAGAGGCAGAACCCAGACAATTCCAACTGCGAGGAAAGATGAGATCCAGAAGGAAATAATCTGCCTGCAAAATATCCTGCTGAAACTAATTTCCTGAGTGTTTACAGTGCAATCCCTGCTCCTTGCTATGGAGTCATCGTAGATGGTAACAGATGGCAATAAGAGTTTTAATTCAGAGCAAACTTGGCTAAAATTAATGCTTTTGATTACAGTGAGTCATTAACTTCCTTTTGGATTAAAAAAAGAGTAACACTGCATTCCATAGAGGAGATACACCAAAAGAGACCACGAGAAAGGGCACAGCAGCACTGCTGACAGATACAGCAAAAGGCCAGGGAGAGGACATCCTGAATAAAAACATGAATGAATCTTCTGCCAAAGCTCAGAGAAAACCTGATTGGAGTCCTTCTCAGAGACAACATAAGGCACATACAAACTCAATCAGGAAAAAAATGACTGCCCAGTTCCTTTGATATGGATCATACAGTCAGCATATTTGTAATAAAGATGTACTCAAAACTTATTACCTTCCCTATGCCTTGTTCTTGACCTAAATGTAATAGCAATCCATCCTTAGGGCACACAGAATACATGAAAAAGTACAGCTTCCTTTTAAAACACCATTAGAATATTTTACTGTATGTGGACATACACTCTTGTTACTCCTAAATGCTATTCTATTGAGTACAGTTTATATTCACCGGCAAGGCGAAATCTCTGGGG
Organism: Neopelma chrysocephalum; assembly: GCF_003984885.1. Taxonomy (NCBI): domain Eukaryota; kingdom Metazoa; phylum Chordata; class Aves; order Passeriformes; family Pipridae; genus Neopelma; species Neopelma chrysocephalum. Next base: position 13,356,456 of record NW_020897809.1, on the reverse strand, counting down.
AAGCCAGAGAGGGAATGCAATTTCTAGTAATAACAGCTCACAACAGTGAATACTATCCACTTATCCCCACAATTTCCAGCTATTTTGGACTCCTTTCTGAATTAACCTTTCATATCAAAAGGAGCAATTCTAGAGCACACTAGAGACTCCGACACAATTTCATGCATAATTTATTCACTCAGTTCAACATTAAACGCAGAGTCCTTGACTTTGTCAAGGTGGATTCTGTTGGCAGACTTCACAAGCAGCAAAACAGGAGAAATGAGATCTGCAGCTCAACCTCTTCACCTATTCTGTCTGCTAAAAGGAGGGAAAAAAGAAGAAAGCAAACCCCGACATGCTTACACAACGCCCTGCCATCAGCAGAATCGGCTGCAAACACGGTGTTATTTTTTGTGGTACATTTTCAATTTAAAATGGAAGGATTAAAATCATGGATGGGAATAATTTCCTGGTAGTTTGCATTCTGTCCGGACTCAATCCTGCAGCCTTTGTTCAAGGAAAAGTCCACTGGGGATTGAAGGAAGCTCTTTGTGCAGGATCAGGCTCTTGCTGGCTGCGGATGCATGGCAAGGCACGTTATCCAGGCACAGCACAACAGAGTTTAGACTTAAGGACCTTGTTGGGAAATGTTTTTAAATGCTGGCCCAGCACACATTGAAAAGGTAGCTAATTCCCACTAAGAGCACCAGCACCTGAGACTGAACTCAAGAAAAATTTCCCCTCAGTCCACACTTCAAAATATTAGGTAGAAATTATTGAGGCCATTGGGCACAGAGGCATGTGCCATTATTTATGTGAGATACATGCTTTGGTGGAGACCTCACCTAGCTCAGCAGTGTCTATCCCTCACATGTGGGAAAGGTGGGTTTTTATCATTGTACTCTCAGGTGCCAAATGAACCCCAGTGTCTACTTGAGCTCTGTGGGTCCTGTCTGATACTTAGCATCCCTTGACTGGTCAAAATCTCAGATATTTTGCAGCTGGCTGTGATTTGGGACAGGAGGCAGGGGAACTGGCTGACTCCTCCAGTGCTGTGGGATGAGACAAAGGAGCATCAAGAGAGATGTTCTTCATCTTCAGAGCCTGGTCAAGGTGCTGTTATGGACGAATGTGCTGCCTTAACATTGTGAAAATTTGAGGAGCAGCAGATAAGCAGAGATCCTGCCCTGTTGCACTCAGACTGGAAGCAAAACTCAGCCATCATCACCACAGCAAGAAAACTGCAGCAGACACCTCCAAAGAGCAAGTGGTGGGTGATCACCTCTGCTCTCTAATTTCTCCAAAGGGACAAGAATGAAACCTCGGGCTGCAGACACCGTAGGCAACAAAGACAATCCTTGCCAGAGCTTGTTCTAGCTCTCCAGACTCTCATGGTGCTCTTCAACAAACACTAGCCAGCTCTGCTCTAGATCAGCCTCCCTGCAGACCATGGGGGACAGAAATGTTGTTCTCCAACTCCTCCATGAAGCTGAGCTGTGAGAGGTGACATCTCTCACCCACCTCCCGCCTGTGACTGCCTTGTCCTCCTGCCTTTCAGCATGTCCATGGGGCAGGAGAGGAAGCCTGCTGTGTCTCCAAACTAAAGCAGCCATCTGGGAGGGAAAAGACAGCACACTGTTCACAGCCTGAGCCTCTTCTGCACATCCAGCTGTGTTCCCGCGTGGCTGCCCAACTCCAACCAGGCAAACCTCAAAAAGCCCAGAATGCCAAGGTACCAGAGAGGCCACCACATTATTGCTTCAGCATTTACACCCATTGTGGATTAGACCTGTAGGACAATCCTGATTGTCCTGATACCAATGACAAAACATCTGCCACACTGAGCAAAAAAAGTTCAGAGCCCAGTGCAGAAATCCTGCACAGAGAGGTATCCCCATGCTGGGATCTCTCTCCTGCCAAACACAAGAATCTCTGTTCCCAACAGCTCTGAGAGGTATTTGAAGTCCTGAGCACCTGCAGAACCAGGGTCAGGATGTGCCTTCATGTTGCAATTGGAGGATATAAAATCAATTGCAACATTCTGTTTTAAGGATTTAATTTTCATGTCTTTGCTCCCTTCTTTAATCTCTACACAGCATGTATTCTGCCTGCCTCTAGATATTTTAATTCAGTCACAGTAAGTCAGTTGCACAGAATGGGCACTAGAGAGCAACAGCAATTCAATTAATTTCACACTCACTGCGGGGAGCTGGGATTTTAAATGCTGCACATTGCAGGTGATCTGTAACATTTCGTTATTCATATACTTGGCAAAGCTCTTTGTTTCTTTCTTATCAAACTTGGAGGTCATGAGAGCCAAAGGTCAGAAAGCTCCTGGTCATTTCATTTTAGAAATAAATATGGTACCTGTTAATGCAAGTAAAGTTACAATCAAGCTCACACTGACACAACCAGATTGAAAATAGAATCAAATGGGAATTAAATGTGAGTTACTGGCAATCATAAGCTTTTCTCTTTCTTGGGACAAAGTCACTAGTCAGAATGAAACAAATACAGCTAATGCCTTATTTGTGTCAAGCTCATCACATTGCTCTGGAAGTGAGAAATTAGGGTTTAATTTCCCACAGAGTTTGCAGTGGGGGAAAATAATGAGAAGTTGTGGCTGAATTAGAAACTTCTCCAAGGCTTTCTTGATTCTGGTGAACATTGGGAGCAAGCTGTCTTTCTCAAGAGCTGGCTCAGCAGGGTACAGATACACTCTTCCTGTTTGTCATATTTGGAATTAGAGATCCGAAACAACCGACATCAAGCAAAACTGCCATTGAAGCCTATCGACCTACGTTGAGAGCTCGTGATTCCTCTGATCAGAAAGCTGCAGGATTTTAGTTAAAAAGAAAAAAAACCTATCCTTTATGATAGAGCTGTCCCATCGTACACTGCGAATAAGAAATAACCTCAGTGCAACCATGTGTTCACATAGTTGCAAGCAAACCGGGGCCACCATCCAGCTTTTTGCGTGCGGGAAATAGAACCTTCCAGAAACTATTTAATGTGCTCTGCGCAAGAGCTCCCAAACTCCCCTTCCAAACTGACTTTACCTCCAAGGTGTCTGCCACTGGTCCCACTCGCATGCTTATCTTTTTGCCATCTGAAGAATAATCAAATGCTTCCTGGCTGTTCACTCCGAGATACGGCGCTTCCGCACACGCGAGAATTTTGCCATCGTCTGGCAATTCCTCAGCGATAGCAAGGATACTGTAACCTTTAAGCTTGCCAATTAATAAAATCTTCCTGGCTCTGATCATATGAACGAGCATCCTAAAAATTTGGCCTGTGGAAAGACAAGAAAGAAAAATTAAAAATAAAGCCATAGGAAAGAGGGTACCCTGTTCACAATGAAAATTAGATGTGCCTTTTAAGTGATCATTAAAAATGAAAAAAACCCCTAATCTTAAAACACTTTCAAGTAAGGGTTTAACAACAGAATCTGACAAAATTTCATCTAAAATGCAGCTAAAAGACAACAGAATAAAGGGACTGGTTTTAAATGTAGAACCTTTATCATTAATGCTGCTATTGTTCAAGTGCTTGTTAAATAGTGCTTGAAATATTGCATATTTTAACATTCCCCCCATATGAAAATGGCTTTGAGATGGCTCCATATTCTTTCTGGAATCCAGTTAAAAAAAAAAAAAATCACTACATTACCTTGCATTTGCTCTTAGAGTCATTATCCCCAGACAGCACCATCATTTAAGAAATTTATCATCAGTGGTGTCCTTCGAACAATGTATTAGTGTAATACATTATAAGAGTACTTCACTGGGATGATATATTACTCCAAAGATGGGAACATCTGGGAAGAATGAATCTGGGAAGAGATTCAGTGTAATAGGCTTTATATGGGGATACAAGCCTGGGTATTGCTACTTGTAAAGGTACAAGTGTTTGGTCACGGGCCACCTCCACCACAAAAAGCACATAAACCCCTAACAGACACCTCCAAATCCAACCAAAATGATTTTTCCCATCCTTTCCCTTCCAACAAGACTAATGATGTTTTTGCTGCTCACTAAGAGATGGGGCTGGCACTGTGAATTAAAGCACTCACAAGCGTGTGCGTGGACTTGTGTGTGTGAGTACAAGGGCACAGGAGGAATGGGACAGGGAAAACTCATGCCAAAGGAAGATCAAAGCCTACAGGAGGCTCATATCTTTATTTTTTAGCAATTTCCCATGTTTTCTGAGCATTTCCATGGCATTCAACCTCTCCTCACTTCAGACAAAGTAAAGAATTATAGCTTCAATGTCAGTGATAAACTTTACACCAATCTGGTGCAATTTTATCCTCTCAGTTGACCAACTTGCCATTCAGTGAGCCAGAGGTACGTGCTTCCTGCAGCTTAACTCTGCTTCCAGCTCCTTCAGCATCCCCTGGGACGTGGTCAGGTGAAGTTTTTCTGGAAAAAGAAATAAATTTCAACATTACGGTAACAACTGAAATCTGAGAGTCCTGCATAAAAAGCAGGAACTAAAAGGGAATGCCTGGAAAAGCTCTAGCTGTGCACGGCCATGAAAAATTAGCCCAGAAGCATTACAAATATCCTAAATTCCAGTCCTAAGAGGACCTGGCTTGGCAATAAGCCCATCTCAATGCTGGCAGCCACCCCAGCCACAGGGACTTGGGAAGAAGGGGCTATGGGACCAAAGGAAAGCATTCCCCACTGTTCAATCCCAGATTCTTCCCATTTCCAGCCAGTCCTAGACAGGTCTCTATCTGTCTGCTGGTTTGGAGTAAATTACCCTAGTTACCCTGGCCAGGTTTTGTTCAGTTCTACAATGATTTTTTTTTTCAGCCAAAAAAAAGAAGTTTCATTACAGAATAGGGGAAAAGACGTAAAATCTAAATTGTTTTGCAAGATGGAAAAAACATGGTTTTCCACACAAACTACTGAGAAAACAGGGTGTCTCCAGATGCTATTTTACAGAAGCCAGGCCTCTGACAATGTATCTGGATGAAGTGAGATGCTACCTATTACACAGGGAAGGCAACAGATGACTGGAAGAAGTCCATAGCCTCCAGACAGGTTTGATTACCCTATCTAAAGAAAGTAACCATCAGAAATGGATGGTGATTATTCTGCAGGCCAGAATTTAGAGACATTTCAGCTTTTTTTTTTTCCCTCCAGCTTCCCCCTCCCTACTCCTCAGTAAAATGAGAAAGAATTCATAACCCGTGTCAGCCACACTCAGATAATCCAAGACTTAAAGAGTAGAACATTTCATATAACCTCTTTTCTGCCCCTCACAAATGCTTTAACAACTTTAATAAGATAATGTATAGCTATTATCCTACAGCAAGTGTAAGTCAAACAACTATCAGCTATTATTTCAGCAACAGAACGAACACTCAGCTTTCCCATAATCCACAGCCTGGAACAGTTTACACATTGTCAATTTTAGACAGAACTGGCTTTTTCCACATATCAAAATGTGCACTGATAGATGGGAATTGTTTAGCAGACCCCACATGGCTAGGTAATATACTGTAGCTCAAAAAAGAATAATGAGGGTATCAGTTGGACTTCTGAATTAATGATACCTTAAATTAGTTTAATTAATTAGTTTAGTTACTAGAGTAATTTAGTTAGCAGATTAATTAATGTTTGTTGAGTGCTTGGAGATAAAAGCTGCATATAAAGGCTGTTATTAGAGGGCGGATCCAGAGGTGCAGGTTTTCCTTATTCTTTATTTATCCCAGCACCAATTTGACTGAGGGGCTCAGTCTTTCAGCTTCCTGTGTGCTGGTGTTCCCCAGGATATGGTCAAACAAAGACATTGCCATAGTTAACAGTCAGCTGGGAGAATATCTCCCAAAATTTAGAGTTAGGAGTTCTTGTTCTCACCTCCTCTCCTCTAGGCCATATGTGCACACAGACACACACATCCATGCACACTTTGCTCTATATTTGGGTGCAGTTAGAACTCTCATTCTTCTTCCTCCCATGTTTATGGCATGTTCTGAACAGAAAATCTGAGAACAGATTCACACACTCCCAAATAAAAGCACAGGGTTACAAAGGAGAGTCGGTACCTCTTAGAAGTTGCCATTGCATCCAGGTAAGGGTCTAGTCCAAGAGCAACATCAAGAGCTTTTTGTAAGTAATTCCTGAGCTGCTCAGGTACACGGGAGTCATTGAGGGCTATTTCTTTGGCTTTGAGAAGGTTCTCAGCAATGTGTCCAGCAGGGGTTTCTGAAATGGAAAATAACAGGAAGAATAATGATTTTGGGACTGCTCAAATCAGCGGAAGAGGAATTTAGAGTACAAAAAAACAAGTACACTTTTTTTAAAATAGAAAATACAGGTTTTTTAATTATTATGAAAACAATCATGGAAACCTTTTCAAATGGAAAAAATAGTGTACTTCTAACAGATTTTTGTCACACGCATTCTCCCTTTTTGGGGGATCAGCACAGCTGATCAAGGATAAGAACCTTTTAAAAACGTGAATTTTGCTTTTGAAGCTCTGAGACAAACATCAAACACTAAACAAAACCCACTCCTCTAGGTAGCTTTGTCCTTGGATAAAATAGAGCTCTTCCCAAACTGCTCTTCCCAAACTAGGCAGATCCTCTAAGCCAGGAGATGCAGGCACTGGATATAGCTTTGTGAAAAGGAGGATCTCCACTACCTGTGTGTCAATGGGATGCACAAGTGTCCCTGATATGTGCCTGTGCCATGGAGGCTGCTGTGCACAGAGTCTGTAGAGCAACCCATGATGCTCATGCTAAAATAAAATTACACCTGTCCTAGTGCAGCCAAAATGACAAACACTCAAACACTGCTCTAGGGGAAGGGACTTGGAACTAGAGGATCTTTAAGGTCCCTTCCAACCTAAACCATTTCATGATAAAAACTATTGTGCCAGATCCATGATGGCACAAAATCAAAGGTAGTCTTCAACTAATGATTTTAAGCAGGTTCACGTAGCAATCATGCAGGAACACAACCTCCTAACCCTGCTCCTGCCTTCAGCCTGCCACAACAGTTTGGGTGGTGATGCACCATCCTGAACTCACTGTTTCTTGAGGAACAAACCTCACTATGCTTGAATCCACCAGCCCCATATGGCAGAACTGCCAGTACCTTTTCATGAGCCAGACCCTGCCAAAAGCTGATTATTCAGGTAAAAAGAAACAGGTACAACACTACAATATATCAGTGTTTCAAAGGCTGCAGAAACATCTCCAGGATGTAGATCACCCTGCCCTGGGGCCAAAGCAATGCTGCCTATGGCACTAAACTTGCCCTGAGACCCCAGAAAACCCTTATGGCAGCAGTGCCACCATGGACCACAGGGAGACATGGCCCCAGAGAGAGAGAGACACAGTTCATAGAAACTCCCCCACTCCTCAAGTGTAAGAGCACGTGTTGGGTTATGAAAGCATCTGCAAGACCAGATGTCAGAGACACAGGGCAATAGGCTGTGAGTGTAACTGGGGTGGAGCAGATTGCCCTTGGCAGGATTTCATTCCCTACGACAGAAAAACTGCAGAGAACTGAGTGGAGTGAGTGAAATGAGGACATGCTTTACATCTGCAGCCTTCCAGTACCTGAAGAGAGCCTTCAAGGAAGATGAAGAGAGACTGTTTACAAGGCATGCAGTGACAGAACAAGGGGCAATGACTTTAAACTGGCAGAGGGTAGGTTAAGACTAGACATTAGGAAGAAATTCTACACAGAGAGAGGTGAGGCCCTGGCACAGGTTGCCCAGAGAAGCTGTGGCTGGCCCATCTCTGGAAGTGTTCAAGGCCAGGTTGGACAGGGCTTGGAGAAACTTGGGATAGTGGAAGGTATCCCTGCCCATAGCAGGGGGTAGGATCTAGATGAACTTTAAGATCCTTTTCAAACCAACCCTTTCTATTATTCTATGATGCAATGATTTACATCTCATCCCAATATCTTGCCATCAAATGGCAAAGGGGCAGTTTATGTCTCATTCAGCAGTTCTATAATTAATTGCAAGTGCAAGAATAACCACTCCCTTCCCAAGCCATGTTAGTTGCTGCCCTCAGTCCAGCTACATGTTGAGTGAAGAGGACACACACTCCATTCACAACCACATGAGGGAGTATCCACAGGCTCCTGCTGCACCACTGGAGAATGCTGGAGGTCAGGATCTGCTTATCCTCCCTGACAAGCACTCTGAGGTTTTTGTTAATTTAGGGGGGAAAAAACACGTTTATAATCCCTGTCGGATTTTAGTAATCTTAATGTTATCCTGCTGAATGAGTAACAGAGAAGGGTTGTCTGACACACAACTGCAAACAAGACTTACCTCCCGCTGTTTCGTAACCTGTGTTATAACACCAACCGCGAGTGCCAAGAGGTGCTGCTGGGGATGGCAGGGCATGCCAAGAGCAGCTCTCCATCCAAGATTACACAACCTTTTCAGGGAATGCTGCATTTTTTGCAGCCTGGTGATGCCTTGGGCCAACAGCAGAGGTCAGAATTGCCTTCATTTATGCAAGCACCAGACAAGTCAGAGCAGAGCTCAGGGCTGGCTGCCCAGCCCAAGGCTCTGAGCACTAACGTGAGCTAAACTTTATGTAACTACTTTTTCTTTTTTTTTTAATGTTACTCCAGGAAAAGTGATTCGTTTTAGTGCATAGTTTGCACAACCCCAGCAAAACTGTTGGACTGTAATAAGTACTAAACTAGACTGTATGTGTGGGACATCAGTGTCTCCCCTGAGCAGGCAGGCACTGCCATGGAGGGACCTGCTGCTTCAGAAGTGAAATTAAACCCTGCAGCTTGTTCTTAGATGGCACTTTTTGGGTGGGGAAAAGAGGAAGACCCTTTACAATTTGCAAGTGGCTGCCCAGGAAGAGGCAAGGAGACAAGCACACAAGAAGAGAGTCTGGATTTGGCAAAACCAAAGCAAAGGTGCCACATTCAAAGATGTAGGGCCAGATCCTTGGTTCCCATTTTTGGGCTATCCTCATTTCACCTTCCAGCCTCTAGATCTGTTTTGCAGCCCCAGCGATGACTTCCAGAAGATCTCCCCTTCCTAGCCAGGGCAGAGCACTGAACCTGATCCACCTGAGCACTTTGCTGCCAAGGCAGCTCGGTGCTCCAGTGCCAGGCACTTTGGCAGGAGCTGGTCGGTGCTAAACACTTGGAAATCCAGTCTGATAAAATCATCCGGAACAGTTCCAGCCATCATATTCACCAAGGCACCTCAGGCATTGACAACAGCTTATCACAATACTCACCACTTTTAGTGTGTAAATACACCTCAGCTGTGGCATTTTATCAGGAGATCCTCATTATGGAAACCACCATGCACTGCCTGAGCTGTTTCCTGACCCCACCAGAACACTGCATGCAGAACTGCAGCCTCTTAGGAGACCCTGTGCTACTGCTTGACCCAAACAAATTAACACCAGCTGTGAGATACACCCACTGTATGCATGGAGCTGTAGCAGAAGGGAGTGTGGTTGTTGCACATCTGGGGCTGCTCAGTGGCTCCAAACCCACCACCCACAAGCCCAGGAAAGGCAAGGCACAGGGGCACAGGCATGTCATGGCCCATGTGGGGGGGACAAGGGTGGGGTGGCAGGGTGGGCCAAACCCAAGTCATGGCCATTGAACACTGCAGGATGTCATAAGCAGAGCTCAGCCTCAGCATCCCTAGTGCCAGAGCCCACAGCAAAGTCAGCAGTGATGGCTTGGGGACAGGTAGTGGCTAAGGGGTGGAGTGGGAAGCACAAGGAGGAAGAGGGAGAGGAGTGGGGAAGCTGCTGCCCTGTGGCAGGAACCAGCAAGCTAAACTCTGACTGAACTTCAGGGGAAAGCGAGGAAAATATACACCAGCTGATACATTTTCTACAGATCCTACTGGTAGAAAAAAGAAGTAGAAAAGCTGAATCACTCCAGTACTCCATTAAGGAGAAAAATTATTTATAAAACAAGCATCCCAACCCATCAGAAATTAGTCATAGCAAAAATTCTCTTGCCACTGTGTTCACCTTCCCACCCCATCTCCTTCTCCTGGGAGCATCCTCCTCCCTCTACTCCACGTTCCTGCAGATCCATCTCCCCTGCTCAGCCTCTCTCCTCTCCCCAACAAACCTGCCCTCTGCTCCTCTCTGCCAAGCCACAGACCCTGCAGGTCACATCTTTATGGGGAAAGTGGAGACCCAGGACGGGGGCACCAAGCGGTGTCCCCTCCTGCCACACCATCTCTCCTGGAGTTCCCCACCCCACACAGGAAGTTTACCTGCAGGATTATGCATGTTCCTTCTTGTCCCCCGGCCTCAGAGGGTGCTGCGGTGGGTTTGCTGCCTCCGCAGAGCCGCAGGTCGGTGCTCAGGGGTCCGTCGAGGGGACGGACTTGCCCGCGATCACCCGGGCAGAGCCCCAGCGCTGGGGAGAGGCTGCGCGGGGAGGATGGCCCCGGGCGGGGGCTGCACCCGCCCCAGCTGCACCCGCCTGTCCCACCCAGACCACAGGCAGCAGGTGAGATCCAACAGCACCTGACATGAAAAAGAACAAGAAAAGAGCCGACTTTTAACGCCTTTGGTTTACATAAGTTCACATCCTGACCTTGGGAAGCTGCTGGCTCTCCAGGAGATAATCGGCGGTTTCATAACTTTCTCGTTGCATGCCACAGACATGTCTCCCAGCTGAACAACCAGGTATGAAGCCAAAAAAGTCCCAGGATTCTGAACCCCAGATTATCTACACGGTCACTGCTGCCCCGTGCAGCCAGAGCAACCCCTGCTCTGGGGTCCAGGTCTCTGCATGGGCTGGGGCAGGTTGTGTCACTGGGGTACCAGTTGACCTGCACCCCCAGAAAGGGTGTCAGGGTTGCACGGGCCAAGGGAGGTGTTAGGAGGAATCAGTGAAGGCATCCAGAGTATCCAAAAGCCTTCACTGGCCTGCAGCAGATTTGGGGCAGAAAAGGCTGGTGAGGAACTAAAGCAAAGTCATGAAATAGCATCTGATGGAGCCGAGGTCGATCGTCTCCTTTTCACACAGATGAAGCACAAACTGAAGCTAATGGAGAATTATGGACTCCCCCATAACATGAACAGCATCTTTCACCTCTGAGATGTGTCACCCTGAGCTCATTTAGTCAAGGACCAACCCAATGTACCTGCAAAGATTGTGGAGAGAGCCCAGGGCTGGCACAAGGGAGGTGACAGGTCTTCACACAAGGCTCTTGGCAGCCCCTCTGCAGGATGGATGGTACAGGAACACGGCAGTCATTGGTGCTGGCAAGCAGATGGACTTTGGAAAATTAATTTGTCAACTTCTCAAATGAAACAGAAGACATTTCAGTGCCCCCAGAATAGAGCACAGAAGTATAAGTGGAAAATAAGTAAATGCACAGGATGAAAGAGTAGAAGAAAAGCAAATAAAATAAGTCCCAATGCTGAATGGATTTCTATTAATTAAAACAAATAAACAAGATGAAGAGTATGGACCTCCTGGTATACCTGAGATTATTCTATTTTATGATTTAGTAAACAACAAGCTGCATTAGAATTGCAGTTCCTGCAGAAAGCAATCCAAATTGTGTTTAGATTGGGAGTGAAATGTCAGAGGAGTATTTTGTAAACAGGCTAAGAGCTTTAGTATGCCATCTAATCCACATCCACTAGTTTTGAAGGTGACTTTGGGCAAGTTGTTTTGCTTCTATGAGTCTATTTTCCTCTTCTGTAAAATGGGGATAAGAGTGTCCTCTTGGCAAAGCTCTTTGTCATGTGGAGATGAACCCAGAAGTGAGACCTAGAGTCAGGAGTTAGACTCTTCCTGAAGCAGGGCTATGTGGCTTTGGAGATTATTCTTCTAGCTCATTCCCAAGAGTGATTTTGAGACAGATGAAGGTTCCTAAGTGAGTTTGGCTGCAATCAAGCCTTTTAAGAAATGAAGCGGTCTTGTCCAATGGGTTCTTAAAGACCCATTTTTTTCCAACCTCTGCTTTTACATCTGGTTTTGGTTTTCTTGATCTTTGTTTCTCAACAAGGACAGCTTTCAGAAACATTGCCAAGAAGGTGACAAAGACAGGTTTTTGCCTTTGAGCACTGCTGGTGAAATCAAAGGAAGATCTTCCCGTGCTCAGCACACAGAACTGTACACCAAGGGTACAGTTGGTGTGGCAAGCTGAGCCCGGGGCCCTCCAAAAGCCCCAGCTGGAAGATTACATGGAAAAGTGAATTGTGCATCCCTTGGACATATGGGGATCAAAACTCAGCTCATGCCCCAGGCAGCCCTTCAGGAGATAAATTCTCTATGATCATTTTTTTAAACTCACCATAAAGGCTAAAATATGTATATATAATTTTGTTCCTCAATTCAAGAGAATCCCAGGAATGTGAGCTCAGAAGAGGTTTAACTAGCTCATATCAATCCCCAGATACCCCAGCTGGTATCTGCTCCTGTCTCACCCCATAAGAGCAGCTTAGAGCTGCAGCCAGATCAGAGGCTCTGCTCAGCAAAGGACGTTCCTGAATGATGTGGAGAATCGCACAAACTGCCTTTCATAACCTTAAATTTGCTGTAGGGCATCATGTTGGAAGCTAATATATGCACTCCTATTATACATCTTAAGCATTATAAAACCAACTGATTACACAACCCCATCCTGGTACACTCACGTGTCTTCAAACGTTCCTGCCACCCCTCACATGCATCCCAGATTAGATAATCTCAGTTTTGTAATTAGTCTCTCCCGTGGAGACAAGACCTCCCCTTCCAATGCCTGGTCACCTGGAGCCTTTAAAAAGAACCTCAGAGGCACTCAGTGATGGGAGAACCCTGAACAGGGAGATTTTACCCTCTGGAGGCATGCCGGTGTCGGAGGAGGCCTGTGCTCCAGCAGCCCCAGCCAGCATGGCCCAGGAGCCCCGGCAGACAGACTTCCAGCTGGTGCGAGTCAAGAGCACGTGGTGCCGCATCAAGAAAGGAGAAACCTTTTCCAATGGTGAGGACGAGATCACTCTCTCTGAGGCAAAAATGTAAGTATAGGAGCCCGTGCTGTTCGCTGGCGACTGCGCTGGATGGCTCTGGCTGGCCAAACTTGGTGGTCTTCCCGGTGGGAAAAACCATCTTGCGCACCGTTACGGCTTAAACCCACTGTTCCAGAATTACAGAATAGTTCAGGTTGGAAAGGACTTTTAAAGGTCATTGAGTTTAACCCTGCTACCATGGGTAGGGACACCTTCCACCAGGCCAGGTTGCTCAGAGCCCTATCCAACCCTCCCTATGTGTACGACCCTGTGAATGTGGCCCTGAGAACATCTGCAACAGGGACAGGTAGTTGCTGTTCTCCTTGGCACAGCTTGGCCATGCTGCAGAGGGAATTTTTTCAACACCCTTCATTTTTGTAGTTGGGAAGTTTCTTCAAACTTCTGAAAAGCTTATGCAGGGACTTTTGCGTGCTGCACTTGGGCTTTTTATTGCCACCTGTGCACCTGCTATCTGTGTGTGCAAAAGCTGATGTGCAGGCATGGGAGATAGACGAGTTTATAGAGGTGGTTGAAGATAAATTAAATGGGTAGCTGGAAAAAATAAACAGCCCCTAACAGGAGCAAAACCCTTAACACATCTCTCAAACGCAGAAGTCACCTAATGCTGCTTCAGACAGAGCAGAGACAAATTTCCCCCAGGGATACATACAGCTCTTTGCTGGTATTACATCTCTCCAGTTAATTATCCTTTAATTACAGAATACTCCTTTTCATGAGCACATGGACCCCCATTTGTGATGCAGATATTTCTTAATACATCCCTGCTTTGCATATCAGAAGTTTTCTAGCATTTGTCATGCTCAGATTTTAATGGCACGAGTCTAACCCCTTTCTCAGTGAGGTCAGAGGAACCTTTACCAGCGCTGGCAGTGGGCAGCGACCGTGCACGACCATCACTCAGGCAAAGCTGCAGCAGATGGAGCAGGACTTTAGCAGACCCAAAAGCAGTCTGCTGGAGCTCAGACAACAGCAGGATGAACCTAGGGCCTAAGAACACCCAGAAAAATTCTCAGCTGACATATACTCCAGCAAGGGAGTGTTCAGCCTCAAATTCACTATGATTTTCACCCAGCAGAGGGGGTTGCAAGGGGTACTGGTTGTGCCATCCAGCACCCAAAGCTGACTCCACCAACTAACATTCCAAACCATCCTGCCTCTTAGAAGGGTCACACACCAGAGATGGATGAGCGTGCAGTTAAGGTACAGCTATAAGGTAGCTGCATTAAAATGTGCATGATGATGCTTTTTGTAATGCTGCATTTTAAAAGCCCAGAAGAGATTTTCTGGAAGGTGTAAATCCTCACTGGTTTTCTTTAACAGCTATAAAGATTAAGGATAGACTTAGAGACAATTAGTAAAGAAAGCAGAGAGGCATCTATTTAGAAATATAAGTGAATGTTCAGGCATGTGAAAAGAAATTGGACATGTAGGGAAATCTGATTATCTGAGCCAGCTGCTCACTCAAAAAACAAAACAAAAGCTCACAGAAACTTTCATTTTTACCCAACTGCAGCTTAAGAAATGGTCTTGTATAAAATACATTTTGCTGTTTCCTTCTCCCTTTTTTTTTCCATCCTTTCCTGATTCCCAGCTTGTTTTTCCCCTGCCTCCCCATCCCACAGAAGGAATAATTGGGTTGTAGGGCTCTGTTCTTCACTGGTTTAGATAGATACTGCATGCTGCCTTTTATTTATCTTGAAAACTCCAGTTTGGAAAAGTTTCACAACCCTCAAATAATTTTCTTTCCCTCTCTGGGAGCACTTCCTATTTCTGTCATACCTGTTTTGAGGTAGAGATCCACTGGTTCAACAGGAGCATTTTAGAAACACAGTTTTGTAGGGAGATGTGTGGCTGTGTGTCGACAGATAGGAAGGAATCAACTCCTGTCACCCAGATATACCATCAGAGGATGCTTCCTCCATAAAAACTTCGGAAAATTTTGGCCACCTCTTCCCTTTCCCATTCCCTTTTTGGAAGCTAAAATGATTGAGCTGGGTTTTTTTTATGGGGTTTTCAACTTCCAGCATGGAAAACATGCTCCAGCCCTTCTTGCTCTGCACCTTTCCAATGCCCTGTAGGAATTCAGCCATTTGACTGTTCACTAAGACATGGAAGAGCTTCTCCAGCACTAAAGCTGCTGAGCCCTGACACCCAGGAGGGTGTCCCACCCTCAGAGCCCCACACTTTAGCAGTGCATGGGCAGGAGACTCCACATTCCTCACCTCCCAGTTACATCCTTAAACTAGTTCAGACATGCAAAGGACAAAATATAATGATTTCAAACCTTGTTTTCTGCTCCTTACCAGAGGTGAGTGCGTCTCTGAATGCGGGATTTCCTGGACAATTGAAGCTCCCATCTATTTTTGCTACAAGGTGGTAGAAACATACAATATTCTGGATCCCTCTAACACTACTCTGCTCTGGGGTCACATCACCGACCCCCAGCAACTAGAGCTTGCCACCACCAGCAAGAGGAAACCGAGGCGCTTTATTGTCATAGACGAAGTCGTTGACAAACTTTACGGCTCCAAAGTCAGAGAATACTTCAAAGAGAACAACGTTCAGCACAGAATCCTCGCCCTGCCCACCACCGAAGAAACAAAATCCATGGACCTGGTCTTGAACATCCTGCAAGAAGTCCAAGACTTCAGCATCGACAGGCGAACCGAGCCCATCATTGCCATTGGAGGGGGCGTCTGCCTGGACATCGTGGGACTCGCCGCGTCGCTCTACCGGAGACGCACCCCCTACATTCGGGTCCCAACAACCCTCCTCTCGTACGTTGACGCCAGCGTGGGGGCGAAGACCGGGGTGAATTTCCTGCAGTGTAAGAACAAGCTCGGGGGCTACACCCCCCCGGTAGCCAGTTTCCTGGATAGATCCTTCATCCAGAGCATCCCCCGGCGGCACATCTCCAACGGCCTCGGGGAAATCTTAAAGGTAGGAGCTCTTGCAACTGCAGCTTTCGAAACTGAAATCATGGAAAGGTTTGGGGTGGAAGGGGCCTTTAAAGGTCATCAAGTCCAATACCCTTGCAATGAGCAGGGGCACTTTCCACTAGATCAGGTTGCTCAAAGCCCCATTCAGCACATCCTTGAATATTTCTGGGGATGGGGCATCTACCATTTCCCTGGGAAACCTGTTCCAGTGTTTCACCACCTTCATTATGAAAAAATTCTCCCTTATATCTAGTCTGAACCTACCCTCCTTTAGTTTAAACCATCACCCCTTGTTCTATCACAACAGGCCCTACTAAAAAGTCTGTTCCTATCTTTCTTATAAGCCCCTTTTAAGTATTGAAATGCTGGTAAAACGTCCAGCAGCATTCATGGTGTTGTGTAAACAACGTTAGAGAAACCAAGGTGGGCCATCAAGGCTGCACAGGGACTTTTAACTCTCATTGAGTTTATACATTCATATTTTTTTTACTGCTGCTAAACTTGTTGGAACATCCCTCACACATAATGTCTAGGGCTAATCCTGCAGAGTGCACTCCAAAACTCACGACCAGGTGTAGACACAGGAATATCTTCCTGTCGAGTCTGATCCATAGCACTCTATAATGAACTCTTGGCAGAGAATCTGAGGCTCATTATACTGGAGATTAATAATCTGCAAAATCATTTGCACCTACCTCGCCGGGTATGTCAAGTGTGGTCAATCAATCTCCTGTGAGGCAAATTCTACTCCTAAAATTACCTGGAAAGTGCACAGTAAATGGCTTTATGCCTGGAGAGCTTTGGAAACTTTTGATAAAGCAGAGTTCAAGCTATTAAAGTGTATTAGAGATGAGTTCATCATCAGCATTGTTCAGTGCTTGCACAGTGGGAAGTCCCGAGGATATCTGAAGGTTTCTGGCAGGCACTGGGAAACCTGCAGGTCACCGTTCCCCACTGCAGGAGGGGCTAATGCCCAAGTCAGGGGTGGGGGGGGGAAATATGTACTTCTAACAAGTAAATCACTTCTAAACCCTCATATGCTCTATATTGCAGTGCTTTCCCACCTTCCCTTGCCTGAAAAGCAACCCCAAGGATTAGATGTGAGTTGTCCTGGGGGTGGCCACCATCTAGTCTCGAGTTTCCTTCCAGGTACACAAATAACCAAAGCTTGTTCCAAACCATCTGCTGGGATGTGGGAGCACGTAGCAAACTCCCAGCACGGGCAGAACTGCCCAGTAACAAGGGAACTTGCACACCAGTACTCCCATAATCTCTGGCATTTTGCCAGAGTCCCACTGGGCATTTCCACACTGACTCTTGCACCTGCCTTCACTCGCCACAGCTGACAACATGTGCAACACCACCAGGTCACATTCCCTAGAGGCCTGGTGGACACACACCAAACACAGCCAAGCTAACCAGGAACTGTGTCTGCAGAAACATTTTTTCGGGTTGCAGAGGCAGAACTTCATGTACCACGTGTGCAGGTGTTTCTTTGCTAGTGTATAACATGATATTACAATCCAATCTACTGAAACACTCAAGTTTCCAAAAGCACATCAGACAATTGTCCTTAATTACCTCTTCTGTTCTTTGTCCTAGATGGCCCTTATGAAACACAAAGGGCTGTTTGACCTGCTCAAGAACCATGGAAAATACCTTCTGGACACCAAGTTCCAGTCCTGCAGTGGCTGTGCTGACCACGGGGACGCTGCACTGCAGACCACCAGGATTGCCATTGAAACCATGCTGGAGGAGCTGGCTCCCAACCTCTGGGAGGATGACCTGGACCGACTGGTTGATTTTGGTCATGTTATAAGCCCAGAGCTGGAAATGGTGAGTGAGAGACTTTACATTACAACATCCATTTTAAATAAAAAAATTTAAAATTTCAATTGGCAGCATGAAAACTCTGCGAAAAGGAGCTGAGCTAAACTCCAGATTTGCACATTACTCCAGATCAGCCAACGCAGCAGCCTGGTCCTGTTGGACAGAGAGACCCTTTCTCCTCCCTTATTTCCCCCACACCTCCACCCATGTTTCCTATTCAGACCTCAGGCCAGTTGTTACTTCTTACTGGGAATTTACTGGAGCAGAGAGATAACCAGATTTCAGTGAAGCCACAAGAAATCACCAACATGAGCTGTAACAGCACAAAGGCATAGAGACCATAGCCCATATTACTGGGGAGAAATTGCCACAGAGGAATGAGGGGGATGACTTATTCAGAGACAAGATTCAGAGCTCTTCCCTCCATCCTGTGGTGCTCTATCAGTAATTTAGGTGGAAGGAGAATTAAATCCTGGATCTCTATGGGAGATTTTAGATGTAATTAATCACATGTAAAACTGATCACCCTCTCAACCCGTAAACCACAAGATGCCAACATCCAGCAAGCGCAGCGAGTCAAGCGTCAACTTTCAGGTGCAATTTTAGAAAAAAACCCTACTTACTTCCTCTTTGTCAGCCCAAACCTTTTTTTTTCTGCCACCCACCTTTGCTGTGTTCCAGAGGGTTTTGCCGTCGCTGATGCACGGGGAGGCTGTGAACGTCGACATGGCGTTCATGACGTACGTGGCCCACGCGCGGGGGCTCATTGCCGCAGAGGAGAGGGAGCAGATCCTCCAGTGCATGAGGGGCCTGGAGCTGCCGGTCTGGCACAGTGGCTGCAGCTGGGCCCTCATCAAGACAGCCCTGAGGGAGCGCCTGAAGCACAGCGGGGGACAGCCCCGGATGCCTCTGCCCACCGGCCTCGGCGTAGCAGGTACGGCGGTGAGGGACACCAGGGAGCCGCCAGAGTGGGAGTTTGGGGGACATCCCACCACAGGGACATGCTGGAAAACGTGCCTTGTGGTTTGCAGCTGTGCATTTCTGGGTTTTCTGGTGCTTTTCTTCATGTCTTGATAAACCAATTGAGAGACGGGATCTGTCTCATGTGTAACCACCAGAACTCCATTAAGGACTGAGGCTTAATTAACTGCACTATAATTAACCAATTCACCTTGCAAAGGTGTTTGCAAACCAACAGGTAAACACAGTGCTCTGGCAGACAAAGCAAGATCAAAAAGGAAAAAAATTCCTTTGCTGTACTTGAAAAGATTAGTTAAATAGTCCTTGGCAAAAGGAATTTAGTGTATTACTGTGCCTAGAACTAATAGTTGAAAACTAAATAGTATCTGTTCAGTATCTGGGATGAAATATTATTACTTATAAGATTTAAAGATAAAAACCAACCAATCCCTAATACAGAAGCAACGCAAGGGACCAGATTGTGAACTCTGGCATCAATATCCATCCAGACTACTTCCATGAAGCTCAGTCTCTACACACCCACAAGACAACAAACTCTCACAAACTGTTTGGAGGAGTGACTGTCTCCCTCAGTCAGTGTGTGCAGGCAGGAAAAGCTCCTCTGGGTGTTCTGTTAACTACAACTCTTATTTTCCAGAGATATTCAATGACACCAGTGAAGAGACCCTGGAGAAAGCATACAAGCTGTGGGTCAGGGACTGCAGGACGATGCTGGAGGAAGAGCCGGCTGCTCTCTGATTGCCGTGAGCCCAAGCTGATGTCCTGTCCCACACCTGTTTGCCACTGTAAATTAGTGAGCAGAACTGAATTTTAAACAACACAAACAGAGAAGCACCTGTGAAACTGTGTACACCCCCAGAGCATGGAACAAGAAGAATCTTGGCATCTAACCCCATTTACCTTTTTCAATTGCTTTGTTTGAAAGGGAATCTATCGATGCTCAAGAAGTGATCACTCACAAGTGAAACCACCAAGTGCCTGTAGTGTAGTTCGTAGCAAGATGTCTCCTCTTGGGGAATGTGAGCAGGATTATTCATTCATTTGGTTAATCCAAGCTGGGGGCTGCCAAAGCCCTTCCCAGTGGTATCCCACCATTGCTTGTGCTTGGACCCCTGATGGGGGTAGGTGTAGCTGACTCACAGCCATGGTGTGGGTATAGCTGGCTCACAGACCATGGCATGGCACCATGCAAAATCTTCATGCTCTGCAAAATTATCCCCTTCATAGAAAATATAGATCATATTATCTCCTTTGCTGGTTTTGGCATTATTCTTTTATTCTTGGTGTTCTTCCTGTTTTCTCAGCTCACTCAAACCAGCAAAAAAACAAACTCATTTGCCAGCCTTTGCATGACACACTCTGATTACAGGCACCATCACTAGCCACAGATCAGTGAATACTGCTGCTGTGAATCACAATGGGAGCTGTATCTTGACAGCATGGCAGTTCTATGTCTTGGGACTCTCAGATACTGAGGACATGCTGGCAAGGCCCTTCTTGCTGCCCAAATGTATGCAGTGGTCTCACTGTGTAACCCCTGTAAGCCCCTGGACTGACAAATAGGGCACAATTTGCAGTAGTGGTGCCTATGAAAAAAGTCGGGCTCCTGGCTGTGTTGCAGAACCACCAAGTGTCCCAACATCTGCCACAGTTCTCATTGTACCTATCTGTCTGAGGCTCCTTCCCCATCACAGCCCTTTCTGGTTAGATTAAGGCCAGCTGGGGAAAAACAAGAGAAATTAGAGAAGTCCAGGCAAGTTTATCATCTTCAAGCAGCCTCAGTGTCACGTCTCAAGATCCTGGCAGACTCAGAGCAGACTATATATTGGATGCTGATGGTGAAAAATATAAAGGCAATGCCATCCTTCTCCCTGGAGGTCCAATCAAAGGAATTGCAACGAACAAACAGCCTTTGAATTATTTACAGCATTATTTGTTTTTTTCCCCGCTGGTGTTTTTTTCCCCACACCAGTTTGTGCTGATGTGCTGACTTCTGTTTTGCTAAAGTAATAAAAGCTACTAAAATTTAAAAACTTTTGGAATAATGATTGCAGTGTGTACCTGGGTACATTTGCACATGCTTGAGAGACAGAAAGAGACTGGAGAAGTGAGGCATAGAGCTGGCATAATAAATCCCCTTTTGCACTTGAGCCTGCAGAGGATGTGCCTAAAAATACACCAAAAGCCCTCCTCAGCCCTTTTCCAGATCAGTGCATCTCTCCAGGTTCAGGACAGGGTTTCACACAGATGGTACCATCTTACCAAGGAGCACGCAGCTTTTGGAGCACATCCTTAGAGCCACAACTTCCCAGAGAAATAATCCCATAATTCCCCAAGTTAAATAAGCCTGGAGCTGAGGATATCAGTGAACTTGTGTCCTTTTTCCAGACCATCAAACAAAGGTTCATTCAGCCGGTTCCTGCAGCCACCGAGTCGGGAGAGCATCGCTGCCACTCGCAGGGATCCTCTGGCACTGCCAGCCTTGGCTGGAACAGACAGGGACAGTGCAACAGGAGTCAGGGAGGACCCATGTACATAAATATCTGAAGGGAGGGTGTCAAGAGGATGGACCAGGCTCTGCTGGGTGGTGCAAAGCAATAGGACAAGAGGTAACGGGCAGAAACTGAGGCACAGGAAGTTCCACCTGAACACGAGGAAGAACTTCTTCCCTGTGCAGTGACTGAGCACTGGAACAGAGACCAGAGAGGGTGTGCAGTTTCCTCACTGGGGATATTCCAGAACCATCTGGATGCAGTACTGTGCCATGTGCTCTAGGATGACCCTGCCTGAGCAGGGAGGTTGGACCAGATGACCTGCTGTGGTATCTTCCAACCTGAAACATTCTGTGATTCTGTGACCCAAAATTTTTAGGAGCCTGAGAGAGCCCCAAGGAGAGCAGCCTGAGAGGCAAGGTGCTGAGAACCTACAGGAGAGGATGAGATGTTGTGCCTACAGTGATCACCTGGGCACCCTTGCAAGTACTTTACCTCCTCTCAAGCATCTGGGTGGGCCATTTTTCACATCAGATAACCTAGAAATGAATGAAGCACAGGATTATTGTCTGCCCAACAGCCAATGTCCTTCAGTGCAGCAGTCCTACTCCCATCTACCTCCATGGAGGAGGTACAAGACAAACATCCAACTTCAGTTTCCTATTTTAAATGTCCAGGGAGAGACTCCCAGGAGCCCGAAGGCATTTAGCTCTCCAGTTCCATAGGAAGCCAAGGTGCAGCTTAGCAGGGTCCAGGTGAACTGAACTAGGAAGAGTCACAAAACCACACGCACATATTAAAAGCCCAGCATCCAGGACTGATGTGCTACCACCTGCCAGCCATTGGCTTTGCCTCCGTCTCCAGAAGCCGGCGTGTGTCTGTAACAACACATCCAAGGAGCTGGAGCGCAATTAAGACTGAAAAGTGAACACATGATTATTATTATTTTTTGCCCTCCCTTCTGCTGTGGGTGACAGAACACAATCAGCCCCTGACGTGCTTGGTTGCTTGGTAGCAGACAGCCACATTTTTAATTATATACTAAAATATGCTAAAGAACATAAAACGGCTGCGTGACTAATACGTGTGTATCAAGAAAGGCACATGACAGCAGCAAAATTGCCTCAGTGTCTGATAAAAAGTGCCTCTGTCAGGCTTGTCATCAGAAGATCAAGGGAAAGGGGTGGAAAGTATTATTAATAAAACAGTGACTATTAAAAATACCCCTCATTGTTTGAGGTGAATTTTTTTTTAATGTCTAGCATGAATTTAATTCTTTTCCATTTATTCAGCTTTGATTTAGTTCCCGCTTTTCCAAACAGAATTATTATATTAGATCTAAAAAATCTCTGCTTATTCTTTTATGATGCATGACTCTAAAAAGAAAAGTGGAAAGCTTGTAGGATCCAGCTGGGTCCTCAGCAGTGCAAGTTCTTCATGGATTTGTTTGAACAAAATTACTTTAGTGGTCAGAGAACAAGAAATTATTTTATTATTTACATGTTCTGAAGTAATTTCTTTTGCAACAACCTGCTGTATAAACTGCTTTTCAGCAGGGAAAAAAGAAGACAAAGATTAATTAAGGTCCCTTCCAATCCAAACCAGTCCACAATTCTGTGGTTCTAGGGCTGAGAAAGGAATATCTACACAGTTATTACTCATGCCCAGTGAACAGTAGCATTCAATGTACCCGGTGTAAAATGAGAATCAGACCAGTGGTTTTGAAGACAATAAAAGATTTTGACTAAATGTATTTAAAGTGACTAAAGAAACTGATCATAACAGTGACAACTCAACACATGCTCAACTCCTCTGTGCCTGCCCGTCTGGAGCCCGTCACTGGCAGGGATCCACCAGCCCGTGAATTACACGCTGCATTCAGAGACAACGATTTGCAAATGACACAATTAAATCACAACTCGCCTTAGAGCAAGGTGGGTTTGCCGGCCTGTGCCAGGATGGAGCTGCTGGGGTGGAGCAAAGGCAGCACCACAGGGAGATGCCGCTGAAATCCTCACGGTGGCACATCTGTGCCCACCGAGAGAAGCTTGTCCTCATTCCAGGCAGCTGGAAAAGACACAGCCCCACAAGAGTGTGCTGTTCCCCACTCTTTTAATTAACTCTTGCTGCTATCACAGGCGGAGAGGAGGAAAGCCAGCGGGAGCAGGGAGCTCTGGAGAGGCACTGTTGAACAGCACGAGAGCAGGCAAAGTGTTTGAGCAAGACCAGAGTCCCCAGAGCCATGTGCCCCATCCACCAAACCCTACTTTGAGACAGTACTGACAGTATGTAACCGTGTACATCACCCCCACGGTGATTTTTATAAATACATTAAAAAACAATCAATATTTAGATGCTTTGCATGCCCTGGCCCTTCCTACTGAATGCAGCAGCCTCTCCTTGCCTCACACAGCTCTTGGACAGCACTAATGCACAGGTCTGTCACAGGAACCCTTTATGATACCAGGGCACAACAGGGCTTCAGCCTCAGGAAGCGCAGCTCCAGAAAGTGCTGTGGTGGGATAAATCAGCAGGACCACGAGGTGCTGGGAGCTGCTCTCTCTTCAGGGAATCCATCTGTGCTCAGCATAGATGGAGTTCAGAGAAGCCTTCTCGCTCCTTTGCAATCTAGGTGAAAAAGTTGTAAACAGGATGAAACTGCAGCTTCAGGCCTCGGCAGAGATGTGAGCCTTGACACATGACACACAGCTCTTAAGGGAGTCCTCCCAAAAGCTGAGCTAAAAATGCAGCAGTTTCTAGGAAGTGTGTACTTCAGGTCACAGGCAAAGACAAGGGTGATGGTCAGTGCACACACATTTAATCTGTAAGGCAGCATCCTGTTTAGACTCATCGATTTTAACAAGTCAGGGACACTTTTTCAAGCCGTTACCCTGCAATTTTAAACAAGAGCATTTCAAAGGAGCTGGTGCAACAGGGTACAGCATCATTCAATGCTGGGACCACCCTTAGATGAGAGAGCAAAAGGAGCAGCACTGCTGAGGCCACTGAGACAGGGCAATCATCACCTCCCTCCTGGCACTGGGAGCTGCCAGGCTCCCAGGTCTCCTCAGAAGGAAAGCATGAGGAGGTGACCCAGTGGCAGCATCCTGCTGTGCCACCACACAACAGCCGAGCCCTGCCCCACCCCACAGCCCAGCCACGGGGCTTGCCAACAAACCAGACCCCACCAGGCGTAGGTGGACATACTTTTAATATCCACTTTCTTACCCTGCACAGAATTTTTCAGGTTTGTCCAAAGGAGCTAAAAGGCTTCTAAGCAGAGCTGCCACCACCCCTTTGCTGACACACTGAGCTGTTGCCTACAGCCACTACTCCCATGACAGGTATTCTTCCTGTTCCTCCTGGGTTCTGCAACCCAGCCAAAACCTCGAGGTGCTCCCACCCAAAGCAAGAAATTCACTCCAAATTGACCACCAAAAGAAAGCCAAAATACATCCAAGAACTCAAACTTAAATTAGAAATTATATCCCAGGCTGCTGATATATATTTCCTACTGCAGTATTAAAATGACACATTCTAATAGTATGTTGAATTTCTAAAGAAATTACATTATAAAACCTACTGGAAATACTCACAAGCTTCTACTCAAGTATCTTCTACAAAGAGGGAGCCAGCCTTTTCAGCTGTAGTCCTAGCAGAGTCAGGCATTTTTTGTTGGGTTGGTTTTTAAATTGAGCCAGTAATTTTTAATTTCAATTGAATTAGGTATTTTCTACTCCTAATAGGTATCAGACTTTCAAGACACAGGCCAGATTCAAACTTCTGTTTGCATTCAGAGCTGAAACTCATGAGATAACACTCATGAACCTCCACTGCTGCTGCAGCAAGGACCACAGAGACACAGGGACTCAATGCTGTGAGCACAGGAAGCGACAGCCTGTCAAAGAACAAGACCAGAAGGGATGAAAGCAACAGAGACAGGGAGAAATAATGACAATAGCAAGACACAGTAAGACTCCAGCTGGTTCCTCATCAGCATGAGGTGCAGCTCCCAGTACAACCCAGGAGCAGCTGTTTGCATGGTGGGTGAGTGCAGGTCTGGGAGGAGGAACCTGGGCATGAGCACAGGGAGGATGGGGATCCCATGCACAGGTCAGCTGGAGAAGGTGGTGAGGGGCTCCTGCATAGGACTGCTGGGGGTGAGTGACCTTGCAGGAGCGACAGCAGGGCAAAGGGGCCTCACTGAGCCCACGCCTGGCACAGGGTGCTGGTGGGCAGCAAAGGGCAGTGCTGCCAGGGGGGGTTTTGGCAGATGCCCACGGGAGCAGGGAGGGAGCCAGGCAAATGGCAGGAGCCCACGAGTGGGGAGAGGCAATGACATTTTACCACACTTACTTGTTTTACTCCTTACGCTGCACCAGGTCTCTCCACCTTGGTGTTTGCAAAGCCCGAGTGGGGTCTGATCTGTAGCTCCATCCTCCCGTGCTACCACCATACAAACACAACTGGACAGTTCTGGTGCAACCAGGGATGCCAACCAACACCAGGTCAGGGACATGGATACATCCATCAGACACAGGAGCACTGCAGGGACTTCAAATACACAGGAGAACAAGATCCACCCACATGGAAAACGAGTGACTTACACAGACATATGTGAAAAACCAAATGCTTTAATCCATCTATCAAGAACAACAGTTCAAATTATTTCATTGGATACATTAATAATTGATCCATAATTTACAGTGCTATGGACCATACACAAATTATTGCTGCAGTCAACAGCAGATGAATATCAACATTACAGTACCAAGCATCATAGCAAGAGGCAGTAATTAATGTCACTTTTTCAAGAAATATAGGTATTTATACTATTATCAACATCAGCTTCCCCCCCAGTGCATTTTATGTCAAACAACATAAATGTAAGTGCATTATTTTGTGCTTTGTGCTTTCCTCATGTACCTTCTTTTTGCTTTACAGGTTGTAAGAGTTAAATATTGCTTTATAGGCCAAAAGCAGTAAGGAAGAACTTCATGGTACTCTGCATGTCCCTGCCTGTTGCATGGCTTTGGCAAAGTGAGAATTGGTCGTTCCCCACCCACCTGCTCAGGGAAGCCGTCGCTGCCCAGCGTCACACGAGTCACCGTCCCCAGAGCGGGCAACAACTTCTGTCCATCTCACTCCACCCAGCCCATGCCAAACCCTGCCTGTAATCGCTGTCTCTGTCCTCTGCCACCGACACCCTGCAAAACCTCACAGCCACACGCTCCATGACGCCCAGAAGGGCAAAGGGACCTCCCATTAGCACCCACCTGGGGGGCTGTGTCTCCTAGAGGTGTCCCCACTGCAGGGTCACCCTCAGAGCAGGGCTGTGGTCTAAGGAAACACAGGGTGAAGGGTGAGCAGGGCACAGCAGAGTTGTATGTGACCCCAGAACAACACAGGGTACAGGGAGCACACAACAGAGCTGCTGTGGCCACAGCGACTTCTATCCAGGAATCCAGCTCTTGATGCAATGGTTTGCCTTGAATCCTAACTCACCTCCACACAGACGTAGCTAAGAATTAGAAGTCATGGCTGTCAACGAGTACCAGTGGTTTCACATAAGCTCGAAAAATATTCATATACCACAGTCTAGACTTGAATTTCTGAATGTCCAGCACAGGCACCAAACCAAAATCCTTATTCAATATACTCAGTGGTTCTCAGTTACTACACTCCAGCGTGCACACCCTGATTTGTTGTACCAATGCTGCAGAGCTGTCTCATTTTCATGGGGGAGGGTAACACAGGTCTGTGTTACAGCTACAAGCATTTTTTACAGCCCTGATTTTCTTACCTGTCACCCTAACCAAACAGCAGCACCAGAAGCCTGTGCCCCCATACTTGACTCGGAGCTGACTATGGCACAGTTGCCTTGCAGGGACTGGGAGCATTTCCCTGCACAAGGACCACAGTGGCCACAGTGCATACTGCAGGCTCCTGGGTCCTGCCTGGGCCAGAGCTTCTCTACCCTAGGAAAGACACATTCCCAAAAGCTGTCTGGGGCTGGGGGGGGGGGGGGGGGGCAGGGAGAGGCATCATTACAATCTAACTCCAGCTCCTCCTTCAAAAACTACAAAGGAAAGAAAGAAGCCACAACCCGGTGGTTGCATCAACGCTAACACATAGCTGGTGGCTCAAGCAGGAAGGGAGAGGGCCTGACACAACCAGCACAGCCACAGGAAGAGCAACACACAGACCCCGGAGTACTGTAACCGCAGATGTGTCCCTGCCATCCACGCCGGGAGCAGTGGTGCCAGGCAGGGACACCAGGAACTCTCCCGTGGAGAAGCATTTGGGTTGGAGTCCCGACACCGTCCCCCGCTGCCCCATCACCACCCAATTCACATTTGGTTTCTGAGCACTAACTGCCGAGCCCCAGGTTTCCTTGGAAAGCCTCCCAAACTGGCACTCAAGTCACTCACCGTCGCACTCATCCCATGGAATTTCCAGTGTAGCACAAAGGAGAACAGGAAGCTCTTGTTTTCTACACGTAGGCACCACGCTACACCTCAACGTCCTACAAACCACCGCCCTAAAGCTCTCTCCTACGCCACACTTCAGTCAGTGCTAGTCGAGGAAGACTACAACTAGAGTTTAAGGCACTTCATTCTGAACGAGCTACGCCTGCGAGTCAGCTGTAGGCTGCCATGGAGAAATCCACTCCCTCCGTCTAGCTCGGAACACCACATGTCACCTCCGTGAAACACCTAGGCTGGATATAATACAAGGAAAACTACCGTTATTGCATAGGACTACACTTGAGTAGATAATGCACCGAACTACTTTTACAACATGGTTGCATGTTAAAAATTAATAACATTGTTATCAAGTAACAGTTATTTGCAGATACAGTAATTTACTCTTTTTTTTTTTTTGTCGTTTTTTTTTTCTTATGTCAGCCCCAGTGCTGAAATAGAACACAAATTGCTCTAACGGGTATATTAACTACATAGTTATGTTTCCAAGCATATTACTACTTTTTTTTTCAGTATCACTAAAAATAAATATGTAAGTTCAGTTTCTCTACAGAGTTGTTTTATTACCTAATCTAAATTTTTACTCTACCTTAAATGCGTTTAAAAACATTTTCAAAGTGAGACTGTAATATACAAAATATTCTTGAAATCTCTCTGAAAACACAGAACCCTGCATAAAAGCTTCCTTTCAAGTGTTTACAAAGAACGCAGAAAACTTCCAATGAGTTTTAAAAATGTCAAAAAATCGTTGCAATATTAAGAGGCAAAAATCTTACAAATGAAATACAAATAAATTTAAAACAAAAAGTTGAGGATAACTAAGGAATCCATGCAAATCAAAAGAAACTGTACAATGCAATTTAAAAAATAAAATAAAGCCAATTAGATATGTACAACATAATGTGCCCAGCTGATAAAATGCCTTTTTTTTTTTGTCCAAAGAGTGTATTCCAACTTACAGTGCTCCTGCTTGGTTTGTTGTTGGCAAAGCCACCAATGTGTGTCACAAAACAAAATAAAAATTTAAGAGGAAAAACTCGAACCGTGATCAAAAGGAAAACCCAAATCAGCTCAGAGTAAAATTAAACAACACTCTGAGACACTCACATCTCCCTGCAGTTTCAGCAACAGCATTTTATATCACAATCAACACAATCAGGATGTCTTAACACTTGGTTTTAGTTTGTATTCTGAGTAGAATAGGGTGGGTTTTTTCCCTAAACACTTGTCATGTAAGACCAACATTTGAGGGACACTGTATCTTTAAGGCAGCACTATTCAATTAATACAATTACAAATTGGACTTTTTTTTTTTTTTGGTTTCTTTACATTCTTTAACTTTACATTTTGTTTCCAGGTAAATAGGTTGCATTTACAATCCTACGATTGCCCCCTCCCCTCCCCCCGAGTAGAAACAGACTCTTCATCTGTAATTCTATTGCTTTGAGTAGATTTGACCAGTTCAAAGTTCTTGGCGAATCCAGTTCACGGATACTGTACATATGCTGTACAATATTTTGGAGGCGTTGGTAGTTTTAAAATAGAATATACAAGTTTCTTCACAAAAATTCTAAAAAAAATCCTATATATATAATATGTACACACACGCACACACACTGATGAAGCACAAGGAGAAAAAAAAAAAATCAAAAAAATTCTACAAAAGGTAAATTATTCCATCTACTGATCAAGAACCAAAGCAGTTTATGAAAGGTGTGCCAAGTATATGCTAACAAGCATGATCAGTGTCCTCCATGCTCACGCTGCTCCGCCTGCTACTCGTCTTCGACGCCCCAGGAGACACGGAGGAAAGTAGTGGGTCAGTTACTCCAACGGGGGAGAGGGTATCGTCCATCAAGATATCTTCCAGTTTGGATCCCATTTTCGCAGGAACACTGTAAGTGCCGGTTGGTTCAGTCACGTTCCCGAGGTTGTCACTGAAGGTGATGGTGCCGTCAGTGAGGTCGAGGGTGGTGGTGCAGGACAGGTCTGTGTGGTGTGGCATCATGTCTTGGGTGCAGTTGTCCAGCACAGGCTCCTGTTTGATGACCCTGTTGACCATGTCAGGGGAGCAAAGGCCTGTAGATGGAACAAGGGACAGTCCGTGTGCCCGAGCTTGCATCTCAAGTTCCTGTGAAGGAGGACAAGGGACAAATTAAAAGAAAATCTGAAAGGAAAATCTGTCATCTTACACTCACCCTGCAACTTACAGTTTTCTTCTCCGTTACACATTTCCTCCCTCTCCCATAGTGACCCTGCACACTCCAGCCCTGCAAATTTGCACCTGAACATCAGTCTCTTGAAGAGGTAGGTGAACACCATCCCACACAGGTCCTTCACACTCCTCCTCAGAACCTACAACAGAGTCAAAACCCAGTGCTTTGTAGCACAGACATGTTTCCCCTCGGGCCTCTTTCTCAAACCAGTGCCAGGACAGGCAAGTTTGGCATCACATACGGTGAGGAAAACATTTAAAAACAGGTAAAAATGAAACAGCAGAAGCATATGCTTAGTACTTTTATAAAGTCATATGTGAAGGCATAGCAGGTCTATAGGACACTTGTCAATTCCTGCTGAGACACTGGAAGGGACATTTCTAATTCTACAAGTCTAGCAGAGCTCAAAGAGATCAACCAAAACTGAGCAACACTATTTCTGCACTGAAATAAAACAAGCGAGTCACAGGAAGGCCTTAGACTTCACACACAGCCAGGATTCTTCAAATCTCCCCGGAAAGTTTAAATCCCACCTTCACATTTAATCATACAGATGCACTTGACTGAAAACAGATAATAGAAGAATTCACTTAAATGGCCTTTCGTGAATACATCAGTAAAGGAGATGTTTTGCCTCTACTTATATTAGACAATCACAATCACTGTTGTGATTGTGCTGTTTCTGGCTATTCCTGTCACTGAAGTTGATTAATAGCCCTTTCCCCCATTTTCGAGCTAAGACAACAAGCTAGCAATGGCACACTGCAAGATGAAGAGAGAAGGTGGAATAAGAAAGCACTTCTTTCATCAGCTAATGTGCCAAAATCAGGAGTTCCTTATTCTGTGCTTAATCAGAATTGACACAAAAAGGGAAAATACACATTTGCTGCCAGATGTATTGCCTGTTATTCAAGGGTCTGGATCTTAAATTATTTTGATTGAAGGAGCCAGAGCAAATGGATAATGCAAAGGAAGATGAAAGATGTTTAAAAAGTGATCTCAGCTTTGAAACACCACTGCTTGATGTTGCTCTGCAGAAGGGTTGTGAGTTTTTATCATCTCACTCTAACAAGCAGATTGCTCAACCAAGTACAAAAACCGCACTGAAGTTCAACCCAGTCTGTTCTATTTTAAAGCTGTTTACTTCCACACTTGACTCCCAGGTATTTGTAGCTTCATTATCTCCTTGGTGGATTAGCTGGGCTGTGGTTCAGGGGTCTCTTGGCACACTGCAGCTCCATGCAGAGCTCAGCTGTTCGCACTGCAGGTGAGCAGCAACATGAGGATATCTGGGATATCGCTGTCTCTGTGTCATGTGTTCTTACACCCAGTTCTAGATACACTAATTACCCTTTTTCAGAGAGGGGTGGATATCCAGCTGTCTTTGCCCACCTGGAGAACAGAGGTGACAACAAAAGTTGTGTAGGCTGCAAGGTTAAGGTTGCCTATCCAGCTTGAGGTGAAGGCAAAGGAATTAATTAGAGAAATGGAGTTTTCACCCTTAGATCTCTGTGTAGCACAGAACACTGGGAATCAGGGTGAATCCAACAAGGCAACAACCCACAGAGAAAACATATTTATGCCACCTACTGCTTTTCAGTGCTGAGAACTGTTGTACAGTCCTACAGACATCAAGGAACGGGGAAAACTCCCAAACAGCCAAACTGAATTTCATGAATATCAACAAATAGGTGATTTATGAAGTCACAAATCCTTAGGCCCAGCATCCAGAAAAATACATTATCATATAAATCTTTTTAATGGTATGCTTTGCAACTAATGTTGGCCATAGTAGAACAAAACCAGACTACCCGTAAGTGCTTTTACTAGAGCATTAGGACTCCTTTTTTTTTCCTTTAAACTAATGTATCCTTGGCTTTTTCTGGAAAAATCTGTGCACTCATCTCAGCACTGGTCATCATTTATTTAAATGCTGGTTCCTTCCAACCCACACCCCTACAAACAAGCTTCAGTCACCGCTATTTGCAGTCACACGCTGCAAACATGAAGAGCACTTGCAGCTTATTTATTGGCAAACCTGTATTCTGAGCAGCAGGTGTCTGTTGGCGTGTTCCAGCTTCTTCTGTCTGTTCTCCAGCTCCTTTGTGCGCTGCTGTTCCCTCTGCAGCTTACGGATGTAATCCACAGAGGCTTTTAGGATCGTTCCCTTATTCCAGCGCATATCCCTTTGGAATCAGCACAAAAGGAGAAGATAAGGCTCTCAGGGAGGCTTTATTTCATAGTTGTTCTCTTTACATCCATACCTCATACAGATGTTAACACCCAGATAATATTTATCCCAAGTTTACGGATACAGAAGGCACTGGAAATGCACTAGAGGGGGCCGGAGCGCTGCTCTTGGGAAGCACACACACTTCAGAGACAAATAGTCTGCACGCTATCAGCAAAGATCCACCTGTCCCGTAGGTTGATACTGAGCAATACTGGTTTTTTGGCCTTTGAGGAAGCTGCAGAGCCTCTCTGCAGAGTAGCTCTGAGTTGCTCCATGAGCAACTGCTTTAAAACAGTGGAAACTCTCCCCAGAAGCATCATGGGGCATTGATTCAGATTTAAGCGAGACTTTCAAGTTCCAGAGCAAGGAGGGTTCCTTGCTACTGAATCAGCATTGGGAAAGTGTAAAGACAAGCTAATAGCAGTAAAATTATCATAAAATTATCAGGTGAACTGCCCTCCATTTTCACTGAAGGAGGGACTGTTTCTGTCTTGTCAAGCTATGGCATCTAATTAATTAAAAGAATCATCTGGCAAGACAAGCAACCAGCTGAGCAGTGAGACCAGACTATGGTTTCCTATCCTCACAGTTCAGCCTCTGGTAAGGCTGTCAGTCACTCCCAGCACCAACCTCAGCTTTGTGACAAAAATCATCAAATTAATATAAACATAAGCAGGTTCCTAAAGGGGAAAAATAAACCCCAAATCAATTTTCAAAAAAATATAACGGAACCTGCAAGGATTTCTACAGTCAGGGAGTGCCAAGAGCAACAAGAAAACAGGATTTTTTTTTTTTTAAATTCTTGTTCTCCACTAGAATTATTTCCCTTTAACCCCTCCCTCCCACAGTCCCCAGGCACGTTACACTTACGGGTCATTTGACTTGGGTATCAAGGTGCCCAGTTCTTTTATACGATCATTAATATTAAATCTTCTTCTTCGTTCAACTTTAGGAAAAACAGCACAAGTGTTACAAGTAATAATCACACTTAATTACAACGTACAAAGTATTTCATCAAAGGTTTCTTTCAGCACCTTTGAAATGTTTGCCTGAAGCTTAAAATCCAGCGATAATTTATTTTCTCTCCTACACACGGACACATTAAGACAGAAGTTCTGTCTATACTGTAAATTTTGGGACTGCTGAAGTGGCAGAGTTAAACTGGGACTCTAAAAATCAAAATGACTGAGAAGAAAACATTTTCCTATGGAAAAGCATCACAGACAAATTCAGAAACAAATATTCACATGCTCAAGGAAATCCCAAAGCACAAACAGTGAAAAAGGGCAGTCTCTTCTTCAAAGTACTCTTACAGATGCAACATTTTGAGGATCCTAAAGTCAGATTTAAACATCAATTTTCCAGCATTAGTTTTTCATGCTATGGAAAGGGCTTCTGAATAGCTCAAGGCATGAAATGGTTCCTTTTCTCTAGTAATATAAAGTATAAAAAGACAACTTAAGGATCCTTTAAGTCATAAGATACTAATTATTTTAAAATGCTCTTTTTCCAACCTGGAAATATGAGTTCCCTTCAAGAATGAAATCTATAAAATTGCCACACTGAGGATGAATACTGTTGTTTAAAGTCACAAACTGACCACATATCTAATTTAAAAAATCATTAAAACTAAAAAAGCAAATGGTGCAAGATGAATTTGTTAAAAGCAACTGAGTCACATGTTGATCACAGCAATTCCATTGAGAACATCCACTCATGCACTTGGCTTATTGAAAAAAATGACAAAAGAGTTAAAACTAAGTAGTACATTTAAGCACACATGTCACAGGAATTTGAGATATTTGATCTGTGGGCATAACACAACAAACTAATACTATATACTATGTGCAGTGACTCATTCAGATTTAAACCATCAGTATTTGAACACTTAGTGCCCAAAATCACTCCTAGAATTGTTGCAAAATGTGAAGAACCAAAACTTACTCAAGTTGTGGTTGTCTTTCTTTTGCCTCTCCTTAGCCAACGCTCTCGCTTCCGACTCTGTAGGAAAAATACATGCTGTGCATGTGAATGAAGTAATTAGAATTAAAAATAATTCAAACACAACGCTTCAGTCTGTGAAACATCTGCAGGGGAAGCCTGATCGATATTTGTCACACCCATCACTGCGCCCATTCCAAGGAGTGAGAAGGGTCTGGGAATGCCAAAAACACAACACTGGAATTGAGCTTCACCTCTGCACCTGCGGAGCGTCTCTTCCCACACCTCCCAGGCTGACTTCCACCATGAGAATGTTTCCCACGGAGGCCCTGACTCAGCAAGGTATTTGAGGACAACAAACTGCTGAAATCCAACATACCTTCTCCTACGTTTACATACGAGTCCCACGGGAGCTGAACCAGAGGGACAGCATGCTTATGGCATTGCTACCTGCACAGGATGTGAAGCAGGCAGGAGTCAGAGCCTCTGCTCACTGCAATTAAGGATATGGTCTTTGTGGCACGTGCACACACATCACCACAGCACTAAAGGGATAACTTCAGTGACCTATTATGACTGTATTTTCCAGCTACACTAACTGTTCCTATTATATAGGAAAAAAAAGATGAAAAATTCAATACCCTCATTAGCAACAAAGCTGGAAAACAAAGGCTTTTGCTTCAGGAAAAGCAAAGAGAAAACTAATGACAGCTGTGCTGCACAGAATTTGTCTCCTCAACTCAGAACTGCTCCTAACCTTACTCCACACATTTATTATCTATTATTTATTATTCTATTACTATTGCTATTATATTCTATAAGTGTTATATAATTATTAACTGCAGCTTGCAACAGTTTGGGCAAGAACAAAACTAAATCTGTTATTTACACTTCTCAATTGATCTTACATTTCTCAAGCAATTTTAAGTATTTTCATGTTTGCTCTACCAGTTTATTTTTTTTTTAAAGGTGAGGTCATTAATCCTTGCCCTGTTGCCTTTAAATCCCCAAACCAGCAAGGCACTATGCAGTTTCACAGTAAGTCAGTGAGGAGGAATGAGTCTATCATGTATTATCACACATTCCATTATGGAAACAACCCCTCACTGCCTCCAATAAGTTTCTTTCCTGTATTATTTTATTTCTAAGGAATATGGATTATGTTCCATCCAATTCAAATTAACAGGTGCTAAGGGTTTCCTTGGAGTGCTTCATTGCTTAGAATACAGAGGTACCCCAATATTACATGCAGTACAACAGGACATATCCTTTTCTATGCCAGGCTCCCCAAGGATCCCCCAAAAAGCTTGAAAGATCATTGGATGTCTTAATGAAATTTGGGCTTCATCTGACACTGCTTTATTAAACAGATATGAGGTTTGTGAGGCCAAAACTGACAGAAACCACACTCTTGGGAGAGCTGGATTCCCAATAAATGCTTCAGTAACTACAGCTGAGAACCCACAACCATCAACATCAGATGCTGAGATAACAGATTGGATTTTTTGGGGGGTTCTTTACCGTTTTGGTATTTATTTGGTATATATTTGTTATATAGTAGGATTAAGAAAAGTTTCTGTCAAATGCTAGATTTAAATATTGCAACTCTCTCTAGCCTAGCTCCAGCAACAAAATCAGGAAAAGGAGAACCAACAGACTCCTGCCTGCAATAACATGCTGATTTTAAAATCACTGGTTGTCAAAAAGCACCATCAATGGAGCTTTGTGCACAAAGGCTTGGGCAGATCAGTGTCAAAGTGACTGCTGTTAAATTTGAATTTAATACCTAAACCTGCCCTGAATCAGCTAGCACGTATTTTGATCAGAAAAAGCACTCAGCTAAATTGTATGTACAGGTGAGTGTAGCATATAGACATGTAACTTATTTCAGTTCTGTTTTGATGTATCAAGGACTTCCATAAGACTACTCACTATTTCTCCTCTCTTTCTGCTTTGTTGGCCTGAAGATCTTACACAACCATCTACAGTGAATCCAGCAGCCTGCACATCCGAGTTGGGTCTTCAGCTTGTATTCTAAAGCTCCTTGAACTTTCTATACTTTGGGCAATGAAACTGCCTGTAATTTGGACTTTGAGTGCCTTCTTTTGGTGCTGAGCTCAAATTTTGTGCAGTCATATAAATGCAAATACCCGCTGGCTCAGAGATGTGGCATTTCCTCCTGAGAAGCTGACTCCTGGCCTATTAAAACTGCTCTACTTAAGCTAATTCCTGCCCAGAACCTGCTTTGCAGCTGAGTCAGCCTGTGAGTTTTCACAACTGAAACCCAGAAAGATGACAGACAAGAAAAGAAACCAGGCCTCTAACCTACTACATACAGTCAGTGACTCCCTGTTGGGCTTAAGAACAGCCAATTCTGGGTATTAAGATAATTTTGCCATCAATTCTAGAATGGATCTCCATTAGTTCAACCTGCAGACAAACTTACCTTGTATATGTACCCTATGTGAGGTTATATCCTTTCAAGTGAAGCAAAATAAAACATGCTTGAGAATATTAAACTTCTTATTACTTGCTTCGAACTATCTTGCTTCTGTACACATGTGCTTGAGAGAAAGAGGCTTTTAATGTCCTCCTCTCCTCCCCCTGCCTCCCACAGATTGTTTGGAGCACTGCTGGAGGAACTGGCATAACAAGAAATTAAGGGAATACTTAATTTTCATCTTAATTTAGAGATGCACATTCATAGAATCATAGAATGGCTTGGGAAGGAAGGGACCTTAAATATCAAGTTCCAGCCCCCCTCAGTGCCTAATTTTACATTTTATAGGATCTATGTCTCCAGATTTCATATTATAACAGGTTATTTGATCATTACTGCTCTTTCCTACTACAGTAAGTCCTCTAGTGTGTATTATTCCTTGACATGAATCCCACAGAGACTCCAGATGTGAAGTTGTTAAAGTTTAGTGTTGACAGACCAAACAATAACCCCAAACTAGGAAACAGCTCTGGAAGAGATGCAGGGAAACTTCCTGGGTCACATTTTCAACAAGCAGGTGCGACTGTAACAACTGGGGACTTTATCTTAACTTGTGACAGCGCACACACAGGTGCCCACACATGAACACAACTGCATGGCAGGCTAATACATCTGTTAAAAAATTGGTCTGCAAAGCAAAAAGTAACTATTCAACCACGTATTCTTTCTAAGAAATTATGTCCAATATCACTTGAATTCAAAACAGTTATACTACTACTCCAAGGTGGTATTTTAGATGTATTTACCTGTGAGCTCCCTTTTTATATTAGGAAGATTAGCTGGACATGAGTTGCTGATGTTTAGTCCTGGAGGAGGCATGCTTTGGTTGCCATAAAGGTCAATCAAATTGCCAGACACAGGCAACTGCAAAAGATAAACAAGGAAAAGGATCACTCGGTTTGCATTTATGAATGTCTTTGTAGAGAAGAACAGAGTCAGGATCTGCTGAGAAATCTGTGCTCTTTTCCATGTGCAAACAGAGTGTGCAAGAAGGTCAGCAAAATTCACATAGATATACACAGCACGAGGAACAAAACATCTCCTCAAAAAATGCAGACAGAAGATATGTAGAAGAGGTAAAATCCCGATGATATTTTTTAATTGTTGGTCCTTATTTTTCACTTAAAGCTATTACATCTGTACCCCCAACACTTCTCTCACATCTGAAAGAGCTTAAGAACTCTCTGGGAGAAAGCTCCCCTTTTTCCAGGGATATGTGAGTGAAGTACTTTGCAAGTTGTCACATGCTTGAGGAAGAACACTGTATTAATTAATCACATTTTTCATGTGATTTGAAAGCTACCTACACAGAAAACATTTCAGTTTACTTTGTTTTTTGCCTTACATAACAAGAACACGCACCAGTAGGAGGAAGATTATTTTTACATTAAGTTTCCCCAATTACTTGTTCACTCTGCAATGCTTATTTAGGTATGTTTAAGCAAGCAGACTTATACAGTATTCCTACAAGACCTACCAAAGCTATCCCTTTAAACTGAAATGCATTTAAAGAAGCTTACATTTATCCTGAGTGGATCATTTTACCCATCTCTTATTCGTTTTTGAAAAGACAGGTATAAAACACTTTGGTATCTTATCTGAGTGGCAATACTTCTTATCATCGCTGCTGCAAAGAAAACCAATCCCCCCAAGACATTGATCCTGCAGAGATTAGAGTAAGTATTAACTTGACACCCATGTAAATAATGCTGTTGAATACAATGCAGTGAGTCACAGCCTGGACTATTAAACTCCTACTGCAGATGGAGACCTAAGAAAATTTCTTTGCCATGTGGAAGCAGATAAATAGAAGTTGATATGTAAAGTACCACCAGCTAGAGGGCCATGCTGATACATGCTTTGAACAGACAGTGGCAAACAACAAAACCAAAGTCCCCTGACTCAATCTCTAAGTGACAGAGGAAAAAAATGTAACTGAATTCTCACCAAGATTCAGTGTTACAATTCCTCACCCTGCCCTTAGTTCTCGAATGCATTAAAAAAACCCCCAAAAACATCTAATAATGCTGCTCAGGTCACAGTTGTACCAGTTGTGACCTACCCTACCGACACTAGTGTCAGGGTGACCACTCACTGCTCTCTACAAGGCTGACCCTTGTCTCTTTGGGCCCCCCAAATGCATCCATGACACCGGCACAGCGATAGCGTCACAAACCCTTCTGACTTGGATGTGCTCGTTCTATTCATGCTCCGAAGCATGGGGAGAGCACAAAGACCTTGTTTGTGGCCCAAGGACTTGAAGTTCATAACCAGACATGTGAAATCTAATTAGGAAGTTCAGGGAATTTAGCAGGGGAAAAAAAAAAAGAAAAAAAATGGATTTTTTTGTTAGAAAACCAGAAACGAGCATCTCAAAGCCTGGGTAAAACAGCCAGGTCATAATGAAACATGGAGAACAGTTAAAGTCACCAAGCTGCTTTCCTTACTGCATGACAGAAGTTGCTTGTTAAAGCAGTTTGTGATTGACGTTTTTTTTCCCATAGGTGTCAAACAATGTACCAGATTTCCATGTAAATAAACAGGAAAAGGGGACAGTAAAGGCAAGCAGCAACTGCTGAATGTGCACACTTGGATGGCTGCTAGAGGCTGTACACAGGAATGCTCATCAGGGAAATTAGGAGGAGATGCCAACAGTGTCCATCTAAATCAGTGATCCATAAGCAAAGAGACTGATCAGCTTCTTTCTTTGACTTTTCCCACCATTTGAACTCCAAAGCTTCAATTCTAACATCTTCCTACAGGTACAGTCCACACAGAGTATGAGCCTCTGAGAGGCCTCTTTTCCAGGATCCCACAAGTCACATCTTAGGGACTCACTCATATTATTACTTTCATATGAAAACAAAGTGCATGCAACACTCTGGGTCACCTCATGTAACATACCTGCAGTTAAAGATCAAAAGTCAAAATCGAGGTACATCCTCTGTTCACAATGATATAACAGTTCCCAGAGGAATAAAATCAGTTGACTAAGGTAAAACAAATAATCATTAGTGCAGAGTTTAGGGAACTGGAAAGGGGAGAGGAATCCCATGCTGAGGGCACTGATTTGAGATGGACAAGTCAGTAGTGCTGTAAGCACACAAAAGCAGCCACTAGGCTGAAACAAGGCAAAAAAAAAAAACCAAGAGGAGGTAAATGCCCTTGCAGTGACACCTGGCATTGACTTCAAATTCTTCCCTGTGAAAGAAACTGAAAAAAATTACACATTGTTTGCAAACATTTCAGCTCTAAGACAGCCAAGCCTTTCATCACTATCCCCAAATAAAAGGAGATGGGAAAATCTCAAAACTTTCACAGCCATTTCATAACGAAGATGGAGTCCCAAACTTTGAGAAAGACATGGAGGGTTCTTCCCTGTCTTCTCCAAATTCTATCATGTTTCCAACCTAAATATGATTTTCCTTAAGGTTTTCTTAGCTACTTCTGGCTAAATAGAAATTTAAATGCAGCATCAGTCAGATCATCCACCTTTACTCTTCCAAAAGGTAAATGAAGGAAGAATGGCTTATGCCAGGCTTAGCATATTATCTTCATTGAAACAGTATGGTCTAAAATGCCTTAATTTTTGAAATTTCATATTTCAAGCCCTTGGCTTTACAAGTTGCACAAACACACCAAGTAAAACAAATTTCAACCTTCCTATCGCTTTGCATCTGGTTTTGTTTTTTTTTAATAACAGCTTTTATATAACAGAAACTTCAAATATGGTAATTATGACCGCAGATTCATCAGAGTGTACATTCATGGGAGTCTCAGGCTTTCATTTCTCCTCCACTACTCCAACAAAACAAGCACCCACATTCTGTCTAAAATCCCTGAGACATCAGCTGTGTGATCAACAAGGCTGTTGCTGAGGTATCAGTACACACTGGAATGGATCCTGTTCCTCAGTTCTTGCAGCCTACAATTGTGTTGTTCCCTTACCTACAAGCACACACTCAGCAGCAGTCCCTGAAATAAGACTCCTCTCTACTTCTGGAGTTTAATTCCATGGGAAAGCCACATTGAAAAGTGGAGCTGCCCATACACAGCTTTCCACGTCAGGCTCTGGTTAGAATTGATTAGTTGGATGAATTAGTTGTCATCTCCACTTGGCATACAAGTACTTTACACAAGACTCAGCTATTCAATTACTAAGTCACATCTATGCAGAATACCCTTTCTGCAAACTACAAACCATTTTGTGGCACTTTCCACCACAGAAGTAAAGCCAGTTAACTGGTGGCCCAATCCCCAAGTTTACAAACACTTCCACAAGCAGTTGATTGCAATGAGCCATTTTCAGTTCAAGGTACTTGGAAACCTCCCTTAGCTTGCTGTGCACAAAAATCTCTGATTTTGCTTATCAATTAAGTACTGTTACCAACTGTAACAAACTGGTCCTTTTGTTCTTTGTTGGTTATGGAACAACAGCTGCCTTTGTCAGAGTCTCAGCACAGCTATTTATAGGTTGCGTCTCTTTAGAGACCATTTCCTCTCTTGATTTCTCCCACCTCTACTTAGCTCAGTCTATAGACATTAATTCCTTATTAGTAAAATAATGTGTGTTTTTAGGAGCTAAATCCTGTCCCAAAAGAAAAGTGTCCATTACATCATGTTCATTTTTTTCCCCCAAGCCAACTGTTGAGAAACATGGGTCAATGTCCATCTCTTCAGGTTAAATCAGAGACTGAAATATGCTTTTTTCCTGCAGCAATTTAAATGTATTAGTAAAGAAATATTAATTCTACTGTTTCATATCCTTATTTTCCAGACTTCACCACACAGAGTGGGCTAATTTTGAAATTCCACAGTAAATGTGGAAGCCTTTACAAGGTTTCTTGTCACGCAGCGAGCAGGAGGGATGCAACTACCCTGAACATTGACTACAGGGACTCCTTGCACCAAAAGAGTGCAGAGTACCATTCTGTCCCTGCCTGGAAGCAAAGAGCCACTGCTGGGGTCCCTGTGAAATGAGAGAGGAAGAAAACCACAAAAACAACCAGGTCCCTTCTAACTTAACAGGTCGCACTCCAAAGGAACTTCAGAGAAAGGACTCCAGAAGAACCTCATCCCTCAATTTAAAAATATATATATATATATATATATATAAAAAAAAAGATGAAGTGTCTTGAAAGCTATCTTTTTCGCAGTTCATCGAGTTTTTCTCTCAAATTCCAGGACAACTGCACTTTGCATCTTAGACTAAAGGAAAATTTATTCCTTCTGGCAGGACTCTGCAGCTATTTCTCCATGCACTCAAAGGGCACTATTTAGAGAGGGAAGCTGGTGGGCCGCTTCCTGCGTCATGCACCACGTCTCTGAGAGGGCTGTGGGAATCTGTGGGAGCACAGGACTAGGTTAACATGACATCAGAAGAGTACTGTCAGCAAATGTAAACCTGTGCTACAAAATCAATGCTATGTGGTAAGCTGTAAATTTTGGCAACAGATAAAAAAGAAACAGACGCCAGCACTGGCAGACATCTACTCAGCCAGATCTAACAGCACTTAAGCCTAAGGCAAAAAATTCACTGGAGCTACCCTCCACAGAAGATCAAAATCAGATTATGCCAGAAGGATGATTAGATTAATTCTCAAAGCAACGTGAACCAAACCGAAACAGCCACTTGGAGGTAACCTGTGCCTTGCCTTGCTCAGAGCCTTCCACATCCCTGTGTTCTTGATGCTTGTGACAGGCTTCCCACGTGCCCAGACTTGTTCAGTTTTTAATTTCCTTTATTCCTTCCCCTTTTGTTTAAGACTGTGTTTTAAAATTCCCCCCAAATTCCATAACATCTTTGCTGTCGTCTAGCTGGGGACTTCTCTCCAACTGATATCAGGCTGAGCTAAAGCTGTGATGTCAGAGATAACTGTCAAACTAGAGTATCTCTGGACAGCGATGCCAACACGTAACATACAATTTCTTACTTTAATATGACAAGATACAGGAACCTGGGATCCCAGAGGTTCCTTCCTTTCTGAAGACAAGTATAAAGTCCATGGCATCTTTAATATCGATGGGAATGAGCTATTCATGGTAGCACAGTTTACTCCTCTGTTGTAATCCTCTCACGACTGACATAACTTAGAACTAAGAAAAGTAAAATTGTCCTTTGTATTTCCTTGACCTGACTCCAGTTTGTGTTTTTAAATTCGTGTTTTTCATTGCAACTGTATACCTTGAGTTCTTCAAAGAAAAAACCAATTACACTCTACAGAACAATACAATAACTACTTAATTGCAAGGAAAAGAAGCCATGCTGCAAAGTTCTGCTTTCTCTCAAGGAAGGATGATTAGACTTAACAGGGAAATCAGAAGGAAAGGACCATTGTACCGTATTTGCCATTTGCAGGGCTGGGTCCACCAAGCCGAGGATTTCTTCATTGTAACTTGACTCCAGGCTAATTATGTCATCGATCACATCATCCATCTGCAGCAGAAAAGGTGGACAAAGAAAAGCAGACCAGTCATCAAAATCACCAGGATACAGAGGCCTGACAAAGCCCTTCAGCCACACACGGGCTCTGCAGCACGAGCCCAAGGTGCTGGTGCAATTTTGCAATCCCTCAGCCACGACTCCTGCTACCCAGCCAGGACACTCAGGTCATGGCAAAGCTGAGGCTTCATGGCCTAACCCACTCCTCCCACCAGCAGGTACCCTGCACTACCTGCCCACGGACACACTGTTCCTTCCCAGGAACAGCAGAGGAGGAAGCTGCCCATAGAAGGAGCAATGCTGACGACATGACTCTCTCTCCCCCTGCAGCACTGCCCGCCTACCCTCCACCTCTTCCCTCTGTGGGACCAACACCTGCCCACAGACAGGAACAC
Organism: Neopelma chrysocephalum; assembly: GCF_003984885.1. Classification (NCBI taxonomy): domain Eukaryota; kingdom Metazoa; phylum Chordata; class Aves; order Passeriformes; family Pipridae; genus Neopelma; species Neopelma chrysocephalum. Next base: position 13,313,020 of record NW_020897809.1, on the reverse strand, counting down.
CGAGCCCCTGACATCTTCAGGGAAGGAGAGGGAGCAAAGGCCTGCTGCTTGTGGGGTGACAGGCTGCCCACCACTGACAGCAGAATCCATTGGATTCATATCCCTCATACACCCTCCCAGGAAGCACCACCCAAGGGCAGCTCAGAGATGATTTTAGGTGGTACAAGACATATCTTTTTTTGGGCTGGGCTGGAAGGTTCCTCTCTGAGCTCCCAGATGGTCAGGAGAAACACCCCTCAAAAGCACCCACCCAGCTGTTTCCAAAAGTCCTGCAGGACTGACTATTTCCTTTTTGCTCATTATAAAAAAAGAGCTTAAATAACAGAGATCTAGAAAATCAATGTATAACAGTGATGATAGAAGTAGTAGTATATGGGAGAGTAGTATATGGAATTTGAAATAGCAGTATATGGGATAGTAGTATATGGGATTTTTGCATCGGCTTCGGAAAGTGTGATCAGAACAAATTACACTGACTGGAAGTGAGGGCAAAAAAAGAACTAACAGTTACAGCCCATAACTAAAGTTTTGTTACTGTTTCTGGGAAGGAATACAAAAAATTTAGTTTAAAAAAATAAAAAAATATAAAAGGGTGATTACTGAGGATGAATTACCACAGCCCCACCACATAATTTTTTAAAACGCAAGTTTGATCTGCATAGAAATGTGGAGTCAGAAGTTATCAGGGCAAGAACACATCCATGCAGTCTCAGAAAATCCAGTTAGAAAAGATTTCCTGAAGTAAGACCTTAAAGCACGTTTTTCTGCTATAGCATTACAGTGCTAGAACAGCACGAGCCCTTTTTGGATGTCTCCATGCACTTCTGACATCAATGCTAACAAACAATGATGCTGTTTTGTACCTTAAATACATTTAATATTCAACTTCTTAAAGACACTATAGGGCAAGTTTATTTGTCAACACAACATCAAAGAAACATGCTCATCAGAAAGGGGACCTGTGCTCCACCTCCTGTGTCATCCAGTACCTGCATGCATGATGCTCGTGAGTGTGTATTCAGAGCCGGGCACTCACTCTCAACCCTGCTTTGCTCTTCAAATTTATAAAATCCCTGCAGAAATAAAAAGGAAAAAAAAAAAAAAAAGAAAAGAAAAGGGAAAAAAAAAAAAAGAGGAAGAAAAAGCAAAGCATGGATCTGAGTTCATGGCACAGTCTCAGTCCCAAAAAGAGCACGATTGAAATAGTGTCATGCACACATGTTCCTGATGACACAGCAAAGTGAAGCTGTAAATACCTTGAAGAAAAAAATATTTGGGTGCCACTGGGATAAGAGGATGGAAATATTTGATTTTCATTTCTTTTGAAACTAGGAAGCACAAGTATTACTCTTGCATGTGCAAAATATGTTCTGTAACATATTTTTCTGTTCTGTTTCTCAAAGATGTGTAGTAGTCTCCTCACAGATTGCATCTGTAGTAAAAATCTGGCACAAAGGCTTGAGGGGAGGATGAGAGGACATAAGCAGCTCTACATTGTCTCCAATTTTTCATTTTACAAAATACTGACATGACTTTTATACTTGTTAATATCTTCCCAGTCATCTTCCTTTGGTGCCTGAGCACACATGTAACATCTAATTAAGTTTATGCCAGTAAAGATTAAGACAAGGTTGCAAAGGACTTCTAGGCATAGGCTAGTGAAGTCTTATATTTGCAGCACTGAAACAGCAACCAGTAATATTTTAGGGCATATTAGCTGGGATAATCTGGCCTTCCAATTACACAGGAGACTTGCACAAATTTTACTGTAAAAATACCTAAAATATCTCAAAAAAGCTTTGGTTTTTTTCAGTTATTTTTGCTATGCTCTTTGCTCTTTCTACAAGAATGAGCCATAAATAACATTATTCCAGAAAGCTACAGCTTACAAAGCTGCTTTGTGTTCTCCAAAGGTCAATTATTCACTGTTGCATCAAGCAACAGGGTGGGGGAAAAGAAAAGTAGTTTTAATAAGTATCAACTAGCTAATACAGTTCAAAAAGGAGGAAGTTTGAGGGATACAGTTGTTTTGCCAAAACGTTCTATTCACCCATCTACTAACCAGGCAGACACAGAGGCAGCAGTTACATTTTCACGATGGCGTTCGGAAAAGATAAACACAACATCTTAACAATGAGCAAAAATGGTTTAAAACAACTTAATTAAAGCAGACTGCAATTCCATTTTACTGAAGAATGTGAACAGGGAGAGCGTGTTACCTCTTTCTCGCAGTTGGAGTTGAGGGTGAGCATTGCCATCGGGCTGTTGGGAGCGCTGCTTCCCGTTCCAGGCGGCATGACATGATCCCCGGGCTGGTTTGGACATGGCAAGCTCAGGGCTTGGTTGGCATGTTTATTTGCTAGAGTGGTAGAGAGGTACTGCTTTACCTGCTGCCGCTGGGCCTGCTGAATGTGGTACTTGGTTGGATTCTCAAGGTGAGTCTGCACCTGCACGACACAATTAATAAAAGAGGGTGTTATTGTTCAACAACGTCATCACAGGTGCCGTGGATTTGAGCTGGGCATTTCTGACAGAAGTACCAGCTAAGCATTTGACAAAGTACAAACCTGCACAGCTCCAAGGAAGGACACAGTACGTCACTAACTCACATCTGGCGGCAAAAAATCAGTTTACGATCCGGTGTTTCAGCTACTAAATTATTATCAGTAAACCAAGAAGCTCCAGTTATTCTTCTACAACATGAGATTCTCACTTAAGCCCAACGTTCAGGTTTCCAGTTGATACAGACAGTCCAGAACAGACAGTTCTGCATTCAGACCTTCAGCTATGCGACATTCAGTTTTCACTAAAATATGGAGAAATGAGTTGTACCACAGGACTCATTTGACTTGTTAATAGCTACAAATAAAAACCAAGTACTATGGATTGCTGTCCTTGATCCAAGAGAGGTCAAAAGGTTTGTCGTTGGTTTTCTTTAGGTTTTGGTTGTTAGGTTTTTTTTTAAATTAATACATTGATTAAACTAGAAAAACAGGAAGACACCATTCTTCTGCCTACAGAGTATTTATATCTCAGATATATGGCCTAAATCATATACAAATAAGGCAGCCTGTTTATAAACACATCATGCAAATAAGATGCAAGAAAAGAAGTGTTTCAGTTCAGATCAATCACTGTCCTCAGCAACAGCTATTTTTGTATTTAAGATAAGCTTTTCAGTACTTAGAATTCTTTCATATTCAAAATATGAAAAACCTTACACCAAACTACTGGTGCACACTCTAAATAAGCAAGAGAAGAAAGGCAATTTTTTTTTCCATGAAAAATTTCCACCATATCCTGGAAACTCTTTGTTGCCTTTCTCTGGTCATTCGCACTTTCACCAGAAGATAGAAAACTAACCAAAATATAGTAATACTCTGAGAAGTTATTTTGTTTTAAAACAGTTTCATTAAAGTGACTTTTGCTGTTACAAGTGACCACGTACGTCCCCCGCTTATTGCTGTGGAAGAAATTAAAAACCATCCAAGACACCAGAGGAAAAGGGTTTCCTGCATCCTGTACACACCTTCTTAGCAACACGTTTTAAAATAAGTCTGCAACAACAACTCACCTGATAATGATTATATTCAAGCATTTCCAGCATGTTACTTAGAGGTTGCAAGAGAAGCGACTACAGTATCCTTTGCTCTATGCCACTCCAGTTTGAGGGATCCACATATGGAAGCACCATAAACAAGCTACCCCAGAACAGCAGAAGAAACTTGATGGCCACTGCTCAGACTTATAGTAACCTACTCTAATTAGCCATGCAAGTGGAGAAACAAACAGTTCACACAAGGGCTCTTCATGGAAGTTATGCAAGTTTAAGTTAAGCCCTAACGATTGGTATTTTTTTTTCCCCTGGCTTTGATGTCATGCTTTTTCATAAACATAAAAGAACCTTTTAAGTGATGGGCTATCAAAGTCAGATTGACAGTCTGCTCAAGGCTAATTTGCTATTCAGCTTTCGTTCCAGTCGTACTAACAGACAATGGCAGTTTTCTTTAGCAGTAAGGTTAAAAGTTTTTAAGGACAGAGTAAGAAATAACTGAACAAATGCCCTACGAGCCTAATGCACATCCCCTGGCAGTGGAGTGCACTGGATAAACCCACGGGCTACACAGTCCCATCCTCAGCTTCCAGGCTCAGCCACTGATCCACCCAGGACCTGCAGGAGAACATGAAGCACTTGAAAAAGCTTTACCCCATCCTCAGCCTCCCTGGTGCTTTAAAGCTATTAATTCAGTCTCAACCTAGAGCTGTAAGAAGTTTTCAAGTTCATGGGCTAAATCATGTTCCGAATGCACTTATCTGCAAATGGGCACAGTCCCTACACATTCCAGGACTTACCTTTTCCTTCTATCCAACTCCTTGACCGAAGACCATACTCAACATAAAAACCACTCAACTGGCATTATTTTCCAAAGTCTCTGCTCACAAGGGAGCACATCAGGATGGCATTTCTAGAGAGTTTAATCTGCTTTGTTGCACTACATCGCAAGACAACACAATACCACAGCCTGTTGTGATAAGTACAGCACTTTGACAGTCCCAAACTGCATTATCAATTTTCCTATCACCAGTGCTAAGAGCTACACTACCCAGATAAGTCTATTTTTCACCAAATTTTCAACTTCAAAGTAGACAAAAATATCAGTAAATGTTCAACTTCAAAGTAGATAAAAATATCAGTAAATGAGTTATTTTGGTAACACTTATCTTTGGTCATTATATTTAAAAACAAGCCCTACTCATCTGACAGAATCTGCACATTCCTTTTCCTCCACAGTCATCAGACACAACTGCTGTTCTCCATCCCAGGATGGAGCAAAGTGTCTCCTCTCTGCACCCAACTCTTACCCACCCTCCATGCTCCCAAGAGAGAGACAAGCAAAATTCCACAATCCACATCTCAACTTTACATCATCAAACACTAAATTATTTATATCATATATTAACACACTGAACTGACTTCACTACGTGTCAAGTTCTGAAACACACACTGCCTAATTGACACAAGATTTTTGTTGCTAAAATACAAACTTATTTCACAAGAACTTACTTTCCCTGTGATTTTGTTGTATTATTCTACATTAGAATATTTTGAGTTATTTTGTTACTCAATTACTAATTTAGTTTTTTTTAAAAGGGTTGTGCTGCCTTCAGCATGCCAGGAAAGGTAGGAGAAAAAATGTGAGTTCATGTGTCATAATCTCACACAAGTCCAGTAGTGAACCAAAGAACTCAGAGAGCTCTCTTTTTCTGTCATTAACTTGCTCCAAAATGATACAAAGATATTCAGGGACTGAACACTTTCTTTTAATCCACAGCTGGTCAAACATACTTTCACATTTAAATACAAGAACATACAATCAATCTCCAAATGGAGGAGAATGTGATGTAACAATTCCCACCCTTCAACAAGGACAGGAGTTCCCACAGGACTGAAGCAGCTTTACACATGTTCCTTCTTGGACAAAAGTACCAATTTCAACAACCCTCACTCTGGCCAAGCATGAGGCCCAACAGGCTACACAAAAGGCATCTGAGAAACTTGAGTTTGATTCTCTGTTGTGTCACTGGCTGCTCCCTTGAGCTGCCTTAGGAGCTCCACTGTGGAAATCTGGTGGAAACTGCCTTTATGAACTCTGTGCTGCTTGTTGAGACTAGCCCTGTCTTTGGCCTAAAAGCATCCTTTTCTACAGTCTCTACATCAAAGACAGACCAAATGTGACCACTTGGACACACACCCCAAGACGCACCAGTCACAGCCAGCCTGTAGATAACCCATAAAGCAGCCTTCCTTTTTGACAAAATATCTCACGAGCAAAGAGCTGCAAAATAACCCTACAATTAAATTCCGCTACCCTGAACTTGAAACCGTGAATAAAAGCTTTGACTTAAGATCTAATTTTGGTCCTCAGCCCCTTCCAGCCTTTCGGGTGAAGAATAGTTCTTGTTGTTCTTCCAAATTCATGAGACACAAAGTGAAAGATGGCAAATTATTGGTTTGGATACACTTCCTAAGAAACGTGACTGAATGAGGACATGAAAGAAAAAAATAAAGCAACTTGAAACCAAGTCCTTTGGTTCCTCAATTGTCTATCTCCAGGAATCTCAACCAAAGCTTTGCTGTGACATTACTAAACTGAGTAGAACATGGTTTTTTGGGCATTTTGGTATTGACAAGCAAGAAGTAATGTAATATCATGTGCAGAACTTCAGAAATGAGCCGAGACAAGATGGCAAAACAAGCTAAATTTATCACACTATAGTAACACAAGAATTTAGCTATAAGGAACTGCAGCTCAAGGATGGCCAAGTGGCAGCCCACAGCCTGGATTCAGCAGAGAAAGACCCAGAAGGCAGCTGTACATTCAATTTGCACTCAGGTGCATTTTCAATTTGCTTGGTTATCAGGGTTCTGCCTACATGGGTAATACAGAATAACACTGCTTTAGCAGTAGAGCCTCCAAACTGTTTTCATCCTAGAACTGCCTGCAATGCCAGCTCAGCAGCATCTCCAGTATTTCCATGAGTTGGCTCCATGCACACTTAGAACTGCCATAGCATCAGGTACTCCTGCACCACCAGTCTCACTGGTCAGCAATTCAAGCTCCATCTGCTCTTGCCCTGCTGACACTCAGGAGGATGCATTTTCTTGAGGTGAAGCACTGAGAAAGGCAGGATAAAGAAATCAACTTGACTGCACCCCTGTGTAACCCACTTAGGCCCTACAAGGCTGAGCTGGGCTGGAAAAGTTTTGGATGGAGCCACGCTGATTACTCAGCACTCACCCCTCAGACTTTGGACTGTCCTGGAGAACCACATTATCTCAAGCAGGGGAAAGGCTTTCTCATACCTTCACTAATCTTGAAATCTGACTGCTAATTCCAGGCATACAACCAGTTCAAATATCTGAGTAGAGGAAAAACAGCTCCTGAGTAGCTGCCTATTTTCTTCTACATCACAGAAACAACAGCAATAACCTGTTTATTACGGTTATAGACAGATTTTCCCAGCCCTTGTGTCTAGTGTCAATCAAGCAAACATTTAATCAATGGCTTTGACTAGCTTTAAGCATACACACCACATCAGTAGGAATTTCAGGTGCACTTCTGACTACATTCTTCAAAATCCTTATTATATTATACATCAGTGACAGAACCTCTGAGTAGACCCACACACTTCCTTGAATTTTCCAAACTAAAAACGTTTCCCGTTAGGGTGATCGGGGGCTCAGGAATTTGAACACAAAGCATGGCTGTGTGCTTAAGCACAAAGCACACAGCTCAAGTAGTTCCTCTGCACGAAGCCAACACAAACAACTGAAACAATACTGCTGATACTTGCTCCTCTGGTCAAGTCTTGCTGGGAATCACTCAGACTTAATTTACTAACAACTTGCTGATAATGGCAAGAACTTGGAACAGTGCTATGTGGCAGCAGAGCAACCACCACCACTCCCAGCAGCTATGCACAGATCAAACCCCTTTTGTAGAGGCACCCAGTAGTTCACTCTTGGGCAGGCCCAGGCCAGGGAAGCCTAATGCCTTGGCAAATACAATTTGCACAGTGTAATCCAGAAATTAAATGGTTAACGATAAAAACAACGGGGAATTACACCAGAATAAAGATCTTTAACTGTGGCATTACTACCAATCATACTCTAGGAAAACTTGAAGGTCACAGAATCATAGAAATATTTAGGTGGGAGAAGACTTTTAAGATCATCAAGTTCAACCATAGCTGGAAGTTGATTAGTTGCAGTAGGATCAAGCTTTGAGCCACTGGTACATCTGGATGAAGGTAACTAGGCTAAGTTAGTTGGTGTGTGTTACTGACATGCTCATGAATTTGTCCTTGCACAGGTTTGATTTCTTCACAATGGGTAACTTCTGGAAGCAAGGACAAACACAGCCTATCTTGTGTTAAGAGTATTTCTTCAAGGTGAAACACGGAGTATTGGTTTTACCATCTCAGTTACTACTTGAAATCACAGTGTCTTACTTGTCACATCTCCCAGTGCTGCTGCTTTCAAAGCAAAGCTGAAGATGCCTCAAATCCCCTGCTGGTGCAACACAAGTGAACAAAGGCCACCACAATGCCAGCAGCTCCAGGCTGTCCCGCTGCTCTGGCCCCCACGAGCTGGGATGGAGCATATTCCCGCTTCCAAAACCGCACAGAAGGAGATTCTTCTCACCAAAAACATCACTGAAACTTCCTGTGACAGTAAAGCCAAAGCACTCAATGCTTCATTTAAGCAGAGATAGGCTCAGGCACAGGGACATGTCAGGGGACAGCGAACCAAGGGGGAGGAAGACTCTTCTCCCCACCCATTCCCACTTTTTTTTTTCTTTAATTAAAAAGACCATTTGTTTCAAGTAAATTGCCTTAGGACTTACAGTTTACAATTACAAATAAAATACTTTTTTGTCAGTTTTCTTGGTTCAATAGAACTTTTTGTTGCTTAGACAGCTAAATGTCATGGGATTTTTAAGAAAGGTTAAAATTCTGTGTCATTTAACAATTAATGGCACCCAAAGAAAAACTATATGAAACCACATCCACTGAAGTGTTCTGCAAGGGCTACAGGCTTCAGTTGGGTCCACTGCAGCAGAAAGCCTGTTCAACAAACCAGACCTGGGCTTCAAAGTTCCTTTTTAAAGTTGTTTCAACCTACCACTTTCAAGAATAAAAACAGCAGCAGCAACAAGTTGTCTTCTAAGACTTTGAATAAAAACAGGAAGCTGTATAAATAGGTGTCTGTCCTTTGAGGCTAGGGGAAAAAATTTGAGGAGAATGACATATGGGAAAGATAATCAATTAGTGCCACTTAGAGTAAGAGTGATTTATTCCCCTAAAATTTTCCAATCCAGATTCAAGATTCTGCAAGTCATATTCACCAGAGGTTGGTCCACTAAGTCTGAAAATCCTAAAGACCATAAAATCCCTTCAATTAACTTCATTAAATATTGATCATGGGTTTCACTGCAATGCCAGGAAGCACCCTCCTACCACCCAACTTGGAGCAATCCGAATAACCAGCCAGACAATGGTTTAACTCATTCTCAATGACATTTTCCCACATGCTGCATTCAAACATTAAACAACAGCATCACATTTTTCCCCCTAAAGACGTCAGTGGTCTGAAGTGGCTTCGCATGAGAAGTTCAGTCCTCTTGCTTTCTGAAACTTTTCCAGTCCTCAAAGATGAAGCAGCCACCTCACTTGTAATGTCACCAAAATTAAGCTGATTGGGCTGTGATAGATCGTTCCCCATAGGGCCACTGTGAATTTAGTAATAGGCAAATGTATTCAGTAACTTCTCCAGCTGCCATTCTCCCCTTACCCCCAACTTTCCCAGAGCATATTTGCTCCACTTTCTTTTAGCCCGCTACCCAGAAAACATGGCCAGAACAACACTGACCAGAAAGCCCAAGAGCAAGAAAAAGGTGAAGAGTAACTTGTACTGACTGGGGAATGACAAGCAGGATGAACTGATTCTATCATTTTACTTAGGGACATGGCAAACACAAGGAAACTACATCAGTCAGCACAAAAAAACTCTCTCATTATCTAATTCACCCAAATACCCTCTGAACTTCAAAAGAAAATCAGATACGAGAAAGTTATTTAAGATCTGGCATCACAATTGCACTCTAAGTAAGTGGATCCAACAGTCATCTCCAAGCACAAAGTTATGAAAAAAGAAATGGTACATTGTACAGAATGAACATCATTTACACAACGAGGGGTTGCTTAGTCCATCATCAAATTCCTCTGTGTAACGTGACTGTTCGTCCAAGGGAAAGACAAGAAGCAAACAAGAACAAAGTATTTGTGGATTAGTATTTAAAAACTGTGCTTTAGCTATAGAAGCACATGACAACAGTATCTACAGAAATTAAAGAGAGGTTAGCCAAATTTGCTTAAGGAGATAGAAACTGATGTAATTTGCAGGTTAGTGGCATGCTTAGCTGCCATTCCACAAGTCTGCCTTTCAGAAGGATAAGGTCTTTTGAAGTCCTGCCTTTTTTTTTTTTTGTTAGGAAACCAGCATTTTAGCTGTTTACTTCTCAACACACATGCCATAAATTTTTATTTTATACAGTTACTGATACCAAAAAGCACTCCAGCATTTTAGGACAGACAAGGAATCGACTCCATAAAATGACACAAATCTTTTGCGATGATTTCACCTACCCCAGGTGCTTCTGAGCGTAAATAATTTATGACTTAACAGGCAACAACATCAGCCACACAACTGCTTCTGACAGGCAAGTTTGAAATATGGTACTGCCACGGTGAAAAGCTTAATTCAAGCACCAAATATTTATGTCCACTTCTGCCATTCTCCTCTCTCGGAAGGAAGCTGGGCAGCACTTTCAGCGGCACTAGATGGTTTGAGATCGCTCACAGTAGGACACAAATGACTCCTCCTCACAGGAACTGTCAAAGATAGACATAAAGCTGCTTCCAAAATCTCTTGCAAGACTTGGCTTAGAGATGTGAACTCAGGAGGGAGCAGAGTCATGGGACTACAGATACTTCAGCTGCCTGAAAGCCCAAAACCAGTTCAGGCAGACGGTTCGAAGCCACCTGTGCTCCCTTGCAAAGCCTATTTTACAGCCCAAGCACAATCACCCTGCCTTCCTACAGCCCAAGCAACAGCAACACAAGATTCACCAGAGCACTTTAACACAGTTTACTGTCAACTTGAAAGAGTGACATTAGAGGGGTAAAAGTATTTGTCCAACTTTATCTTCCTCCTGAGGTTGCCAAGCACGGCATGAGCCAGTGCCAGCTTCGATGGGCGGTCACGTACGTAGAGCCTGAGCAGGACTGTCAGTGACATTTCACAGGGGTTACTGACCCAGCCACTGTTCCAGTCTGCAGTAACCCCTGCTAGACCCAAATGACACAGTAATTAACTTTCAGGTCCCCGGTGCACTGCAAGATGGCTGAAAAAAAACAGTGGTTTAAACTTCACTGCATTTCCCATGGCAGGGAAGAGGCACAGAATACCCACCCTTCTCTCCAGAAGGGCCCTGACAGGTCAGACTACTGCTCAAATCACATCAACCATCACACATGCACAGGATTTGGAGATCCTGGGTATATTTCTAGAGCCCAAAACCAAGACAGTATGGACTTTGCTACACAAAATCCTCTGCGATGCCCTGAGGATGCACTTTCCACAGGTGAGGTGTCCTTCTCCACACCTGTTTTTTCTCAGGTTGCTCATCATCACTCACTTGTCAAATGTGAAGAACACAAATGGGACTGGGTAAAAATAACAGCATCTTTCACAGAAAACAAACAAAGGAGAAAACAGAAATCAGTTTTATACAAGATGTTGGGTTAAAAGTAATCAGAGTTAAGATTAAAACAGTAGGAGAGACAGCACACACTGACTTTAAAATAAAATTCCTTATTCTCAGCTTCCTAGGGATGCAGAGTTACCCACATATAGAATAGGATAGGTTGTTTGCTTGTCCAGACCTCAATAAATAAAATTCAAGTAGCTTCAAGTTTCCATGGCGAAAGCAGATTTTAATGCAGTAAATCTACTTTGCCCCTGCATCAACTTCTCTTAAGATGTCATGCAACACCGACTTTTCCCAGGTGAAAATTAAGTTAAAATAGGTTATTTTGCCCAAACTGTAAACAAAAAGTTTAAGAGTAGGAAAAACACCCAACCCGTTACTTTCATAAATTTTAAAACCTCATAGCCTGAACCCTGGTCTCATTTGTCACTTTGAGGTTTGTGAAGGGTTGCTCAAATTTATAGCATATGGACAGATTTTGGCCAAGATAACTTCTAGTGTTGAGGAATGTAATTGTTGGCACTTTGGGGCTAAGAAGGAGTTTGATTTACAAGTCTTTCCAATCCACAACGTTAGCTTGTGAGAATGAACTGGTGTTCAGAATATTGCCTGTGGGCTACTGAACTATTTATTTACAAAATTTCAACATTCAGCACTGAAATGCAGGAGAGGGAGAGAGATGTAAAGATGGCACCAGATCAAAATATATCAAGCACCCAAAAGCCACAGAAACAGTTGTATCCCTCTCTTTTTAAAATAAAACCTACTTTATAAACTCAAATGCAACTCTTGGGTTATTACAGAAAAAAATCTCATTTTGGGGGCACACTGCACATCAGAAGGACATCATGGAATAGTTTGGGTTGAAGGGCCCTTTAAAGGCCATCTGGTCCAACCTCTATATCTTGTTGCATACTTCTCCAAAGATACCTACACTTGTGGCATGCTTGTCTAGAGAAGATCCAGGTGAGAGACTGCTACATTCATGGTTCACATAATTACCTGGGACCTCTGGGGTTGGCAGCTCTCAGGGTCACTTACACAGCACATATCAAGAACTTGCCACTAATCACGACCCAAATGTGAAAACACAAGTGCACCAAACTCAACCAGTGCATGCTGGAACGGCTTTCAGCATCTACTGGAAAGCCTGCCTACCAAAACTTCTAAAGATGAATCAAAAAATAAGAGTGAAAATAATTTTGAAAGGACCGTTTATTTTAACAAACCACTTGTCAACACACTGGCTACAGCACAAAGGACACTTGTTCTGGAACGAGCCTGTTTGGAGGGGATTTGCTTTACAACAAACACACAGCGCCACCAGAAGAAGTTAGCAAGAGAATGAAGACTGTGTTAATTCAAACCAGTTTTACACTGTTAACATGCCCTGAGCTTCTACATGTCATAGTTAATAAAGAATTAGAACGACTTAGTTGGGCTCTATACCACTTTGCCTACAGCTGATGATGTCTCATGTCAGCCCCAATATGGAAGGCTCGGATAAGCACAAGAATAAAGCACTCCAGATACATCCATTTTATTCACATCACTAATATGATCATTAGACACAGCCTAAAATAATAATAAATCGCTGACTTCACTTAAGTGAAGGAAATGCAAGCTGGCTTACCACTGAACTCCTTGATTTTTATGCTTCCGTTCAACGAGCTGTGCTGTTATTTATGACTGTATTAAAACCTACTGAGTTATAATAAAACAGTTTCAGTACCTCAGAGTGCTTGATCATCATGTTCGCTAAGGTAAGATAATCCAAGTCACCTTCATGCAAACTCAACTGGCTCTCATCTGAAGCACTCTGCTAAATACCAGAATTGGAATTTTTTTGAGGACTTTGGCAAGCCACAAAGGTGGGTCACTCCTTGTGCAGGGCAGCAAGGCATTGCTCTAGAGGATAATTTATCCAGGGGCCAAAGTGGTGCCACAGAGCATCAAAACTGAAAGCCAACACTGTCAGGGTTACTTTGAATGATGCTGGCTCTTCCTAGGGAGTAGAGTGCTAATGTCCAACACTTCCATTAAGCAACATCACATCCTTTCTTTCCTGACATCTCACTCACAAAACAGGTGCCCCAGCAGACATCACAGTAGCCACAAGGGATGAAATGCAGCAACAGTAAAAATAAGCATGTTTATTCCACTCTAATTTTAAATCCAGAAATCACAATTAAAGTGGTTTAGTTAATTTTTAGCTAAAGGTATGTCACCATAATTCTGTAACAGGAAGATATATTTAAGGCAAATAGCCATTAGGCTGCACAACCTCAGCGCTACACCCCATGATCTTATTCCTACAACAGCCAGACAGTAGCTATCATTTGGCTCCCAGCAAAAAGTAAGGTTAGCACTGGCTCATTTATTAAACAAGGATGCCAATACTTCAGCCCTTTAAGATCTCAGGCCTTACATGCATAGAGACATGGCATCATCATCTATTTTATACTTACAAAAACAACATCCAGCCACTTGGCCGATTTTGTAACCTTCTCCACACCTGCTCCTCCATGTCTTCCCAAGACGAGCTGTTGAAAACCCTTCTCCTCGTGTTATTTCACATACAGCAGGCAAATAATTAGTTGCACTGTGAAATGAGAAACTCCTGCCTACATAAATGACCCTTGATCAGGCCAGAGGATGGGGCACTGGCAGGACCATCAACTGAAGCAATGAAATCTTGGACAAAATCCAAGTCAGCTGTCAGGAGCCCTGTTTATATTGCAGTTGTAATAAAAAACTGCACTCAGGTTCATTACTTCAACAGATATTGCACAAGCATGTTCCTTATCACAAAAACTTAAAGACTGTGAAAATAGGCTATATAAAGAGATAAGTCTAAAATTCTGCCATGATTTTCTTCCAGCATATACACAAACCTCTCACAGCAGCATTTGCAGCACATGAGCAAATATAAAACCTCCAGCTTGCAAGGGACTACAGGCTTGAAGTCCTCCTGCATGAAGTCCTACCAAGGCTGGGGTTAGGGCTCTTTCTGCAGGATTGGAATCACATTTTATTTCACGACATCAGGCAAATTTCACCTTTCCAAACATCTTACAAAAAACTCTTTTCAATGGTTTCATCTGAACTTCAAAGAAGCACAAGCCGTCGACTCACCAGGAGAGGCACATTCACAAAACACAAAGAAGAGTGTGTGTTATCATTCCAGTTCTCCAAAGGTTAGTTGCAAATATGAGTCATCAAGAAATTCAGAAGTAATAGTTTTGTCAGAAGATCAAAATGTCTTTTGAGAAAGAAATTCAGGGCCCCCAGGCTTGGTCTCAGAAGAATCCTATTTTAAACCGCACTTGACCCGCACTAATGTAACCCTTCAAGTGCTATTGCAAGAACAGAACTATGTTCACAAGGGGAAATAGGCAAAGTATCCTTCACTAAAGATTTCACATATTTATTTATGTAAAAAACCATGCATATCCTTTTAGCACTGAAAAAATACAAACATCATGACATGTATTTTACAAAATACCTCTCATCACTGGTTGATGACATACACAAGGTTTTAGCTACCCAAGAAATAGTATGGGAACATAACATAATTCAAGGCAGCCAGATGCTAGAGATGTAATTAGAGATTAGATGTGGATTAACTAGATTGTAACTCAGACTTCCCGACCTTCCTCACCCTTTTTTAAACCTCAAGTATAAACCCATTTTAGCATATTACTACCTTCCTAACAGGATGAAATATTTTTAGAGATCTTCAAAAATGCAAATAAGTTCACACTGAACATAATTTATTTCAAATTAAGTTTGAACAGATGAAAAGGAAAAGTTTAGGGTATTTTAACAGCTGCTAGGAGCCAGGGGAGATGCCAGTACATCCACCATAGCCAACAACGTGGTGTGAGATGTGAGACCCCATAGGAGAAAGGTTCAGAACACTATAATGCATTTCAAGCCAGTGGTGTCAGACCAGCTCTAGTCTGCTCTCACAGACTGAACTCCCAGTGGAGGCTGAATAACACAAGGTCTCCTCATTTAATTTTCTCTGGCAAGAATCTAATTAGTACTCATCAACCGCACTGGGCAAAAATAAGCTATATGTAATACATGGGGGCAACTGGGAATTTACTGCAAAATCACATTGCTGCTCCACGGTAAAGGCAGAGTTGGTCCAAGAAGGTGCCAGTGCTGGTGTCCAGCTACTTGTTCTTGCCCTGCCACATCAGCTCACTGCTCTCAGCCCTCAGTGACACAGGTACAGCTGCTTGCGGGTGATCAAAAACACTAAGCTGATTCTAAAAAACCAGTCACCTTTCCATAGCAGGGGAGTTGGACTAGGTGATGTTTAAGGTCCCTTCCAACCCAAATAATTCTAGGATTCCACAACTAACAGCCAAAGCTTCTTCTGATTTACTCCACAGTTGGTCTATTGCTTATGTACACCTGGCAGCAATAGCTTTTATTTTTTTTATTGAGGCACATTTTCTGGAACTGCAGCTACCAGAGAAGAATATGCAAAGTTGAATTAAGTATGTTCCTCTAATAGCTATCTGTCATTATTCCCTGGGTCCAGCAGCAGTCAGCACATTCCTCACTCCGCATCCAAAGCAGAGCATCCACACACTTTGTGCTCAGATCACGCAGAGCCATCGAGACACAACTCAGTCCTTGCAGCCTTTACCCAAAGTAGATAAATGGAATTAATATGTTTTCTTGGGGAAGGTGAAAGTTCAGAGAGAAGTGTTTTCTAAGGATAATCCTACAAACAGGCAGAAGCCCTGGCTGGAAGCTTTTTCCTCATTTCTTACAGGCCATTCTAAACAGTGACCCACAGAGAAAGCAGCACTTCACATGGAGCGACCACTTACTGCATAAGCAGCTCTCCAGAGCAGAAGGCACCACTTTTCTTCCCTCAATAAGCCAATGTATGAAAAGGATAAACTCTTTTGATAAGCCACAGTAGCATGATTAAATGCTATTTTTCTTTTTACACAGCAAACCATACAGGGCTGAACCCTTAAGGAATATATGAACTTTCATGTGAATGGAGCCCATTAACTGCCCTGCAATGAATGGTGCCTGTGGTCCAGAAATCATTTCCTTTTAGAGAGCAATGAGGACGGAAAGCTTACGACTGCTACACACAAGTGCTGACTCATTCAAGGTCATTTTACTCCCTCCCAATACAAACTGTTTCTTTGAGACAGGTATTTCAGCAGAGTATGGTTTTGGTGGGAGTCAGGAAGCAGAACTGTCAAACAGTCAAATTAATACTATGGTAAAATACTTTTAGACAGCTCAAAGGACGACTTTTCAATTAGTAAGTTATGATAATACAGATGACTGCCATAGTATTTCAAACAGAAGTCTCACTTCTCAGAATTTTCTGCTTAATAAGACAAGAACTAACTAACTTTAAAGCACTTCTATAATAAAGCAGGAATTAACTTTAAAGCAGTTCCTGAAATGCTAACACTGCTTCAACAGAACAGCCCTACTCTGCATGAGGCTGTAGAAGCACCAAAAGCAGCCCTACCCCCCCCAGTAAAAACAAGCTGTCTTGCCAAAAGCAGGTTTATCACTCAGCTGCTATCAGGACAGCCACGCTGGTTAAGGGTAGCAGCTCTCTGGATGGCTGATATGGGTAAACTGGAATAGGTCTTTCCAGAGAATATCACCCCCTCTAGACAGGTCTCCTGAAACCCAGAAGAAACAGAAACAATCCCACACACCTACAGAAAAAAAGCAGAGAAGTCACAGTCTTAGGTAGCTACAAGCAGTTGTCTTAAAGACAAAGTTTAGTGTGTTGTCTGCAGGCCCTTGGCAGGACCTTTATAAAGACCTGGGAAAGTCAAGATAGACTGTTCTCTACACCTCAGCCTTCAAATGTCTTCAAGTAAGAGACTATTTTTTAAGAAGAGAATATCCATTAGTTGCCAGTTTACATTTTGCTCTGAAAGAACAGGAAGTTTTAATTCACAGCCAACCACTACACCCGCAAACTGAATTTTGATGGTTTCAACCAGCAATTTCTTGGTAGCAGAATTTAAGGAAGGCAGCCTGAAATACAAGCTTAGACTCACCTTTCTTCACATACAAACTTCCTCCCAAATTAATGAATTATTTTTGATCCTAGGTCAGAATAATTTCTCTTTCAATCCATTACCAGCTTATTTTAATACAGCAGTTTTCTGGCAAGGTCTCTCATTATAACCAGGAAACAAAAAAAGAAAAGTCAGCGCTGGATGGGGAGGGAAAAACACTCTAAAGTTCACTCTTAGGATTTGCTGGAGCTTGCAGCAATGAACCCTTAGGCCCAGATTTATTAAAGATGCCCAACTGCTGCTGGGTGTCCAAGCTGAGCAGCAGCACTGATGTACTTCCAGCATCCGCAGCACTCGCGTGGCCTGTGACGCTTCCTGGGGAGTGGATCTGCCACTCTCCATGTTCACAAGGAGAGGACAGAGAGATAGACACAAGGAGCACATTGTTCCAAGAAAGAAAACCAGCTCTTTGAAACTTTGGTTTCTTTGAGCACGCAAGACACGCTCCTGCTGATGTCAATGTGCTCACTTGGAGAAACGACACAAATTCCAGCCAAGTCAGCGACAAAAATGCTGCCGTCAGAAGCCAGGGAGTCAAGTAGGTGGGTTGCCTGAAAGCAGCTCATGGCTTCTGCACTCTGTAAGTGTGCAGAAATACAGTAATATTTACTACTTGTTTTTCCAGAATGGCATCAAACACTATCCCAAATGATTTTTCTTTCACCAGCTGACATTTTCTACAAAAAATCATGATTTTTAGCACAGAGCAGAAGAGGGGTAGAATTTAACGCAGAACAGTTGTGTCTGACATAGTTTTGAGGATCTGGAATGTTCAATGGAAACACACTCCAATTTTATCGCTGAAGTCTTACTTGCTGAACAAGTTTATTACTTGTACAGCAGCAGCAGGTTAGTTTAAAAGAGGCAGCCTGCCTTTCATAGACTTTCTAGCAATACTTGGGTTTTGCATGCAGTAACTATCACATACGGTATTTTGCTTGGTTAATAATTTAAAGGCACCTCTAGGACATTAACTGACGAAAATATGATACAATAACACAAGCAAACAACACGTTTAGAATAATGTGTCAAAACTGTTTTTAACACACGAGTTTTAGCCTTCAGCAACTAAAGGAATAGTCAAGAAAGACAAATTCCCGGGCAGCTGAGAGCTTTCCCAAGGAATCCACAGACTCCTGGAATCTGTAATGCCATCTGCTGAGAGATCATGGAAGTGCAACACCCTGAATGACACAACCCAGATGAGTTATCAGTGCTTCCCTGCACTTCACCTGCCCGTTTAATTACTGTAATGTTGACACTGAAATGCTTTCTGTCATGCTGCTGGTGATCAACAGGAGAACAATCTGCTTGGATTATATAAGTTAAACAAGAATTTTCAAACAACTAGCTGGAACTTCAATTATTGATATCCAAGAAGTCTAGGATACTAATAAATATTGTCCATAATAAATAAGTAACAAGTAGGTACATAATAAATATTGTTCCGGTATATTAAGATAAGAATATGATGTGTGAAACCCAAACTATTATTTTGGCATGGACATTCTAACTTTACAAAAAATGTTATTAAACAGAGTTCTGTTTGTTGGGAGATTGTTTGAGTGTTTCTTTAGAAGATACTCAATTTTCTGCTCCACATCGTTACAAGCTGGAAGAAACATACCTAGTTCTAAGTCAATTTAAACTATAGAAGTTTATTAACAAGTTTCAAATTAATAAACAGGAGGGTAACTGGCATCCAGTGGCAGAGCTTCTGGTGACGACTTGCAGGGTTGAGCTGTTACCCCATCACCCCAGCAGCCTCTCTGTAAGTGTCTGCAGGCAGCAATTTATTTTCATACTTGGTAACAAAAGAATTACTGGCAGAGTAGTATTTCCACAAAGGCTATCACATCATTTTTTTTTTTATTTACTAATCTGCCAAGCATATAAAAGCAGACACGTGGTTTTGCTGGGTCTAACAAACACAAGTTCCTCCAGAATAAGCACCATCCCAGGGGATGCAAAGGGGATGTATGGAAGATGAGCAGGAGGATGTTTTTTTCTGAAAAATTCTGCCCCAAATGGTACTGATGAGGTACAAGTTCAGAAAAAGTGTTATGCAGCACTAGCAAGCCTACCCTAAGTGGAAGGCTAGCACAGCCTGCTTTTCCTCTAGCCCACAACAGTTTCAGAAGTGTTGCAATCCAACTCTAACATTAATTATTAAAGGAAGATTTACAGTAACAGTAACCTAATTCTTTAATTCAGACAGACTGACCCAACCAGCTCCACAGGGCAGCACATGTTAGTGCAACAAACTCAAGCTGGATGCTGCCACACTGAGATGTTCCCCCAGAAAAGTGCAAAGGCAGCAGTGTATTGATCCAGTGACAGCCTGAACATCTAATTTAATTTCCAAGTAATGCTATTCCCATCTATAAAGAAGAAGGAAGAATGCTGCATGACTGTTTTCCTAGAGAAATACAAACCAGATGAGTTCTGTCCTCAACTCAGGAACAAATTTGCACTAAAGAGATGGGTTAATAAAATGGATCATTTTGCTCAAAGAACAAGACATGTAGATGGCACTCACTTCTGAGAGACAAAGGGTTAAAACAGTTACCCATTTCCTCAACTGGACGACTACTACTATTGTAAAGTCCTTATTCAGCTGAATTCCATCAGGCCATGCTTTCTTAACACAATCTGACATGTACCTCTTCAAGATCTTGGATTTTTTTTCCCCCTCTCTGCTTCTCCATAGTAGACACTAGAAATAAATACACCCAAAAAGCCAAATGGTAATCCAAACAAAGTAATATTAAATTATCAAGCTGGGGAGACTTGATGACCAGACATAATAATTTCTTTTTATAAAAAACAAAACAAAACACACTTGCCAGGCCCTTTGCAGACAACACAATACTGGGTTTTGTTTCAAGTTCATAACTTGGCTCTTAAAGTAGTTGATAATGAACCAGCAGGCATTATTTTAAATCAACCAGTTTTATTAAATGAGCCAGAAAGGAAAGAGGCAGGGCTAATTACCAACATTCCTTGATGAATTACCTAGCGGTGTGTGGTAAATCTCCAGGCGTCTTTGTCTTTATCCCCAAATTTATCCCTTACTTATTTCTCAAGAGGTTAAAGGACATGGGGCTAATTAAGGAACCAATCCAATGACAGACAGAATCATTCAAGGTAAGGTTGGTTTTCACTCTTTCAAGCTTTTGCATCTCTGCCTGGTACTTCTTAATCTAATTTTTTTTTACTTTTTTTTTTAAATTACTGCTGGGGAGGGGGAGGAAAAGTGCTAATCTTGTCACGGTCAGGCAGGTTGAAATTGCCATGCAGTGCTGGGCAAAATGCTACATATTTGTAATTTAGCCAATAAGAAATTCCTTAAGCCTCTCTTGAATGGCAGGAATGTCTCCAGCTTGTCACTTTGAATTCATTCACTACACAGGTTCAGCATCTCGGGGAATAATGCTGCCAAGCTAGCTGAAGAACTGAAATATTTGTGAGGATACATAATACCCCAAGATTACTTTAAGCAGATCTAAGTTTTCACATTTAAAATTTAACGCCTGTCAAAGGTGTCAGCAGAGGCCCCCCCAGACGTCCCCCCAACTCCTCCACCTTCCAGTGCCCCATGTGGGCACTGTCTTCTGCCAAATTAAGCCAGGGACTCAACAACACAACTGTAACCAGCACTCACCTTCCTCATATGTCCTTGGCTCAACCAGGAAAGAGGAATAAGGTGGTTTTTAAACTCATGGCGACTGAAAAAGGACAGTACAAGCTGTTAAAACCTGTTAGCTGGTGGGCTGTGGAGCCTCATCAGTGCTTTTAATACCCACAACTGTGGTCACCTACAAATCTTTAGGAAGATTAACTCATCTTCTGCAAGTCCAAAACAGTCACTGACACATGGTAAACCAACCATTTTCCCAAGGTCTGGTAACTCAGCCAGCAGATAATACGTCTAGACCACACAAAAAAATAGTGCTTTGAAGCTGTAACAGACCAAACCTAGCAAGCTCTCCTTAATTTTGTGGATGTTTCCATGCCAGAGAGAAGACAGCAAATCCTTCAGACCACCAACTAGGGTAGAAGACTAAAAATTTCTAAAAAGGGGTCAAAGCTTGGACCTCCAGATGCCTTTTGTGTGAGTATATCCTGATTTTCTCTGTGCCAAAAACGTTATTCCAAACTACCAGGTAACTACTGTGAACTTGCAGGGCAAGAGCTCTAAGATAAGGAGCAGTTTCTCAGCTACCTTCCCACTCTGCTCACAGCATCCCTTGCCCAGGAAATGCCCTATCCCACTCCCAGCAGCAGCACAGTTTGTCCTACAACTTTGTATTTTGTGTCACAGGGACCACAGCTAAAGAAACAAGATGGAAAGATCAGACATCTTCATCAGCAACAATAATTTCTCTCAAGAGAAACGTCTGCAGCACGTTTGCATCCATAGGAAAAGGACATTTGGGACGAAGGGTGAAAGCAGTGTTTTGCACTAGCAGTTAAGCAGCCAGATACTTGCACACAGAAGTATGTTGCCCCCTTGAATTCCATGCATTTTTAATGTCTAATACCCTAGGTGTTAAGCAAGAGTTTACATTTTACCTCTGTTGCTGACCACAGAACTCAAGCACCAGTGCTTGTTTTGGAATAGCTTTCAACCCACTGAGCAAGCAAAAGTTCTAAGGCCTGAGAGATACTTTTACTTATGTGAAGGCTTAAGAGACAAGTCAGGGTTTAGTGGCTCTGTAGTTAAATGCAAGTTTTTCTTCCTGGAGAATTTGCTGAAGGCTTAAGGTACATATTCCAGTCACTGAGTTTAAGTAACCTTAGTTTAAATGTTGTATCTGTAGCTCAACAAGTCTCAGTCTGGCAAATCACTTGTCTAAGTTCTTGATTGCAAATACACACCATGCTTACCTAACAAACCCACACACACACTACTATCTACCATTGTCAGGTGAGATTAAATTACCTTTTAATCAGATAAGTGTGTCCACAAACACACATCTGCTGGAGCAGGCGCAACTGCTCATTCATCTCAACATCCCATTGTTCCTGTTCTTCAGAACTGTGAGATAAGTCCCCTATGCAATGAAGTTTTATGGTAATTATTGCACCAAGAACACTATTGCCAACTGCTGAGCCTTGCCTGCAAGGCAGGGCTGTGCTACCACCACAGGTCACTCTCTGGAACAAGCACACTGGAAAAGGACTAGAAGGAGGTATTTTTTTGATATATGTCTGTAGTCATTAACATCACTCAGAAGACATGCTTGGCATTTAAAAAATGAAGAAATACAGGGTATCTGATGCAAAGAGCTTATCATGGTGGCACATTTAGAATCTGAATGAGTAACAACATGAGGGTGAAGGCGGGAGGCCAGGCTGGTTGCCTGCACTCTTCCAAGCAGTACAGCATTGGCTTTCCCTCGGAAAAAGATGTTGTAAGGGGAAAGATGAGCACAAACTGTAGTAATGAGATGGCACCGAGGAAGAGGAAAATGGTCCTACTCTGGTATCAGCAGGGATCAACCCACAATACTGCCATGAGATGGGGAAAAGCTCTTGGGATAATAAAGCAAGAGAGGAAGTAGTAAACGGTATCTGGCTCCAGGCTTTGAAAAGAAGAGGTTTCACCTTGTTTAGAACAAGGAAGAAGGGCCACAATGACAAGAGGCAGCAATAAAGAGCTGCAACTCTAGCACCAAAAGAGCAGATAACATCTCCCATGAAGACACCAACCCAGCCAGTGTAGCAGGGGGACTCCAAAGTGGAAGCCTTAGTGGCAGATAACTTTTTAAGTACCCAGCATATTATAAACATTGTTGTATCCAAATAAACTATTAACAATCCCCTAATTACAAATATTTAAAATGTTTTTGCAGCCTATGTTTCCATACATAAGGTTTTATATATGTATATATATGTATAAAATATACACGTGTATATTTGGGGGTGAACTGCCCTGTTAGCAAGGGCAGGAGTATGCACAGACACAGATTCTACATCCAGGGAGGAGAGATCTCAATATCTAGATCACCAAAGCAGGACTCACTTCGTTCAGATCCCCTGGAGCAAGGGAACTGTTTTCTTACTCTCCAGGAACAAAGAAAAAGGAGATGTTAGCATCCTGTAATGGACCTGTTACATCATCTGCTGGTCAGGAGACCTAATTTTACCTTATCACCTGCAAAGTATTTATGCAGAGTTCAAAAGACATCTGCACCACTGCAGGTTCTCACTCCAGCCCTTGGGGCTGTGCTGTGCAGCAGCATCCAACATGGCACTCTCAGACAAGCATCTCCCACCTGTGCCAAATAGAAGCCACATTCTTAAAACCCAAATGGCAGACAAAGAGGGAGGAAAAGATATGAGAAGTCCATCTGAGTTCTTATTGTGCTATTCATTTGGTTTGAGAACACTCAGGAGGGAGGGGATGTACACCAACCGCATGCTGTGAGCACTGGCATCCAGCAGCAGAGACAGGGACCTGCAATCCATCCACAGTTTAGGTTCCACCAACCAGTGACCTGGTGCAGCACATTCAAAACACAGCAGCAAGTGTCACCTCCACGCACCAGCTGGGAGACGTCACCAACTAACATGGAAGGACAGAGGGAAGAAATGTTCACCCTCAATTTTCCACCTTCCATCTGCTTAGTGAGACATGCAGAGGGCTGGATGTCAGCTGCCCACCAGTAATGTTTTCAATCCTACAAGAACTGGTAATATTTTCAGTGGAACTGATTTGCAAATCTGTGGGCCGATGCTGGCCCTGAGCCTCCTTTGCTGCCTCCTGAGGATGCTCTTGTGCTTCTTCTCCCATGGAGGACACAAGCCTGCTCACTCTAATTACAGTTCCTGCAATGCTACACTGTGTTTTGGGCAGGCAGGTCCAAAGTACTTAGGGGATTGTGTCATGCTTGATCTGAACAGCAAACTTGATCCAGAAATCAGATAAAGCAATACAAACCACACAGCATAGCTACAATTCAATTTCTGTAATCTCTCTCCATGAGTAGACAGATGAGTCCCTACTCTGAATTTCTGCAGTAAGTTTACTTTCTGGATCACTGCACATTCTGTAAATATAACAACTTTGGTACAAGTGGCCTTATTAAAAAAAAATAAACACAACAACCTTCAAAGGCAAGCCTTAATCAACATCTTGGGTCTGGCTACTTCTATCAGCAGAACTCCTCAAGGACTAACCCAAAAAACAAGTAGAGGATCCTTCAGTCTTGCTTATGAGAGTAAGTCCTGATGGTTGGTAATTTTAGCCTTCAGAATCATTCCTTGTTTTTTTTCCCCCCCTGGATCTTTTAGGTATTTTAGATGAAGGAAAATCCTTTTTCTTTTGTGGCTCTTAAAAATGTGTAAAGGGTGATAAGCCCCAAACCCAAATTGCTACAGTGCAGCTTTGGTGAGGATGCCAGAGGGACGTTATGTAAAACTCTGATCATACAAGTCAGCTTTCTTCTCTGCTGAACAATGAAATCCTAAAATCAGCTGCCTGGACTGACACAGAAGATTGAAAACTATCCTACAGACGAAGCCAGGGTATCACTGCCTATCAGAAAGGCAGGGAGTTGTCCTGCTGCTGCCAGGAACTTGGGAGGTGGGAGACCACTCACTTTACAGGAATCCTGAAAGTTGCTTGGTAGGAGACAGAGAGTAAGCAGGGCAGGAATAAAAGACATGAAAAGCAGAAACAAGCAACTCTATCACATCAACTGGAGATGCTCCCTAAATAACTGTCAACAGGCAGCTGGTAGGACTGCAGCAGGAACACTAATTCAGTAATATCAAGTGTAAAGACAGGAACAGATATAGTCCAAGACAGCTCAATGGAAGCTGATTGACAGACCAGCCTCACTACAGACAAAGAGCATATTCTCTACAAGCTCACCACCTTAAACAAATTTATTTCCACAGGGTATGGGATTAATAACAGTATTGTTTTGCAAATAGATTACTGAGGAGCAACAGGACTAACCTACCATCAGGCCTCAGTGACTGCACGACCTCCTCAAGTCCTGGGCTAACCCTGCCTATAGAAATGCAGCAACTGGCTCCCAGAGATCAGCTCTGGAACACTGAAGTTGAGATCTGCAGCAGTGCTTCTGCTCCAACAGATAAGAAGTCCAACCAGACAAGAGAATAACTTCAAACACCACCAACAAAAAGAACAGCTTCTTAATACCCATTAAATATACACTAAATATAAACTAAAAGATACCAGGATGGAAGAAGTATGATGACATCTTAAGATGAACTCTTTGAAAAGAAGTTAATCCTTTTAAATAAAAACATAAGTTTATTTTGTACCTCAGGAACAGATCCAACACTGATAGGACTTGGAACTACTCAAATGATCAACATTTTAAGTTACATACTCTTTTTTCCAAGGCAGTGCAAGAAGCTGAATTGCAGCAGAAGGAAAGAATCCCTGGTGACATCCATCTGTAGATTTGGTCCTTAACTACCAACAGGAGATGGATGAGAAGGTGCTGCTCCCAGTCCACCTCTTAATTAGACTGCAGGAAGCAATGCAAAATTTGAATTCCAACAGGTCATTTCCTACCTTGCCAAGCCACATTACTTGGCAGAGAAGTGATGCAATAAGAAGTCATTACTCAAGAAAATGAAATCCCATTTATTCACATGGCCTTGAGCATACTAAGTTATGCAATTTGGAGATTCCTATGCAATGTGACATAGATTTGTATGTATTTCTCTTTCTGTGTTGTTTCTAAATGAACATCTTGAAAACAAACATAAAATCCAAGCTCATTAACACATTTGGCTTCTTTTTAAACTAGTCATTCCGAATTACCATCCTCAGATATGCAAGTATTCTTCTTCTTCTCACACTGTGAGATATGGGTGAAAGGGCAAGTCACACAATACAATTAAAAACACAAAACATCAAGAAATTCAAGGGGCTTAGAGTGGGGTTTCTTGATACAAAGTTCCAAAACAAACAAACAACCAACAAAAACAGCTACTACATTTGGTCTTGTTTGTGAAATAATATTCAAAAAGACCTTGTTTAAACAAAGTTGCTTTGCAGATTAACATTTCTGAAAGTGTAAAAATCCCCTTTTCGTCTATCTCATTCTTTAAGGTCACTAAATCCAGACCATCTGGATAATAAAGTTACCAACTTAGTTCTCTATTTATCTAATTAAAACTTCTGTACAGCTCATATGGAAAATTTGTCTACAGCTAAAAAACAACTGAAGTGTAAAAAGCAGCTGCAGGGAAATGATGTCACTGCAGGCAGAGCTGCCTGTCAGCACACTGGCACCAGGAAGATCCTGAGTTATTGTTAATCTCAGCTTTTGAGCCAAGTATCCTATTTGGAAAAACAAAACAAAACAAAAAAAAGAAAAACAAAACAATCCTCCCTCCCCCCCAAAAAAACCCCAACCAAACAAACACAAAATTATATGGGCCTTTTAGCCAAATCCTACTCTCATTGAAGCATCAGTGGTAAATTTTCAGGTAGATCATGACTTCAAGACTGGTATTTTGTATCAATTTTTTTGTACAATTTTATCAGTAAGGATAAAAAGATGAACCTTTCCCCCATCAAAAACACAAGCAGCAAAACTGTGCAAAGCAGACTCTTTTCTTTCACACACAGAGACCAAGAGGACTTGGTTTTGATAATTTTGATTGTTACATATGAAAATGTAGGTGATGAAAAGATGGACATCTTTTCAGTCCAGCAGGTAGCTCATATTTCCACAACCATCACAATTCTGCTGCCAATGGGTAGTTGTTGCCAGTAATTACTTCTATTTTACAAGCCAGTTAAGGATATATTCTCATAATTTTTTGCTCTATAGGGTCATGCACTCTGTTATGTGGGCCAAAGACAAGTGCAAGAGAGGTGTTCTCCCTCTTTCCAGGAGATCCTTCTCCATCAGAAGGAAACAGGGAATAGACACTACCTTTGGAATCCTAAAGGACAAGGATTCAAGTGCTTTGGGTGAAGTTCCCAAGCAATGCTCTAGCAGGTTACAGCTCTGCATCCAGATCTGTGACAAGCCAATTCCCAGTATAACCCATTTGCAATAACTGAGCATCACCTTCCACCTGCAGTGTCTTCTGTCCCTCAGAAATCAAGGACTGCTTCCCCTCCACTCTTACAGAAAGAGGCATTTGCAAAATGAACAATAAAGACAACTGCCAATGCTTCTTTAAGATGTTACACTCCTTCCTTATCAGTAAAATATCATTAGAAAATAAACGCTTCCCTACAAATTTTGACAGAGGTTTAAAAAATACCCTAAAATTCATGTCACAACATATTAGGATGAAAGGATGTAAAAAACGTAATATATGCTTATTTAACTAGGTGCATTCCAAACAAGACACTATTTCATAGCACATACACTTCTGCTAGATCTGAATTATAACACTGCCATAACCTGGAAACAAGTTTAACAAATTGTTATACACAAACATTGTGAGTAATGCACTGATGTTAGAGAAAACAGCTCTTCCCAGACAATTTCAGATCCTTATACATATTTCTATACACATGCACACATGCTTAAGAGTATATAATATTTAATTTTTAATGGAAATGTGTGTGTATATATATCTAGAATTCAAAGTTCAACTGCTACCTCTTTGTATGACCCTGATGTCCCAACTAAGTGTTAGTTTTGGCGCTGTAGACTCAATAAATAAAGCGACCCTATATTTTCTCCACAAACCCGTCACACAGACTGCCTCAAAATCCTGAGCCTGCAAGTCTATTTTAAAACTAAAATAAACTATTTTAAATAAACTGACTATTTAAAAACTAAAATCTTTGACAACGTATCGTTGATATATAACAGCAATGAGCAAACTACGAGTGGTTTGTAACCAAGCTCAATTAACTTACGTGGTGAGAACACACTCCCTGACTGAAAGCGGTTACTAAACATCAAACTGTAATAAAAAGATTCAGCAGTAATGCAGAATACGCTCTTCAAAACCAGTGAAAAATGTATTTTCATGAAATATGTGAGTAAACTTCTCCAAAACATCTCTCATTGTTTTACTCGCACTTTTCATGTCACTTCAGCCCACTTGAACTTAAGCGGTGCGTGAAATTATCTCTTTTCTTATAGCTGTTCACGTTTTTCCCTGAGTAATTAGCAAGCTACATCCCCTTTGACAGAGGGACACTAACAAGCTCCTACAGTTTCCAGTAGGACAAGGAATCCAAAGCTACTAATAGCAAACAAGTCATTTAAACAAAAAAGGATTACAAAGACTGGTTGCAAGAGGCTGGAAACTCACCCATATTTCAGATTAAGGCTTTCTGAGGAGCTCTTTTGTAAAGAGTTTTGACTCCATCTTACAAAAATATTTCATTGTTTTCTTTTAAAAACCAAAATATTGGTTTGAATATCTACTAATAACTTCTTTTTGAAAATAATTACATACTAGAAAGACTGAGAAGTGTTTTCCAAAGGGAAAATGAAGGAAACATTCGTTTTGTAACAAAACCCCCCTCCGGACATCTCACAGTTCAAAGAAAAGAAAAAGTTACACAAACTTTTTAAAAAAGGTTTTTCCATTCTTTGCTATCAGGACACCAAAACAAGCTGCGAGTCAAGCCAGAACGTGGAATATTTGCAAAATTTCCTTGCCAAAAACCCCCGGAACCACGCAAATAAAGAACGTTCGGATGAGCGCAAGCTCCTGAGAGGAAAGGCAGAGCGTACCTTGAGGACCTCCATGGGCACCTGGGTGGCGGGGGGCAGGCTGGTGGGCACGCTCACGTTGATGGCAGGGGTCTGGCTCACGGGCACCCGCTGCTGCATGAACTGGGCTGCTTGCTGCTTCTGCTGCTGCTCCCGACGCTCCTGCTCCTGCATCTGCTCACGCATGAGCTGCTGTCGTAGCAGGATTCGTGAGGTCATGCTGGAGGAGCTTAAGGGAGGCTTGGAAGCGCCAGGATGCTCGGAATTGCTGTGGGAAGACCAGAGAAAGACAGCTCAGCTTCCACCAAGCGGGATGGTGGCTCCAGCGGTCGGAGCCCGGGGAGTTGGACCGGGGTGTGGGTGAGGACACGACGCACCGCGCGAGGGGGAACGCGGAGCCGACCTACTTGAGGTACTTAGCGGCCACATTAGGCTGCCTTAACTTCACTGCAGCCAACCACTTCCAAACGCCAACATCCAGCTGTAAAGAGCTATTTGCTCTTTCAAATTTTGCACCAACCGCCCACAAGAAAAAACAAATGCTTTTATAGACAGGGGCAGGCACTCGTGTTCCTTTTTCTTAAAATAAGTAATAAAGGGATGCCTGCAACAAGTCTAATGATAGGTGTAGATAATACTCCAGGTCTAGCTCAAAAATAAATAAATAAATAAAGTAAATCTACCTCTCCCACGAAAACACAACATAACAAAGTTCACTTATTTTTGCGAAATACTAGTTTGGGGTTGGATTTGCTGGAGGTGACACACTTCAGAGCCAGAAACCAGACCTCTACAAAAAAAAACTCAACTCCCACTCCAGGCCTACCAGCATCTTCCAAGCAGAATGACATTCAAGAACAGGCAGAATAAACAACAGTAACAGTTTTATTCCAGTCATACTTTATAAAGAGCAACAGGTTGGCACACAGCACTGCTTTAACACCTAAGGGCTACTTCTACGCCATTGGCAGAGCCTGGGACAGACCACTGGACTTTGCCATGGACTGCAGGGACACCTTTTGAAGCAACTCATCCTTTTCTTAGCCCTCAGAACTGAAATTCATTCCTGTAGCGTAAGGCAGAACAATTAGGGTATGCAAATACCAATCTGCACATCCTTCAAGGGAAGGATGTTGGAAGTGGGGAAGAATACATGACTCCATATAAGAAAGAGCTACAATGCACATAACTCAGCATATTTGGGTTCAGATTTTGCTGGCTGCCATCAGCCCATGGAAGGACAGGGCTCATTAGGGTGTCATGATGTGGGGCCATGCCAGCAGTAACCCTCCCACTCTAGGAGGAGGCTACTCTTGAAAACCCCACCTCTGGCTCCAGTGCTTTGGTGGTACCTGCAGGATGCTGGCAGGACACAGGAGTCTGGGAGCCAACATCCCTTCCAGGTCTTGCTCGGAGGCCGCGGGCATCGAGCGCTGCTTGTGCTTGGGCAACTGGAGCCAGCACTGTTGGAAGTTTTGCAGCTTTGTTTAGGACTGATGTTGAACACAGTTCAGGGTAGAAACAAAAAAAAAAAAAAAAAGGAAAACCCACACTTACTGCCCCAAGAGACCAAACTCTGCTCTTCCAGAGCACACATTTTGGGGGCAGGGAGGCAGGGGACCATCTTGCTATTTAAGACCTGTCAGGTTGAAACATTCACAGAGACACTGATCCTTTTGATAAAACAAGAGAAAACCTTTGTGGTGAAACTAATGCAGCTGCGGAATAATCGTACTAATTAGCTGCTCAAGACAAGTCATTGACTGTGATACTTGTAAAAAACACTCCCTTTTTCAATTAAGGGTGAAGCATTCTCACATCTAAACCCAGCAGCTTGTTTTCTGGCTGCACATCTGAACCACTTTTGCATTAGAGGAGACACTTTATTTCCATGACTATGATAGTTAGAGATCAGTGGCCTTCCAATTTTTTTGATTACACATTCCGAACAGGAATGTTTGAGCATGCCCTCCCAATATATGTATATTTATTTATTTATGAATTGTATACAAGTATTACTAAAGTGATAATATTTTCCTCCTGCCCACCACTGTGCATTCCACTATGGAGACCACTGTAATACCTGAGCAAAAAAAGGCACTCAAATGCTGTTTTCAAGGAAGGATTCATTGTCCTCATGTTGAAGAAAAGCGAATTATGTATCACACTGAACAGTGTTCTCATTTGTGTGCTACTGGCATTTTTTAAAAGATATTTAATGCTGCAAAATTGGTAACCCAGCAGTTCCTCCCACCTTCTTTCATTTTGAACTGTTTCTCCGCCAACCAAAGCCAAGTGTGCTGGAAACCATCTCAGAAGAACCTTCCCATGTACTGAAATTTTGGGGAATGCGAGGGAGAAGGAAGGAGAAATAATTTCCACTGCATTTCAAACAGCCCCTGCCAGGAACCTGATCTCACTCACACAATTATTGTACCTGCTCAGACCAACAACCATCCCTCCAGCTTCCTGCCGGTGATTCAGGGCTCTACCATTGATTTAAAATTGTCAACAAAAGCTTCAAGTATCGTGACTTTGAAAGAGACAACAGTCCCAGAAAATGCTGCTCTGCCAAATTCTTCCCCAAAGGGCAGAGACACTTCCAGGTTTTATTTCTTCTGCAATTCTGCTCAGTATTTTACATGGTATAGAGTCCCACAAGCCCTGAACACAGGCAGTGCTGGTAGGCACGTGCTGCCAGATTGCAGTTACTGCCAAAGAATTACGGAATTGTTTAGGTTGGAAAAGATCTCCAAGATCATCAAGTCCAACCGTTAACCCAGCACTGCCAAGTTCACCACTAAACTCTGTCCCAAAGAGCCACATCCACATGTCTTTGGTGACTCAACCACTTCCCTGGACAGCCTGTTTCAGTACTTGACAATCCTTCTGGTGAAGAAATTTTTCCTAATATTCAATCTAAGCCTCCCCTCACACAAGTTGAGGCCATCTCCTCTTATCCTATCCCTTGTTACCTGGGAAAAAGAGACGGGCACCCAACGATCACACCATCAACGCAGGTGAGTTTGAATGCCCGGCTTCCCTTCTCCACCGTGTCTGCTCCTCTTCTCAAGCACAGAACACTCCGATGTTGAATAGAAGATAGTCTGGGTTTCATCACCATATACCCTCCACAGAGCAAACGGTAGGTTCGCCAGAAACTCACTTTTCCAATCAAAGAAGCGATTAAAGACTTGTTATTTCAAAGTCTTCATCGGGAGAATTTTGAAAATGCATCTTTTTAAAGCTTCTTGACCTCTACATGCTGCCTCACAGGCAGATCCCCTCCCATGATCAAGCTCTGTGCCATGTGCCACAGTACAACCCAGAACTGGACATGTGGGTTCAAAACTCCCATCCATGAACTGATTCACCCCCAGATCATGCAGAGCTGGTAACAGAGCCCACACACGCAGCTGATACACGATGTGATTTAGATACTTCCTGCAAACAGTTTATGGAAACCATCTAATTGCAATAAATGAAACCGACTCATCCCTTTAATTGACACATGATTAAACCAGTTATCCATTAGCAGTCTAATAAGCACAGTGTAATACAGACTGGGAGTTATTAGTTATGTGTCATGTGCCAATCCAATTAATCCTGAAGTGATAACATTTTATTAAATAAGTTTAAATTACATATCCTTTGCACAGATGCCTGGGAAATGTTAGTTACTGCACATGAATTATAACACAGGTGGCTGTTGCATAATAAAAGGCAACTGATCAGATTAAAATCAAGTTTGATTTTGTTGCCATCGACTCCAGAGATTACAGAGACCATACCTCTTACAGCCTAATCTACCTTCCCAGATCTGTACTGATTATTTTATCTGCCTCCTTGGGTAAAAAGACAAACTCATCTTTTGTTGGCCAGTTTTGTTTTCAGATTCCTATAAATTGATCAAACCAGCTCTCTGGTTCACATACATTATTTAAATGAGTTGTCTGGTTCACAAGTATTATTTTGCAACAGCTACATATTTGTTAAGAAACTTCTCTGGTGATTTTGAACTGGAAAAAATATTTAACTCATCTTTGCTTTTAACTGTTGTTTAAAAATTATTTCAGAAAAAAAAGATAAGCCTCCAATGTAAGGTTTCTTAGACAAATTACAATAATTAAAGCACAGATAAACCCCTCAAAACCCAAGCTTCCTCAACCAGAGATGAACAGGAGTCAAACAAAGAAAAATAAGAAAAAAAAAAGCCCACTTGCTTTGGGCAGGATGTACTACCCTGCTCTAAACAGAGAAATGGCACACAAGAGGGAGGCTGCTGCTCTCCTCCATTCATGCCAACTGTTTGTTAATGGGGTAGTCCACAGAGAAATCAGCCAAGTAAAGCAGATTTAGCACCTCAGGAAATCCACTGAGCTGTACCAGATCTCAGAAGAAATAACACGGGATTTAAACCCTTGTGTTAATTTCTTACCCTTATCTCATTCATAATTATTTATAGAGAAAAGAAAGGCATCCACATTTAAGTATCCAACATTAGTATAAAACAATCTTGATCTTTAAAGCAAGCAGATGAGAGGTTGCCAATGCTACAACTCAAATACTTGGCTGGACCTCCAGAAGGCATTTTCAGAAGAGACCACCCCACAGCTCCCCTTCCAACACCCCTCCTGTTCCACAACCACTAGAGTTTCCTCAAAAATTAAGTTGATTTGTCCAAATTCTGTTTTCAACCTCTCTACCAAGCAGTAAAACGTCAAGTAACTTTTTATTTCCTGTTCTAAATGTGTAGCTGAGGCAACAATGCTTGCAGCAGCATCTAACTTGCCAGCAAGCACCACTGTTTGCCTCAGAGAGGGGTGACAGAAAAGGGAATACCAAAAGAAAAAAATAAATGCAAAGAGGACCCAGATTATACACACCCCCCCACCCCCCCAAAAAATTATAATACAAAATGCAGAAAATCCACAAAGAACAAAAATACTCTACACAATCCCTTCTCCCCCATCCTCAGCCAAGGTAAGGGATTCCAACTACTACAGCATTTTCCCTGGAGCACTTTGTACTTCATTCCTAACATTTAATAATTGATTGTGGGTTACAGCGACGCTCCACTCACCGCGCCAACTGCCTGGCACTGCTCGAAGTATCAGTGCAGAAAAAACCAAGCCCAAGAGTTGGCACCTTTGTATGTCCTGACTTGCCAAGGACAGAGCAGTTACAAAAACGGCGTGGAGACCTTTATCAGACTTTTTAATGAAGCCAGGACTATGTTTCAGGCTTCTACATGAAAGGTTTCTGCACTTGAAGGTTACATGTTTAAAGAGACAGGCTGCATCTGCTCCTTCATCAAGGTAGATGTTTTCTGTCCCTCGACTGCTTTTGCATCCTGACCTGCACCGGCTCAGAGCTGCTCTCCTGCTGCAGCACTGCTCACCCCACACTATGGGCTGCACCCACAGAATGCCTCACAGTCCAAAAGGCATCCATCCATCCATCTCCCTGAATGCATTGTGTGCACCTGGTTGGGTGGGGAAGGAAGGAAAAACCCTGCAATATCGACCACGCAGACCTACTACCAAGGAGCTAAGGGTTGAATCCCAAATCCAATTAATGCAGTGGACACACTTGCTTTGGAAAAAAAAACCAAACAACCAAATCCCCTCCCCCAAAAACCCTCCAACAAAACCCAACCCCACAAACAAAAATATTTAATCCTTGCTAAGAATTTCTTTAAGTTGTTGTACACCATTTAGTAGTTTTCCATTTTTCTTCTTGTCTTTAAAACACACCTTCACAAGCTGCTGAACATAATGCTTTCTGAACTTAATGAAAACCTCTCTCATGACCCAGGAGCACTCAGTAAATAATTATTAAGCTCTGGAGGTGGCTTTTGCATGAGTGTTGACTTAATAAAATGCCGCAAGTTGATCTGCTTGAATGCCCATTTACTTGGGGACACAGCTTGCAGTATAGCCTGGAAAGCTTGATCACAATCAGATTAAGGAACCAGATAAAATTAGGAGGTTCCATCCAGAATCTGCAAAGGTCACATTTTACAATCCTTTACATTTATTTTAAAAGGGAGATAAATAACTGCAAACCCACAGTATCCTGAAAGACTTCCACAGAATAATCGTTATAATGCACCAAATCCTTTTACACCTAAACCGAACACACCCATTAGCCCAAATGTTGTGTATGCCATGAAGTTTCAGAAGGAGAGAGATTTATATGCATATTTAATTACTTTTCTTTTAAACACAGAGTATTTTACAAGTTTTCCCCTCCTCAAAGTCACCACGATCTCTCAGCCGGTCAGTCCCGGCCGCCGTGGCTCTGCAGGAGACAGTGGCCAGCTCCCAAGCACGGCATATTTAACTCCCAGAACACAACCTCCACCACAGCAAATCAATCACACAACAATCTGCCCACGGTGCCGTCACCCGGGAGAGCGTCACTCACAGACAGAAGCTGTCAAGGGAGCAGGGCATGAACATCTGAACTCTAACAGCCTCCATCTTTCCCCCCAATTTTGTGTCCAAGGGCTTTTGCTGAGCACCCTCGGGTGAAAGTCAAGCGGCGTCCGGGCCGGCTGTGTCTCTAGGGGAGGCTCCAGATAAGGACCTGGCAACTCCAATCCCCACGGAGCAGCAACACAGGCAGCGGTTCCCGGCACTGCAGACCTGTGCAATCCAGCACCTACCGAGGAGAAAAGAAGGGGGGGTTGAGGTAGCCACGCACAAGGTCTTTGTATATCGTGAAAGGACTCCGAAACACCCCAAAAATTTGGAGTCAACATCTCACTATGTCCTGTCTCACCTGCATGAGAGCACTGCACAGAGCCCCGACAGGGACAGCCCGGAGCAAGGTGTGGATCCACAGCAAGCACGGATAAATGTCCAGCACTCCCGTGGGGCTGAGTGTGATCCCCACACCTGCACCCAGGCAGCTGTACCACCCTCACCATCCCGAGAGGACTGGGAGAAATGGAAGACAAGGGCTGGCACTGAAAGCACTTCTCCCATTCATTAATTAAAAGGGGTGTGATCAGGCCATTAACACCATCGGAGGAGTGGATAAGGGCTGTCTGCAACAGCACCGTTTTCTCACGATCTTTATCACCAGAAAGACCAAGGGAAAGGGTGAGTGCAAGACAAATTTGTTTTCTGGGATACAACTCCTTCACATTCAAGGCTCAACTAGGTGAACCTCTACCTAGGAACCACCGGACTTGCATCTCACAAGAGCCAGATGTGCATCTCTAATGGTATGGAGAGTCAATCTGACAGTGTACACACTTTTCCCCCAGTTTCACCTCTGCTCAAACAGGCTGAAACCTTCAAGCAGAAAAGGAGCAGGCAGGTGAAGACAGATTTGTCTTTCACTTTAAAGTCTGACCTTGCTAAAGGCTTTTTGAACCATTTTTCAGACACCACATCTATGGGTACTTCCCTCTCTGAAAGGCTCTACACAAATTTGCAAAACAAAAAGCCAGATAGCTAAAACAACCAAGAGGTGATAAAAGAAAAAATCGAGGAGATAACTCTCCACTAACAACCTCTGTAGGGTTTGATTTTGTAATACAGAATTTACCTTCTTTTACCAGGGTAAATAGAGACGATAACACCGTCGCTGAGAGGGAAGATGACGTATGATCACCGCACTTTTTGATACTTTGCAACTACATAGTGCCCAGGTCTGACTCCACAACACCTTTCCATCATATCTTGGTTTAGAAATTATCTATCACTTCCATAGTCAGATACCAAGTTTATTCACAGAGGCAGTCCTGCAGAAAACAAGACTCGACCATGCTGGGTTCACAGATTGTACCCATAATTTACATGCTCATATTCCCTTCGAGCTAAAAAGCCACCATGCTCCTCAATGCCTAACGTGACCCAGCAATTCCCAGCCTAAACCCTTCCACTCATCCAAGGATTTCTGCTTATTGACTCCACTGTTACAGCATTATTTAACACCTTCCAAAGAGGATGAGGCATCTCGAAGCCTCATCTCGTGCAGATGACATCCTTGCTCTGGTATGTTGAGCAAACAGGATCTTAAGGAGCAAAAGGGAAAGTGTTTATGGAAGATTTGCTTTAAATGATGAAGAACCTCAAACAGTCACGATGAAAACCACACGGTGAATTCAGTGCTTGATGTGTGATCGGTCAGTGTTATCGGCTTGGAGGACTTGCTTCTTACAGTGAAAACTATAGGCAAGGGAACAAACAACCCCCAAGTCATTACTTCAATAACTCTAACATTAAAATAATCTTGGACAGATATCTCACTTCCATCTCCAGCCACAGCACTAGCTGTTCATTACGGAACCTGATCAAATCAGCAAGTGTGTTCAGCAACTTTTCTTTCTAGCAAAGCAACTCTCCAGACTGCAGAAACCAATTCCCCAGCGTCCACATGCTTGAAGTAAACTGCAGTTTGAGAGTTCTTAAGCATTGCTCATAGTTCTTCTACACTTTTGTCTATTTGTGGAAGAGTTATTGGGACAAGAAGCATTGTGTGACTATGTAAGCTGAATGACTCTGGGCAGTGGAAAAAGCCTTCATGCAGCAACAAATTACTTTACCAACCATTTACATATTTACATTGCAATTACGATTTGCAATAGCAGGATAGATGTGCCAGACTTGCTGCCTTGGGTTTTCACAGCAAAGACAGGAAGTTGGGATAAGCTTCAGATGTCCATGTAAGAAAACATTAGTGATATTTACAGATGTGCTAATTGAGGCCAAGCAAAATGGAGGAATCACCCGACTGCAAACAACTACAGACCAGACAGTCTTCAGTTCCCTTGCTTAGGCCATTCAATGCCACCCAACATCCCTGACATGGGGTAATCCCAAACCAAAGCTCCTGGAGAAAGGAAACCCCCACACAGCCCATCAGGTATCACCGCTATGCTACCACGGGATCCAGCAGCATCCTCAGTACAGACACATCCAGCACTAAGGTCCTTTTGTCTCCAGGTACCTCTCCCAAATCCCAAGCTCAGGGATTTTCCGAGTTTCTGTGTGCTTACAGCCTTTGGGTGCACACTGTGGGTCAGGATGGTTGGGGTAGGTCAGTGCCAGTGATGGTTAAAGTGACCTCTTCACCCACCCTCCAGCAGTTGTAAATTCTATTTTAAATTCGTCACATCTATATGAACTGCACTCTTTCACAGAAATATTTAAAGGCTTCAGCACTGAGGAACCACATCTCCAGGGTCCGTTCTGATAATTCCCTCTCCACCCCCATCAAAAAATTCTGCATCTTGTTTCTAACCAGAAACTGTTCATGAATACCAGATAGTGGGAATGAGAATAATTACTTAAACTTGAGGTCACATGTAAATAAAAAATAACAAATGAAAAACATGATACAGAATGAGGTCTCATTCAAAATAAAAACATACAAGTAACATTTATACTTCTGGATTTCACAGTGTCAAAATATATAAAAAAAGATCCTCCTTAATCTATTTATAGGTCTTTTAATACCTCAAATGCAGCCCCGCTAATACACAGCCTTAATTTAATTTTGCAATTACTCTTTTGCTCTGCATCTCTTATGTTGCATCTAAAAGGTACAAGCGCCTCTCGCAGAGCAGACATCAGGAAAAATCCTCAGAAATAACTTTATGAAACCAAATAAAATCTCAAAAATTAACACAGCTGATGCATTTCTAGACAAGGGGATTTTTTCAAGTAAAACTGTTCAGCATGGTGCATGTTTTGCACAGTTCAGTGACAACTAAGAGAGCTGTGCTGTCCATGTCATTTGCTGCAGAATCACCACTTCTTACTTTTCAAAATACCCTTGTGGTTTATTTTTGAAAAAAAAAGCAACCAACTCAAAACTATTTACAGGCCTTTTTGTTAGACCCTCTTAATCTGTTCTGCTCTGCCAGAAGCACAGCACTTGAATGGCTATTTCTGTTCAAAGCTATATTTGTTGTGGAACTACTGCAAACTCCTGAATCATGTAAACAGAGGCAAGAGCCAAAAAATGTTTCACTGGACTTGAAGTTCACATCTGCCTTAGTTACTAGGGCAAAAAAATAAAGGCAGGCGCTTAGCTTATAGCCAATAAATCCTGCAAAGACCACAGTTAATCATGCATTCCTGCAACAGGGTTTTGTTTAATCTGGTTTATTTAGCATTCGTGACCTTGGCAAAGTACCTGCGGGAGCACCCACCACTGCTGTGGAGCAGCAGTTCACACCTCCTGTTATTTCAGGCCACAGCAGACGACTACACAGCGCTCCATTAGTCAGCCAGGTTTATAAACACGCAGCAAAGTCACCTGGAAATGATGCACAGTTGCAGACTTGCTGGAGCCCAGCAGCCACTGTACTGCTGTCCCCAAAAAGCCGCATTGTAACGGCTCAGTCCGGACTCGGCAGCAGCCGCACGTTTCTGCAGAACAAAAGCTTGGCAAAGCTGCTGCTGGGAGCAGAGTGACCCTGCCATTTCTTCATGTTCTTGGTTCAGAGGAGTTAGTGCTGGAAGCCATGCCCTCCCCTCAACCTACCAATCTGGATGAAAACTTCACCTTCTCTTCACTCACCTTCTTCTATTCCCCATGATCCTCCTCCGGCAGGGACAATCCCCAATGTTACCAACATGCTGGAAACAGGAAGAAGCCCCAGTATTCCCAACATGGTGGATACTATATAAAGCCCTAAAACAACAATAAAAACCCAAACAGGTGTTTGATCCCACCTTTCCACAGATTTCAGCGAGCTTCAGGCAAGGACAAATTCTGCCCAGTTCTGTGCCACTGAACTGTAGAAGAGGTACTACAGGTACAAGGACAAGCAGTTTATTTTTGGATAAGAATGGGACAACACAGTGAATAATACACTGAAATATTTACACATAATACACTGAAAATATTTTTCTCATTCATCCAGAGAGGCTGTTGCAAAGCCACATTCAGGAACTGCAATTAGCTTTCCAAGTATTTGGGGGGGGGAATCTATTTTTTGCAACCTCAAGATGACTTGTTATTCTTGTCCTGTTTTTAAAAGCAGATAATAAAATATCTGGTCCATTTATACTTGTATTAGCTATCTTACTGTAGTTTAAGATTGTACAAATCAGTCAGGGTCAAAAGATATTCTACCTTAAAAGTGTTAACTTTATACATTGTTATACTTCTGTGTCTCTTCTCTTCACAGAGCTGCAACCTGGCTATTGAATTCCTAATCTTAACAGAGGAAATATATATTTAATTTTCCTTGAATTGACATTACAGACTACTTAAAGTTGCATTAAAGCTAGTATGATCCTGTACACACTCCAGAGCACCAAAAATGAACATCAGCTGTCAGAATGCCAGAGTTATTCAATTAACACTTACACAGCCAAAGCATTTGCAATACTATTCACAAGTTACCAAAAATACCCCCCAAAACAGTAACACCAAAAAAACAACCCTTGTGCCTAGGCTAGGGAAAGCCAGTTTCTGTAGGATTTCTCATTTGGTGAGCTCCCAGACACCTCTCTTTCCACACTAGATGGAGCTTTCTGCCCTGCTTCTTCAGCTGTCTGGCACTGCCCTGAGCTGGGATAAAAAGGGCAAAGAGGCAAAGGGTGAAACACCAACGTCACCCCAAATAAACAGCCTGCACACAGCAGCTTTGGGAAGAGCATGATACCAGCGAGTACCTGGCTTCTCACCATGTTCTTCCTGCTCCTGCTCCCCTCCCAGCCTGGTAATCTCTACTTTGAGCACTGTTTCGTTGTTTTCAAAGAATCAAAGGTTCCAACAACTCCAAATCCCAAGCTGTGCTGAGCTCCTACCAGCTCAAGGGCACTGCCTTGAGCTCACACCACATTCAAATTACACTCCTTTATACAGGGACAGCATTTAAGCTTATTACCAGATTACACACCTGGCTTTCCTGGATCTCTCTTCATATTCCCAGTTATTTTCTTTCAAAATAAGCTCTTCAGTCTCCTCTCTAGTAACCTGAAACATCTCTACCAGATGCCTCTGCTCAGGCTCCAACCTTGGATCCACTGACACTTCGGGGAAACAACTCATGGATAACATTTCCCTTCACTTGTGTCTGCTGGATTTGGTCTGTATTGTTTCAGATCACAGGTCAGGAGAAACAGCTCATCCTTCTGGTGAGCTGCCACAACTCCATTAGGACCGTTCAAAGCACAACAGGATATGGTCTATCATCGGTATTTCTATGATGAATTTAAACTCAATGGGACAGAGAAGAGCCCAGGGAATGAGTCACTCCCCATGTCACAAGTGGCCAGCACTGCAAAGCCCAAAAGCAGCAGCCTCAGGCTGTATCAGACAAGGCAATGACAGAGAGGATGGAGAAGCACCAGTGTCCGTAGTGCAAAATGTCTGTGTACCCTGTGGGCAAGGGGTCCTGCTGGGGCAACTCGCTCAAGAAAAAGAAGCTAAAATTGAGGGGACAAGGGAAACAAGCCCACTTTATAGTGGGAAGCTAAAGAAAAGTCTGGAGGTTGACAGGGATGAGTGTTGCTGTCTATAAATACAGCTGAGAAACAAACACCCAGGAGAGAACAACCCTGGCACGTCACCAAGCGATATAAACCAGCTATGAACAAGATTAAATTGGTATCAACAGTCTCATTCTGAGAAGTCCAGACCTGAAACAGCTTCCAGCTGGAGGACTGGCGAAGGAACAACGTGCTCCTTTTCAAATAAAGGCTGGTTGCCTAATCAAAGTAGGTCACTGTGGAACGAAGCAGCCAGTGAGGAATTACAGGACACAGAATCACAGAATCAATTAGGCTGGAAAAGACCTCTAAGATCGAGACCAACCTTTGACTGATCACCATCTTGTCCACTAGACCAGAGCACTGAGTGCCACGTTCCCTGAACACAGAAGACCCCCTGCAGCCAAAGCTCCAGCGGGACAGACACAGGACAAAGTAAACTCTTTGGCAGAGCTCATGGATCTCAAGTAGTGCTGGAATATCGCACACAACAGGAGCTGCTGCCTTCCCATACACCAAATGCAATCCTGGAAGGTGAGCACACTGGCTTGAACAGCCTTCTCAGCAGGTCCTACCAGAACAAAGATGCTCTTCTAGAGCTACCAGCCCACCTGGGCCCTAATGAAGCATTGCTCTTATCACCCGGACTCTGGGTTAACTGGACAGAGACACCGTTATCAGCAGTCATCATGCTGCAATTTCTTGGAAGCCCTCTCTTCCTCCTCTGCCTCCCACATTAGCCCAGCTGAGTGAGCCAGAGTTCAGAAGTGTTGAACTGAAGCAGTAAATAATACCTCAAAAATGCAACCCCTCCTTTCTCACTAATTTAGAAATAACTTGAGTTTCTACGCCACTGCTTTGCAAGTAAGGGACTATAGCTTAGCTGACCCCACCTTTTGTGTCTGGCTGCCACACTCATCCCCAGATTTTTGCACTGAACCATGCAGAGACCAGAGGGGTACAGCACTTAACTTGGGGCAGCCACAGGTTCAAATGGAATAAGTCAACAGGCAAGACGAACTTCAATACTGACATTAGGAAAAGGTCTGAAAAGAGGCTCCAAAAGAAGGTCATTTTCATCATGCAAAATTTCCTCCAAGTCAGTATTTCTTAAATAGGCAAAAACTCTCATCAAGTGGTACAAATAACTGACATAACAGCACAGAAATAAAGCTAGAGTTAGAAA
Source organism: Neopelma chrysocephalum (assembly GCF_003984885.1). Classification (NCBI taxonomy): domain Eukaryota; kingdom Metazoa; phylum Chordata; class Aves; order Passeriformes; family Pipridae; genus Neopelma; species Neopelma chrysocephalum. The sequence goes on along the minus strand of NW_020897809.1, from coordinate 13,270,267 downwards.
ACTGTGGGAGCAGGTGATGAAAAGGAAAAGCTGTTCTTCATTCACATCAGACTGATCAGCCTCAGTCCGTGTTTTCCTTCTGTTGACCACACCATGTTATTCAGCTTAACTGGCCCACAGAGTCAGTGTCAAGAAGCTTTGCCTAAATCAAATATTCCCCTGAGAAAAAAAAAATAAAATTGTCTCTTTATTCAGTCAAGGAACAAAATCAAAATAGGAAAACAAAAGGTACACCTACCATATTTTCTTGTCCTAGCAATGGCTCCCTGATCAGCTTGGGGATACCTTTACCGGTCCAGACTGGACAGTCAAAACTGGTCATTTAATTTAAGTATTTTATTCAGGTCAAGATGGTTATAACATGCTTATAACTTATAGCAAACTTTGATAGAAAAAAATTCATATTCCCTTCCAGGGAGTTTGCTTTTCAAGGAAAACTAAGCCAATTTACCTTCAAGAGTCTTAACAGGACACCTTAATTTCCCCACCGCTTTCTGTTACCCTGGAAAGCTGGAGCTCTCATGTTTTAAACTACAAGGCTACACGGGCTAATTTGTAGCAGCTCACCTGCCCTTCCTCTCCCAAAGGAAAACTGATAACCAAAAAATTAGGGGTTCCACCCAGGACACACATAAACCCAAGAAATACCTACTATGAAAAGAGACAAAGCAGACAGAAGACATGCAGAGCAAGAGGTTTCATTCAGAGCAGATTTAAGCAGGATACCTTTTGAATACAAGACACAAGACAGCCAAACCCTTGATCCCCTGTAAGTGTTCAACATCCTGGACATGCCATCTAAAATTTCCAATGAAGTTTGAAAGTGGAACAAAATGAAAACACCATCACTGACCACGTTATTTACAGCCTGGGAACAAAGAACTCCAGCCTCCGGTGCTCTTTTAATACAGCCTAATTTATTCTGAAAAAAGTAATAATTAAGTACACAAAACCAAAGTATGGAACCTGAAAAACACCCTCCTGTCTGGCAGAGCAAGTGCTTTCTAAGGACAATTACATTAGCTCATGCTGCTAACATGGTTTATTAAAAATAATTGGGGAAAAGCAAAGATGATCTCCAAAATACACAACAACGTTAAGCTGAAAATGTTACACTGAAAAAACCCTCAGAGCAGATCAGATGCATTAATGTATTCTCATGATTAAGTCCATATTCAAGTAGTTCGAAACTGAAGTCTTTAATATTTGAACGATTATGTACGAGTTTTTAAAAATCTCAAAAGTGTTTAGTACTACTAAAAACCCAGCACATTAAATCTTTCCAGACTGAGATTCAAAAATTCCCTAGCACAAGAGGGAGAAAGCCCTGGGCAAAAGAAAATAATCAAATTTCACCACCCATCCCACCACACGCCTCTGCAGAACCAACATCAGGTAAACTGGGGATTGCAAAGTCAGCCAGAATAATGGAGTTCCCAGGCCAAAGGGTTCTGGCTTTCAAACAGGTCCAAGAGCTCAGTATTACAGTGTCCCAGGACAGAAAATGCAAAGGAAGCCTTAGCAAGTGCCAGGAGGGAGGTACTCAAGACTGACACCAAAACCAGCCTGACAGTTACTGCTTCAGGTAAGGCGTATCCCTACTTGGTTAAGGAAAACCTCAATATACTGCCATTAAAAATCCAAAGCAGTAAAAGGCTACTGTGATTCCAGTGAATGCACAAGATGATATTTTGCGAGGGTGAGGAGCCCTCCCCGTGCCCACATGGCAATGACAGCTGGAGTTCCTAAGAATGGGCTGATTCACCTTTAGAAGACGACCACGGCACTTCCAACACAGCTGAAGGAGAACAAGCTGAGAGAGGCATCCTCAGAATGAAAACACGCCACAAAAAATCCCCAAAGTGCTCAGTGAAGTACAGCAACGCCTACAATGTTCCTGTAAGGACACAGTACTGCAGGAATAACTCATGGATAACATCCATTTCCCAACACCACTCTCCTGGGTTGGTATTGCCCCACCCCGAACAAAAAGGTGCACCCCGCAATCGGAGACCAAGCTCCACAAAACCCGGAGCAGCCAGTTTTGTTAGAAATTGGTCACAATATTCTAGATTGAGCCGCAGCAGCTTTAAAACCTGCTTTCAAACTGATTTGCCGTTTTCTCATTGCATTATTCAACAGCAGCATCGTTTTATCAACCTCCCAAATACCACCCTGGAAGAAGCAATACACAAGGGCTTTTCTGTAAAGTTTTCCATACTCACTAGAGCACCAAAAAATATTTTGATATTGGAAGAGAACTGCTAAGTTTTCTGCAGCAAAGTCCATCTTTATAATTCGTCATTTGAGATTAAATGCAATAAATTCCTTGGTACTAAAAAACCAAATATGAAAATGCAGGTGGATTCCACCCTGCATGTATTTTTGTATCAGTTAACATTTTACATGCAAAGCAGTTTAAACAGTGAACTTCAAGCCAGAATGGCCAAATCATATACTTTCCTGATTTCCATTAAAAACACGAATATTTATTTTAAAGTAGTTTGAGCAACCTGGTCTAATGGAATTTTTCCCTGCCCACAGCAGGGGAGTTGGAAGTGGAAGATCTTTAAGGTCCCTTTCAACACAAACCAATCTATGACTGTATGATTCCCAGTGGTGTTGGGAACCTACAGATGCATGGGAAGAAGAGAAGGAAATAAAAAAATAAAAACAAAGTACCTACAGAAAACAGATTTAAACCTGCATTTCCGCATGGCAACAAAGCAACATGCTGCTTGGAAACATCCTTCCATTCCTATTTAACATAGTGGTGGTGTGAATTACTGCCAAAGTAAACTTGAAAAATTTGTTTGCCATCGAGGGAAACCAAGCAAACCGGAGTTCTGAGTGCAGAATCTTGTTTGAAGAGGGTGAAGGTTTCTTTGTTCCCTTTAGTGCCAGGTCATTTCAAACTTTTACGTCTACATATTTTATTGTGCTTGCAAAACAACTATAAAAAAAAGGAAAGAAAACTGGATTATTAAAAATTTTAATAACCCATTCCTAAAAAAATCAGAAAAGCCTTGCTACATGTGTAAAAATATCACCAAGTGCAACATCTTCCCTACTCTATTAGTCTACTCCCAAATGTTTGCCATCTGAAAGCAAAATATTATTGAATGCAGCAAAGAGAGAAGATATGTTTTTTGAAAAAATGTTTGTATAAAATCCAGGAAAAAAAAGATATATTTACAATGTTAATACCAGTTACATAATCTGTCCTCTTATATAGCAGTTTCTGACCATTAACAACCATAAATATAGATAAGACCTTTTATTCAATTATCACGCTAAATGTCATGTTTCTGTAAGCACCCTGATAAAGCAGCTCAATCATTCCTCCCTCGCTTATCTGTTATCTAAAAACCACTGACAGTATCATTTCTGACACTAGAAAAGTACTTGCAACTTTCTAGGCTATGGCTCAGCTACCCCAACAGATCTCTGCACTGACAAGAGTTTACTTTCTGCATCTCTCCTTTCCATTTAGGTCTTCTGCAATTCCATGGTTTTAAGTCCATATCTTCAGCACACAGACATGTAGGCAAACAGTAATTTCTGCAAGTTTGTTACTATTCAAGATATTTCTTGTGATATTTGCCCTAGCAACCTTAGGATTTAAACTCGAATTGCAAAGCAGACTCTTAGCTGTTGCAGGATTGGAATTATTAGACAGCAAGTTTCACTGAGCATTTAATTCCAGCATTAAATTCAGGCATGTATTCAGTGCATCATAACCAATCTTAGCTGGGACATGGTCCTAAACCCAAGGAAATCAATAGGAGTATTTCATTCTTATTTCCCAAAGACTCTTTGGACACACTCTGCAGCATTTTGAGCTGAAAACTTGCCTGCCCTTCTGCACCTGAGGAAACTGCCCTGGCAGGCAGCGTGGATCCCACCATCCACAGAGTCAGCTCTGCAGCCCATGGATCTGCCACGGAGCAAACCCTGAACCAGATGGCTGCACATGAAAGCACATGCAAAGGTCTTGTGCATGCTTGTTTGGCTGTTTTGCAAAGAAAAAAGAAATGAGCAAGGAAATATTGTTGGTTTTGTTGTTCTAAGTCAGATTTCTCCATTTGATTCCTACCTGGGCCAGGAGGGGAAAGGGAAAACTAAAACAAAAGAATTGTATCCTATTGCTTGTTCTCCATCTCCTACAAGCCAGCTGCAAGAGCTGACGTGCAGGCACAACCCCAGGAGGGACAAATGCTCTGTACAACCCTGCTGCAGCTCAGAGAAGAAAAAAGGACTGAAAACTTACCCAGGGGATTCATTCTTTCACATTCCAATCCAGCAAAAGCTCACTGGGACCTGGGCTCCGGATGGCCACAAACCCCAGACTAGTCAGAAAGGTCTTAGTAAGCACCAACTTCCAGAAACTGCACTTCCACTCCTACCATCCACCTCCTAACCCTGCCGCTGCATTTGTGGCTGCCTTTGTTAGAATACTTCTGCAAATGAAAACAGATGAGTAACTATTGCTGCTTTAGCAAACTCCCAAGCCCATGGTCACTAATAATAGCTTTGTTCCTTTTATTACTAAACAAAACCAAAAAAAAAAAAAAGTTTAAATGCTTGTATAAAATGCACATTGCTGAATGTTTTCTTTCATTGATCCAGAGCAGTTTCCCATACGAGCTCAGGCCCAGGTCTCTCGAATAATTTCTGGGGATCAACATGATGCAGAGCAATCTCAGGCTGCTTGAAGGGCATCCCTCACAGAAAAAATAAAAATAATCGGGTTCTGTGCTGCTTCATTTAGACATTAAGAGTTCAGTTAAAAAATAAATATGACCAGAGATATTCCCACTTTTTGCACAAACTGAAACTCAAAGGCAGCCCTGAGCTCTCCGATATGTGACACTCTGGAGCTGATGAATTCAGAAAGGCAAAGGTGCCCCCTGGCAAGCCAAGCTCCCAACCCCTTCCTGGCAGTGGCACAAGGCCAGTTCCCAGGAGCAAACAGGTGGGATGGGAGGGAAAGGGCAGCGTGTAGGGAAGGGAAAGTGGAGAAGGGCAACACGAGAGACAGAAAATGGAGAGGGTACGAAGCCATTGCTGTGAAATGACAGTGGTAGAAAGCCTTCTCTTGCATAGACCTGACCCAGTTCACCACTGGGAAGAAAAAAAGAAACAAGAAAAAAAAAACACAAAAACTATTTCCGTTACAATATTCTGCCTTTCCTCCCTACAATCAATTGAATAAATCAATTCCAGGAATTGATTTATTCCAAAGCCATAAAAATAACTGGGTCCCAAATCACCCCAAGCCTGCAATGCTTTACTGATGGAGCCTCCCACCACACATCCTCTTTGGCCTGGGGTCTGCCGTAGCCTCCTGCCCCTCCCATGCTTGTGACCGTGGCCAAGCAGAGGCCGTGTCTCTCCCCCTCCTTCATCTGGGGTGCAGGTTTCACACCAATCTTGGATTGAAATGCAGCACTGCCAAGCCCAGAGCCTCCGTTATCCTGCACAAAGGTGCTGGGAAATGACTCGGAGCCGCTGGGCTTCGGCCGCCCACGCTGGAAGGTGAGTTGACATGAAGGAGTGAAAAAAAAAGAAGATACTGAATATTCAAAAGTCAGGCCACAGCATTTTCACATTGTTCACATCCTAAAGCTTCCGGGGGTTTTTAGCTTATTAATTTCTATTATTGGGCTGACTGCTGCTGAATAATCCCAAGCATCACATAGCAACTGTTTTTTTCACAGGAAGTAACCAAGCCAGAAGCAGCGAAAGCATCCTCTTGTTCTTGTGTGAGCCCTTTTTATTATTTTTTTTCCATAGTTTATTCGAACAATGGCACCATGAAACAGCTTACAATAATGACTGTTACAAAATAGGAAGCTGAATTATTAGGCAAGCGTAACTCAATCAGCCTAGGGAGGATATGACAGGCACGACTAAGACAAAGGACTGGACTCTGTGACCCCAGGCATCTTTCAGGACACTGTTTCTGCAGCTGAGTTATTAAGAGTTGAAGTTTGCTTTGGCTCCTTGATTAGAAGCACCGTTCCTATAACTGCAGCAAAGCACACACACTTCCCAAGAAAGCAGATCACAAAGTGCACAGAAAGCAAACACTCTGGAGAGGCTGGGATGAGAACTTTACCTGGAAATACAGTTCAAAACGAAAATTCAAAGTTTAGTATTTATCCTTTTTAGTGTACAGGAGACAGCAGGACAGGTGAACCATGAGTTACTCCTTAAGAAAATACCCAAGCGCAGCTTCCACAAACCAAGAAAAAATAACCGGTACAAGTGGTCTTAAAGTAGCTTCAAGGTTCAACAGCACAGAATTTCTACAATCCTGCCAAAAGCATCAGCAGGACCAGCTCTGGAGTGATATACTTTGGACCAGAGGACCAGGTAGACACCTGCCACCCTGTCATTACAACAACCTACTGAAACTATGAAAATCAGGTCTAAGTGCTCGGCTGAGCAATGCTGCTGGAGACAACAGCAACACCAGTGACTGAGCAACAGCAATACAGGAACCTGCAAGTGAATCATTAACGAGCAATGATTTCTCCATTACTCACTGTGGATATAGAGCTACTGCGGGTAAGATTTGCTTCTAAAAAAAGGGAACAGCCGACAACATGAGCACTAACACATTCATCAAAGCCCAACACAACACAGAAAGGAAAGAGGAAGGCACAGCTACCAGTCTGACTTTGTCCAGAAGTGCTGCTCATTGAGGGAGACTCCGTGGAGCAGAGCAGACGTGCTGGGAACAGCATCTCACACCATCCCCTTCCATGGGGGTCACGCTCAGGGGCTCAGGTCAACTGGGTGTTGATTTTGCATTACACCAAGAAATTATTAACTCATTCTACAACAGCTAAACAACTGTCAGCCTAGTGATAGAGATCAATAACCAGCTACTAAAATGTCAACAGTTTGACCTCTAGGCAAGTGTTTCCATACCCCTTCACCCAGGTTCTACAGTAAATGCTCCCAGTACATTTTCTCCAGGCATTTGCAGTCTGTTCTACTGAGAATAAGCAACAGGAGAATGGAGTTGACATTCTCAGCCAATCTTTAGGCAAGATTAGTGAGCAATTAAAGCTGTTGTATGAGGAATTTTAAGTGCTCTACAAATTCATGCCAAACAAGAGCTAGTCAAGCACTGGAATTTATTTTTTGCAATTCTGTCCTACACAGAAACAGAGACAAATTTAAAGAAAAGATTTTTGAAGCAAGGATTCAACCAATTACCAAAACTTCTATTATAGTTTAAGTACTAATGTATGCTGAAAGAAATTCGGCACCAAAAAGGGATGTGAAAAGCATTATGATTGCTTCCTACCAAATAAGTCAAAGCTAATGCATTTCTACAGAATGCTCCAATTTCAACCAAATGGAGGGTTTAAATCAGTTTTTATTGTTTTGTTGGTAAAACATAATTAACGGTTATGCTAATTGACCCCCAGACACTTTGGGTGCAGCACATCCTGACAACACTTTTGAAGCACAGAACTGAACCTCAGCTCCAAAATCAAACGAGTACTTTGCCACCCCTTGCCTACAACCACGTCCACCAGGACAGGTAGCAAAGAATAGAGATTTTGTCCCAAGAGCTGATCATTTAGTCCCAGCTATAGCTCTTCACTAAGTTACCAGGAAAACAAAACAGAGTAACAGAGAAAGCCACACATTTCATCAGGGTAAGATTTACAAGATGTTCAAGAGAAAAGGCTTGGTTTTAAGTACAACAGAAAATAAGGCAGATTTTGGGAACTGTCACCCCCAGCAACAATTGCACAGCTTGCATGGGCCTGACAATAAGGGTTGAAAATAATTATTTCCATAAACACACCAAATGGAGCAGAAAAAATGTTACAATGAACAAAGCCAGTAAATGAAGTTAAATAAGGTAAATGAAGCCTGAGGTACGGTTCCAGACTGATCTGCTGTTCATATAAAGAATGCTCTAGTTGAAGATTAGGGGTGAGAAATAAGAAGTCATTAGCTCTTCTTCAAGGTTCATGATTCAAATCTGACAAAACACACACTTCAGTGTTTCCAAGCTTAAAGAAAATTCCAGCAGGGTCACAGAAGATGCTATTTATAGCTGCCTTAATCTCTGTGCACTCAAACACAGCTTTTGTGCATGCACATATTTTGTTAGCACTTAAATAAATAAATTAAAAAATCTCTGCTGCTGCAAACTTAATCATCTACAAGTTCTGAAAATGCAAATGAGCTTTCCTCTTAATATTAGCTGCTTTTGAGTGAACAGCACCAAAAACCAGGCTATAGTTTTTCCAGCCAAAACCGTTACCGGAAAAAAAACCAGGTCCTGGAAAATATTCAGTGTCAAAACTGAGAAAGAAGAATGTGGGAAGTTACCAGCAATTAATTTCTTCAATAGGAAACAAACTCTTCCCACCCACAATGTACCTATCGGTACAGCTGAGAATGTTCTGAAACCTGGAACATCCAGGCAGTGAAGCACATTGGGAAGTGCCCAGCACTGGTATCTGGAAGGAAAGCCCCACAGCCCTGGCACTGCTAAGCCCTCTGACACAAAGAAAATACATTAGAAACCAATGGTCCTCTGTTCTGCCTTGGTTCCTGACTGGCTGCTCACTGCCAAGATGGTTTAGGTCTGGGGTTTTTAATAGAAAGGCAAAGCAAACAGGTCAAACAACAGCATAATCTACACTGGGATTGGGGAGAGGTGATGGGATGGCTCCTGTACCAGGTAAATGGTGACTCAGTAAATTGCCTGCCTTCCACAGTGTCACAGCTGGCTCAGAGGACACAATGGAGAGCAGTGATCACTGTGGACATGACCACAGGGATGTGAGGAAACCTGGACAGACTGCTCAGCTCCCTCCAGGCAGCGTTCAGCTGGTCAACCCACACCGGAGGGACAGTAAATAGTGCAGGGGTCAACACTGGGATCAACATGGCCCAACATTTTCACCAGTGATCCCTATGAGAAAAGCAAAGCTTGACTAGACCAGGCTGCTTAGAGCCTTGGCCAGCTTCAAACTTGGATACTGAACCAAGGGACTGGACCAGGTGACCTTCGAGAGTCCCTCCAACTCAAATTATTTCTGGTCCAGAAACACTGAGATTCAATCTTTGACTTTTGAATTACTTATCATGTACTTAAAAATATTCTATTCGTACATGTTAGAAAGTTTTTAGCCATGGTAGATGGTATCAAGAATGACGTGGCCCAGGCACTGCACACCATGGGTTGGAAAGACCAATAAGAACATTTATAGTTGCAACAAGACTGTTACTACTCTCCAGTAACTATGTGCATGTCTTGCTACACAGGCTTTACAAAAGCCATTTAGTTACAGGGCCCTTGTTGTTAAATTCTTTATTAATCCTTGTAAGTTTGTCTGTTGACCTACTGTAATTTTAAGAGATTCAGAGGTTGAATGTTGATACCAGCCAAACTCTTTTAATAGAATTAACTAGAGATAACATGTAAGCTTTTAATAATGTTGACAACTACTAAAATTCAGTTAGCTGAGCCAACAAGAAACCACTGAACCCTTGTACGTTTACCTCTCCCCATCAAGCACAGAACTACATGTGGAGACAGCAAATTTCCTGACTGCTTTCTTAAAACACTAATGGATCAAATCTGCCTGTAAGGGAACAGTGAGCAGCTGAATCCCCTTCTTCCCCCCAAAACAACAGTGAGTTGAGCACTTAACACATGCACACACACACAGAGGTTGGTTAACATACTGCTATTCTACAACAACAATGCCACTGTCCAAGATCACTTTTTATTACCTTTAGGCAGGTTTAGGAAAATATTATAGCTTGGAGGAGCATCTTCTTTACTGAACACTAATTTCAGTGACAAATCTACAATATTGAGTTAACAGCTATTCAGCACTGAAAACAGAAGTACTTGGCCAATGTATATGCATTGGAAAAAATTAAGCAGAATCAGTCAGAATCTCTCCTTGTTAGTTTTCTGTAAGTGACAGAAATCTTCTAGCAGTCATATTTCATAACCAGCCATCATTTCTCTTAAGGTACGCCTCAAGGAAACTTGATGTACATCCAAACTTCTGCAAGCTTGCTCCTTTCTCTTGGATGCATCTTTCATTTTCCCTAAGAGTGCAAATCATGTTCTGGAAAGGCTACAGCATGCCAGGGATTCTTAAAATAGAAAGGCTGTAGCTGGTGATACTGCAAATATAAATACAGCTATTGGTATAGTGGTGGGAGCAATAGCAGTGACATGGACCCAGAGCAGCCCAGTGGCCAAACTCCACTGGCAAGCAGCCAATGGCTTCCCAAAACACAAGCAGAAGAAAGGGAACAGCCATTTAAAAGTCTGAATGGGCACAATGCACATGAAATGACTGGTGGCAAATTCACAGCACAATCTAACCCTTGGGTTTCAATGTTACTAAATTTAGGAGTTTCAGTGCAGGAAAGGAGGTAAGAGAGCTACAAAAAATGCTTTAGTAAGGTAACAGAGTGAGCTGATTGCAAGTCTGTGTAATTTTGACCTTGCTGTACAAAAAAGAGCACTTGCAGCTGGCAGTGGGGGCATCGTATCCAACCACCACTTTCATATGAGCAGGGAAAAGCACAACCCTGGCTCTCTGTTATAGCAGGCTTTAGGGAGGGATACAAAGACCAAAACAAGAACATCAAAGAAAAAAAATGGACTGAGAAAGGCTTGGCCACCAAACTAGCAAACCCTGTGAACCTTAAAGTCTGCTTAAAAGTATTAGATATCAAAGTTATCAAAGCGCACCACCAGTCAGAACCGTGGCCAAGTCTAATATAATAATGTCATGTTTATTTTTGACCCTCGACTCCAGACTAGGTTCTCCAGCTATATTTGTGCTTCTTGTAGCATTTTAAAGGAAACACACACTGACTGAGTAGAGCAGTAGAGGGTGTATTAGATGATCTATTTCAGAGAGCAGCCTTGCTGCATTACCCAGTTAATAAACAATTTCAGTCAACAGAAAGACCAAAGCATATACTGAGAAACACGTTTCCAAACATTTTTAAATAAGTGTTTCTATTGCACTAAGAAGGAACAATATTCAATGGATTTTAGAATTATTTAGTGAGTCTCGTTTGCTAAACTAAAATAAAACAACAATATTTCAAAAACTTCATCTAATAGGTGACTAAGCCTTTAGACATGCCATGACCTGGCAGAGCCACTCGAGCACCCAGTCCATCTGGCAGCGTCATTCAAGCCATCGGGCACTGCAGCACAGACATCTTGACACAGCAAGTCTTCCCAAAACATCTGAAGAAAACACTCATCATTTCTCCACTTACTGCTGAGCACAGAGCACTTGGTGGGGAGAGAGGAGACCCCAGTGTCCCAGCACCTGCCTCTGATTTCACTTGTACTGTCACTGACTAGAGCACAAGTAATAATTTCTATGTAAAAACCAGACAAGACAGAAACAAACACCTGTGTAATCAGGACAGGGATAAGAAATAGTATCTAAATGTTGGAAAACAAAGAATAGATTACTTCAGTTTAGCTGCTTGATATCTACTTAAGGTGCACTGTCACACAAAATATGCAGTTTCCAGCATCTTTCTTGCAACCCACACGCAGTCCAAAATAAAAGGACATTCACCATGTTACTACCATGGGTTCAAATTTCAGGTAGAAACAAAAGTTGAACTTCTAGGTGAAGACCCAAAAGATCACTCCCAAAGGATGGCTATTCCCATGACAAAAACCACCTTATAACAGCAATCTAGCTTTAGTATGGTTCTTACACTCAGGTTCACACATTTTTGGGTAATGTTACGTCACGCAGGCAAAGTCAGACCTGGAGAAAATCTGCTCATTATTTTATAATAAAACACTGTATCTGGGAGATCTGAGAGAAGAGGTCTGTCCCTGGCAGGAGCAACAAGAAATTGCTGCAGGAGAGGTCCCACAGCACTTGTTTTCAAATAAACCATCCCTTTCTAATTTCTTTGTCCACCTTGTCCTCAAATGTAAGGCTGAGGATTTGGTCTGCAGATCATTTCTTTCAGCTTTCCCTGAGACACCCCATGCAGGAGACAGGGCCACAATTCAGCCCTTCCAGGTCCAGTACTCCCTCCTCCCTCAACGCAGATGCCACCAACACTTTGTGCTTCTAGAGGCCTGCAGAAAAAGCCACCAACACACAAAGACAGCAAGTTGGCTTCAGCTACAGGTTTAGCCAACAGATCTCAGTCACCATCCTCCTCTGTTTCAGAAAGGTCAGTGTGACCTGTCTCTGAAAATCCAACAGAAGCCCCCACTTCTCTCATCACCTCTTTAAGTCAGGCTATGAGTTTCAAGAGGGAAAGTTGCCTGCCCTTCTCTATCCTTTCTTTTCTTCCTCTAGCTTGGTCTTTCTTACCCCTCGCCCCACACTCAGGATGACAGGTGGCACACAACATGAGCTGGACTCAGGCATTCACACAAAAAAGTCCCTGTTTAAAGATCTGGGGCCAGAACTCGGGGACTCAAAGTAGATGGCCCAGACCACCCTTGGCCAATCTTGACAGTATTCAGTACAGCTCCTTTGCCTTCCCTAAATATAAAAGAAACCAGGACAGATGACTGCGGGATGCATCCACAAAGTACTTGTTAAAGCAGCTGATGAACAAACCCATTTGTCTGAAACATCAAAATCTATATTCTTATAATAACAAAAAGCGATGGGCTTGCAGCCACGACGATCACAGGGCATGAGCAATTCAAGAGTTTACAAGGAGACTCCTCCACTAGATCAACAGAAATGCTTGAGAAAAGCATAAGCTTTTAGTTGACAAATTCTTTGTTAGGCTTCCAGGTGCTCACACCACTTAGAACAACACCAACCTCTGAAATACACCTTTTTTGTTTTGCTGTTTCTCACACGAGACAGAAGCGGGGCAAGAACAACAGCAGGACATTGGACAAAGCCACTTCTCTCCTGTGAGCTCAGCACTGTTACATTCCAGGTCTTCCAGCTCCAGCATCTACAGTCTCACATGATTAAAGAAAGCTACCAAACTGTAAGGAAACGCCTGCTTAATGGTTGACCAAATCTGTGCACCATGAAGTGCTCTGCTGTTCCAACAGCATGTCAACAGATGGATCATTTTCAGCAATGCAGAGACTGTTCACATGCCACTGGTTGCATAAACCGAGAAAAACGGTGCTATTGTGGAATAACTGACATGTTTTTATGGTTAAATTATTATAAGACATTAATTGATTCCTTTCCACTGCATTTTTCAGAAGCCCGGTTCTTAGATGCAAAGCCGACTCTGCTTAAATTCAATTAGTTTTGGGGAGGAAGGGGGTGGGTAGTCAGGAAATAATCATTTATGAACAGAAAAGAAAAATCCTAATGCAATAAAGCACAACTTCCAATTCAGTTGACATGTTTTCCTTTACTGTATGATGGTAACATGCTAAATCAAGTGACCACATCTGAATTCCTCCTTTTCCATGAACAGATGCACAGCGAGGCTTTAACATCACCAACATCATGCAGTACAGCCTTCATGCTAAATCCTGGTTATCCCACTACCAGCCACAGAAGCAAACAGGCAAAAATAAATCGCAGTGAGGTACCAGCTACAAAGCACACATTATGGCTCGTTTGGGTCATGGACATAAGGATTAATAGATATCAAACAGAGGATAAAAGAAAACAGTGGCAGAGAGGTCAAAACCACTCCTCAGTCCATCCTGAATGCAAAGCAAACTCATGTCCTGCCACAAGTGCACACTCTCCCATCCTAGCCTGGCCTCAGAAACAGCCAGTTAGCAAAATCCTTGCAGTTTCCACTTGTTAACAGTTCTCCATTACAGGAAGCAGTCTCGCCTGGTCCTGAATTTGTAACTATCACTTTGTTTCTGTATTACTTACGTTTCTACCCTTTGCACCCCAAATTAAGTAACGACACAAAACAAGAATTTTGGGGATCATCCCCGGGTTTGTGCTGTACAAAACACTATGAAATAGAGAGCTATAGCTGGGATTCCTTTATATTGTGAAAACACCATAGAATCAAGATCTGGCTATTAGGCATGAAGCTACAGCAATTTCATTTATTCAACAGTACAAAGAGAGGACAAAGGGAAGAATAAAGTGGAAGGCTTCACATCAAAAGGAAGGATGTAGTAAAAGAGGCGTTCTCCTTCAGGAGAAAAGGGCATAGGAAAATGCAAGAAAAAAAGAGACACAGAGAAGCTGTCAGGAGCGAGGAACAGCCCCAAGGGATGTGGCACAGGTGGAGCCTGAAGCATCCATGGCATGAGAAAGGTAGGAGACAGGTATCAGGGCAGGTGAAGTAAGTGACAAGGAAAGACAGGGCCAGAAAAGTGTGCAGAGTGCAACTGAGTACCACTGTAGTAAAAATGGAAGCATCCTTGTCAGGGTGTATGTAGAGATAAGCTGATGGGAAAAGAGATGCATGTTTATGAGTCTGGGAAGAACAGCATCAGTTCTTAAAAGAGGGAAGTAACGTAGAACAAAAAGTATCGAAGAACTAAGAAAATAAGAACAAGAAACCCCAACAGCTTTTGGTTTTGTTCTCTTTAAGGAAAGGTCAAGTGCCGTGTAACAAAAACTAAATGAGAGCTTCAAGAAGCTGGTTGGTCAGAGTTCACTCTCCGTGCATGGGACCATGCAGGAGAGCACTTCTCAGACCCAGACAGTAGAGAAACTTCCCTTTCCAGTAATCTGAAGGATGAGAAGTAGCCTGCTGTACATGTTGTTATTGTCTGCCACATCTCTCCAACTCTATAGCTCCAGCACTGACTATTGAGCTATTCCTACCTGTCAAAGAATATCCCAGCCAGTAGCTTAAGGCCATGATTATCAGTAATTGCAACTAAGCCAGGTCTGGCTGCACTCAGGGAAAAGTTGTTCACGTTCTTATTTTCAGAAGCTCACAGGAGAGTTTTACTTGTTGGCACTAACATCAAGAGAAATAACTTTAGGACTTGGTGAGGACGAGGATGCTGCTCATCTACATCACCTGAGGATAAGCTGCTCCCTTCCCTGATTTTTATTTCCCCATTTGCAAAGCAAGAATGATGATAAAGGCCTCTTCTATAAGGCATTTTTTGAATTAGCAAACACAGCCACTGTTGTCCAGGCACAAACAATGGTCCCTGTTCTAAAGGAAATGGAGAGGGGCCAAATATTTGGATGTATAACCCAAGCAGAGTTGCACCAAGGGAGTGCAGTCTGGCAGAAGGTACATGGCAGGCTCAGAGATATCCAGCAGCACTGGCACTAAGGGGGGAAGCACACACCCCCCTCCGTGACGTCTCTCCCCCTTCCTCCCAGCACCACCCAGCACAACACTCCATATATGTGACAAGCAGCTAAGCATTGGTTGTGCTTAAGCTCCAGACAACAGAGAAAAATAATTATGAAAACCATTGGGATGCTGGAAAATTCGCTTTCATATTCACAGCATGTTGTATTTGCCTCTGCAGTTCTGTTCTTAAGCCTCTGCCCAGATGTGAACCGAAACTAGTTAAGTAACAGTGCAGTTCACCCTGATGATGCAGAGTTTCTAATGAGGGACTTCCCAAGAAAATAATACTCAGACTTTGAGTAATAATTATTCATACATGTTATAAATAAACACAGCTCCTAATACTTTTAATTAGACAGTTTCCACCAACAAGTTATGTTCCCTTTAAATATTTACATTGCAAAAAGAAACCATACAGCACTTCTCCAGTGATGGAGGAGTTGAAGAGTGGTCTAAGTCAAAATGGATTTACTGGAGACCTCTCTTATTACAGCTTTTTCTTTCAAACTAGGTAAAAAACTGACGAAGACCAAAAGCATTAATTTACTCTATTATATACATTTGAAGAAAAATTGTTTAAGTGGGTAAAGGTTTTGCCCATCTGCATTAGAAGTCACAATAACATTTGAAATTATTACACAAAGCAGCTGCTGAATGACTTGTTTCTACAATTCTGACTGACAACATCTTGTACCCAAAGGCTTCTATTTTGCTACAATCCCTTGAGCATATTGGATATTTTATCCACTGTGGATGGGATTTCTCTGTTCCACCACCTGAAAACAGTTTATTTATCAAAGTCACAAAACTTAAAGCTTTGTGCACCTCTCCCCCACCCCCAGCATATCACCACATCAGGGGTTTTAAGCACATTCACTCATATATACACTAAGTCTCTATCTGCCACATAGAAGCTACTTAATTATTTGTTTGCCCTGCCACAGCACACAGGAGCAGTCAACATCAATCAGCATCTTGTCCAAACAGCACTATACAAATAGCAAACATGACCACTCCTGTCCTGAAAAACCCTAATTATAGAAGGCAGACAACATAAGAAATAAGGGGGGAGACATAAGTGTGCCAGGAGACAGCAGCAGTCCTTACAATACCAAAGGGGTTTGTTTGTATTTTTTAACAATTATAATTAAAAAACCCCCAACCACTTCCTACTATGGATCTCTTCTTCCTTTTGAAAGAAGGAGAAAGAGTCAGCAAGGAGGAATACTTTTTCCATATGAAACAGTCACTTTGATGCAACAAGGCCAACAGATGGAAGTTTTCACTTGAAACAGTATTGTAGCTGGGAGTCCTTCCTCCCCAGGTGCTGCTCTGCTGATCCTTCCCCTTCATTTTCTTTGAATGAAATCAATTTTATGCAATGCTGCTATAGCAGTGTTGCAGGAGAAAGCATCAAGATCATCTTTACCTGCTAATTTACCCCCTGCACTGGCAAGCTGGAGATCTCGAGGGAAAGAACGGAAGATAAATGGGAAAAAAAGAGCTAACAAGTCTGTTACTATTAAGAGCACTTTGTCAAACAACAACCCAAAGAAACTGAAGAGATGGGGCAGAAAAAAGACCATGAGAAAAGAAAGGTAGGTAAGCAGATTCAGCGAGACACCTCCTGTAACAGCTTTGTGAGATGACTCACCCAGAGCTCTGCTCCCCTCTCCAGACTTAGCCCAACACTGGATCAGAGGGATGTGCTACACATCAGGAAAAAAAGGGTGGAGTTGACAGAACATTTCCTGGGCAATCACAGGAGCAATAAGCAGCCTGTTTGTCCGCCCGGTCGCAATTACGGGAACATCAACACTGCTCAAACACACTCAGCACACAAGAGCGCCCTGAGAGCTGCTCCATCAGCCCCAGCTGCCGGGCTGCAAGAGGCTGGCTACACCTCTGGAGTAGGTGACATCCACTGGGAACAGTACAGAGGCTCCTGCATGCCACCAAGAGCCCTGAAAACATGACATCAGCTTCCTGCCATTTATCAGCTTAAAGCACAGTTCATTAATAAAACCATTTTTAAAGGTTCACACAGATAACGATCATGGAACAGTGCTCTGTTGGACACAGTGGATGAACGCACAGCAAAAGCTTTGGGAAGGTAAAGCAGATGTGCTGTAACACAAGACAAATCTGGAATAGTGATTTCCAAGGTGGGAAGTGAGAGGGTGAAGAACATGTATGAAGTTATGGCAGCCAGTTCATTTTACTAACAGACAAAAACCTCTCCACGCTGAAAGAGCAAGTATGGGAAGAAAGGGATGGAGAGTCCCATGGCACTGCTGGGTTCTGAGGGACAGAAGATGGACATGGAAGGATAAGGAAAAGTTCTCACAGCTAAGGATATATTTGACATACTTAATTTCAAGCCAGAAAGAATGGACAAGAGACAGAGTCTAAAGGCTTTGAGTTCCTCTTTGTGCTGCATAAAAGACCAAAGGATCCTGTAAGGATGCAGTCCCATTTATTCCATCTGAAGGGCCAAAGGCACACACACAACAAAGAGAGAGACTGAAGCCAGAGCACAGAGATTAAGTGGAAACTCACCTTGACATCAGCCCCCAGGCAGCTGCTGACGCCTGTCCTAGAAACCCTCCAGGAAAGGCTCCCTCCAGGCCGGACTGTCCCACACTTCCCTGCTGTCTTGTTCCCCTCAGAATAAGGTTCCCAATACTCCATCACCTTCCCTCACATACAGAGCCAATCCCTTCATATCCTGTGCTATTCATCTTTCTCATCTTCTTTTCATCCTCATAGCAGAGCCATTACCTACAACACTCCTAATCACAGTTAATTGGTGTCTGCTACATGGAAGAGATCCATAATCTTCAAAGCATCTCCCAAACAAACTAGAGCAGAAGAGATTTCCCCCTCTGCTTAAGGCATTTGGCAAGAGCACAGCAGCAGACATTACACCAAGTGGCCTTTTTGTTTCCACTCCCTGAGTCACAACCCTATGCATCAAAGATTGATTTCACACCTATCTGGGATGAATGAGCTTTCCTAAATGCTTATGACATGCTTAAGAAAAAAAAAAAGGCAGCAAGGGGAAGGTATGACTCACCAGGTATTTGCTAATCTATAGCTGATCTTCAGAAGTTATTACATTTGTATCATGTTTCACAAATAAACATGCAAATTTCAACATTTATCTCAGACCTACAGCACAGCACTCCATGGTTAGGGGTTACCACAGCTGCTGGATGGACAAGCCACACACAGCAGCCTTCTCCAGGAGACATAAAAATACCAAATGACACAGATAAGTCAGAAATAAAAGGCTTCCTTAAAATAACATGCACACAGACTCTTGAACTCTACAATAATCCCTACTCTCTTCTCCTAGGTGTAAATGGCAGCACAGACTCAGCAGACTCAAGTTTATTTCATTCTTTTAACCACTGAAATTCTTCTCAGGTTTCCAGAAGGACCATGCTGCCTCTTCCCATCCTCAAAGGTATTTGGCACAAGAAGAGGCAACGCCTATGCCATAGCCGAACAGATAAACTGTCTCCCTTGGCTGGCTGAATCACTGTTTCAAATTAAGCACAAGAATATGGAAAATCCCAAGCTTTC
This sequence comes from Neopelma chrysocephalum, assembly GCF_003984885.1. Classification (NCBI taxonomy): domain Eukaryota; kingdom Metazoa; phylum Chordata; class Aves; order Passeriformes; family Pipridae; genus Neopelma; species Neopelma chrysocephalum. The sequence goes on along the minus strand of NW_020897809.1, from coordinate 13,251,400 downwards.
CTTTGCCTCCCCATATTCCTACTCCCTCTTTCAAGGGGGAAGTCCTACAGAACTTCAGGGATCAGTTTTACTCCCAGGTACAGACAAGCGAAGCACATGACAGCAGGCTCCAGCTTCCATGGCCCAGCTATGTTTCCTTCTCCCAGCAGCAGATCCTAAAATTACTTTCAGAGGCGAATCCAGGCAGAATCCAACCGTATGTTGATGGTCTTTAAGCAAGGAGAGGGGCTGTAACACTTAAGAGCCAGACTTGGAGCAGTAGCTCCATGTTTAGGAAATCTCGTAAATACCCAGTAGAGATTTTTTGCACCAGAAATGCTGAAGCCTGTAAAAGCTGAGCTAAAAGAAATGCCACCTACAGAAAAAGACTTAAACTGCTGAAAAATCCAGATATCAGTGGGGACAACACCCAGGAAGGTTGGACCTACCACAGCTGGCGATGCCAACAAACTGAACCCCAAATTTGGGAGATGAGAACTGACACTCAACTACCTTAAAAACCGTGGTTTTCTTTTCAGTATGTTGTTCCTATTGTATTTCTTTTATGTTCACCTTCAATGGCTACTAACATACCAAGCCCAGGTCTTTGTTTTTTTTAAATGAAGCAGATCTCCTGACATCACTGGGAACAGAAGCATGGCTTGAACAGAGGAACCAACAGTTACTCTTAACAGTGTCTGGTAATGAATGAGACAATCCCCATTAACTCCAGTTAATAACCACAGTTTCACAGCCTATAAAAGTTCTGCTGCTTGGCAAAAGAGGAACAGGCAACCTCCAATTAACTCTTTCTTTCTTGTTTAAATATAGTTTCCTGTGCTTACTGGTGACCAAATCCTGTTTGCCTAACTCATGAGAGCACTTCATTTTAGTGGGAAAACTCTGAGAATTCAGCTTTTATTCAAATAGAATCTGAATTTGACTTCGGGTGCTCTTATGGCCTTAATGTCACTAGGAAGGAGTCTGCAGCTTGTGCCAAGATATTCTATCTTCTTCCCCACCAGGTAAATCCTCACTGGGTAACAGCTGGAAAAGAGCTGGATGACTGACAAACGTGAATCCAACAACTGAAAATAAGCAGATTGATCTGTTATTCCCATTCTTGCCAGCAAGTGTTGCTGTTTACCAAGGGAAAGCAAGAATGAAAAAAAAAACCCCAACAAAAAAAAGGTATTGCTAAATTTCGTTATTGTGTTTGTACCCAAATCTTTCCATGCAGAATTCTGATTCATCAGTTGAAACTCAGTGTGGCTTCAGAAGAACGTGCTTTCAATAGCTTCTGAAAGCAGAAAGCTTGCAGACTATTTTCTGAAAAAAAAAAGAACATGCATATGATCTTCTGCAGTGTTGATAAGCACATAGCAAATGCCCAGGGAGAAAATTTGTGTGGGGAGATAACTGCAGAAACTATTCTTAGTAACAGAGTTCTGCATCTGTTAAACTAACTCTGTTGGCACTGCGCTGAAAATTTATATTCAGGAACACGTGTTCCAAATGTTGTGAAAAAGATACTATTTTAAATTCTGGTTTATGTAACCTGAAACATCTCTGAGAGCTCATGGAGGTATTTTCATTGCGCACCGAGAAGGAGCAGAGCCTGGTGGTCCCCAGCACAGCAGGGACTCACGAACAAGGGCCAGTGGTGTGAGGGCAGCAGAAACCCACATGTCAAAAACACAGAATAAGGCAGAGCAAAGCCCCAACACCCATAGAAACAGGTTACACAGTCACAGGCCTAAGCATGGCTGAAAACTGTGGTTTTAAAACTGGGGGTTTGCTGGTTAAATCACTGTCACTCAGCAAGGGGAACTGATCTTTAGCAAAACATTTAAGCAAATCCATGATGTTCAGTATACCACGACATTCCAGCAACACAGGACTCACAGGCAACCAATAAGACCCTTAAGAGGCCTGCAGATGAAAATAATGTAGTGCAAGCTTCATGTGTGACAGTGAATGAGATGAGAAACTTCATCTGAAGATAATAAAGCAGAGCCCCTGTTTAATAGACAATTTAACTTATCAAGCTTCAATACTTCTTTTAGTTGTCTTATTTCAATTTGAAAACTAACTTTTGGTAGGAGAAATGTCCATTACAGAGGAGGTTTTTTTTTCCTTCTAGCCATTTTTTTAAGTCCTCCCATAGCATTTTATTTTGGAGCACCATGAGAAGCTGGGCAGAAGCTTTCTCTCTCCCCAGTACATCAACAGTGCCCCTTAAGTTAGACCAAGCAGAATCCACAGCATAGTACTCTTTTTCTGTAACTCCTTTGTGGTTATGCCTCTATGTACCAAACAGCACTGGACCTCTGGATGCACCTATAAATAACTGCTGTCAAATGGAGTAAGACCATTCACCTCTGAACCCGTGGCTGAAATCTCATCAAAGGGCTGAGAGCAGTTTCTGTGTTTGACACCACCCGAGACCACTGTGGCACCTTCCTGCAGTTATGTGACTACATGGAAAATTCATTATCCCACTCAGGAATAACTGGGACCTTTACTTGTAGAGCAGCTGTAGAGAGGTCAAAGCCTGAAAGAATTTTGGAGAAAGCAAGCAAAAAAAAAGAAGAAAAAAAAAAAAGGTCTGAACGTTGCAGGGACTCCAGTAAAAACTGTTTTTTACTCAGTTAAACAGCCAAAAGCAGTATTAGACTGCACCACTCACACCAGACTTGCTCCTGGCTCCCAGCAGCCATATTCTGGTACCCAGTTTGAAAGACAGCCTCCTTCTTTAACCACCCTCTGTTAAAATGCTTGTTCTAAAAGCTGATGGTACAGACAGGGCCCTACACTAGTCGCAGAGAATGTATTTTTTCCTGCTAAGCCATCCTCATGGCAACAGCCAGAAATACCCTTCAGTAACCCGTACGTGTCAACAAGCTCCATTCCAGCCCAGGCTGTTTGGTATAGCAGTTATTTCACAAGTCTCTGGTGGGACTGTAAATTCTGGCAGTGTCAAATACATTTCCTTTTATTACAAAACCCATTTTGAAGCCATCAGAAAGATTTCTCATTTGTAAACTAGCACTTCTATATTTAGAATATTACTTGGATTACAGATTTATTTTTTCTTCCTGACACTGCAGAAATGGAGAAAAAGAAAAGGCAGGAAACACTAGCAGAGGCAAACAGGCAACTTTTCATATACTGGAAAAAGGTTTAAGTTTTTGGAGAAGGGGACTGTTCCTCTGGATTTGAAGGAATGGCCCAATTCACAACTTCCAGATGAAACACTGTCCCTGACTTCACCCCTCTGTAAAATGGAAACTCTTCCTCTGGCCAGGCTAACCTACAATGTGACTTGTGGTCTGCTTCAGAAAGCAAAAGGTCAAGGTGTTACAGGGATGTGGGGTGAAAAACCAAAGATGCATAAAGTACTCAGTCAGGAGAGGACCACTCACTTCCATAACTCCTCATTTCTTCTCTGCTGAAAGCATAAATGCTGAAAGTCTACTGACCCCTCAGCCAAACCCAGGGAAGCAGATCCCCCTCACAAGGCATCTGCTCCTTAAAGACAGGAGCCTTTTAGAAGTACTAGACTAAGTTGTTTTAACATGTAGAGTGAAGTACATCATGACATTGCCTTTGCAAGTCAAATAAAATATGAAAAATAGTTGATGGAAGTACAGATTTCAGTTTTTCAACTGAACTAATACAATAGGAGAATAAAGGAGTCTCCTGTACGTGCCAAGATGAGCACAGCTTGGCATGACAGACCTCTAAATAAATTCTAAATCAAACTAAAAACCATGACTGACAGGATAATGACTAATACCCCATGTAAAGCAAAGCTCTTTTTTATGGACTCAGGAGATTTTGATGTCTTGGACTGAATTCTCCCAACTTAGATGCGCTTTTTTTTTTTTCCATCAATTCTGGATTAACTGGCTCAATTATCCTCTCAGAGTAAACCATAGCCAAGCTTTTGATTCCTTGACTAAAACCTGCTCTGCAGCTAAAACTAATACCAAGGCCTACCCAAACAGCTTGGTACAAATAACCTGGGGGAGGGCTGCATACATTAGTTCCCAGATCTCTGGATATACTTTTTTAGGGGGAGGGCACTGTTCCAATAGTTTCTTAAAATTACAGCAGCAGAACAGTGTGAAGCTGGGTAGCACAGAGCTGCCAACACATCAAGCACTTGCAATGATTCATTAGTCCAGACTTGGACAAGTTGTTCCCGGATTTGAAACGAGAGAAAGAAGGAACTAGACATCCAACCTGCCAGAGCTCAGCTGATTGGTACCCAAATTCCAGGTGCTGGGTGAATTCATGGAATAATCACAGTCATAGTCTGCCCAGCTCAGCACCACGTCTCAAGTCCAGCTACTCTCTAAGCTCTGCTCCGCTTGCAACCCTCCAGCATCCACAGTTATTAACTAAGAGACAGAGTAACCCCAGTCCAGTTCCTTTCAGTATCTGGTCTGTCCATGAAACTGCCCAATCTTTTAAGTCCAGTAGCACCAACTACTTCCACAGCCTCTTGAGCAACCAAATTCATGTGTTTACTACCTGTTTAAGCTTATTTTTTCCCCCTACAAACCTGTATTATTGCATTTCTTGTGTTTGCTTTTATTTTAATCTAAGCAGGTATCTTGCTAAACAATGGAAAACTGGTTTGCATCTTGAAGTCATAAACATTAACTGGTAAAAGAGAGAATAAACAGCCATTTGTGAGGGACCACTTCGATGGTTCAGCATTTGTATTCAGTCATCATCTAACTTCTCTGCCTATGTATTTTTTTGAATGAAAACATTACCAGAGTTTCCCATTTATTGAACCCTAATCTTTGTCTGTGTTTCCTATTAAACCTTTTTCCAGGCTTCCATCCTCCCTTTCCCCAGAGAAAGGGTCTTTTGAAAAGTTTTTATCAAATGTAATGTATAATTTAGCCTGATGTAGCTATTTCCAGATGGCCTCCAACGCAATGAATTTATGCACTCACCGTGAATTTTCCAATGGAGAAGAAATAAATGGAAGCAAGACAGGATTTCTAAAGGAAGAACCTTGCAAGTGCCTCAGGAATTACGATACTTCGTTTCTTCTAATAAAATTCACAGAGATACCAAACACTCCCAGTGACTTCACCCTTGTCTCTAACCCAAACAGCTTTTTCATTGAAAGAGAGCCACAGCACATGCAGGTATTCAGACTGTTGGCACACCTTACTGGAATCTCTTGCCTGAAAATCCAGCCATTAACATATGGAGGAATTGGAGCAAGCGCTTCTATTTTTATCGTACACCATCTTTTCTGAGTTATCATTTTCCCTGGATTAAAGGTATTTGGCAAAACAGACAGAAAACCATGAATTAGGATCAAGAATTACAGCACAGAGCTTAGCCTTCCCATCAGTGTGATGGTACTGTTCTCTCTGTAGAATCTCATTCAAGTTGTATGCTGCACAGTACAAATATTCCTGCAAAAGATGCTCCTGGACAGCACTATCAGGCAGCTCCTATAGGAGGGCAGCCTAGAAAGTCAGGAGACAGATCTCCAGGTTCCTGTCTAACACCAGAAGCCAATATTTTTCTGGTTTCATTACAACAGGTTTTGTCACTTCACCACAGACACTGCTTCCTTTGCATGTCACATCTTAACTGAGATCCTACACCTGTCCAAGGCCCTGCTATTGTGAATCTCTGGACCATACTGAACCACCACAACTACCCCAGGGGACAGGGCTGGGATCCAGACCCACGGGTTCCTGATGCTCCAGAAGAAAACCTGCAAGCTGGTCACCAGAAACGCCACATTCCTCCAATGACGATAAAAGCTCAGCGCTTTATCCCACTTCCAAAGGTACCTCCTCAGAGGTACCAAGTGTACCTGCCCTGCCACCCTCCACCAAGTCTGCCAAGAGCTCCTTCCTGGGCAGGACACCGACCAGGGTTTTGCCAACAGCAAGGCAGTGGGTGCACTAGAACTCCATCCCATCACGCTGACAGCTCTGCCTCATTGTTTCCCCCTTTAGCCATCTGCTTCTCATGTCTTATTCTCAGACTGCAGATCTGCTGTGAAGCAGCCCACCACCTTCCTTCGAGCTCACACAGCACCTACCAGCAGCACAGGACACTGGGTCCCAGCAGGGATCCTTAGTGTTACAGTAGAATAAGTCACAACACACAGAACAAAAGCTGTTTACAGAAGACGTTGTTGTTGGAGCTTCCCAGATATACTGTTGACAAAATAATGTCACATTTCATCATAATTTCCCTGATGTGTGCCAACTACAGAGGAGCCCTCTGCAACCAGAACACCTCCAAAGCACCCTGTATCAGTCGTCGGTCTATACTCAAAGCTGCTGAGGAGAAACAAGGTTTATATTCTGATTAATTGTTCAGGATGAAAATATGGGCTCTGACATAATGTAATAGCTATTTTGGCACAACTTTTGAGGAGCATGAGTAAGCAGCCTCTCCTAATTGATGTGCAGATCCTGGAGTGGGTAGTAACTGCATAATAGCTTCATGTTGTCTTCTGAAAGTTAACACAGATGTGAACCCTGTCAAACTAGTCCACAGTTACCAGCAGCAGCTACTCACTGGAAGAATTTAACCCCGTTTCATCCATTATCTGCATTTTCTGTCTTCCATGGAAAATGGATTAACACAGGAAGACTTGGAAATTACAGCTGCAGTCAATGCAAAGGATTCCAAGCCTCAGGGGTGGCAGGAGGGCTCCAGCAGCCCATCAAAATCCCTCAGCTAAACAAGTTGCCATTCAGCAGCTGAGCAGCCAGAGCAGCCATGTGTGCTGTGAGAGGACAGTCAAGGTGTACTAAAACAGCTCAGCTTAGTCTGTGGTCAGAGAGGTTTGTGTTAAACCTGCATTACCTGATATTTGCTACAAACCAGGACTTTGCACACAGATAACTACTGCAGCAGAGCTGACAGCAGTAAATTATTAGTCAGAATTAACTAAACTATGCTTGAGCTGTAAGATGATTAGCTCAGTGAGCCAGTATATTTGGGTCATGGTTCCTATGGAGTAAGCATAAAGCTCAAGAAGAGAGAGGCCTGGCAGGTTAACAGAACACTGGCATATGCTTCTCATTCATTTAAGAAATTCAGTATGTCAAGAATCAGTCACAAAGACATCAAACTGGACTCACTGGTAAAGGCATCTGCTGGCTGTAAGCATGGTACCTGTCACACTTTCTGCCGGAATGCTGATTTTAAGACGTTCAACCGCATACAAAGAAACAACAGGCCAGCAACCATACAACTCACACATCAGTTTTATCATGTTTTTGTAAGGTCAGCAGTATGGTTTCACGTTCCATGTAACCCAACATAACTGCAAGCTGCTACAGCAGGAGGAGTCTTGCCCACAGTCTGGCTCTCAACCCTCCCCTGGGTCGGGTCTTGTAACTGTGTGGCCATAGCACGAGTCAGTTCTGTAAGCAGATGGAAAATTTTTTATTTTGAGCATGTGTGGTCCTTTCCCATTGAATCAGCAAGATAAGCCAACTCTCCTTACAGCCATTTAGCAGCCAGCTCCTTCACAGGACTGCGGCTCAAGGCACAGATGGGCAGGGCCAGACCTTCCAGCAGCAGCCAGAGGAGATCAGGTGGAGCACAAAACCACACCCCGCCTAGTGCAGAGTCCTTCTGCCAGCATTTGTAAGGTGAACTTTTACCCCGCATTACTGCCTTGGAAATAAAGTAGCCAAGTAAGTGATAAGAGGCTATTTTTCCCTTAAATCACTCAAATGATAGAGAAGACAAAGCCTCTGATTTCACATACCTAAGCTACAGAGGAGATAGCTGAAAAAACACCGAACCTCCTGCATCTTTGCTTCTGACATCTACTGAAGTCAACAATGACAAATAATTGATAAAAGTGCACTTCAATATAGGAATGCACATTACAGGGCAAAAGCATGATAGACAGCATTGCTCTGCAATGCTTTTGTGTTCATGTTCATGTTCTGAACTGGAGCTCTTACACAGTCTCCAATTCCCTGACTAAAAAAAAAGGTGAGTAATCAACATTTTGCACATGCAACGTTCAGTAGAAAAGGGGAAAGCTGCCCCTTATCCCCGAGGTCACCCAAAACTCCTGGGCAGCAGAAACTGGTGCAGTTTTCCAGGCTGTTTGAAAGCCTGTACCTTATATCCAAAGGTGAGTCAGCCTGTATGAACTGTTATGATGCCAGCAGTCCAGCCCTGAAAAGCACGGGACTTACCAGCTGGCACATACTCCACACACATGTGCAATAAACCTGACACTTTCTGGGGGAAATTAAACACCTCTGCCCTTGCACAGCAGCTCTGCTGCAGCACACAGCTGTACTCAGTGCTGGGAGCACTTAAACAGTCCTCTTGCCAGAGGAGCTGGGACTTTTCTTTTTAGCAGTAATGGCTGTGGTAGGATGTAAAATATGGGCACTACCAAATAAATCACAAAGACCAGGCCAATTTTTGTGAAGGAACTCTGCTGTCTGCAGGTGTAATTCTCCTTCCATGTACCACCCTTCTGTGCCTCTCTCCCACAATAAACTCTGCAGAATTATCCTGGAGTTTGGGTTCAGCCTTCAGTTCCAGCAGAGAAGGGGATCTCAACTATTAGTCCGCATCACCCAGCTGAACCAGGTGTCCCTCCATCTTTATACACTCATCTCCCAACCTCTGCAAATGCCTCACACCTTTTGGAAGTTGTACTGTCACAGCCATCCCATGCCCAGATTTCACAAAAAGCTGTACAATAAACCTAAGTGTGACAAAAAGTCAGTGTGCAACATCAGAAATCCTGACTCCATTACTAATTCCCAATTTAATTCAGAACATCCCTTAACCATGCAAATGCAGAGGCAAGGCGGTGCCTTCAAAACGCTCTTCATTAAGAACTCAGCATTTAGCACAGCTCCCCATAAACTGCATATAATCAAATTTCTGCACTACCCTGTTTCAGCTTCTCATTACTGCATATCTTTCATGTTTTAATTCACATGACATTAGATTTGCTGCACTAAATGAGCACCTTCTGAACTCCAGAATAAAATGGAGGTTAATTACTAAACCAGATTTTTAAGTGAGAGTAAAACTCTATTAATGCCTAAAGCAATGCTAAACTTGACAACTTAATTGAAGTTAAGCATTGCAGAGTTAAACTGCCCCAACAGCTTTATTCAAGCAGCAGCTCACACAGCGAGACCTCCCAGGATCCAGGTGACAGGATTCTTCCTGATCCAGAATCCTGAATTTTGAAATACTCCAGTGGCATTTTGTGATGGCCTTGTAAGCAGATGTCCAGAACCTCTCCCCCCATCTGCTTCTCACCTGCCTGGAACACACCACCGAGCCTTAGAATAAAGGAGGGAAGACAAAAGCAATAGGGTAAAAAAAGCTCTCACTTCAGGTAGTACACCCAGAGGCAAAAACTACTGTCAAGATCTGCCAACATTCAGCATTCACAGGGTGTTAATTTTGTCACCAAAGCACCTAACAGCTAACTATGCCATAAGCACACTGAGAGTACAGCTATTGCTGTCCACTGTTTACCATCCAAAGTCACTCCCATTTACACAGGAAAATCCTGAAAGGACTGCAGAAATGTAGACATCATCCTCATCTACTAACCTGAAGTAAGAAAGACCATTGAGTCTACTGGGTCTCAGGTTCATCTGGAGCTTCAAGATGGTATTACATAATCAAGCCTCTTCCCCAGAAAGTGCTACTTTGGGAAACCACCTCTAACTTTCTGCTTATTTCTCAACAGTTATTGTAAATGCAAAAGGAACAAAGTCTGGAGCAGTAAACATGGTTTATTTTCTACACTTGACGTTATGCTACTGCCAGTCAACTCCGATTATCCAAACATGTCAGAGCTTGAGAATACAGAGAAATGAATGCAGCCTCAGAAAACACAGACTGGAGACTGTAGCACATGGTCATCTCAATATCTGATACCAAGTAAATCAAGTAAGACTGCTATGGCCTAGGACTGGACTCTTACTTGCTATTGGCAGTGTCGTTAAAGATTTTTATTTAATTGCTACACTTTTTTTTACCCTGGAAGAAACCTCTGAAGTAAACTTTTCCAGTCATTTCAGTAAACTTTTCTTTAAGCTAAAGAACACATTCTGTAAGATCTCTGATTTGTTGGCACCTGAAGCTGCCAAAAGCAATCTGCAAAAAACTGAAAAGTAGTCCTAGACAGTCTAGACAAGATCTGTCCCAACTGAAGATTAGATACTCAATTCCACGTGATATTTATTTAATATACCTTGGCTGAAGTGCATTGTATGCTGTCCTGATGAACAGAAACAGCTACAGGCCACAAAAAGGCACTTTGTGCACAGCACACCGAGGAACCGTTTCTACATTTAACCCAGAGCATGGAATGGCCAAAGTTCATGTTTACTATTTTAGAAGTTAATTTCAAATTCAGTGTATGAATTCATAGCAGACAAGTTAGTGCTGGTGCATCAAAGAGCAGGAATATTTTAGTCACAGCCTCGTGGAATTATTATATGTTAAACAGCCAAGATAACATCACAAGCGATGAGCATCTGTCAAATGCTTTGCACAAACAACACCAAGGCACAGTTTTGCAGCACTGGACACAACCTCTGCACTGAAGTGCTTATTAAATGCAACGTTATGTTGAAGGGTGCTTTGCATCCATCCACAATGGGGAATGGCAGAGCTAAAAACTGGTCCGTGTCAAACAAGACTGAATCAAGAGGAGTAAGAAAACCTTGAGTCACGACTGAAAAGGACAGAGAAGTTTTGCCCAAGAGGTCTTTAACTAAACCTATATGATCCACTGCTTTTAGGGCAAATCCCAACAGTTTAGATAAGAAACATAACCCTTTGTCTTACTTCAAAAAGCAAAGCTGAACGAGTGTAATTTGTGCAGCCGCCTGCATACTCCACATCGTGATAGAGAACAGTCTATGTGTAACTCAAAAAAATCCTGCCAAAACACAAACAAAAAAACCCACACTTTTTTTTACTGTGAGAGTCCTGTGGAACAGCTCACCCAGAGAAGTTATGAAGCCTCTGTCTTTGAAGATACTCAAAACCCAACGTGACATGCCTCTGAGCCACTACTCAATGATGAGCAATGGAGCTGGACAAGATGATCTCCAGAGGTGTCACCTCAATGACTCTGTGAGTCTGTAAAGCCACTGGGAAAAACTTCAGACTATTGGAAATAACCCTATTCCAAACCTTCAGATCCTGCCCATGGGACACCCAGTAGCAGACCTGACAGCGTTGTGGTTGGTTTTGAGAACAGCCCAGTTTGGATCCAGAAAGCTGTGGTCACATCCAGCTCCTTTTCCAGAGGAGCCACAAAAGCACTTGCTATCACAGTAGGCAAACACACATGTGAGGGCTAAAGGAACTGTTCTTCGTGATATAAGCACGTGCAAATCTAAATACTCATCTCAAACGATATCATCAGGACATCAGAAATAAATGGGCAGTTAAGTCTTTTGGGAGAAAAACAAACAACAAAAAACCCAGCTGATAGTGCTCATCCTCTGCTAAACAGACTATACGGAAAGTCAGTTAATTCTGCATCTCATGTTGAAAAGATTATGCATTTATCTTCTTCTAGTGGGATTTTTTACTTTTCTAAGTAGTATTTCAATGAAAGTGGAACATATTAAAACCACAGTGTCGGGCTCAGAAGTACATCAGATTTAACAGCCTGCCATATGCTGAACACTCTTCTCCCAATCCAACAACACGGATTTCAGCTCAAACCAAGAGCTGAAACTGCAGCACAAATGGTCTCGAGCAGCACAGCTCACATGCTTAAGGCCTGCTGGATCAGGGTAGAGCTCTCTTGTGTTCAAATCTGCAAGTACAAAACCAACTGAATTATTAAGTATTCTGAAATAAAGACTATATAGAAGTGTTGTGTTGGACAGAGGTCTAATCGAGGTAGATCTTTAAACATATGCTTAACTTCAGCTGGCACTTAATGCTGATCTCTTTCAAAATAGCCTCAGCCTGAACATTGGATGCTTTCTCAGCTTGCAGCTCCCACTACACCAAGGATTTAAAGTACATTTGGGGGGGAGGACAGACAATGTAGGCATTTGCTCAGGAGGAATGCTTTTGGGAGATACTACATATTATTTTAATATTTGAATTACTTTTACAACCTCAAACAAGCCCAAATTGTTTCTAAAATTCCAGCACATAGACACCTCCCTGAATTTTAACTCAAATTCTCATCTTCATCTAAAAAAGATGCCAGGGAACAGAAAAGAGCCTGTTCCCAAAAACGTCGATAAAATTCAGTAAAATTGTCCAGATGATTTTCATTCCACAGAAAATACTAAACCAGCAGTTTGCATAGCATAGCATTTTGTAAATACACAAAATAAAGAGAAAACAATACACAAGTGGAAAGTGCAAATGCTGAGCCCATTATATTTTTGTTCCAGCAGAAATGCAGCACAATCAATACCATCTTGCAGTTCTAGAGCACCCATCTTTCTGCTGCCAGGGGTGCTCTGCAGCTCCAAGTGCCACCAAATAAATTGCACACAGCTCCTAGTGCAACCATTAATTTTTCCTGTGCTACATGCAGAAAGGAGGAACTGCATTCCCACCACTAAACCCCCAAACCCCTGCATTCCCTATAGCACAAGAAGCCAAACAGCACCTACTGAATAACTTATGTACTTTGGATGACTCTGCAAGCAGCCAAATTTAGCAAATTTGCTATTTTCTCCACAGCATAGCCTGATTCTGTGGCTCTTTAAATACAGGGGAAACTGTCTTAGATTAAATAGTGATTAGAGATTTGGAATTTCAAGAGCTGTGAAAGTCCTTGCCACAAAACACGAACCCACTGAAAAGAGATGAGGACAGATACTGCAATTTTCTATGCTGTGCTATTTAATAAATCTCAATGCAAAGGAAGTAAATTACAGATGGGAAAAAAGCATCACATAATTATATGACAACACCTGAAATCATTCAAATCCACCACCAGCAGAATCAGAAAACTGATCAGAAAGATCAGCAAATGATGAGCCATGAAAAAAAGTCTCTCTGCAGTTACAGATGGATTCATCCTTTTTACATGGCATCTCACTAAAATACTTCATAGCAACGGGGCAGGAGTTATCCCCTGGCAGGGGAGGATAGTAGTAGCCACATAAACCTGGAGCCCAGAGTACACCTCAAAAACAACAGGAGAAAACAGGCGAGTGAGCAAACTCAGCACTTAAACTGAGTTTCTTAAACTGTAAGAAATCACTAAAGCATTTCTTCTGTAGGTCATTAATGTTTTTCCATGTGGTGCTACTGGTTTCCCTCATCATCCAGCCAGGAAGGCAGAGACAAGACCATCGCCAGGACCTGCTGAACGTTGCACCACTTGCAGTCCTTGCGGAGAGCAGGACCTGTCAGCGTCCATGTGTCCCTGTCTCTGTGCCTACCCAAAATAGCTGCCCAGGAGAAGCTCTGGGTATGAAAATGGTGGGACCACCTGCTGATGAAGCCACCATCAAGGTGCTCCAGTTCACTGCAAGAGCCACCTTTTCTCACCAGCCTCCTTTCACGGAGCTGGTGCCCAGTGCGACACTCGGCACGGCATTCGGGAACACAAGATCACTGGACCTGTTCCTCTGCAGGTCTATTTATAGTCTCAAGTGGTGCTGCAAGGCAAAAGCCCAAATGGTCAACAGTTTCAAAGAGCAAGTCCCTAAAGATCCCCACTGAGAGCCAAAAACACACCTCCCAGATCAGAGCAAGAGACCACTGAACACACAGAGGAGGGAAGTTTTGTCCTGTGGAGATCGTGGTACCCCAGCACAACTCTTACAAGCACCTCCATTAGTAAGGCTAAGTGAGGGATAATTAACCCTCCTCCGTGAACAAGGACTCCTTTGGAAAGACAACAATTACTGCCTGCTCAGAGAGATCTCTCCCAGATGCTGTAAGGAGGCTGATTCCTTTGGGAAATACCAAAAAGGTTGCAAGACCCTCCTCAGCTCTGCCAATGTGGAGCAGCACCAGGCCCCTTCCATCCAGCCCTGGTTTTGTTGCAGGGGCAGCTTCAGGACCTTTGACAACCTCATACCACCAGGCAGATCCATTTCACGATTTTCTACATTACTCAACACACTCAAAAAACACAAAGTCCTTGGTGGTCCACAGCATCTTCAGGGCTCACAGCTCCTACAGCACAGCTTTGTGCAGCATCAAAAGCTGCATTAGCTGGGAACCAAATTATCACTTGCAGAATAGTTTTGCAATTAGATTGAAACTGTAAATTATGCAACGAGCTAAATCAAAAAACAAGTTTATGATACAGACGTAATCTTATTTCATCTCCTGCCTTACTCACATTACTCCTTTGTAACTCGCTTCTACACAGATTCAAGCATCTCTTGCTGTACCACAAATGATTTCACATTCCTAAAAATTTAAGCATTCCTAAGAAATAACATATACTTGTTGTCACTCTTAATATCCACCTTTGCCTGAAGCTTCCTCACCAACACACACCACTCTGAGAGGCCTTTTGGCCATGAGAGTTCATACCGTCCTTCAAATTCCTTGCCTTCCTGCAACAGTTCAGGACTCTCTGGTTCCCATAACCCTAAAGACTTCCTCCCTTCATCCAACTATCTCTGCCCCAAATATCACCACTCTTATTTCAAGCAGGTCCCCATATTTCATGCTGCGACCTCAACTACAGAGATTTGGAAAACTACTTTTGAGAAACAGATGGAGCTGAAAACTACCTAATTTCTCAGCACATCTTACTTGCCTCCTGGTAGAGCTGTTCCACTTCGTACAAGTAGCTATTTTCTGGAGGAGGGTGAGAACCATCCCATGCAAATACTCACTCCCTTGTGTTACACCAAGTCACTCCTGCCCCTATCAGGCTCAATCAACACTATACAAGGCAAAACAGAGTAGCTTCAGCAAAAAAGACACCTCAAAGATGTTTATTGGTTTGGGCATTCCAAAGGATGGTGGGCACTTTGAATCCTGTGTCTTGAGCCACAGTCAGGATTGGAACTCAAAACTTCTCTGTGCTGAGTGGGTAAAGCTGGGGTAGGGGGATGTCATACTACCTGCTCTTCCTCATTGCTGTAAGAGCACACCTGCCTTGGGCATGTCACTCTGAGGAGGGTTTAGCAACAGCTCACCCAGAACCAACAACCAAATCTTCAAGGGACAGCGTTTGGCACCAACACCAGCCTCTTGCACTCTTCCCTGCCTGACTCAGCCAATCCCCCACTCCACAGGCCGGTGCTCACAAGCCTTCTTTGAATCCACCTTTCCCTCATGAGTTCTTTAAGGAACCCAGACAACCACCTCATGGTTTGGTTTTTTTTTAAATTCCACTAGGCAGCAGAACACATAAAAATGAGATGATGCAACGCTAAAGCCAAAGTTCCCCTAATGAATCCAGCCCTAAGTGTCCAACAGGATGTGACAGGTGGACAGGCAGGCGAGCCGAGCGGGGGATGAGGTCACGAAATGAGCAGTTTGCACAGCACACTACTAATCTTAAATTCCAAACTCATTATGCACAAGCCCAACAAACAAAGGAGCAGCTTAACAGATTTACAATGTACCTTCTCCAAGGGTGGAATAATTATTTATCAGATAGCAACCTTCGTGTTACAACAGCAATAAATAAATAAATGGTCTCAGCAACTCTTCTGAGCCATGCCTGTGGCTTCGCTGGACAAACTGACATCTGGGATGTGCCTTTAGCTGCCTGAGCTTGGGTAGAATTGTAAATATTTGGTACAAATAAAAGAAAGCCTGCTAGATAGAGCAGAAACCCAAACACAGCAGTTAATGGCATCCCAGGGGACACAATGCAAGAGACCCACACCCCCCTGAACTCCTTCCAGCTTTCAATGAACAGCCCATAGGAGTTTTTTTCCCTTTGCTTTTCTGTAAGATCATTCCCTCCTGCATGTGTACACATGTCAATATCATTCTGATTTCATTCTCTCAGGTTGCAACTGTTATTTATCCAGGCTGAAGTTCACAAACATTATAGAAGGAGTTTGTATTCCTAATTTGGCTTTACAGCTGCGTATTATCATGCAGAGACACATCCAGAAAAAGCCTTTTCAAAGTCATACTTTATACAAACTCTCTCCTTTATTTAGATAAAGCCCAAGAATCTCGAAAGGAAATAGTAAATGTGCACAAAACATGCTCAGCCAGGCTCTCCCACTCAGATATCTCAATGATCCTTTTCCATCTCTATGACATTATTCCAACCTCCCAGTTAAGCTCCAGGACCACATGTCCCCGTTGCCCACATTCCCAATCTCTCCCCATCTGACACCTTCCAAAGTCTGGTCCCATCTTCTCACCCTGAAACAGTTCCCAACTGATTTACCTCCAATCCCAAGTTTTCTAGTTAGCTGCTTCTCCTCCAGAAAGGATCACACTAATTCCTATTTTCTTCATGTGTTTACATGTTACAACAGGATGCCTGGCAGTAAGGCTAATAACAATCATTGAATATTCCCATCTCCATTCTACCAAGCATCCTTCATTTGGGACAATCCAGTTGTTCCAACTTGGTACTACTTTTCTCAGATCTCCAGATCCCAAAGTCTCTGCCCTACGAGGTTTCCCCCATTCATTCTGCAGTTTGTGTTGTCACACACTTGCAAAGAAAAGCAAGCAGTGTCTCAGCATTTGGGTTACAGGCTATATATTATGTTATCATAGTGCTGCTTTAAACACATTAAACCTGGCAAGCTTCCAGCGCCTAAATACCTCAAAGATGATCAACATCTTTTCAGGAACTCAAAATACTAATATATTCACCTGAATTTCCTCAGAATTCACCACAAATAAACTCTTTAATGTAACAGTAGGCCAAACCAGGCACATAATCCTTGCACGCAAAGATTGCCTTTGTAGGTTTGAACAGATACAAACGACCTTCCAACCCTCCAAAACTTCAGTGGTCTCTTCACAATCAGTCTCACAAGATGGTCTGAGAAGAGCAGACCCCCAGCATGCTCCAGCCACACCAGCCTGAACAGAAGGTCCGGGTGGGTCTGTGCCCACTTTGTGTCAGAAGAGCAGCACAAACGAAGGTGCAACGTACCTGTGCCTCTAGATCACCGTTTTTGGGGGAGCGGTTAGGAAGGATGAATCCAGTTCTTCCCAGAGGTGGGAACAGCTGCATCGTCTCCAGTGCAGCTGTCTCCCTCAGCCGTAATGTCCCTATGAAATACCAACTGCAGGACTGGTCTCCAGCCACCTGACACCGTACCTGTGGTGTTCTAGAGCAAGAGAAAAAGGGTCTGAAAAAAAGGCATTTGATTGTTCTCAATGCTCATTTCTGCAAGCAACACAGAATTCATAAACTCCACATCTGCAGATGTATGTCTGCCTGCATTGTAAAGGAATAATCTTCATGGGAACTGATTTAAAAAAAAAAAAAACTTGTTTACTGTTAGAGGCTGTTAATTACAACATTAAAATACTAGCCCGAACCCCACATTACACTTGCATTCTGTTTTACATAGCAGTATACGTAACAATCATCACAGCAAGCAGCTCTGTTGGCTCATGCTGGAAGAGGTAATTATATATCACAGGAACACATTTTTGCCCTTCAACCTGCCAGTCCAGTCCATGCAGCAGCTGCGAGCAGCAGGTCAGGGTGGGGGGAGCCTACAGAGCGTTTCTACATAATCACCACTGAAGAAAAAAAGCTAAAAACCACCAGCCCCTGGCTTGCATGCTTGGCAGAAAGCTGCTAACACAAACATTACAGCAGCCCTTGCAGCAGAGATGTTACCAGAAAAAATGAGCTCGATCCAAAGGCACTATTAGTGGTTGAAGTATTAGCTAGAAGTTGTACTGCAAGCCTTCCTTAGCAATTTTCACCATTTTTTGCTTGTATCAGTGATACTCACACTATCCTCTTGCCCTTGGACACTACTATGACCTCTCTGAAACACTTACTCTCTGGTGAAGCCCACAGACATCAATGACTGGGGCCTATGCAAGTCACGAGCTGAAATTCTGGGCAAAGATACTGGGACAGAGCCTTTCAAAAGGCACCCAAAACCGCAAGTGCCTACCCACAGCGAGCAGATCCTTGGGGTGCCTAATACTGAAAACAGCATGGAACTTCTGCCTTGGACATGGGCTGGAGAACAGGCTTGATCTTTAAGACTTAGGTTCCAGTGAGCCTGAGTATTTCAATCTTGACACTCAAAGCAGTGTCAGTTCTTTACAGCTGTTGCAGATAAAGCAGTTGCATTGTTATATCATGAATATGCAACAATATTCCCTTTCCTGTGCTGTTTTTTTCCCCAGTATGAAATGAAGTGCAAAACTACAAACAAGCCACTAGTTGTGCTGTTACTGTTTAACTAGAGAAAATTTAAAAAAAAGAAAAATCACAGTTCTAGTATAATATGATAGTGATGCAACAGTTAACTGTCCAGCAAAATCTGCTATGCCATGCTGCTTAATCATGTTGTCTTCATTCCAGCAAAAAGTTATACTAAAGACAGTGTATTTTTCCCCAAACAAAAACATTACAGTCAGTACATTTCAAAAACTTCTTGAATCCAAAATAGAACGAGACAGACAATAATGGCCAAGAGCCTGATCAGTTTAATGGAAGTTGGACTCTCATTTTGTTCTCAACACTGAAAGAGCAGATCGTTCTCGGAAGACAATTAAAAGCCAACACACAATTTCAATTTTTTTAAGCAGAAAAGTAAACAGAAAATTACTCCTTCTGTTTCATTTTCAAAGTCTTAAAGTATGTTGCTTTGGAAATCTAGAAACAGGAAGACTGCATAGTTAAGTGTCAGAACGGGTGTCTCCTGTACCCTCATTTTTAAGCAGTTGTACAGATTTCTTCCCATTAAACTTTTAATCACAGAACGTGGTAAGAGGCTGAATTTGTTTGTAAAATAGCACATCTGCAAGTCTCCTCTGCTCCCGCTTCCCAGTATTCTTCTAGATCCCGACCAAACCGTACAGCAGGAATTAGTCATGCTGCCTACCACCATGCTGGGAAGGACCTCTGGTACATTGCCCTAAGTGCCAAATAAAAGCATACACAGCGCAGAAAAGGCTCTGCAATGACTTGTTAATGACAATGGGTAAGTTCACAGCAGTCCCAAAAATTCTAGACCAGCAGCTTGTGAAATTACCTCCACTACATGTGGGGAAATGAGCAGTACCAGGGGCAGCCCAGCTATCCATCAACAGGGCTGCACAGGCTTATTTTCAGCCATTTAAGAGACAGAATATATTGATTCAAATTATCACCTGGATTCTGTAAATCAATAACAGAATAGATAGGGAAGCCTCCTGCTTACCAGAAAGGTATGGATTTATTTCAAGCAGAGTGCATATGCACTTACACACAACTAACGCAGCCAGCAGTCCAATAAATAAAAAGAAAACACGTGTGCTTGCTAAAAGATGCACAGTCAGTGCAGCCAGCTCGGCCTCAAAATATCTGTGCCCTCTCTGATCAGCTTGGCAGCCAAACAAAACCCTCCCGAGGAAAGCAGGCCAGGGAAGCAAAAAGGTGACGCTCAATAGTTCGTATCAAAGCAAATGCTGAACTGAATTTCATGGGCTATTTCTGTTTCCTTGCTAAATAGCAAAGGCCTACTGCAAATAACAGAGTGAGAGTTTTGCAGGAGAGAAAAGGTCACCCAGGATCTCTCACCATGGAAAATGCTCTGCTACAGACATGCAGCAGCACCAGCTCCCTGTGTAAAGAAATATACGGAAATACCGCTTATTGTCTCCACATGTTTATACAACAGACACTCCAACTGCAGCCTTTTCTTTTAAGACTGTTTTCAGAAATAAAAAAGTACAAAAAGATGTGGTGAGGGTTTCCTTCCCAGTGAAGCGAATTTGAGGTGCAGAATAAACATGGAATTATTGACTCACTCACAAAAATGCTACCGGAGAGATTTCAGAGACATACTTTTGGCTTAGCTCTACTCCCACTGACGTTGGCTAAGACTTTTACCACCGATTTCAGGCAGTGCTAGCCTACGTAGCACTTTAAGCTCAGCTATTATTACCTTTCAGTTTAAAATACGTAATGTTCCTCTGTAACAGACGGAAAAATATTTCAGGAACTTTTTAAATCTGTTCCTCCAAGATACATTTTTATTTTTTTTTAATCACACTGAGACGCGGTTCCTGGATGCAAGAACATGTGACCTGTTCTAAATAAAGGATATTTTCCACTTCTTGCACAACTGGAACAGATATAAGCAGTAGCTTGAACAAACTGCATTGCAGAACCCAACCAGAATATAAAACACTTGAATAAGATCCATAAATAGCAGTAATATGAAAAGACTACCTCCAATAGGCACAAACTCAATGTTAAGCCTAATGTAATCAAGTTCAAATTCAATCACGCTGCAAAGTTCATTTACAAAATTAAATTTGATCATCTGCAGGCTAAGGCACTAAGGCACTTTAGAAGAATCCTCTTTGGCTCCAGAGTAAGCCCACGTTTCAAAAATGTGTGCCTCTTTGGTGAAATTATTATTTCCTCAACAATCACTGTGTATTAAAAGAGAAGTTTTAACTAAATCAAGACTTCAATGTTTAGCACAGCACCAGAAAAGAGGAAAAAGGAGTGCTTTATAGAGGATCCTAAATGGATAGAGATGGGGCACTGGCTGATATAAGTAAAATATTGAAGGTTTGCAAAAAAAAAAAAAGGCCTTTGGACAGTAGGAATGATGAGAATTTTATAAAGACATCACTGCTTTAATAATGACAAACTCTACATCTCAATGCCATTGCTCATAAAACAAAAATAAGCTGCCTAAGAAACTATCATGCAAATTAAATGCATTTCCTAGTATTTTTTCCACTAAAAATACTTCGGTAACTACATCATTTGGGTGCTTTTTAACCAGTCTGAAAATATAGGCAACAGAAAAGGGCACAAATAGCAGTAATTTACCTGCAGGCTTTATTAAGAGCAAGGCAGTGAATTACAACAATTGACAATAATTTGCTGGCGAGGTGTCACAGATAATCCAAGTAGGCACACATTGCAGAGAACAAAAAAATACAGAGAAAAATCAATTGAACATATAATTTTTTTGCTGCATTTGGCACACCTGGGTTAGTTCAGACTGCCCTGTGCAGAGGCAGGCTGTACAGTCTTCACCTCCAGATACCAGTTTGATACCCAAAACATCACTACAGTAAGCCAAATGATTTAAAGAATCTACATTAGCAATATGACAGATGTAATTTAAGCCTCCAGCACCCTGCTGACTGCGTGCAGACATGTCAGGATCTGTGTTTACTTTTGGTAATAAAACTCCATCGATTTCATTGTACACTGCTTGTACCAGGAAAGAAATCTTATTTGCTTGTTCATTACACAAACACATACATATTTAAGTGTATGTACTTATAGATTAAAACTATTATCCCTTGGGAATATGGCAGGAGAGGAATAAAGTATGAATATGAGGGGAAAAAAAACAGATCCCATTGTCTTACTGGCTAGTCTTAAAGTCCAGTTTCTTCCCACAGTGAAAAGTGACTCTGGAGAAACCAAAGGAACTGAAACATCATCTCAGTTTTCAAAGAGATTCAACCATGGCAAATTCCAGAGAACCCGTGAATGTAGGTAGGGCTTTGCCCAAGGAGCCAACTTCTGATGAGTTGTAGGGGTTTGGGAAATATGGGTGGAACTGATCTATCTCAGCCCCATGTATTCCTTCCATCCCCTGTGATTAAAGCTTTTGCTGGGCTTACATTTTAACTTGGCCTCTAGCACTCAATTGTGGCTTGGCCCGAGTTAGTACAGTATTTACTGCAAAAACCTTTTATTATTGGACCCCTTGCGGCTTTGGATTGCAGACTTGAATTATGAAATAGGGATGGAGTAACTGTGAGGGCACACTGGAGAGGAGAAACATTTCTGGATGTCATGTATTGGAAAACAAGCAATCTGGGAGGAAGCGAACAGGAGAGTTTCACTGAGGGAAGGACAACAATATCAGCAGGGCTGAGTTAAACTGGGCAACAAAAATGTTTTTTCTTGGTTCAAAGCACTGACATTCTTACCTGTTTCTAACTGGGATGGATTTTCTCTGTACTCACAATTTCAGCTGCTATGGTAAGCCAAGGGTGCTTCTCACTTCTTACAGTTACAAGATCAGAGAAAGCCCTGAATGTTGCTAGGAAATCAGCAGTTCTCACCAGGGAAAAGAGCAGATTGCTGTTTAGACTCAGCTCCTAACATCAGCTCTTGCCTCTGGCTTACTTGCTCCCCAGCCACCTTTCCAGAGCCAGGCTGTGGAGAGGGTAAGAAAGCAATTCCCACGGCCACAGTCCCACAACTACACCACGCTGACCTGCTGCTATTCCACTCACTGCTCTGCAATTACTCCTGATTTACATCCACAAGAGAAAGCAGCAGGGTGATGCTGGATACCCTCGATAATCATCAGTCAGACTGGTTTCAGGCCTCAGCAAAGCTGAAGGACTACAGAAGTCCTCTGAGATACGATCATGAAGCAAACAGGTTTGTGAGCAACTTCTGCCTCCTGTTATCATCAAGCTTTATCAGCCTGGCTGCAGGGACAGGTTTATACGGACCCAGCAGGGCCCTTGACTCCTTTGCATCTTCATCTCCCACAAGACCAGGAAGACGACTGAGACTCTACCTCGAGGTAAGAGCTGTACGTGAGCTGGGCAGGCTCCATGCTGAGGTTAACATGTCAGTTCACTGTCTGCCAGAAAAACCATGGATTGTTATTCCACCCTCGGGGCTCCCTCTTCTCACAGAAGTGGGTACGTGTGGAGGGACACGAGGCAGAGGGGGGCAAGCTGGTCACTTCTCCTACCCAACATCAGGACAGATGTTGGCCTGAGGCACCAGCAGGCTGTTAGGATGACAGACACAGGGGTCCCTTTAAACCCAAAGGGTGGGCAGTGCTGGCTCTGCAGGAGTAACAAATAAGGATGTACCGGGGAAATTCAGCATAGGGAAATTTTAAGTGACAACATTTACAAGACAGCCAAATACTCCAGTGTTTCATTACAGAGTTTATTGACACCCCCCTGTGAGAAGAGAACAACGCAGTGATACATCCAGGTCCCAGAGCACCAAGTCACAGGAATTAAAAGCAGTTGCAACATCTGTGCAAGGTCAAACGCAGACCTGCCATCTAAGCTCCAATGCAGACTTGCTTTCTATGCTCCATTGCTCACACCAGGAAAGCACAGACAAACTGCTGACTACAAAGTGGACAACCATAAAGGGAGAACTCTTGCACACCAGTTAGAACCCGCAGCTGGTGCAAACAGGGCTCCTGGACCACAGCACAGTTGTCGTGACTGCTGCACTCCACTGGCAACACAGGCACTGAACCCGAAGCCCTGTGGGTCTCCCAGCTGCCTCCATCACAGCTGGAACCCACCACTGCTGGTGAACCCTTATCTGCACATTAGCCTGGCCCCCAGCTAATTACCTTGAGAATGGCAACTTCCCTGCTTAACCTTGCAGAGCAAAGGAGTTCTGGCAACTTTGGTTTGGTTGGATGGCCCCTTGGTCTGTATATCACCACTACCTGCAACATTCCTCAGCAGT
Organism: Neopelma chrysocephalum; assembly: GCF_003984885.1. Taxonomy (NCBI): domain Eukaryota; kingdom Metazoa; phylum Chordata; class Aves; order Passeriformes; family Pipridae; genus Neopelma; species Neopelma chrysocephalum. The sequence goes on along the minus strand of NW_020897809.1, from coordinate 13,227,801 downwards.
ACCATAGGTTCAGTGTGAGGCAGGGTTGCTGTGAAGACAGGCCACAGGAGGTGGCCCCAGATTTCCCAGCCCTTGTGATAGCGAGAGAATTTTTAACATCTTTTACTACAAGACTTTCAGTGTTTCTGAAACATTCAGAGGATCATCAAAAATTCATGTATTTACTTTGAAGTGAGTCTGACAGACATTACAACCTAAAGTCATTCTAGCATAATTTTTTTTTCAGTATTTACCTTCTTATTCATTTTTCAACTGCACACAGAGGTACAAAAGAGCAGTGTTCAAAATATAAATATAGAGACAGGCTAACAACAGACGTGATTACAAACACAATACACTTGCAGCAATGACCTTATATTCAGCAGAGGAGAGCACTGAGGTGAAATGGAGGGTTCGCTGAATGAAAAAAGAGGAGGGAGAAACGTGCCATCGCTGACAAGGTTGATGTTCAGGGCGCGGGAGAGCACTGACTTTCTTTTTCCAGCACTAGGACGGACAGCGGGTCCCTAACAGCCCACAAGGGAGAGAAACACACACAGAAACCGCCTCATTTCCCTTTACAGACCATATCTACGCGACGCAGCCGCTCCAGATAAGCAAACAGGGTCTATCTCGGCGAAAAAAAAAAAAAACACTCTAGGAAGAAAGTGACCTACCTACCAAAAGTTTCCAATCCCCACGCAATTGCAAGTAACAAACCCACTCTCAAAGTCGGGGGGGTAGGGGGGAATAAAAGGGAAATAAAGAAAAAACAAATAAGAAAAAAGCCCACCAAGAACAACCTCAGATGCCACAAGACCTCGCAACCCCCTCGCAGCTCCGCGCTGGCCCCGCCCGGGGGGGTCTCGGCCGCGGCGCTCACCGGGGGCAGGTGCGGCCGGCGGGGGCTGCCCCGGGGACAGCCGGGCCCGCACGGCCAACAATGCCCTTTACATAACGCGGGCCCGGCCCGCCCTCCGCCAACAACGCCGCTATTATGGCAGGAGCGCTCCCGGCCGCCCCGCTGCGCAGCAGCGCCCGCGGGGATGCTCGGCGGGCACCCGCCGCCCCGCTCCGGCCCCGCCGCCCCACCTGCTCTTGAGGGGCTGGCTCTTCAGCTCGTAGTACGTCTTGGGCTCCTCGTGGAACTCCTCGCCCACCTCGAAGTCCGGCACGATCCCCGACTCCGCCTGCATCGTCGCCGCCGCCGCCGCCGCCGCTGCGAGAGGGAGAGACGGGAGGTTACGGCCGCGGCGCCCAGCGAGCCCCGCCGCGCCGCCCGCCCCGCTCGGCTCGGCCCCGCTCACACACAGCGCCGCCGCCCGCCCCGCCTGGGACTTGTAGTCCGCCCCGGGGCCGGCCCGGCCGCCTCCGCCCGCCGCGCACTACAACTCCCGCCGCGCCGCCCGGGAGGGCAGGGCCGCGCCGGGGCCGCCGCTGTCAGCCGGGAGCGCGGGGAGCGCGGCCCGCCCCGTCCATCCCGCCCCATTCCCATCCCATCCCCTCCCATCCCATCCCGGCCGGGCGCCACCTGCCGCCCCCTCCCTGCCCGGCCCGCCCCCGCCGTGACGTCACGCGACTCTGACGGCAGAGGTACCACGCGTGACGTCACGCTGCCCCGCAGACCCCCGGATTGTCCCTCCGCACAGCGCTGCGGGTGTCCCCTACAATCCTAGATTGACACAATGGTTTGGGTTGGAAGGGACCTTAAAGACCACCTCGTTCCATCCCCTGCCGTGGGTGCGCCCTCCCACTAGACCAGATTACTCAGAACTCCATCCAACCCGGCCTTAAACACTTCCAAGGATGGGGCATCCATAACTCCTCTGGGCAACCTCTTCCAGTGCCTCACCACCCTCACAGCAAAGAACTTCCTCCTAATATCCAATCTAAACCTACTCTCTTTTAGTTTGATGTTCAAGGCGTGGGAGAGCACTGACTGTCCAGCACTAGGATGGACAGCAGGTCCCTAACAGACCACACGGGAGGGAAACACACAGAGATCGTCTCATTTCCCTTTACAGAGGGATCCCTGGTCCTGTCACTACATTGCTCTTGTAAAAACTCCCTCTCCCATCTTTCCTGTAGGCTCCCTTCAGGTACTGGAAGGGACCAGCACAAAGGGCTCTTCATCTCCCCTTGGGAACATCTAGCACAGGGTCTCACAGGCAGCAGGTGTCCAGCTGCAAACAACATTCCCATACGGCTGCAGACTCAGGAATCAGCCTTGCCAGGGTTTCAGTCAGAGGGGAGTGGAGTAACTCAGGCAGGGGAGGGTGTGACAGGTTTGAATGCCAACAGCAGAGATCAACTGATGACAGTGTTGGACATTTATGGTAACTTTCTATGCCAGGTACAAAAGCAATGGGCTTTGCGTCCCAGGACTTTGCACTTTTCCAATTAAGTTCCCAGCATGAGAACCAACACCTCTAAAAGGCCTCCTTTGAACTTTATCTGCCTTTATAAATAGTCTAAAGCTCATAAACACTGCGAAGAAAGGTGCAGTAAAATGGAACATTTGAAGCCAACTGGGCTTCAGTTATTGGCAGCAGAAATATTTTAATGCCACCTCATCTTCCAGATCGGCTCCTGGCATGGTTAGGATACTAAGAGCAGATAATCTCAGGACACAGAGGTGGGAAGAGCCTCTGCCACACACCATTGTACCCACACAGATGACAGTCCCAGGGAGAGCTGAGGAGGGAGGGCTGGGTGGGAGGGTGGCAAGGAGATCTCGGCACAGAGGAGTTTGGGTGGTGTTGGGGATCAGAGATGTCCTGTGCCTGCTCAGCCCTGTGAGTGATGGGGTTGGTCCCTTCTGGGGTTCAAAGACCCTGGAGGGTCCCCACTCAGGACTTATTAAATGATCCTGTTTGGCCTTTGTTGTTTTCTTCAGTTTGGGGGTTTGGTGCTGCAGGAAGATGGATTTCAGGAATGGGGCTCTGTTTCCCTGTTGAGGAGGTTGTGTATCAGCACTGACTCTCAGGAGGTTCCCCTTCACAATCCAGAGAGCAAGAAACCTTCCTCAGCTCCGTCCTGTCTCGTTACTTGCTTCTATTTTTCCACATGTGGGTGACAGGAACCCCCCGTTTCAGAAATGCCGTAGGAAATTTGATTCATGGCACTTCCCCAGAGCTTTGACCTCAATAAACAAAGACACGGCACAACTCAAAGGCCCGGGACATTTGAGGATGCTGTTGGTAACTGATGCCTTAATAATTCTGATGCCATCTTATCTCTCCCAGCTAAAATCACACCACTCCTGTTGTGCCAGCAGAGCACCACTAACTCCAACAGACCAGATAAGCCAGAAAAGAGGTTTTTCCACACATGCTTTTCTCTGTCACAACTGCCGAAGCTGCTCAGGGACTGCTGCACCAGGGACTGCTCACACTGGGCTGCCAGGACCCCTGCTCATTTCAGGCAATGTGAGATTTAATAAAATAAACACAAGAACTTCAGCTTGGTTTAGAAATTTAAGTCCCAGGTCATTATGCAGCTGCCAAACTCAAAGCAATGACTTAATATCAAGAGTTATTACTTTAATGAATCAGATACAATAAATTGGATAAGGCCCTGAAGAATGTTCTTTTGAGCCCACATTGGCAGATGGCTGGGATGGCTCGACAGAGGAGTAGGCTTGCTAACAGTCCTTTGGGCAAAAAAAAAAGCAACCAACAAACAAACAATTAAAAACAACTTAGAATAAACCCACTGCTAAGCTACATTTATAGCCTCAGCCCCTGTGGGTTAGGAGGTGTTGCTGAGGAACTGTGGTTTCACAAGTGAGGAATCACTCCATGATTTGATGAAGGGAGTAAACAGCAGGACTCATCTCTTTGCAATGACTTTGCTTCTATTTTTCCAGGTGTAAAAATGAGATATTCTCTTCTGCTGTTAGAAATGTGCGGCTTATGAGGTTTCAGCTCTGTTTTAATTATAGCACTGGTTCTAAAGAGCAAAGATCTCATATGCAAATACCTGTCCTTGGCAATGCTGCTTCACTTGAGATACCACAGCTTCAGCAGGGCCGGTGTGCACAGCTCCCAGGGAGAGAGGAAGCTGGTTTGCTTTTCAGCAGACTGTGAATCTTTTATTTCTCTTTCATCCTTCCTCTGTGCAACGCATTTATCTGGTATTCGGATGGGGGCAGGTTCTCATTGCACCTGGGCTAACTGGGACCTTTGCTGAGAAATACAAAGTGCTCTTCTATCCATAATAGATGGCATTCATGTCTATAATATCTTCTTAAGAGTTTATCTTTCAGGGTGAAAGAACTATACTGCCACTGTACCTAAGCAGGATACTAATACATAAGCATGCCCCAAAACAAACATGATGCTTAAAAATGAATACTATTATGCCAATATTGCTGTTAAATTGCCATAAAGAAAATGAAATTAACCCCAGAATACATATTAGGTGAAATTATAGATGAAGTGACTGTTGTGCTGCTGCAGGGTTTAGATTTCTTTAAAGTTACTCTATATAGCTGGAGTTCTGCATGGCTCTGTTGATTGTTTTGCAGTTATAGATGTCAAACTGCTTTAGGGAGGTGAGCAAGAATGATTATCCAATTTAGCAAAGTGAATAACAAAACACAAAAGGGTCATTTGTCAAGCATCAAATCAGTGGCAGAACATGAACTTCAATCTAGAGTTTGCATTATGGGCATAATCCTACTAAGAGTCTTAGTAGGTAGTATTTCTGTAGTATTGTCACTCCACTAAGGGCAATGGCTTACAAGCAAGTCCCAAACACTTTAGGAGGTAAAGTCAGGTTTCATCAGGAGTAGTCTTGTATTCCCCATACAGAGATCACTGGGAACGCAAAGCTTGGTTTTCTATTGCTTGAAACCAGTCTTACTTTCGAGAACAATTTAATGCAAATCACAGCCAGAATAAAACAACTGTGTCTATACTGACAACTATGGCACTGGGTTTGTGGCCAAGTTTTGGTAGCAGAGGGCTACAGGACAGGGGTGGCATCTGTGAGAAGCTGCCAGAAGCTTCCCCCACATCCAGTGGAGCCAATGCCAGCAGCTCCAACATGGATCTGCCACTGGCCAAGGCCAAGCCCATCAGTGATGGTGGCAGCACCTCTGGGATAATGAATTTAAGAAGGGGGGGGAAAACAGCACAACAGCAATTACAGCCAGAGAGAGGAGAAATAAGACAACTCACAAGCCTTTCAGTGTATTTTCTCTTCCCTGGCCAGCTGAGGAGGGCAGTGATGGAGCTGTTTTGGTGGACAGCTGCCATCCAACCAGTCACCCCACCACAACTGCGTGTCAGTTTGCCCCTTTGAAGGCAATATCCCATTGGCCCACATTTATGTTATTTACTGTTTTCCCATTTTTCAAATGGAATGAAATTTTCATGCCTTGCTAAGTCCTTCCCAGAGTTGCAAATTAACATCTCTAGCAATAAAGGCAGTCTCAGTGTTTATTTGACACTTTTGTCTTGTTCCTCACCCAAACTAACATAACACCCTCAAAAGCCATCAGTGACTGCATCTGGGCTCCCCAGTGCCACGCAGACATCTTTGCTCTGGTCAGCATTGTTCAGTTATTTTTCAAGTGATGGGTCTGATTCTGCTTAAGCCATTAAAATGTGTTCAGCTTATTAGGCAAATTCTCCTTTTCAGATTGGATTCTCAGCGAGACTGAGAGAGCAGCACAAAGGTTCAGGAGACTGAAGGACTTTGGTTGTGCAGCTCTCGAGAAAGGTTTATCAGAAGACACAGCTCTTCCTCATTCTGAACCAACATTTCCTGTGATTTCAGCAATGATTTTCAAGATACCATGAGGTGCACAATTTAATGTGCAGCAAGCACATCGGGCAGAGCTGCTACTTTTCCCTGCCTTGATTCCTCTTTGCAATTCCCTTATTTGTAGTGTCCTCACTTATAATTCTCATAATTTGTATTTTTCTTCTTCTGCCCTACAAGCACCATTTAAAATGATTCTCCCATCAGTAATGTTACTCAAACCACAGTCTGGGGATCTCTAGTTGACAGCAGGGAGCAACAACATAGATTGATATCTCTATAAGCAGGCAAAAAAATTGACACACAACTCAGCAGAGTTCCCAGTTTGGAAGAAGTCCCCCGCACCAACTATTTGTGCATTCATGTGAAGAGGAAAGGAAGCAGTCAATGCTGCTATTCAAAAAAATAAACAGACATGTGATTTAATTTTGAAGAAAGTTCCCAGACTTTTGCATTCATACTCTGTATCGTACACTGTGAAATTCGTGAAGAGAATGCAATTTACCCCAGCAGACTAAAAGACAAGAAGTTATTGCTCTTTGTCTCCCTACAAGGCAGAAGACTTGTGTGAAAGCTTTCAGTATTGAATACAAAAGAAAGGGGGCATTTAAGTGGGAACTTCCAGTGCCCATGGGAGATTACATAGTCTCATAGGAACATTCCTGTCCTGTTTGCTCCACCAGCTGCATATATCACCAGTTAAAATCTTCCATCCCCAATGTCTCATTTCTTGTCCCAGCTTCTTTTTCTCCAGCCACCCTGTTTCTTTGCAGACCCTCAGTCTGTCACCCATCTCCTTCCCTCCCCAGCTGCCATCCCACCTCTTTGCCCAGCCAAGACACATTTACCCTCTTTCAGACTTCCCTCTTCCTCCCAGTGATACCTTCACACATTTACTCCAGATTTAAATCACAGTTTCTGCCTACCCTGAGGGCTGTTTGAGCTCTGTCTTCAATAGGGTGCAGTTCTCATCCTTTCTGCTTTCAAATCAAGGGTTTTCCTTCTCCCCACTGAGGAAGATAAAACCAAACCAAACAAGCTGCTCAGCTGCCTACAGACAGAACCTCGGAAGTGTAAGGGAGGGGAAATCCTGCTCCCATTTAGGGTGGAAAATGCCCGAGAGGGATGAAACCCGTGGAAATTTAACTGTTGCATTGCTGTGCATGTACCAGGTATAGATTTTCAAAGAATACTTTTTAGCCTGATTGTCACAAGAGCAGCACATGGCCTATCTCTGACATACATGAAAACCAGCAGCCACATGCAGCAAGATAATTTTTCCAAGCTTTGTCACTTCTCATGCAGGGCTTTACTAGACAGGCAGAAGCAACCAGATGTTTTGAGAAGGAATCCAAAAACCATTTTATGAGGGAGAACAGCAGGCCAACTACCCCACGTCTCAGCAGGACAGCCTTGCTCTCCAAGCCTGCCCCACGCAAGATGCTGTTGCCAGGTCTAATAATCTCACTGCAAAGTTTGCATTTGTTTCTCTTAGAAAAAGTTTGGAGTTCTCAGATTGAAAATGAGCCCCCTTGTTACATGAATACCCCAGGAGAAATAAGGATAATTCATATTTTAAAATATAGATTCTAAGAATGTGTCATCAGTTTGGAACAAAATCTGAAACCCTGTCAGTCCCAGGGTGGTTTTATCAGCAGAATTGAAGGAGTTTAATTCTGCAGCTGGGGCTCCTGAATGAATTATGTTACTCTAATGAGTCATCCACTAATTCCTAGTCCTCCCTTTCTTCATCTGTGCCATATTTGGATAGGTAATGGAAGAATTCAAGGGGGAACTGGACAATCTCTCTTGTTCAATATCCTTGTTTTGATTTTCACATGTTCCTCTTTCCAGATGCTAACTCATGACACTGGTTACCAACAGCAGCGGTGGTGCAAACAGAAGCTGGAAGAGCAATGTCATTCTGACTTGGCTTTAGGGGAAAAAAAAAAAGCCTAGACTGGGGATTAAGTCATCCCCTCTGGTTCTTCATCAAAAGAATAGCCTTCATGATTTCCATGCTGGAGACTGAGTTTGGTGCTAAAGGCAGATGTTCCTGGGTCCAGAGGGTGTGTAGGGGTCATGACTGCCTCTGCAGGGACAAATGGTCAATCTTCCCTGGTCTGGGGAGGTATTCAGGGGAGGGATTTGCAGGATAGAGAGGAGAGCCTGAGGACTCTTGCCTTCAATCCATGGCCTGGAGAGCAGGATCTGACAGGCTCTAAACTGGGCTTCCAGCCAGTAACACCCAGTCACCCTCAGAAGTGGTGACTGTGCATTTCCAAGTGGAGAGGTAGGGAGCTGGTCTCTCCTTTAAGAGAAAGATGAGGTTCTCCTCAGAACTGCTGCCTTGGGAATGACAAATCCAAGGCCAAGAACATGGTCAGAAGAGCTGGCAGCAGTCTATGTGTCATCGGCTCCTCCTGAGGACCAGAGGGTTATTCTTCCAGTGGGAAATCATTTGGGTCTCGCTTCTCAAAGAAGGAACACAGACTCATCCCACTGAGTTCTTGCAGGCTCTCTGGGGAGGAAAGGCAGCAGCAGAATCAGCTAGAGCTGGACCCCAGACTGGCACTCAGACATGGCCATGGACAGGCTGGGAACACCTACTGGAAACTCAGTATGAGTCTGTGGAATGAAGTTTGTGAGGGCAAACCTCATTTGGCCAGCACGGCATTGCAAATCCAGTTAATTAAACTGGTGCAAAGGCCAGAGCAGATGTAGATAAACCAGGTTAAACTCTCACTTATGCTGATTTAATGTTAATTGTGTACAGCATCAGTGCTAGTTAAACTGATTAGAGAGTTAACTGGTTTAAATACATTTGCCGTAAGTACTGGCGCTGGTTTAACTGGACTGCTTTAAAATGAAAAGCAAACTGTACACCTCTGCCAATTTTTCCCTGTTGTATTTAAACCAGTACCACCTGTAGAGACATGTAAGAAACTGCTTTTAACCAGGAGCAAAGTGCACGAAGAACAGAGGACTTGGCCCAGCAGCCCTGGTCTCTGGTGCCCTATTCTCAGCTTTCCTGAGAAACTCTCATCTTAACATCAACAACACTTAGGTCTAAATTTGTTTTCCAAAAATCCTGTTGATAAAAGGTGAGACCAAAATCACAGCCCGTTTTCCAAAATACACATAATGTCATTAATTTAGGGGGAAGGTGTTTGTTTCATTTCCCACTCTCCAATAATAATTTTGAATGGAAAAAGCATGGATTTTTCAGGGAAAACTTTCTAAATCTTTCTGTTTTGATACAGTCCCATGACTGCTTCCTGTGCTTCATCTGTCTTTTGAGAGACACTTCATTACAAGCACTATCTGAAGAGAACAAAGCTTTTTTTTAACATTAGAACATGGACATTAGTATTCACAATGAGTTCAAATACCAAGACCTTCATATTTCTGTTTTATATCAGGCCTTTACACACACATCATGAAATACAAACCCTCCCCAAATGTCTTAAATTACTCACTCATCTGAAACCAGAATATCAAATATTATTCTAATAAATACTGAAATATTCTCCACCTGAAGTCAGAATCCCTTTTCCCCCTTTATCTACAGTATTTCTACAGCAATTCATTACTGTGTCACCACCTAAGTTTGTCTTCAAACAAAAATTAAGCAGTGAGAGAATCAGAAATCCAAAGCAAAAAAAAAAAAAGTCTTTAGTACATAAAACCTGCTGAGACTTGCGGGGTTTTTAAAACAAAGGGTTTAAGGATAAGGGCCAATTTTCTGAATTTTTGTCTTACCTTTCACACTTTTGGATGTGCAAAAAGGATGCCTTCAGCTAGCAAGACAGTGTGGCAAGTACTTCAAATCTGTATTATACAGATGTAATTGGTAGCATCAAGGGCCGAAACTATGTATAGTTGAGATCAAAACTGCCCATACAAAAAAAAAAGTTCCCAAAACTCTTCTTGAGTGATCATTAAATGCTTTATTCATAATGTGTGCCCACTTCAGATCCCCACAGGGATTTAATACTTTTTTCCCCCCCTCTTGTCTCTCAGCAGGCTGCCATTTGATGTGAACACACAATGTAAGGCTGTCATTGCCTCCATCTACCTGGAAAGGATAATTTGCCAGATAATTTTTTTTCTTTAAAGAGGCTTTGTTAAAAAGAGGGAAGTTAAAGGCCTGATAGCCCAGTCCAACATGCTCAACATGAATCCATGGGACCCATCACCTGCTTGTGAGGGAAGGCCGTTCATCAGCCATGAAGAAAGGATGTCCCTTCCCTTAGTGTAAATCCAGGGAGGAGTTTAAATGTTTACTTCAAATACGTGTGCACAAGAAGCAGAAAATGAGGCAGCTTGCCCATAATATGCCTCTGTGGTTTTGCCCATCTATTTGCATCTCTTTATGAGCTCTTACCCCACACTTCCTTAGTTCTCTGTTCATCCAGCACTCGTTCCCATCAGTGCCAGTCTGTAAAGAGGCAGAGAAAACGCTCACATCAGATGTCACTTTGATATTCTCTGCTCACCCAACTAACACCAGGGCAGCCAGTGTGGGAGCAGTGTTGAACTGCCCAATGACCCCAGATGCTCTTTGGCAAGGGCCCCTTTGACTGTGAAACCATAAAGCCAAGGCCTGGCATTAGCTTTGAAACCTGGGGTGAGCATCAGTGTCCCCAAAACACACAGCCATGGCCCATGGGCCAGGCATGCACAGTGCATGGCCCCAGCAGTACAGCTTGAGCCACTACTGCTTGTTTGGGAGAGTTCCTTTTGCCAGTCCTTTAGGAAGCACCAATGCTACTTTCTGTATTAGGAGACTTGATAGAGAATAGCACAGCCTGGACCAGACTGTACACAGCTAAGTGACTCGAATACATGAGCAGACACATGGCTTAGCCTTCCACACCCTGCCCAATGATGTAGTGCATGAGAACAGAGTATTCAAACTGCTTCAGATGGCTTTAATTACTTGGCACAGCAGCTTCCATGGATATGGCTAAAGTGAGCTGCCTCCTCTCCAAGGAGCTCGTCAGTGAGAATGCCAGACCTGGAACTCATGCTGTCTGCTTTCCCAGCAGTTAATGCCATTACTGTGGCAAAATGAAATAAAAAGCACACTCTGTACAGATGTGGGAGAATGGAGAAAATACTCTCTAGTGATTTCCATGAAAAGCCATTGCCCAGCAGGTCTTAATGTGAAGTTATTTGCAACACAAAGGCCTTGCTCAGCAGGAAGTCAAGTCTAATTGGAAGGGTTTAGTCTAGAGTAACCAAAGTTACCTGATTTCATAACCTTCCTGTGCTCATCTGTGCTGTCCTGGCTACAGACTTCTGTTTGCCCATGGACCTCCAAGCAGTACAGAACAGCCACTGCTGCTTTGGTCCAAAACTATAAACCAGTATCAAAGAACCCAGTACTTGCCTCACACCCATGTCTTCATCTAGCTAATTAGCCCTGATCATTGCTAGAACCTCCAGAAGTCTTTTACATTTCAATAAAGGCAAAGAGAAAGCTACACAGAGGTTCCCATATACACCAGCAGGAGTTCTTGTATCAGTTACACCTGATCCTTATCAGGGGAGAGCTATTTCTGAAGTAGATTATACTGTCTGGAGCTGATAAAGCCTACCTCACTTAATTTTCCCTGGCAGTGGCTGGATTTACTGGAACCAAGGAGGTATTGGGAGCTACAAGCACTGTAGGATCAGAGCTCAAGATGTGTGGACAGCCTGAAGAAGATGCTATCCAAGCCAAGGAACCTAAGTCCTGCTTCTTAGAAGGAGCTAAGTCCTGACCCATTCATGTCAGGTGATCACAAGACATCCCAATACCTGTCTATCCGCATTTCTCATCCACTGGAAGTGCAAAAGGCACTATGTCAAGCCACTGTGATGTCATCCTTGATGTACCCTGCTGACATATAATCGAATATGTGACTGAGACTGATTCTCATAACCCCCTCCAGAGCAATACACACAGGGTAAGTTAGCACCTCTGGGACAAGGGTTTCCTTGGGAAAGGACATTTCCATTTGAGGCATGAAAGTCCCTCAGGTCTCTGCTCCCAGGGCTGTTCCAGTGCACCCCTTCAGTTTTCACCATTGCCTGCAAACCTCCTGCACCCTCTCCTGCTGCAAGGCACTGGGTTTGACTCCTGCCAAACTGCCAAGCAAGAAGCACACAGTCACTGTCACTGCCTGGTGTGGGCATCAGAGAGGTCAGGGCTGCTGGATGTTGCTCTGAAAGGCCAAGGAAAGGCCACCCATTGGTGATGCTAACTTGTCTCAGACAGAAAATAAAAATACATAATTTATAATTTCTACATATTATTAGCAGAAGCAGCACAAGGTGCAGTCACTGGCACTTCCCTGTATCCTAAGTGTTCATCAAGCTTTCCTTGATGTTAGCAAGTCTATTAATAAAGTGTTGCAAGCAATCAGAACTACTCCACCAGCCTGGAAGGGGGAGTGTTGGTGACATCCTGTTCCAGCTGAAAGTCATGTAAAATCCTCTATACCTTTTTCTGAAAGACATCGTCATCATCATCATCAAATGTAAATGTGCAGTCACAGCACCTTGCAATTAATGGGAAGTTACAGGCCCTGTTAGAACTGCAGATCCTCTCCCACCGGTGGTGAGTGAACAGGATTCTTGCCCAGCTTGGGCATTACCAGTAAAATTCAGCAGCATGTCCAAATGCAAAGATGTAGCCATGCACTGACCTTCCCGTGCCTGCTCTGCCCCCTTGGTTTGTTATGTGGCTGAGCATGGGCTGAAGCCTCCATGGCCATTGTCTCCCTGGGTGATGGAGAGGGCTTTGCCCTGGATCTCAGCAGCAGGGTGATGCCTTTGCTGACTGCAGACACGTCTGAAACCCCTCGTCAGCACTCTGGGGAGATGCTGTCTGAGCTCATTGCAGAGTGTTAGCACTGGAAAGATCCTGTAGGCCTCATTAGGAAATAGTTTTGTTCTTGAGTCTCTGTCTTATTTTTTAAAGCACCCAGGAGACAACAGAACGACCACATTTCCTCTTGCACTCAGTTTTCTGATGGGGGGCCTGGAGTGCTCACTGCCAGATGTTGCCCTGATTTCATACAATCCATGTGACACAGGCATCAATGCCAGCAGCTCCATTTGCCTGTGATGTCAATGCACACAGCAGCCAGGAGAAGGTTCCAGGGGTGGCTAACAGGGGCATATGGGCAAGATCATATATTTTAGATACAGTGTTTTGGTTCTAAACACGTCTTGCTTAAACCACCAAACATCAAGCTGCTTCTGCTCAGCATCACACCACCCCCATGTTTATTCTTTGTCACCATTCTTGCACATGCATCATGCTAGTGATGATATTTAGGTATATTATTTTAAGTGAAAAATTAAGAGTGGGAAAAACAAACAGTTACTTCTTTTACCCAAATTCAGCCTGGATTTCTATAAGATTTTCTAGAAAATTGAATTATTATTGTGAAGAAAAGTGTGTTAAAACTGTACCAGTGCATATATTTACAGTCTCTCCTACACTCAGCATGAAGAAATAATTCACCACAAATAATGACATTCTGTTCCCATTCCAGTGTTGCCCACTCTCTCAGATCTCCATGCAGGTGCAGCACAAATCAGAAAGAGACATCCAGAGCAGAGAAGGGCAGGGAGTGCTTGCTGCAAGGTCTGGGAGGGCACCCACAACTTACCATGCTCCTGACCTGTTTGATTTTCCCTGCCTTTGCTATCTAAATAAAGCCAAAGGGAAAACCCACCTGAAAAACACTCAGTCCAGCAGCACTACAAGCTGCTGTCTGGTTTTAGACCCAGCAAAGACTTGAGGGAACCCCTCCAGTACCAAACCAGAACAGAGCAGCTGAAGAAATATGAGAAGTCTTCAAAGACTCATCTGGGAGACAAAAGGACCTCCTGTTGTGATGTCAATGGATTGAAGATGTTAAGCAAGGAGCTGGTCCTAGGACCTCACTGAGTATGTTCCCATGGTCAGAGAAAACTCTGGACCTGTTCTCCTCTGCTAGAAAGGGGACATTAAAAATGAGAAGGAAGCAGAGGGGAATTCCAGGGAACTGAGTCAGGAAGCAGAGAAAAAACTTTGTTTGTTACATGTCTGGCATGCACCTGACTGACATTTCACTCTTAAAAATGCTCCCAGTAGATAAATTCAGATAAAGGGATAGAGGTCTTATGATTCAAACACGTGTTGAATAAGAAACCACATAAATGAAAATATCAAGGATACACTGACTGATGAAGCAATGAGCTCTATTCTGTAAACATATTTTCAAAGGAAAATCATGTGCCTTGTGTAAAAAAAAAAGTTACTTTCTTTTGGCAAAGCTCTATGAAAGTTCAGTAAGCCACATCCAATTACTTACAGTGGGATCTGAAACTTGCTTTAGGTTGCTTTATATCCGGAGGATTTATTTCTTTTAGCAACACTGTCACGTTCTGTCCATGAAGTGTCACCCTGTGACACAGCAGCACACCAACAGCACCAGGGCTTCCAGGCAGAATCCTGGGACTCTTGGACCATGTACCACCAGGGAAGCTCTGAACTTGAGCTCCTGTTCCTGCTGGCTCCCAGCTACAGTCGGAAAGTGAGGTGGGAAAGTCCTTCCAAACAGTTGCTCACTCATCAAAATTAGGTCACTAAGGGGGAAGAAATGTCCCTGCAGATTGTAACAGTGAGCAACTTCCTACGTGAATTATGTGGGACTGGCAGCCTCTATGAATGCCACTCAAAGCACCCTCCCACCTCCAGGCTCCTATGGAGAGGGCAGAGGCAATGGGATTTTTCCATTCTCTTAACAAGGTTTTTCCTTTCACCCATGCCCAGCTTCTCTGGAACACTTCAGAGTAGGATTTATTGAAATACCTGTGGACTGAGTGCTAGAGAAGTCCAAAATCCATGGTGTGGGGGTGTGCCAGCAGTTGAGACTTGCCACACTTGGCTGCCCAAGATCTCTGCCCTGCATCCCACTGCAGTGCATGGACCATTCTGCTCAATGGGCCCAGGACGTCAAGCAGCTTCTCTGCAAAGGCTTTTGCTACAGAGAAAACACAGGAAGCCACAAACATAACCACCAGAATCATCCCCAAAGTGGCAAAACTAAGCATGGCAATGTGCTTGACAATTTTTCCAGTCCTCATGTAAATCTCTTTTGCTCAGTTACTGCTTTGGTTTTCATTTCTCCACCTAATACACAGACATCAGATTTGTGACATCAGACTGTACTACAAAGGTGTTGCTTGCCATGCTCAGAGCTGCAAGTATGGGCACTTCCTAGCTGGAATTCAGATACCATGAGGTCTATAAACACTATATTTTGCACACATTGCTCCTACTCCTAACTTTCAAAGCTCAGTCAACAGAGCCCAAACAATGACAGGAAGGAAAATGGTTCAGAATAGAAGAAATATTTCCAACTAAAATCACTGAGATGTCTTTGTCTTCAGCTCTGCAGAAATGTCAACACAACCTTGAGGACATTTATCTGGAATTTTGCACCAGGGTGCATTAATTCCTAGCATTGCCCACAGACTTGCAAACCAGAGGACTGTGAGCAACCACGTACATCCCATCACACACATACAGCTGTTTGCTCATGTTGAGCATTAGTGCCTGCTGTGAGTAATCCTACTGCAACCAGTGTGATTACTTCCTCAGAGAGGTACTGCTCAACATGAGTAAGAACACTACGGCTTGAGAGAGGGTGAAGGTGTGCAATGACACCAAATGTCAGCACCTCTCCAAAATGCCTCTCCAATGCTCTTGAAATCTGTTTGACATCTCTGTATCAGCAGCTCACACTCTGGGTGTGGGGCCCCATAGGATGCCCCAGTCATTCTCAGGACACAGTTTTATTTTTTTTCAAGAATTTCATTGTCCCACTCCCAGACACCACACTCCTTGAGGGGTCTTCACAGGGTCTTAAAGGCAGTGGAAAGCTTCCTGCAGCAAGGTACCATTACTCCCCAGTCCGCATCCACAGCCATTTTAAGCCTCTTTTCCCTACAGGTGTACTCCCAAACATTCAGTCCAAAACAGAGGCACCAGAGCACATCAGCTGACTAAAATCAAAAGTGCTGTATCTCAACCATCTGTTAAAAAATGTGGGACCATTGACTCATTAGTTTCATCTAACTGTACCAGCACAATAAAAAAACCACATGCCTTCTGGAGAACAATATCAACACGTGTGGGAGGATATCATCTCTGCAAGATGGGGTGGGATGTTGTAGTTAAGAACAACTCCCCGGGATTTGCACTGAACTCTGTCAGGTCAGAGCTGCAGTAGATTGGCACTTGCCATGGCTTTATTGGGGCTGGGCCATTCCCTTCCCTGGCAATGGACAATTTGTTTGGGTCCCCTCCTTTGACTGGGGATTTGGTGGTACGAAGCCAGATGGGAGTTTGTCTACTTTTACCA
Organism: Neopelma chrysocephalum; assembly: GCF_003984885.1. Lineage (NCBI taxonomy): Eukaryota > Metazoa > Chordata > Aves > Passeriformes > Pipridae > Neopelma > Neopelma chrysocephalum. Next base: position 13,211,644 of record NW_020897809.1, on the reverse strand, counting down.
CTCTATTTTAGAGCACTTCTTAAGCAATTCGCTTTTGAGCTGAAATTATGCAAAATTACCAAAAAGAAGATGTAAGCAGCAACCTCTCCCACCCCCTGTTGGGCTGTCCCAGTCTCATCTGGCAAGTCCCTATTATCTGGGATTGCAGAAATTCTGGGGGATTATTCACAGGCTGACCACAGCCTCTTGCAACAACTTTTCCAGACAAGGAGGAGTGAAAGCAAGTGAAGATTAGTTTAACAGAGCATGCCTCAGTTCATGGGAGCTGCTGAAGAAAACATAAATAATGAGGGAAATCAGCCCTCGGCCGAGTTCAACATCTGAAAGTTAAAGTCTCCTGCTCATGAGCTCACCATGCTCTGCTGAGCAAGTGGAAGGGAAACATTTTCTCTCTACAGCGTGACTTCAAGAAAGGAAGTTGTGTGGGCAGAAGCACCAGGGTGACTCTAAATACAGTGATGTCTCCTTCCCTGGCACTCAGGCCTGGGAGCACTTGCTTTCTTCCAGTTGGGGCAATTTCAATGGCAAGATGTATAGAGGAAAATATTCAATGCATCCTGCTTTATAGACATTTATTTCTACAGCCAATTATGATTCCAGCCATAAAGTTTTTATTGCTACCTCGCATGCAGATTATTTATTGTAACTTCCTTTTTTGAGTGGGCTGTTTATTTTTAAGCAAGTGCTGTTACATTTTTCACTAGATTACTAATAGCCACGTGCTCTGGCTGCTGAAGCTGAATAAGCTGATGTAACTGTAGGTCAGGATCTCAGCTCTTTCCTTACCCTGTCCCCAAAGTAAATAGAGAGGATGAACTTGAGGTTTTCTCTAAGAGTCCTGTCTACTTTCCACTTGGAGGATAAGGCACAGTCCCACTTCCAGCACAGCCACCAGGCCTCTGGGGCATAACAGGTGGACTGAGACTGAAGTGAAACCTCTACCCACCATCAACAGAGCTTTGAAAAGTGCAGGGTTAAGGCAGAACTTTGCATTTAAAATTACTTCTGCAATAGCCCCTTATTAAAGATGCAGCTCTTTCAGTTAAGAGCAGTTTAGGAAATTCTCATCCCAACTTGGGAGACTGCTTTCCAAAGTCCCAGTGTCCCAGATAGCAGCATGATACTGCAGTGTGTACCCAAACACTCTCCTGGTATTGGGGTGCTTTGGGAGTTCCTTGGTCCAGCAAGCCCTTGCCTGTGTGTCATGGGACACCTCAAAGCCCCTTCTCCCCTCTGTCCTCAGTCACCAGATGTTTTAACCTGCTGGGAGTTTCTGACAGCATTTTTGGGGCTTGGTTTTTTTGCATGCATCTCTAGAAATGAGGAAATAAAAATCACTCTGGGTTTCCTGAACATGCCTTCCTCTCATGAGAGGAGCTTACTGGAAACACACATTCCTGGATAGGTCAAACAGCCCTGGGCTGCCCTTGCTGGGTGCAGAGCAAGCCTTGTTGGAAAACAGTTGCTACAATCAGGCTGCTCGGGGTGTCTCCTTACTCTCGTCTGTGGTTTGCTCTTGGGCATTGAGCAAGATGGAGCAGGGCCAAGGGCCACTGAGCATCACCAGCTTTGGAGTCAGACCATCCCTCTGTGCCCAGAAGAGCTCACTGAAAATGCTTCATATCTGCTCATCAGTCTGCCAAGGATCTGGTATTAAACACCCCCACTCTTCCCAGAGAAGAGATTTTAAGGGGACAATATATATGTACCAGCAATTTTGAGGTTATTCATATTTACAGATCTCAGAGGAAAATGCCCCTGTCCTGCCCAGGACACCACTTCCACAGTACTTTCAGCTGCTGAGATCAGTCTAAGATTTGGTACCCAAATATTCAGGTGATTGGTATATCTGTCTAGAACTTCTTATATGGTTACTGAAAAAAAAAAAGAAAATCAATATTTTCCACTGCTCAAAGTGAAGATTACTGGGATGAGCATGCTCCAAATTCCTCCAAAGCTGATGTTTTGGATCAAGCCCTCAGCATATTGCTTAATTTTCCATTCTTTCGCAGGAAAACAGTTTACCCGTTACAGGGTGGAAAAGGGCAGCAGAGAGGTTTCCAAACAGCTCAGCACAGCAGCATCAGTCCTCTCATTTAGTGACCTCACCCTGTGCCACTACAGTGCTGTGCCCCATAGTTCTTGGATACAGAGGTCACAGCTGAACTTCCTTCTTTTATAAGATCAAATCAGAGGTTTTGACCAACTTCTATAATTAGGAAAGACATATTTCCCTTAACCCCTTTCCACTTGAAACGCCACAAAAGCTCTGTGGAAACTTGACATTTCTTATTTTAGCAAGAGAGATTTATATTCAAGTTTGTGTTTCTCTCAGAGCACCGTCTGAGTCCGATTGCTGTTTAGTAAGGAGCACACAAGCTGTTCCACTAAGCAACTTGGCTTACTGTTTGTGTGATTTATTGCTCAGCCTGCAGTCAGCGTCTAAGCCCTGAAATCCATATTTAATTCCCAGTCCTGCCGTTCTGAGCTGCCTGCAGCAGATGGTGCTGCTGACTCGCCAGGAGCCGACACACTTCCACCCTGCCTGGAGATCCAGGCACACACCGGGAGTGAGTTATGATGGGGAAAGGGCCCAGAGCACAGTGTCTCCCACCAGTCTTGCTGTTTGCCACCCCTCCAAGGTCTGTCCAGCACTAGCTCCATCCCTGCTAGTCTCCAGCTAGAAAGCAGGTAGATTTTAGGATGAGTCAAAGAAAATGCACGCAGCCATTTATTTGCTGATGTGTAGGATCCGTTGTGGGAGTGAAAAATTTACCTTATATAGATGTAAACATGTTTAGGATGCCACCCTAAAAAAAATACTTTTGTCCTGATGTTTTCCAATTTCCAATCAGAGTTGCTGCACTGTGCTCATCTCTAATCTAATTAGGGCACCCCCTTCTTCCCCAGGGAGAACAGGGATTAGGTCTTTCCAAAATGCTAAAAGAGAAGCTCATTTGCTGTATGGCACCACCTGAACTGAATCCCTGCCCCTTGTGAGGGGATGGGATAGGAATCCATAATGTCCTGGTTTCAGCTGGGATAAATTCCTTCCAAGTAGCTGGTACAGTGCTGAGTTTTGGATTTAGGATGAGAATAACACTGGTAACACACTGCTGGTTTAGTTGTTGCTCAGCAGGGCTGACGTGGAGTCAGGGACTTTTCAGCTTCCCATGCTCTGCTAGTGAGCAGGTACACAAGGAGCAGGGACAGCTGCCCCAAACTGGACAAAGGGATATTCCAATCCAGAGAACATCGGACTCAATATATAAACTGGGGGGAGTTGGCCAGGAGCCACTGATCAGCAGTGGTGAGCAACTGTACTGTGCACCACTTGTTTCTCTTGAGTTTTATTCCCCTCTCTCTTTTTCATTACTATTGTTATTGTTATTACTAGAAATATCAATATTATTGGTCTACTCCATCACCCCCAGGTCAGACCATGTCCTGGGGCAACTGCAGCCTCCATACTTGGACTATGGTTTGTTTTTCCAAGTTGGAATGGAAATAGTCAAAATGACCTTATGATTTTTCACCAAGTCAATATCTGAGAGCATAAATTCCTCACCACATAAAGCAACATATCAGTTCTAAATAATAAATGAGGTAGAAGTGTACGGCAGGTTCAGAAAGACAAAGCATTACATCATCTACTTCCAATTACCATCTGTTGCTGAATTGATACAGAGCCTTACCTTACAATCCATCAGCAAATCCTGCTTTTCTGTAGCACAGCTCCAAACCCAGGATGGCTGGATCCATGTCCTCAGAGGGACCTGCAGTAAACATTTGATATATGCTCCTTTAAATTAGCCAGCTTCAGTACTCCAGCAGCTGAGTCCCACACCAGGTCCCCTTCACTAAACTATTTGTCACAAGGTTAATTTGGGAAAGTCTCTGTCTCTGACTGCAGTTATATACAAATATATATTCACCATCACATATGGCATCAGCTGGTGATGTAACAGTTTTGCACAGGTATTGCTGCCACCTCACTGCATCTTCCCTTCCTAGGAGGAAAGGAGTGGCTTACAGGTGGCCTTAGGCAATATCCCCCACTGCCAGGGCAGCACCTTGGGTCCACTGAATTATTTTGCCCTCAACATTTTCCAGCAGGCTGCTGGGAAGCCCTGCAGATTTGGCCAAGCCTCTGTCATCTGGACCAAGCACAGGGTTCCTGCCATCCACTGCCCACCCTACCCTGTTCATTTGGGGCAGCATGACCCAGGAAGAGAGACAGAATTTTAGAAATAAAGTTCATGAGTCATCTAGATTTCCAAGAAACAGATATAGCATGTAATATGCAGTTTGAAGGTCCCAGGGAGTGAGTGCACACTACAGAGCAGTGATTGAATATGCCTGCTGCAGGTTACTGTTTTCCAAGCAGATGATTTCTGCATCACTTTCTGGGTGGCTTTAAAGCTGTCAGGTGCAGTGTCAATGGTGTTTAGTCTCATAAGCTCCTTTCCCTAGCATGGACTCCAAAACAGACCAGTCGACATTTGCAGAACAATGGCAGAATCCGCAGAGCATGAAAATTCTCATTTGGGGTGAAGATTTGCTGAATTTCTTTCCAGCCCAGCAAACCCATCTGTGTTCTGATCCATGCACTGAATAAGGGTCTCACTGAAGTGCAGTGAGGCTTTTTGCCTGTGCAAAGCACCTTTCAGCATAGGAGATTCAGTCAGCATTGACTGATGAACAGGTAGTTGCTCTGCCATAACAGGATTTAGGAAGAATATTTTCCATGCCTGGCATTATTTTGATCTGTGATACTAAATCACATTCACCTCTCACCCTCACTGATCAGATTACAAACCCCAGCACGATAGCAGGGAGCTCAAAGCAGAAGAGCTGGCACTGCTGCTCATGCCTGTAACATTCCATTTGCAGATAAGCAACTCCTCTGGATTTACAGCCGTGCCTTTCTCCTTCCCTAAACAAGCAACAGAAAGGATTTGCTACTTCAAATACACCCACAGAATGGTTTTGGGTTGGAAGGCACTTTACAAATCACCTCGTTCCAACCCCCTGCCATGGGCAGGGGCACCTTCCACTAGACCAGGTTGCTCAGAGCCCTGTCCAACCTGGCCTTGGACACTTCCAGGGATGGGGCATCCACAGCCTCTCTGGGCAACCTGCGCCAGTGCCTCCCCACCCTCACAGGGAAGACTTTCTTCCTCATATTTAATCTAAACCTGTCCTCTGCCAGTTTAAAGACATCCCCCCTTGTCCCATCACTCCCTCTCTGCTCTCCTGCATAATTCCTTGTGGCTTAGCAGGTTAATGGTAAGTTATTATCCCCATCTTCCACTGCTCTGCCATTGTTCATTCCATATTAGCACAGTCCTTATCTGGAAGCAGGCAGGTGATAACAGAGCTCATGTCTGAGCTCCAGTCTTTAACCAGGTTGTTGGATTTGGGGCCTGGGGAGGCAAAAGCATCTCCAGTGACAGGTGCCTCAGCTCTGCCAGGGACAGCTGAGCACAGCAGGGAAGGTGCTTTTGCTCTCCAGCAGAAATGTTGGCTGGATGTGTTTGCACATATCCATTCTGAAATACAGAGGAGCCGCACGCAGGGAAAATAAATGTGATCTCTCTGTGAGTGTTATTTGAGAGTGGTGACTTCAATATTTAAAGTGTCCCTGGCTGCAGGTGCAGCACACTGGAGTTATCAACATTTCCTACACTAGACAGAGAGCTGAGGCTGACCCTAAGGCTTAAATTAGTAACCAGATTACTCAGAGAAAAATAATGTACTGAAAACCTTTATGGGACAAGGAAGTGTGCCAAAAGTAAACTTGGCCAGTACACTTAATAGATAGAAACCCATTTGTGTTTTTTTTGAGAACTTAATTAAATTTCCCATGAATTCATTTGTAATAACAGTAATAAGCACCATATATGGAAATCTTCAATGAGCCCTTAGGAAGGTAATTTCCTGAATTTGGCTTATATCTTAATAATGTCCAAAGCCAGCTAGACTCCAAAATACAGCTGGTATGCATTAATCCATTCTGAGTACAAGGGTGTGTACGGACTGAGTGTGTAAAATAAATTACTTTGGTGCTTTGACACTGAGTTTTATTGCCTGTAGAATGATGCTTGATCATATTCAGAAAAGCAGTAAGGAGAGAGTGAACATGATTTATTCTGTTTCACAAAGAAGCCTTTGGGAGGGCAGTGCACATACCTCACACACTCTGACACGCTCCTTTGGGGCTCCTTGGACCATGGTCAGTAACTGGGAGAGGGAAGCTTTGAACCAAGCCACCTGGAACCAAACAGGGCGAGGTGTAACCTCTCCTGTGCCTTCCTGGAGAAACACAAGAGAGAAGGGAGTTAGAGGGGGAAGAGCTATTTCTTATCAAGGATTACTCACACCCAATATTTGCAACCCTACCTGCCTCTCAGGCTTTTTTCTGTGTTTCACAATGCACAAATCTAGTAAAAACATTAAATGGGAAAGAAAATATGGTCACTGATGACTGAAAGCAAGTCTCCTTCCTCCATACAGAGAGGATGAGCTCCATCAGTGGATGGAAGGAGCTTTCTCCAGTAGGTCAATATGTGTGCACTCAGAGTCCAAGTGCTAACACAGCAGCTGCAATTAAAACATGGCCAAGACTTCTAAAATATCAACCTCCCTGCAGCTGATCTTGGATGGTATTAAATAAGTATTCCAGTCCTTACAGGGGTAAAGCAAGTCACAGTACAAACAGACATTGGGAATTATCTTGAGATGTGAAGCTGAAATCAGGTGGATGACAACAGCCACGGCATTCCAAGTGGTCACTCTTTGGAAGTGCCACAGGAATGCTGGGGAAGAGCTAGAACAGAGCTCATAGCAGAAAAACCCAGAACAGGCTGGGGAGGGTATTGGTATTGGTATTCCCCCTCACATCCCAAACAGGACAGCACACTGTAAATAACAGAGAAGCAGAGCTCCTGCTCAGAGTGTGCAGCAGCCCAGGGATAAGTTAAAGCCCCTTTAAATCACTGGACTCATCCTTACAGATATCAGTGAGATCCAGACCCAAGTGGAAAGAGTGTTAAGAAACCCCCCAGGGGATTAACCCTGTGCACAACAACACCAGCTCCTAAAGAGTTCCCATACCTGAGAAGGAAGTGATGTTATATTTTTCATCATGAATATATGATAAGAAACCTTCCTAAGCTTCCTAAGCTCCCACAGTGACTCGGCTCAAAAGCTAAAGACCTGGCAGCACTGCCACTTCATCCATAATCTCCTTTTTACAGTTAAGCCAGCGCTCCTCATGTGGTAACACAGCTGCCTCAGGGGTTGGCTTACAGGTCAATGCCTTCTTAGAAGTGGGGATCCCAGCTGGATATTCCCTCTTCTTCCTGACTCATCTGCTCCTCCTGAGGAGCAACACAGGATGCTGAGGTTTCCAGGGGTGTCTTTGTTACAGGAAACTGCTGCTCTGCAGAGCACTCTTCTAAGGCACTATTAGGCAGCCTAGGGAGAGCTCTGCCCTGCTCCTGCCTGCCTAAATACCCTGCCTGCAGCACTAGCCAAGGAGAAGGCACAGCTTCTTCTCATTAACTACATAATCACTCCATTAGATTTGATATGTCCCAGCTTCCAGAGATGCCATGGCCTTGATTATCCCACCTGCCCCAGCAGTGTTTTTCTGCCCTGATAAGCACAGGGAGAACCCCTCTGATTGGGGTGTGTGGATCTGCTACACCCCAACATCCTCCTCACTCCACTGGGAAATTTGCTCTTAGTATGAGATTTGTTATCATTTTAGGGGTTTTATTGCTGCCCCACTCTTTTGTGGACATTTACTCAAGAGTATTTAAAGTTTCCTTTGCTTAAAGGCAATGTGCCCAGAGTGGTAACCTCTGCTTTTGCCATGACTTCTGTACTGAGGTCAGAGCAATCAATAGGCTCATCAGTGACAGCTTCAAAGCAGCGTGGGACACCTGGGATGCAACAAGGAGGGTTACCACATGTTAATGACTGGCATACTTTGTATAAAGAATTTCCTAATGAAACAAGACACTTGAGCCTCTACCTGTGCCCAGGGAAAGCCCCATTAATACCTGCTCCATCCTCCTCGTCTTCCACAGCTCCCTGCCTGTCCCTGTCTCACTGCACTGGTGGAAGCATGCACTGCTCAGATGTCTGGTGTCTCCTCTGGGAGGAGTGAGCTGGTGGAGCAGGGCCACTGCCAGTCCTCAACTGCTTCTTGTTCAGCTGAGCCCCCAATCCATCAGACTCCCCAGACCACTTTGGCAAGCCCGTCTCAAAACACAAATCTCATCTCAAGGCCTCCTTGCTGAAGCATTACTGTGTATTTCTTCTTTCTTAGATCATCTAGGTGAAACTGGGGGAGCTTTTCCATCCTGGGAAGCTCTGCTCTGGACTGGTTTCTTTCACCATCCCTCCAGGTTGCCCTCTTTGTCCTCTCCCAAGGAGTGGTGGCTGCAAAGTGCTGGCCTGGGAGAGCTGCCCTCACTCCAGGGACAATATTCTGTTAGACTGAGAATATCCAGGCTCTGAAGAGAAATAATTCATGGATTATTACTTTGCTTTTGTAAGCAAGAAACAACTAGTAAATGTATGATATTTAACGATCAAGAAAATTCTCTAAACAAAATTGCTGTAGGATATTGTGAAAGCCTGACCTTCCCCTGCCCATTTGTTCTCAGAAAGCAGCACACGGAACTGAACAACCACAAAATGAACAGGAGCTTAGCAAAGACTTCGTGCAAAAGGGGACCCTTTGCATTTGACATGCTCTGTCACATTGAATTTTAATTACAGCTCCCCTCTGGAGCTGGCACAGGAGGGGAATGCTAATGATGGGTGGGAGAGGGAAGGGAGCAGCAGAGATGGCAATCACCAGCCCAGCACTTGCACAAAGGGCAGGGTCCCCAGCCTGATGGCAAGGAGAGGTAACCCAGATGCACTCAAATACAAGTCTTGACGGTTTAGTTCCCCCTTTAGCTCCTACTATTTCACCCAAAGTGTGGGCTACTGGTCAGAGTAAAACACATTTAAGTGAATTTAATGTATTAAACCATTGCAAGGTACAGCCTGTTTGTGACAAGAAGCCCACTGAAGGAAATCAGGGTTCAGTTGAATAAATATGACCACAGATCACTTCTCTAGTGATCAGTAAGCCAAGATTTTGAATTATTATGATGCAGTGATGCTACTTGCTCAGGGTTATGTCTATTAGGATCCTGTTTGTTGAGCTTTATAAAAACGTCTTTGGGAAGTATCACTTGAAAAATATATCACCATGGTGGGTGCACAGCTCCAGTAATTCTGGCAGGCTCCTTGCATGGAATAAGCATTATACACACACTTAGTGCTCCAAAACAATCACAGGCAGCATCAGCAATATCTGTGCTGTTTTCTACCCAGAAAGAGAGAAAACGTCTTAATCAGATGTTGATCATTGAATATGTGACAAGTATTAGTGCAGCAAATATATGGGATGCTGATATGTATCTCAGCAAAAGGTAATCAGAACACAAGGGTCCATGTAAAGATTCAGGGGTCCATGTAAGGACAGAGTGGAGTACAAAACCCACTTTCAAAACCTGTGTAGATATTTAAAGGCTACTCAGGATGTCTCCTCAAGGTCTAGCTGCAGTCAGTCAGAGACACACTATTCATCTGGACATCCTGTGCATTGTGAAGACATTTCAGACCTCTTCTTGCTTCCCCCTTCAAGAAACAAAATTTATATTTCTCAAAATGATCAAAAGCACCTTATTTTTCCCCCTATTTTATTTTACTATTCAAAGAGCAGGCAGCTATCACAGAAATGCAAAGTCTGCTTATCAGGGTGAGTGGCTGATCTACACAGATTGTGTGACAAACATAAAATCCTTGGGGATCAGAACAAAGGCTTCCACAAGGCTTTTGTTGTAAGAGCGTGATCTATTCCTGCGGGGAAATTCTGTGTTATATTGCTGTCTGCTTGCACAATAGGAAGATGTTTTCCCTGCATTATTGGGGTTAGTAATGCAATGTTTGCTATTTCATCACTGGATACTCCTGCCAAAAGAATTTGTATTACCTCACGTGCTATTGATAAAATGGAGTTGCTTGGGAAAAACTGTTTCACCCAGTGAAATAAATCAGGCAGGAGTTTCATAAAATTAAAATACCATTTAAAGCTATAAATTACCTATAAACTGCAACATGTGTTGCTGTGCTCCATTATTGGTTTCTATTTCTTATTTTCTATAGCTTTTATAGTTTATTCTCTCCTTCTTTCTCTGTCTTTCCATTCTCCTATTCTGGAAGTAATAATTTATTCATTTTAAATTTCCCAATGGATAAATGTGGCTGGTTTATGCCACTTAACAGTAGTACAAGGCAAGATCTGTACCTTCTCTATTGCAAAAACATTTCTTTTAATCACAGTCAGAGCTTCCTTCACTGTGGCATTAAAGGTACAAACTCATTTTCTTCAGTAACACTTCTTTCTGCCTGTGGCCAGAACAGGACACTTTCAATAAAGCAGCAGCTCAAGAGAGAATGACCAGCCTTATTCCTGAAGCATCTAGAAATTCAGAGACAACTAAATTACATGTGCACCCTAAAATGTTATAATTTCTACATTTCTTTTGTAGGGTATAAAACATACCCAGTCATTTTATGTATTGTATGATTAGGGGTTTAGCCTGAGAAAGTCTAATGGAGTCTGAAGGGTTGATAAAGTCCTTAAATAGAGCAGACAGGTTTCACAGAGCAAGAAGAAGCTAAACCTTAAAAAAAAAAATAAAGTCATAAATCATTTATTTCTCCCTCACGTATATTTTTGAGGGTGGTTTTCAATACTCTGATATGAAAGCAGAAGAGCTCCTGGCACAGTTCAAAGTGTGACTGCATTGATGTAAGGGCATGAGGGCCAGCTGGGAATGTCTCAGCACTACAAAAGTAATTTTCAAAGAGATTTTGAGTAAAGAATACTCATCCTTCTACATATTTCTATATATTTATACATGTATATGCTGTATTAATGTCTATTTACTTTCCCCGAGCTGCACACTCGGCAGAGTGGCCCCAGGCCAGCCCATGGCTCCAGGCAGGCTGAGATCCTCTGGCTCACACCTATGGTTTTCATGTGAACCCAGCTACTCCCAGGTTACACAGGGAGTGAGGAAGTTGAGCCACTGCCCCTTAACACAGCAAAGTGAGAAATGTGTAATTCTACAGTTGGATTGGATGCTATTTTCTCCTCCAGTATTTGAAATATATCTGATCAGGATGTGCTCTGAGCATCCACCAGCCATCAGTGGAAGAGGGAAAATCAGCCTTTAAGTTAGCACAATTCCCATCAGGCAAACTCCTAATTCTTCCCTAATTAGGCCTGGCAGCTGAAGCCGCATGAAAACCATGTTGTGTTCCATGCAGCATTCCAAGAGGTCTTTGCTAAATCAGAAAGATATACTTTAATCTGTGTGAGGAGAGATTTTAAGCACAGAACTGTGTCTGGAAAGTCAAATCCTTTATGCATCCCTCAGGCACATGAAAAGATCCCCCCTGGCAGAGCAGGGGAGTGCTGAAATCTCCTATAGCAACTGGCCACTAGCAACGGGAACAAACAGTCTCTTGTCCCACTATTTCAACTTTCTGAATTATTCTGTCAGAGGCAGAGAGGGCGGGAGGCTGACTCTGCACAGGGTTCATATTTTGCACCCTGAAGGATTCAAGCCAGAGACAGCGATCATGGAATTGGTACCTTTGTGCCTCAGTTTCCCTTCCCCCAAAGAGGAATAGTTCTGTTTCCTTTCCCACTCCCATATGGGATGCAAAAGTCCAGGGAAGTTGATAAACCAGAGGCCCCACATGAGTCAAAATTATTGCTTGTGCATATTTGTGCTGCATTTGCAAGAAAACCTCTTGGCTTAAGTAGGAATAAAAAGTTGGACAGATATTTCCTGGCATCCTGAGCAAACGGACCTAATGTTCCAGTTGTTTTTTATGTTTTGAAATAAAAGGGCAAGGTTATTTCACTAAAAGGGGCTCACAAAGCCAGGCAGCTTCCTAAGATGAGTTTTTTGGGGCCACTGTGTCAGAGATAACAATTTTTGCAGTGCAATCACTGGAGCAGCTCCTGGTGCTGGAAACCATGTGAACATGAAGCAGATCCAACTCTTTCTACAGCTTGGAACTGCCAGATCCTTTCACCCCACACATTTCTGAGGATTATCAGTGGGGGGAATTTTCAACCAAAGTTCACATTTTGAAGTAAAAACCTCCTGCCACCCTCAAGCTTATCATTACCCTTCCCCATTTACTATATTTCTCCTCCTATTTGGATTCTCTGCTTGGGTTTCTCCACAATGTTGCCTAGAGCAGAGAGAAACCATATCCTCATGCCCCTGGGGGTGCTCCCTCCCTCCCTCTCACTGAGGGGGAGGCTTGAAAATCCCCACAAAGTGCTCAAGAAGCTGCTTTTGTGCAATAAAAAGATTACAGTAGAAGCAGATAACCTTTTTTCCTTGGTACCTGTGATGCACATTACATACTGCCTCTGGCAACATCATGAGCTGCTGCTTGCAAGGGGGGCTTAGTCTACAAAAAATAATGGAATTCTGCCACTCGGATGCCCGGAGGGGAACGGACCATCCACCTTCCTAGAAATCAGATCTATATGGCCCTTGAAACACCTGGCTTGGTTCACACTGAAATGCCACCAAAATATTCACATCTAATAGGGAAACTGTCAACACAACTGTCAAAATGCTTTACCACAAGAAACAAGGGCAATTTACTTTGAAATTAACTACTCAATTGTTTTTCATTTAGAAAGCACTGCGCTGACTCCATCGTGACAAGCTTGCTCATTTTTCATCAGGGTTGTCTTCTTATGCAGGATCCCATCACGTGTTACCATTTTCTCTCCCCACAGCAAAGCCCAGGGGAAAAACAAATACTCCTCTATCCGAGCATTTTGCATGTTGGACTTGTCCAAAAGCCAGAATAAATAATGATAAATAATGATAAATAATGCATAGCCAGAGTGGTCATACATAATCTGTGGTGTTGTGAGCTTTACAGCTCTTCTCTCTAATCCTTTCAGTTTTGTTGGTTTCTTCTGACAAGGTTAAAAATAATCTTGTAACCCCAAAATAAGTATTTATTTCCTAATTGTTCCTCCTCTGCTCTCAGTGGGTGCTGAGGGGTGTCACTGGTGAGGTTTGCTGGGAGTGTGGGTGCATTTAGTCTGCTCTCAGGAGAAATTCAGAACACTGACAACCCCAATCCTGCTGAAAGCCATGAGGTTCACAGCCAGGCCATCAGCATTTGCTGATACCACCCTCTTCCTCAAGGCCATGTGATGGGTTTGATCTTGCATCCAACACACCACGTTCATCCAGCTTGTGATTTGACAGCAGGATGGACTTTACACACTAGAAAATAAAATATCCTGCTAAAAGCATCCTTTTGAGGCTGAAGGCTGAGGGATGCAATATTTGGATAACTGGATTTATGGCATCCCACTGTCAAGAAAGAGTAGGCATGAGGAAGGAGGTCACAGTCTTTTCTTGGAGACACAGTATTTTGAAATGAAAAGTGAAAATGGTTTTAACTATAAAGATGCAGCTGGTGTGAAAATCCAGCTGCAGGAAGCCTGCTGAGCAATCCCAGTTCACAGGAGAGTGAAGCCATGGGGTGTTCAGACTACATGAGGAGCACCACAGTGTTTTGGAATCAAACACTTTGACTTCTGGCATAAATATTGGGGAGGAATGTCTGTGGGGGGTTTTCTGTACCACCTGATGCATCCTGAGAGAATCTTTTGTGGAGAAGGAACCCAAGGCACCAGGCTAACATGTCTTTTTCCTACTGTGCTGTCCAAAGCAGAGCACCAAATATACCAACCCTCTTGCCTCAGGATCCTTGTTGTTCTCATAAAACAGTTTGAGCACATTATAGCCACATCTTTCTCTATGTAATATATCAGAGCAGAAAATAATTATAATATAGTACCTGCTGTCACAGCTGGAGGTCAACCTGTCTCACACACAAGGCTTATTGCTAAGCTTTCTTAAGTGCATAATCTGATAGGCAAAAAAAGAGTAACATATTGGGGAAAAAAACAAAAGGGAAGTCAGTGCTTTCTTCTGGTCTCTTCCTTGAGGGTGAAAAGAAAAATGCACAAAGTGCAGAAAAAAATTACTTCAAGCAAGTGACCTGATCTCAAAAGAATTCATGTGCTTGTGTTCTCCATCACCTTTAAAAACACGGGAGGAAATCTGATCAAAAGAAGAATGGGATTATTGTCATTTGATGGTAACTTGACGGCTGGCCCCAGCCCCTCTCTCTTTGAAGTCAATGGAGAGATGGCAATTTCATTAAGTCAGTGACAGTTTCATGAAGTTCTAGTGAAAGACTAATACATGTTGCTTGCTCGCCTCTGGTCTAGGCCACAGGAATAATCACAGATCTGTAAGTGATTCACAGCATGCAGAAGGAGGTGCTCCTGAGACAGGTGCAGGGGCACTGCATAACTCAGAGTGACACAGCACTCCCTCCATGAGCTGCTGCTGTGACTGTTTTTCACTACTAAATCACTTTACAGGCATATATAATCCAAACAAGCCATTATCACAGTGAGGTGTGCTGTGGGAAGCAGAGGGACCTTCCTGCTGGCTGCCTCACAGAGTGCTCATGAGTGCTTTACAGTTCACCAAGAGAATTGGACTAGGCTTATTTTACCACACATCTAATGCATACAAGGTGAAATGCTCCCACTGACTGCAATTACATGTGTATCTCATCATGTTTTTATCTGGAGGGAAGATGTGGTGTAACAGGCTTTGGGGGATGCTGAACTGAGGCCATCTGAAAACCACCCTGTGCAGGCTGTGACTGGGTCTTCTTCATTACTGTATGACACCTGTGCTTGGTGACTTCTCAACAAGGAGATCATACCAGGACAAGACACTATTATATTTGAAAAGAGAATAAATGAAAAAAAAAAAAAGCCCTTCATCACAAATAACCATTTCCCACGACTGATTACATTCGTTTTGACCCTTATAATAGGGCTCCTAACCTGCAGTGTCCTCAAAATATGCAGGAAACCAAAATAAAAAGATAGGCAAGGAAAAAGAGGTGAAGAACACAGAAAAACTAATTTTTTGAGTTTTGTCTTCAATGTGATGAAATCAGGATTTGAGAAAACCTTCCTGAAGAGTGCTGAGAGAACAGGCAGCATTATATTTCTTTGATACAGAAGGAAAAATGCTTCTGGAGTCCAGGACCATTTACAACTTAGCATTGAAATTTAGATTTGTTTTTAATGTCACCTTTTTCAAAGGAGCCCATTGATCTATGATTTTCAATAAGCCAAGAGCTAAGGCCTGAATTTCAGGTAATATTTTACAGTCTTAAAACAGCAAAACCAGTAAAGCAGTGACCAGTACGGTCAATGGCAACCCCTTTGCCTGTGCTGGTTACCTGCTCTGAGATGTAATTGTAGTGCTCACCTGGACCACAGTGATGCCCTCAGAATTAATGTGTGGAAAGGATTTGGAGGATTATTTGAAGTTCAGTGTCATGTACAAACTGAGGCCAGGAAATGTAGATAAATCATAAAGAAAATAAAGAGGTTCCTTTAGGAGTGTTTCTATCACTAGTTCTTTGATTTAATTATTTGCCTGATTCCAGAACACAACCCAGAAACCACTTCTGATGCAAGCTGTTCCCTAAAGTAGCAGGGATTGTGCATGATTTTGATGTATTGATTAAACTGCCACTGAACGATTTGAGATGAAGATTGAATACTCTGAAAGTAATAAGATATGATTGAAGCTGAGCCCTTCCATGGATTAGAATGGACAGCTTTTTCTGCCACACTGACCTCGTTTATCAGAACACTAATAATGTTTATTACTTTAAGAGTTACAGCTCACTGGTTAGATTTAGACAAAACTAAAGCTGCATGAGCTGAGCAAACCCATTTACTCTGAGGCATTTAAAGCTGGGCAAGGCAAAGTGTATGAAAAATGCAGGAGAGAAAAATCAGAGCTACTGAGATAACTCTGAAACTGCAGGCAGCAGTGCAGGGGCAGCAGGTCCCTTCTGGGCCAGCTAATGCCAAACTGGAGCACGTGTCCTTCAGACCCACTTGCTATTCCCCAACCTTTGCACCCATGGACAGGGAGCATCTTCCCAGCACCCAGCTGAGAGCCAGGAACCCACAACTCCCCTCTAGACCCTGCTAGAAACCCATGAACAAACCAGTCAGAACGGAGGAATACAGCAACCACTACAATTTAAAATACAGATCCACTCTGCCTTTTGCTGGCCACGCTCCCAGCTGCTCCTCAGTGGACAGGGAAGTCCCAGTTCCCTCAAATCTTTTATTTCCTATACAGGTCCAGAGAGAGATGGATGGAGGTTCATGTCCCTAAAGCATCTGACAGCTAAAATCTGCAGAAAGAGCCATGAGCTGCACTCACTCAAGGCTTATTTTTTATATGAAAATATGGGGGTAGGTTATCTGAAAATATACTGGGTTTAAACTTTCTGTGCTCTTTCCCTTCCTCCTATGGAGTCTTCTTGACCACCTTCCCTCTCTGATTTCAGAAGATCCCAACAACCCCAATTCTGAGCATTCTTTTAGCTAATTACACAGCTCCTCTCCCAATAATGTAATCTCCGTTAATAATTTATGAAATATGCTTGAGTCATCAGACTAAAGAGGTCATAACAAAGATAGTGACTGTGAAATGGAAAATGTGTTGGTTGGTTACTTAATGAATTGCAGATGCATGCTCATAACTTGGAAAAACTGAAGCACATCACATTTTGGGGGACAATAAAGCCTTGCAGTGCATTATGGATTTATGACTGCAAGCAAAGTACTCATAAATCCATATTTTCCATATGCTAAGGCATAAAAAATTATTGTCATTACCTAAATATGCAAATATTCCAAGTATTCAGTATGCTAGAGGAAAGCATCTATTTGTCTAGTCTGATAAACTATTTGCAAACTCATGAAAATAAACTTTTCTGCGTTATATGATCATGGAGCATGCAAAGAACAATTTGTACTTCAATAGTGATACTCTGGATTTATGATTTAAGGGTCTTATTTATCAACCCCTCTGGCTCTGCCAGGGCTCAGCAGCTCAGATTGTATATTTTGCAGTTTGCATGTCTAGTCACACCCTGAGCTGTGCTGCCCCTGGCTATGAGATAAAGGAATATATCAAGGTTTCTGGAGGAAGGCTGCATTTTTAGTCAATCCCGAGGGAATTTTAAAGGTACTATTCCCTTCCGTAGCTGAACTGTCTACATTGAGAAACCACCTCTGTTTCTTAGCAAGTGCAAGTCTGCAAGGCAAAGCTGTGGGTTTGAAGAGAGTCTCTGAGGATGCTCTGTGCTGAACACATGCCTTGTGTTGTCCAGCATCGCTCCGCCAGCCAAGGGCAGGGATGTGCTACCAGGAGATTCCCAGCTGGTTCAGCTCGGGGTGAAGTGCTCCAGAGATACACCCTTGTTAGTTGTGCCAGGGGTGATCAGGCAGCAAATTTGGTTTTATCACAGTCCTGTTCTGCTTATTGGACAGTGAAGGGAAAAGCATGGCCCTGGGGTTTTGAGGATGAGCAGTTTCATGGAGTGCTGAACCCACACCTCTGACCTCTCATGCCTGCTGGGTGCCCTGCCAGTGACAGTGTCTCTCTCTATTTTGATGAATAAAGCTTTAAGGACACAACTTCACATTATGTAGCATCAAAACTAAACATTCTCTGTGTTCCAGGGCTGTAATTTGTTTAAATTTCTCACTGAAGCATGACACCATAAAAGTCATACACACTGAAGGCCCCATCTGCCGAGGCACTCGGGTGTGCAGAAGAGAGATGGTCACCCCTGTGCTCAGGTGGTCACTGATAACCCATGCCTGGCTTTTGGAGAGAAATCAAAGGTTTTTCCCTGCGTTACTCATTGCTGTGAGCAAAACCCACTCACTATTTGCATCGGGGGAAGAATTTCTACCTCCTAAACCTAACAGAAAAAAATGAGGAGGGCAGCACAGGTTTGTGCCACCTGTAACAGCTTTGGTGTCTACAAACCCGTGCTACAAAAATCACACTGGCATTTGCTGAAGATGCCCATCACAAGCATCCTGGTAGGAATAACTCTGCCCTCCAAGACAGTTCGATCCTTTGGGATGAGCATTTGTCAGGCACCCACAGACCCCACTGCTCTGTGCGGGTTTGCTTCTTGGAGGCCCCCAGGCAACGCTGTCTGGCTTCATGGATGTTAATTATTTGCGTCTACTGTTAATTAGCTGTCTGCAGTCGGTCATGCCAGACCCGTGACAGCCTGGGAGCCTCTCCTGCAGCACAGCCCATGGGCTTTGTTCCCCATCCCTCCCATCTCCCCCTCCTCAGCTCCCAGCCAGAACATTTCTTTTTAGTCACGGTGCCAGAGGCCAGGCCCCCGAGGACCTTTGAAATTAAACACGTATGAAGTACAGTGGGGAGAAAAGGGGGGAGAAAGGGGCAATTTCAGCTCCTCAAGCATGCAAGTCGAGAGCTTTTGTGATGCCTCTCAATGTAATTTTTTCAGCGGGCCACAAATCATGTCCTTGGCCGTCCAAGAGAACCTCTCTCTATCATGGAAATTTCCACACTTGCCTCTGTTGCTTTCCTGCTCTTTATTGTTGCTTTGCTGCCTTCAAGACATGGTAAATAATTGAATTTTTACAGAAAGAAGGGGGTTTTTTTGTTGCAGAGAAACAAATTCATCCCTGATCTGCTAAGCTTAGAAACACAACATCCAGAGCAAATTTTTCTCTTGATATTTGCAGTTACAGGGAACCAAAAGTTCTTCATTCAAAGGCTCCATAATTGAAGACACATCACATAATTTTCAGTAAAAGAGGTTTATCACAAGACACATTTCCTAGAGGCATTAAGTCTGAATCATATTTCTTTTGTTAGGATGCTAAACAAAAATAAGTGGTTTGGAAATTCAGCTAAACAGCTGTGAAATAGCCCAGGAAAAAAAATTCACAGGGAATAATTTATTCATCCCTTTCCACCTGCAAACTGCCTGAGAACAGGTTGAGTTCTTATCCAAATGCTGCAGTGATTTTTAAAACACTACGAAATGATTTTCACAAATGTTTCTTGCTTGGGGATTTCCTGGTGACCCAGTCACTGTAGATATTTGACATTTGAAATTCAAATTCCAAGCCCGCAGGAGCAGACCTGAGCTCTGCTGGCTGAACACACCTCGGATCTCTGCTGCAGTTGTCCCGGTGACCCAGCCACCACTTGTTCAGTGTCCCAAAGGCAGCACAAGCTCCATCAGCTCTGAGGGCTGTTATCACTGCCCCCTTTGCTTCTCCAACCTTCATCTTTGGCTTCCTCACAACTGCAGGGTCATCTGCACAACCCCTCCTTGCCTGCCACAGCTAAAGGACTGAATCATCCATGTGGTGTGAACATTGGGATCCTTCTGACCACCACTGACAGAACAGTCTCCTCTTCCATGGGGTTCTTCAGCAGCTTCTCCTCTCCCCCACTAGCACTCAAGCTCCTCAGGCAGAGGCTCCCAGCCCCTTTGGCTCATGGAATTAACTCCAGGGTGCAATGGCAACACAAGCAATAAATAATAGCAACAAACCCATCAGAGGGTTCTCCATCTCCTGTGTCCATCAGGAACTCATCTGCTGGTGCACTCAACCAGAAGCCAACACAAAGGACGTGCAAACACATCTCACGCAAGCTTAAATATTCACGGGAATATTCATGGAGATGGGATTTTTTTCCATCTGTGGGGGAGAGGTGTGTGTGGCCATTTAAGCTTTCACTGCCTAGACCACCAGCAGATGATCTGACACTCTGTGGGATGGATTAGTTGGTGCTAGTGGTTGGAAACCACCGGCTTTGCACCCAGCTGCCCCTGCAGCCCCTGCACCTCTGCTGCCCACTGCACCCTCCAGCTTGGCAGAGTGGGGCCGTGGCATTTCAGAGAGGAAAAACTGAAATGAGATATGCAAAAGAAGGGTTTCAAGGACTTAAAATACGTGTTTTACATGCAAGAGCCCAAGTTTTGGTGGTTCATAGTGTCCTTGCTGAAAACTCCCTGACATTGTGGTATCTTGAGGCTCTTCCATAGGAATCCAGTGTGATGCTGCAGTTATGTGTGCTCCTGCCCTTCTCCAAATTAGGCAGTTCTGGTCCTAAATTGTTCTTTCTTTTATGAATACAACTTCTGTTTCTGTGAGGCCCAATATATCTCCTTTTACAACAGCTTTTCCTTTGCCCTCTCCCAGATTTCCCATCACTGCTTCCAAAAGCAAAGCAGCTCCACAGTGTTTCTAGTGCAGGTGCTCCCCACAGCCTGGAGTTCCATGTGCTGTGTCATTTAATGTGTCTGCATCCTCATGTGTGTAGGCTGCAGTATTTAGTTGTCATTTGCAGACTGCATGAAGTTTATAAACCTGGTGATCCAAATGCTTGATGTTTGGGGTGCTGGGAATTGCAGGGGCAATCCCTGCTCCATGGGAAATGGCACAGATAGGATTTCTAGGGCTCCCTGGGATGAGAAATGACAGCACACCCCAGCACCCCCCTTCCCCTTCCAGTGTAGGGGAAGAAGTTCCAGTCAGCTCCTAAATCACCACATTTGAGACAACCCAAATGTTGCTGTCTTACCCCAAAGTGTTGTGTTATCAGCTACAGCCTCCCAGGAGCTGGTTCACAAGCAGCCTGCAGCAGGGTGACATTGGGGGGGCTGCAGGAGATGACCTGGCAATGAATCAGAGATATTCCCTGGTGACAAATGTGAGGATGTATAAACACCTTTACTATCTGCAGAGCAAAGTGAGGAGCGAGAGCAGGGACTCACATCACTGCAGCTGAGTGCTACATGAATTACAGGACAGAGTGAGGGAATAGCACTGGAATTAAAAGGCTTTAAGATAAGATGGAAAGTGGCAGCCGAGCCAGGAAGGCAGGCTGGAAGTGGAAGGGTGTTTACATGATGCTAACAAAGCTTGAGGGATGCTGAGAGCAGGAGGGCTCCTCAATGCCTTGAGAAACTGCTGTGTGGAGAGGAAAGACAGCAGCTCAGCCGTGGCCATACTGGGGATTCCTGCAGGAATGCTTTCCAAGGAGATGTGGGAGGAACAGGGAGATGTTCCTCTGCTATAAGGTAGCGTAACTCCAGTGTTTTTAGTGGAGCTGTGCCATAAGATCCAGCCTGATACCACTGGGCTGCTGTCAGCACTGGCACAGGAGGTGGGAGATGCTGCAGCTCAGTGACAGCAAGTTCCCAGCACAGGCAGGGACATCAGCAGCTTTGCTCTGACTGGTTTGGATCAAACTGTGGAAAGTGTGGAATTACTAACCTGCTTCAGTCTGAAACAAATCTTAGCACAGCTGGACAGCACAACTGTCCTGGCAGTTGCCTTGGAGGTGTTGAGGGTGCCTGGCCTGCCTGGAATCAGAATAAAAGGCAATTAAAAAAGGTAATGGATTGGACTGGGTTGTGCTGATCTCTTTATATAGTCATTCTGGACCATCAGCTGTCAACAAAGGAAAATCTTACTGAACAACATATTTGAGGTGATTTGATTTTGTGGATTGAACTGTCAACAGCACTACAAAAAAAAAACCTTTCTGTCACAAAATTAGAAAATTGTGTCCCAGAAAACAAAATGCTCAAAGGCCATAATAACCATTCCAAACTTTCCAGTTTGGGCTTAGTACTTATTTATTTCAGGAGAGAGGGGAGAGGTAAGAGGGTAAAACTCCTGAGGAAAGGGCACTGCATGGGTTAATCTTGCATGGAAGGGCAAGTGGATGGTGGAAGGGATGCCCAGGCTGGGAAGTAATTGAGAGTGGACATCCCTTGGGACCTCAGGGGTTAAGGCAGGAGCAGGTGCAGGGACCTGTGCTGACATCTGAACACGGAGTGAAAAATCACCTCTTGCTGAACCTGGGAAGCGGCTGGGGAAGCTCGGCTGTGCAAGCCCATTTAAGCTCAATCAGTCTGTAAGAAATGGAGGGATAAATCAACACAATAAAACACGTTTCAGCAAACCTGGAGGCTGTTGTGGCACTTGATTGTTTGGCATATTGGGTTCTGCTGGCACTCCTGGAGCCACTGGGGATGTGCAATACAAGGACCTGTGAAGAATGGCTCCCAGAAATGGAAAACACTGAATGACCAGATGAATATGTCCCACATTAAACCTTTCCATATTGCCTCAAGTGAGGCAATTTTTCCCTGCATGGAATTATTTACAGCACCGTTGTGCCATTTGACAGTGTAGTTTCCACTCTGCTGGCCCCTATCAGAATGTCCCAGGAGCACCCAAAACAGAAAAACAAGGAGCACCCTCACCTTCCAGCAAATACAGCATTGGCAGGACAGGAAATTAAAGAACTCACTTGTCATCTTCCAAGTGAGACATGACCTCTGCATCATAGCAAGAAATCTATCCCATAAGGTTAAATCACTACTTATCTGCTTAATGTCAATCAGACATTAAGCAGATTGACTCAAGCAGGGAGACTCAATTTATTTATTTTTAAACAGGAACCCAAACAACTTAATACTCCTTTCCTGACTTAATCTGCTGGCAGGCTGGGTATCCAATTTATTGTGTTTGTTTGTCTATTTATTTATTTATTTATGCCTCTTTTTTGCCTCCTGGGGCCTATTGGTTCCTTGGGAGTGGATGCTCTGTAACTGGGCTGTTGTGGCAATGGATGAAACCCACACAGAGATTATCTTTGTTCTATAGCCATCTGCATTGGCTGCCCTGACTTTAGCAGCAATTTTTAAGCATAGGCTCTCATGGATTATCCACATGGTCCAGTGAATACAAATCAACTTTCAGTAAAGATTAAGATACAACAATTTCCATAGCTGGAAAGTGTATGATTATTAATGGAAAAAAGTGGGAAAGTGGCACACAGGTTGCAAGGTTAGTCAGCAATTTGAATAAATGGCTATGTGTGAAAAACGCCGGATTTGGGAACCCTTTATGGTTTAAGAAAGCAGAAAATGTAGATCTAAGATGGCATTCATTAAACACAAACCAAACTATTCTAATCCTTTCCCATGAAATTGTCATCTTCTAAGCTGTAACATGTCAAGCATACCTAAGAAATAAAGCTGATTTAATACAACTGTACCCCTGAAATGAAGGGCAGTGAGTTGCCACCTCACTTTTAGTCCTTTGATCCAGGTTCCCTGCTAGTTTAGCACAGATAAAGGAGGCTAAAGAGGAACTAGCAAGGAACTGATGACAATTTAATCACTGTGGTGATTATCAGGTGGTAATTAAAGGCTTGCTGCTGTGAGATGCTGTGTACTCTGTACCTTCCCAGACAAGTTTTCTACTGGTAGCAGATAGTATTTTCTGAATTTGCAGGGTGGGATTTACAAAAACATGCGTAGAGACTCAGGTAACTTAAGTTTTAATGAGGCAGAGGCTTGTGGATAATTTCTGGAAGCCCTGACAAAATGTGTTCTAATCAGGGATTTGGTTTGTTTGTTTATCCAACGTAAACAGGTGTAAATGCTGCTGCTCTTCTAGACATAAAAATCTATCAAAACCAGCCTTCTGTGCTAACCTGCATGAGCCAGAAAATAACAAAAACTTTCTTCTGGCTTTGAAGACTATTCACAAGTGTAAGAAAAGAAGAAAAGGAGGCTGACTCTGACTCAAGCAGTCCCACTGCGATGCCTCCCCACTCTGTGAAGCACTTACACTGCCCTCCAGTCAGAGGTTAAAAATCAGAGCTGGCTTTAAAGTTTTTTTCCTGACACAGCCTCCTGTCCCCCTGCCTTTCCCATACAGTGACACCTTCTGTATTGTCTAAATCCTCCCTGCCAAGCACTTTTCTGACCTCTTCTGTAAACCTGCTGGAAGTGGAGATGCCTACACTGTCATGTAATAGAGAAGAATATTTGCAGGAAGTGCAGACTTTATTCTGATTGTGGAACAAGCTTTAAAATCACTGTATGAAGTTGTTCAGAACTATTTTGAAAGGGTCTCTGACAGGGCCCTGAAGGTGCTAATTACCCCTAACTGCCCTAACCAGCCTCACCCAGTGCTCCACCCATTCCCATGGGCCCAGGAGCCCATTTAAACTCAGCCAGGGGCACTTAGTGTTTGTCTTGAGTCGTGCTGGAGGAGCTCAGCCCTGCCTGGCTGTGGAGCCTGCCAGAGAGACTGAATTCCCTGCTTGGCCGTGCATCTGTGTCTTCTATGAATTTACTTCGTTATCCACACTCCCACCTGAAGCTGAGCACCAGCTGTGGCCCTGCCTTGCTCAGATACCCAAGGGCTGAGCCTTGGCTGGCAGGGCCCCTGCTCTGCTCCGTGTCCCTTTGGGATCTGCTGGCCCTCTCTGCTCCCTGACGTTCTCTTTGCCAAAGGTAAGATCACCTATACCACTTTCTTCCGTGGAAAACCCATTCATAACCTGATCTTTAAACCTTGTGGAGCATTCCTGCTACTGCTGCACTGCAGAAGTGAGGGTTTGAGCATTGTCTTGCTGATGCAATGTCTAGAGGCATCATGGAGCTCAGCTGATCTCATGGCTTTGGTGAGCTTTGTTCTTCCTTTGAGGTTGTGTGAGTTGCATAGGTGGGATTTGAATCAGAGGGTAAAAATGCTGCTGAAGTGTGGCTTAGGTGAACTTTATCATAGTAATTTTTACTGGTTTGTTGTTTGGTTGGGTTTTTTTGAGGGGGACACCTATTGTATGGCTTTATCTTCATGGAGCTACATGACACAGAATCTTTCCCTGTTGAATCACAGCTGAGTTTCATTCAGATGGACATGTTTGTAGGCTCTGTCCCTTGATATATGGAGGGGCCAAGACTCTCCATGAGTGTAATTGCGTAGTTCACTCATTCACCAGAAGTCATTTCAGAGTACCCATGAAGAGCACTCCAGAGGCTGGAAGCTCTAATGGAAGGTCAGCAAGTTCATTTTCAATGGCTCAGGGTCAGAGTCTGAGGTAGGTTGCATTACTGAAGAGACAGAGCAAATCTCATGGGCTCAATGTCATTATTCCTCCTTGACACCAGCATAACAAAACCCTTTGGAGCAGTTTCAGCTCTTATGATCAAATAAACAGGATCCAACAAGCAGGACTCTGTTTGTCAGAATTATGTCCATTGACCCTCTGGTAGTATTTTTAGCTGGTTAAATGCCTCTAGTGTTATGCTGTTTTCCATCTTAATGTGTCTTCCTAGACTGGCTGGTGGAAAGGCAAAACAAAAAGCCCTCACATAAAACCTCCATGTAGCCATCAAGATATGCCTGACACCTACCCGAGTATCTGTGCTTCTGGTTTATGGCTGGAAAATATGCCCAGAGACAGAAGTGCCTGATAGAAGTTCAAATGTGCCTTCTATAGAAGAAAATTAGCCTCAAGCTCTGGCTGTGATACAGGAGAACCAGTATGATGATAAAACAATTCTTTTCTTCATGGATCAGAAAAAAGAAATTGACAGCCCTTCCCTAGTGATCAAACAAAATCATAGGACAATAAAGTGGTGGAGAACAGGCCTGGGCACATTGTAAAATATTCTGTAGGAAGAGAAACTAATAGATAAAGTGCTAAGAGCATAAACAGCATCTTGCAAGCAGCCTTTCTCCCCTGCATCTCCCAGAACTAACTCTGGGTGTGTGTACAGTGGCTGTCCTTGCATCTTGCCCTGCCCGTCCATGAGTGCTGAGCCTCCAGCAAACCATCAGTGCTTCAGGACTGATGAAGGAGCCCATCAGACCCTCCTCTTATGAGCCTCAAATACTGGTGTAGTCCACAGTGACCTCAGTGAGTGTGATTGATGTTTGAGTCTCAGCTGAAGTTCACAATATGTAGCTCAGCAAGGACTGAAAAGGAGGGTTACTGGGCTTGAGACACACAGAGGGTGTCTGCATGGGGATGGATTTATGAGGAGGACTGGGACTCATGAGTGTAGCTTTTTTTGCTGGTGAACCTGTTTCCCTTTCTGACCTTCAGCCATCTCCGTTTATAAAAAATAAGGGAAGCTGCTAATACTAATCTTATGTGCCTCTGGATCTCTTGAGGAAGCAGGGAGTAGTGGTTTTTTTAATACATGGCAATGTCTCTAGATCCCTTGGCACTAGAAGGTCAGATTTTAAGCTGTTTGGATGATATTTTGAAAATGTGGAAGACAACTTGAATCTTTAAGGGCTAATATAATTCCTGGAACAAATTGGGGAATTGTTTTATGAGTGTATCTCTAAAAAACTAATGAACACTTCAAGTCATTGTGGATTGACAGGTTTAGTAGAAATATGAATGTAAAATCTTTCTACAATTTCTGACTAGATATAAATACATAGGGATGCAGAGAAATGCTCAGAAGCAGAATCTCTTCTGGCATCACCGATGCTGCAGATGTAGAGTGGGTACTCTTGGAAAGACACATTCTTGCTCAACAGTGCTCAGGAGACCTGGAGTGACTCCTGGCTGCAATACTGTGGTGGGTGGAGTGCAGGGTGGTTGGACTGAACGCCTTTAACGAGCCACTTTGCCCTTTGTAATCTGCCTTGAATTCTGTGGAAACAGGAACAGCATGTGAATAATGAAGTGAGAGAAATACAAGAAAAGCCCAGTAGATTGTGCTATCAGCCATCAGAATAAGCATCACTTCTGTGAGAATAGTTTTGATGATAATAGGAGTAACACCCCTGGCTCCAGCTTGCTTTATTATTGTGCACGGGTAAAGGAAAGGTCTATGAAAGCATGGGTGGGACCTGGGTGTGTCTCTTGTCCTGCTGTTATCCTGCAGAACTGCCTCTTGTTCAGGAACACTGGAAAAATTAGAGGCTGAGAAACCTAAACTTTCAAAAATTCTTTGGCTCCTTGTGCAGAGTTTATCTGCAGTCTCTGAGCTCAGGTATTCTCAATTCTGTGTGTAGGAGACAGGATCTCATTTGCAATAAAAACAGACAATATGGAGAGATGGAATAGGTTATTGCAAGCTCAAAGAGTGGAGGTGCAGGGTGATGGCATGGATAAAGCTTAGATTCACTGATCTAGTTTTCATAGAATCACAGAATGGCTTGGGTTGGAAGGACCTTAAGATCATCCAGTTCCACCTTCCTGCCATAGGCAGGGACACCTTTCACTAGACCAGGTTACTCAGAGCTCCATCCAGCCTGGCCTTGAAATTTTAGGCCCTGGAATTTGAGTGGAGGACAGAAAAGATCATCACAAATCTCTCTGCAACATGGGGAGACTAAAACTGGCAGTGGGACATGGAGTGTGTCAGGCTTGTAGGAAAGAGCAAATTATGGGGACTAATGGTGTTTACAGTCGTTACCATTTCTAATTGCCTTTATAATATTAGGGAAGAATATCTCTGAACAGAGACACATTTAAATGGAAACTGAAGATTGTGCAGCAATATTTAAGATGTTTACTGTTAGACATAATTACCAACTCTATTTTTTGCCCATGTTCAAGTAACATTGTGTTGATATAGTTTAGAACCTTAGAATGTCATCAGTGTATCTAAATTTAAGGCAAGGGATAACTCAAAAATAATTTGACATCATGCAAGTCTGATCAAGGAGCTTTTTAGAGCACCAAAAGGAAGCAGTCTGGAAAATGTGGTTAATTATTTTGGACAATACACAAGAACCTACGCCTGAAAACAGAACAGGAGTTGTGTCATGGTGCAGATATAGATGAAGCCACACTTCAGCCCTGCCAGGCATTGTAAAACTGGCTGGTGCAAACGTGCTGCTCACATCAGGAGTGCACTGGTGCCCCAGTGATACCCCAGGAGCCCCTGTGAAAGCTGAGATTAAGCATGTACAAATGTGTTTGCTGAACTTGGACCTTGGATTTGAATCCTGACATCTAAAGTTGGCTTTGTAAGGAGTTTCTCAGGGCTGCTGGTGTATTTTTATAACAACACTTTGTGTGCTTTGGCAGTTAAGGTAAATGACATCATCTTACTCTATCTTTCTGCATTTTATTTACCTCATTTCCCTTTCTAAAAATATACAAAAGTTGACTACTCAATGATATGAATCTGAAAACAGATAGAGAAAAGCCAGCAACCCCTTGTCTTCCACTTCTTTATTTAAACCACATCACACCACAAAAATAGACACTGCTTGCAGAAGGTCTTGATGAGGAACAGACCCCAGGATACTTTGGAGAAGCAAAGTAAGGAAAGTAGGAAGGATGGGAGGGGGTTTCTTCTTGCTTTTGTTATGGAGGAGGGTTGTGCTCAGGAGTGACCAGGCTGTCAGCCTCACCTGACTCTGTAGCTTCCTCAGGCTCTTACCTGTCCTGGAGGCTCCAGTCCTCTTTGGGTTAGAAAACTGGGAAATCAGTTTGCACAAATGGAATGTGTGGAGCTAAGACTTTGCTGTCCAGCTTAGCAGACCTGTTCTGAAAGAGGAAGAAAAACCCCTCATAATTGGGAAAACATCTTACGTGGGAGTACCGAAATTGTTTTTCAGGATGAAGCAGCTTTTAATATCTGTGCATCCTAACCTAGATTTGTAACATGACAGGTGGCTTGTGGCATTTCTGGAGCTTCTGTGAGGTGGCTGTGGGAATTTGGAGCTGACTATAGTCTACCTTGAATTGTTTCTAACATATTGTGTGCCCATACTGTAAGGATTTGTGCACATATTTGAAACGCCACCACTTGTTTGCAAGGTGAATGTGGATCGCATTCAAGCTGTTTGCTGTCATTCTCTTCTGGAGGTTTGTGCTCCACCACAGGTGCACAGCCCCAGCATGTGAGTGCTCATCTCAGCATTAGGATAAAATCAGCCAACTTAGCTGGAATCAGCAACAAAAGCATTTGGAGATAAGCAGGATGATTTTTGCATGAGAATATATTCTGGGTTTTTTTCAGTTGGGCTGCAAGGAAGGACCTCCAGTCATGGAAAGTGGTTTATTGCTGGAGTGATTATCTTTTTTTTTTCCAGCTCCAAAAGAACCTGTAAGGGGATTTTTGGTATCAGCTAAACAGCAACTCTTCCCCCTACATCCCCCAAAATCTGGATACGTGCTGCTAGCACCTGCTGTGTAAATATTGGCTGTGTTGAGGGCTTGAAATACAGAAACTCTGTGCCTCACCATTCCTCAAGTGATTCTTCATTTTAGGTTCTGTATATGTCAGTGCCAAAATACATAAACAGCTTGTCTTTGCTGGGGTCTCCCAGAAGAGTGCTGTGATGCGTTAGACTCGCCGTCCATTTAGCCTGGCACTGCACTGTTCATCCTAAATAATAAATGATACCCACTCTGGCAGTTTGTACAGATTAGCAGCAGTGGAAGATCTCAGCAGAGAGGCAAAGTACCTTTTAAAACATTAATATTCCTTCCTTGCTGTAAAGGGATTTTGGTCAGAGCTGGGTCTACCTTTCATGTAAAGAAAGTAGCAGAAGTTCAGCCAGTTTTTTCCAATCTGATTCTCCTGTCCACAGCCTTTAGAGATTTACTTAAGAAGTTGATATCCAAAAAAGTAATGTTTCAGGGCTGGGAATGCAGGGGTTTGTTTCAGACGGCAAACCCTTAGGAAATAGATGTGTTGACTAATTGTGCTGCAATGTGTTTAATCGCTGGAGTTTTGAACTGTGTAAATAGCTGGTGGCCATTAAGGCAAAAGGACTTTATTGTTAAGTCTTACTTTGTGTTCTGCTCCCCATCGTGGACTAGAAGTGAAATTTCTCACCAAACCCGAGGTATTTTATTGTGAGCTGTAGTTGAATGTGGGAGACATTCTTTGTGACTTGTTGTGAGACCCCAGGCAAATCAAGCCTTCAGGTTCCTTTCTGTCCTTCATTTCTCTGGCCTCTCTGCTGTAGAGGGCAAGAGGTGTTGTAGATTTGTCAGACACCTACCACAGCAGGGTCCTGGTGTGGGTTGGTGTCTCAGGATCAAGTCTAAAGCCAGCAGAGGTTACTCAGCTGAAGAATTTTGCCCTGCATCCCTTCATCAATCACACTGAAGGTCTTCTCTGCTGTTGTACAATGCTATCACTCATTTTCTGTACATACTTTGTTCAGGTGGAGCTGCAGTATTTTCTGCAAGCTCTTGATTTTATTATAATACAGCTATAAACCAGATAAAGAGCATTTATTTCAGCTACTATAAATATTGGCTGACCTTTTCTGCTCAGAGGAAGCTCACTCCTCTGCCTCCAGACTTTGATTTAGGATTATTTGTGGAAGGCAAATGGATGCATACATCACATCAAAATATCTGCCAGTGTAATTTCCCCTAATGAAGTATTACATGCAGGAAGGAGGGTATGGTTGAAGTTGTAGGTAGTGATAGAATTTCTTGTGCTGTAGAACAATCTTTTTAGGGATATTTAGGGATAGTAGTTGTTCATCTTCTGCAGTACAGAGCCCACTGGGAGTTGGTGGTTTATGGTGGCTGGAAATCAGACAGGGATGAGACTACTGATGCTGTGGTATATGTAGCTAAAATTATCTATTTGGTATTTCTAGGGAGCAGATAAACTTTCTATCAGATGAATGTGCAAGAAACTTGTGAGTAAAACAGGCAAAAAGGATCTGCAATACACAGAGTATACAGGAGAAAGTTTGGTGGGTGATGTACAAGACCTGATGACCTGAAGTTGTTCTTGCTTTGTATTTGACTTGTGTAAACTTGGAGCAGAAGAGGCAAATGTTGCCACCTTCCTGGCAGCAGGAAACATCTGGGAGCACTTCAGTCCCCAAACCACAACCCCAGGGGAACTTAAAGGAAGGAAAAACCCAGAAAAGTCAGATGGCAGCAAAAACCAGGTGTGGGGGCCCTCAGGTGCAAGCAGAAATGGGGGAGGAGAGGCAAGAGAATGGCATCATTAGCACGATTGATGCAGCAAGTACCAGGAGAGCATGAAGAGATGATTGTTAAAATGGCATGGGTGAGATATAGCCAAGGAATGCTGTGCCACTGGAGATGGAGATGAATGCAAAGTACGTGAGCGAGTCAAGCTGTGTTTATTACTCTGCTTTCGGAAAAGCACCAGGTAGTCTGGTACTGCAGTCTGTAGATGTGATAAATAGGAAGACCTGGTATTGCTGGGGCTAATAACCATTATTTGATATAAGTCTATGGCAAGAAAAAAATCTTATTTTCCTAGGAGGCTCTTGTAAGCCTCTTAATTTTGGTTAAATGGATGAACAAAGATTTGTGTGATTTCTTAAAAAAATAACAGCATACTTGTTCATTGCAAAGTATTAGAGTGAATTTCTTCACTAACACAAGTGCTGGTTTAGCTGCAGTGATTTGTTTTGTGGAATATACAGGACTTGCTATGCTGCTGCTTATTGCAAACGACAAGCCTGCTTTCTAGCATCGCTTGCAAGCACCTCCAGTTTATCTGACACCCCCCAAAACAATAGCCAGGCTGAGATTCATTACTTTAGGCAGCTCATTTCCGTATGGTAATTAGAAGCCTGTTTGTAACATACCAGCATGGGTATTCCTGAACTCATCTCATTGTTCTGTTTCACATCGCGAGGATGACAAAGGGTCCTTACGAACAGAGGTATCTGGGTTTAGGCAAATCCAGCCCCTTCCCATTGCCCTGGAGAAATCACCATCCATCACCTCAGAGGAGATGACACACGTCTTGTGTCGGTATTGTTAGTTGCAATTGGGAGTACAACAAAGGCAGGGGAGGACCCGCAGCGGCTCGGGGGAGGCTTTCCCAGGGAATTGCCGGTGTTGACCACTCGTGTTTGTGGGGAGCTGGGCTGGACCCGTCCCTCCCTGCTCCGGCTCCTGCTGAAGTTGGGGACCAGGATGCTCTAACTTGCCCGTGTCCCCCCTCCGGCGCGGGGAGGCGGCTGCGGCGCTCCGAGGGGTGAGACCGCGGGGGTTACACGGATGTAAACACGACCCGAGCATCCATCGCTCCCGCTGCCGGGAGCGGCCGCGCATCTCTGGGTCCCCCCCGTAAGCCGGGGCGGGGAGCGGGGTCCCCGCAGCCGGGGCGGAGCTGCCCCTCGCCCTCCCCCTGCTCGGGGGGCAGCGCTCGGGGGGAGCGGGGCCGGCGCTAAGCCCAGCCCAGCCCCGCCGGGGCCGCGGGGTGGATGCGCGGGGAGAGGCGGCGGGGCCGGGGGCGGGCTGGGCTCGGCCGGCAGCCCCCTGCGCTCGGCGGGCGGCCGCCTCCCGGGCTGCCCGCACCGCGGAGCCCCCGCCAAGGTAAGGCCGGGCATTGTTCTCCGGGCGGGCGGGGATGCGGAGGCTCCGGGAGGTGATGGGGGAGCGGCGCCGCGGGGTCCCCCCGCAGTGACAGCGAGAGGGGGACGCGGGGACCGCGATGCGCCCAACCACCCGCGGCCCCGCAGCCGCCTGGTTCAAGTTCGGGGTCTCGGTGGAGGAGCGCGGGACCGCCAGGAAAAGCTAACCTGGAGTCGCTCGGGGAGGGTGGAATTCCCAGTGGGGCGCAGTGATGGGCTGAGAGTCGCCGCTGCGACCCGCTCTGGCTGGGGCGATGACCACCGTCTGGCTGGGGGGGTCGAGAGCATCCCCACCCCCGTTCCGTGGCATTCCCAGGCTCTTTGACTCTGCCAAGGAGGGGAGACCGAGCGGTGTGGGCATCTGTCCCTTCATTCCGGTGGAGAAAGGAGCCGAGCAACGCTGGGCTCAGCCCCGGCACAGGGGCGTCCGTCAGGGCAGCGCACAGACGCGGTCAGACAGAAATCCATCCCTGCGGAGCGAGGAAGCCCTTCCTCTGCCTTTGTTACACTTGTTTCCCTGCCCGGCTTGGCCTCGCATCCTCCCTCTCGCCCAGAATAGTCCCTTTCCCAGTATTGTTCTCCGTGTGTTTCCTCTCGCCTCTGTCTTCCTCCACCCGTCCCTTAGCACGGGTTCTCTGCAGACGTGATACCCTGACGTGCATTTTCCCTCTCCCCTATGGAGTTTTTAAGTTCAGACTTAACCTATTTTGAGAAAATTCTCATTTTTCCTGAGCGTTTAAATTTGACTTAAACTGCCATTCCATAGGTTTGAACTAAATTGAAATAAACTTCACTTTGGACCTGCTGCATAGCAAGGATGAGGTTTCTGGCTGCCTGTGCACCACTTGATATCAGTTTCAATTACTGATGTGCTTCTAGGCTGGGCTTTCTAACATATCATTGATATGATGTAAAATAAGGTAATGCTTTACCTTTGACCTCACTGCTCCTTTTTTTTTCTTTTTATATACATGGGATTAGCTAGGTCCTTGGCTAAATGAGTGTAGCCTTTTTGAAGGCAGCTGAAAACTGTTATGTTGAGTGCATCACTCCTGGAAACAAGTTTTGGAGTGCCTGTAGTGGCCAGAGGATGAGATATAGGGAGAGGCCAGGTTAGGAGCTTTTTGGAACAGTGTCTCCCAAAGGGTCCAGTCCCTACCTTCTGTAGTGTGTTGGTTTTCAGTCTCAGATCCACTTGAAAGTGTTTGCGAGTCTCTGCTGGAACAGGGCAGTGAACAGCTGCTGCCTGGGGGGGCTGTTGATTTTTCCTTTAGGGGATTGTGTTCTTTAAGCTCTGCCTTTATTTAGAGTTTTGCCTAATGGGAAGAAAAAAGCAGCTGAGCTCTTTCTTGTAACTTTTGCTGGATTCCCAATAGCTGCAGTGAAATATTGAGTCTTTAATCAATTTTTACTTGGCTATAACTTGGGAAATCTTTGAGCAGCTGCAGGGTCACTGGCTGGAGAGCCATGTCTGCAGGCTGGGGAAGACTGCAGTGCTTTACTTATGCCTGCCTCATACAGAGGCTTAGAAAAATGTACATGTTTTCACTTGTGTTCTCTGCTTTTTTTAAAAATTACTTTATTGAAGCTGCCTTTTCCCTCTTTTTGAAGAGCTTATTATGCAGAATGCATGGAAAGACTTGCATTTCCTGCAATAGCATGGATTTCAAGGATTGGGCATTCTGTTATATGTAGAGATTCATCTTACTGATTCCCTTGGACTTGCATGGGTGCAGCCATATCAGACTTGATCTTTTTAGCTTGATTCTGGTGTATTGAACATGTAGAAACCCCTGCTAAGAACATGCTTCTCGGTCATGCGTGTCACCATAAGACCAGGATTGTACAGAAACCTTTCAGTGTATCAACAAGCCCTGGAATTCCATAATTTTGAAAACATGACAGGAGTGAATGGATTCCTGAGGTCCAAGGTGCAGGTGACCATTTTTCTGTGGTTTCCTGTGAGAATGCTGAGGTTGTGCTCTCTAAAGCTTGGTGTTTTCTGGCCAGTGAGATGAAATTGCTGTAGAGTTCCCCAGAGTAAAGGTTGTGAATGCATCTCAGCTATAGAAATTGGAGCTCCTTCTTAGGTTTAACATAAAAAAACAAAACTCCATGCACCACCTATAACTTATTTTCACTGTGTGTGTTATCTGTCTGAGTCCTGTGGCTGTATGAAAGTGAAGTGTGGCATGAAAAGACTCCTGTGATTGTGGCTTTGCCACTACTGTGGGGCTTGGCTGATGTGGCCATGGATGGGCATTCTTAATATAGGCAAGTCTGCTGTAATTTCTGGTAATGAAAGCAGCAGAAGGTAAAAAGGAGGCCCACTGCAGGGCTTACATAATTTTGAAAGAGCCCTTGCATATTTTCTGTATCCCATTTTCTTCCTCCAATGCTTCTTAGCATCCCATGAATGGTAGGGAGGAGGGAGGGAAGGACCTGAATAAATGGAGTATTCTGGGATCCAAGGACTCTGTTCGTGCCTGTTGCACCTTCCCAGGGAAATGGTGGGCCAATGTGTCAAATCCATTTGCAAGCAGTAGTATAAATTAAAGCTGGAGGATAAGCAGGTTAGAAGGTTAATGAGATGTCTGAACTTAATTGATTTTCCATACAAATTGGCTATAATGTCTTTTGTTTGCTTTTTTTCCCCTCCTGGGATGCTGTGTTACAGCAGTTACATGAATATAAAGAGTAGCAAAAGGGGTGGGGGGAGTCATGGCTGTTTGGAAAACATGGCTGGGAAACCTCGGTCATGTTCCCTAGGGTGGGCTGGTGTGGGATTTTGGACACAGTAAGGTAGCTCTGAATTAGGACCCTGCACCCCTTGTGTCTCCTGGGACTCAGTGCCATGGGCTTGGTGGTCACTGAGCCATGGACAGCAGTGTGCCCTGGCTGCCCTGCAGACCTGAGCAATCCCAGGGTTCAAAGAAGCCTTTTATTTAGATGTGGTGCTGTACAGGCTAACCTGGGAAGACCAGTAGAGGAGAAGCTGTAATAGGGTGTTAAATGATTTCTAGGTCCCAAAGTTGTCAGGCAGTGTCCCCGTCAGGGTGGCACTACTCTTGCTATAAGCCTGTCCTAGCTTTAACATCTATAGGAGTGAAGCTGAAGGGGGAGGGTGGCTCACTAAAGATGTTGACTCTGGAAGTCTGGAAGTGCCTGGCTTAACAATTAGATAAATGAGAAGATGCTTATGCCACCAATTTTTGGTCTTTCTTTTCTGTGTAGATTTCCATTCCTATTGGGAATATATTTGAGTTACCTACTGGAGCCAACCCAGCTCAGAGGAGCTGAGATCCTTCCAGCTCATGTGGTTCCTCAACAGTACTGGTGTTGTCCAGTGCCCCTTCTAGTCTGTGTTGGTTTCAGCTGAAAGTTCAGCTCAGGAGCAGCACCAGGCTCTGCCTTGCTGTGATCTGCCCAGCCAGCCCAGAGAAGTGGCACACACAAAGTTGGGAGAGGAGCCAACTTTGGAGATGCTCTTGGTCACTCCTTCCAAGCACATTGTGGGGAAGGAAAGATATTGTGTGTTTTGGTTACATGGCAATGAAAGTTACAGCTTTTCCTGAGCTCGTTTACTGTGAGACCCTTGTGGTTAAATCACATTTCAGACTTTTCCCCTTGGATTATATACCAAAACATAAAGAATAAAATAGCAAATTTTCTAAGGGGCTAATACTAGGTTTTTACTCATGTTCTGTTTCATTCCTAACTGGAGTACCACAGTGAAACAGCTTTTCTGCTGGACTTGGAAGTTGATTTCAGGGTGAATGTGAAGAATTGCCTGCAGACAACAGTTTTCATAAAGCAGCTGTATTTTGATTTAAGGGTTTCTGAGCAGCCGAGGACAGTTGCGGAGCACGTGAAAGATAAGGAAAGATCGAGGTTTTTAGACCACCATGTCATCACAGGAAGGGCCAATGGGAGGCTTGGGCTTGGCACCTCTACATTTATAACCAGACTTCAAACCAGCACATGCCATGTGCTGCAAGATTGGTCAATACTTAGAAACTCTTTGCTGAGAATATGACTAAGCCAAGAGTCAAGGGCAGTAAGTAGGTCACAGGACATTGTTTACAAGAGCCCTGTCCTTATCTTGTGTACATGACCAGTGGTGTTGTATGACAATGTTTAGTTGTAGGAACAATTCTTTGGCCAGCTTGGAGCATGTATATGTTAGTTTTTGAACAGGCTGAGCAGTTTGCATCCAATGTAGTGGTGAAAAGCCACAGGCAAAGATGCTATTGTTTGGTTGCAGCCATTTCAAAGCATTAAGCTCTCCTCTTGCCCCAAGTCATAATGCATCAGTGCTTTCAGCAATGGTTAACAGTTCTGTGGTTAAATGATATAGGTTAGAGAAAAAAGGGATTTTTGTTTTCTTTCGCTATTTAAAGCAACACAACAAACCATTAGACCATAATTCCTTCAGAATTCCAGTAATTTTTGAAAAACATAGAGTGCACATTGAATACATGTGACCTGTAATTTCGGTCCTTTGTTTTCTGTGTAATCTGTTTACAGGGTGAAGTCAGGAAAGGACATATTTTTATGCAGTGGCTTCTCTGTTTAGAGACCAAGCTCTTGGTAGCTCAGCTGTACATAGAGCTGACAAGAGCTTCAGATTTTCTGCAGCTGTCAAAACTTCAGTGCAGAGGAAGGGGGATGCTGAAGAGGGAGAAGAAATGCAGTTCCACCGGGGTTATCTGTCAGTTTAAGAAAGTGTTATAAAAACTATTGTCCAAGAGTGTTTGCCAAGATGCCCCAGAACTCAAATGTACGAAGGTCCAAACAACCAGAGTCCTTTCGTTCCTCTGCCAGGACAGGATTGATCACTGCTATGCTCCTCCAGCTCAAAGCTGAATTTTTTTCAGACCCTATAGGTGTGTATTGAGATTGTATGGTGGAGTTACTGAGCCAAAAGAATCGTTTCAGCCACTGCTTGTTGGTCTTGGAGAATGCAGGGGGTCAATTATTGTGATTATTGATCAGCAGCGATCGGTTCCAGTGGCCACAGCCTGGTCACCCTTTACTGTGTGGCCGTGCTTTTGCTGTGGGAGGTGGGCATCTAAACCCCTTTAATATGTGTAAGAAATGTAGCCCTACAGTTTTTCTCATGCTAATGTCTGGGCTATCTTTAGTTCCTTTGAAAGAGAGTTCCATAGGCTGGTTAATCTCCCCACATGTAAATCTCTTTCAGACAATTAATCCTTTATTTTTTTTCAGATCCCAGTGTAGGGGAGAGATGGGTTTAGAAACAAATCCATTTACCTCGTGTTGCATTGGAAACAAACCCCTTGTACTTGAAAGCAGAAACAAAGCACATACAGACACATTTTTCTGCACGTTCCTGGTTATTCTTGCTGTATGGTGTCAAAATAAAAGATTTCAGGGAATTGTTCTCTCTGCAAAAAACTTCCCAAGAAAGAGATTACTTTCAAGGGTTTTAATTCTGAAAATTCTTACGGAAAATCAAGCGACAAAAGATGCAAAATTGATGATGAAATCTTGACCCCCTTGAAGAGAATGAGAATCTTAAGGCTAGAATTTTGCCTGGAGTTTTAGATAAGTATCTCCTTGGAATACTATATTTATGTGCTTTTAGAGAAGTGAAATTGCAGTTTTACTGAAATACCGGTTCCCAGGTGTTCCAGCTTTATAAATAAATGATCCAGCTGATTTTTTTCCCTCCTTTGAAGTGAAACATAAGATTAGGTAACAGACACCTGGAATATTTCAATTATTTTTAAACAGTAGGTGAAACAGATCAGCAGAAGTTATACATCCTTTTCCTTCTTTCCCAACAAGTCCTAGAAGAACTTGGAGAGATGTTACAAGTATCTGGGGACAGAGAGCACTTTGTCTAGTTTAGAAAGAAGTCTGAAAGTAATAAAAATAATAATTGGCTATTTTGGGGAGTGTTTTCACTCAAGTCAGCCTTCCTTGGCCCTGAGAACACAGCAAAGGCTGTTGGTTTTCAGTAAGACCTTGTGGAGTAGTTTCACATGACCATGTTCAGTGCTCTCACTTGGGTTTAAGACTCACATTAAGGGAGAGGTGGAGGATGACAGATGTAGTAGGAAAATAGAGGGTTGCTTTAGAGTAGGGAGAAAACCCAGTTTGGAAAGGGGGACAGGAGTCTAGAAAACCAGGAGGAAAAGGAAGAGAGCAGTGAGGCAGAGTCATTGCTCTGGACTGCGCTGGGCACCGCACAAAAGGCAGCTGCCATCCGAAATCTGGCCTTGGGCTGAGATCATAGCATGTTGATGTATTTTATGTGACAAAATACCTCTAGAGGCATTGCAGTGCTGAACGTGTAGGTTACTGGAACACTGTTACTGCATCTGCCTTAACAGTCCTGCTTGGATGTTATGGAAAGCAGATGTACAAATGTTTGGTAGCTGTTGTGCAAGAGCTGAGTCAAACAGTAAAGAAAGCAGCTCTTATAGAGGTAAAATGGCTTAAGTATCAAAAGATTTTTAAAAAAAAGGGAGTGGTTGTATTTAAGATTGTGACATGGTCTATCAAGCTTTTTGTGCCTGAAGGTGATAGTGATGAAAAAATACGTGCCCGGAGCTTGGGAAACATCTCTGAACTGTCCCCAAGGCACAGAGCACTGCAGTTGTCTAATGATCTGGGGGCTTTCTCTTTCTTACTTTTTTCTGACACTTTATCTGTTAGTTTAGACATCTGTCTCTAGTTTAGAAAACAAACTACAAACCCCTCTGGATTGCAGACCCTGCAATTCAAGCATATATAGCTCTGACACCGACTTCCCTCTTGTGCATAATAGCAAGGAAATGTCTTTGTTTGCAGGAATGCTGCCTGACAGCAGGGCCTGGCTAAAAGCAAATTTTAAATTACCTGAATCTTCATAATACTGTTTCAGTAACATGACTGCACCACATACAATAGCTGCACATGGAGCAGAAACGGGAAGCGTGGGAACTGTACAGGGATGTGCTGCAGTAGGAGTCTTTCTAATCAATACCATATTACTCAGTTTTACAATAAAATAGACTGTGTTTCAAATAACTTGTTCCTCCTCCACTGTCAAAAAAGCTTAGCAGAGAGTTCACAGAATCTAACATTTTAGCAGCTGAAATACAATTGGCATTTATTGTAAGGATACTTGTTAATGGGATAGAGATACATGTATCTCCATATATATTGGGTAGCTAATATATTAGATTCTGAATGCCTGGACTTGGTTCATCCTTCTTGCTTTCAAAAAAATTTTTTTTGTTTAGGTAACAGAAATTTTTCTAACTTTGCTGTTGTCTCAAACACCTTGAAATTCATTTACATTTTCATCTGATTTAATAGTCTGCACTCTTGTGCAGAGGAGAAAGTTTGGAGAAGGAACTTCTTCTAATCCCTTCGCCAGCCCCACCAGATTTTGCTTACATGGGAGGCAGAAATAGGAAGCTCCAGGAGGTGTCTGCTTGGCAGCCTTGAGGCTGATGCATTATCTGGCACAGAGTGAGTGGTTATGTGCTTATCTGTCAGTATTTCCTAATGCTGACCGTGTGAGTCTGCCTCTCTTGGCAACAGCGTAGCTCTTTTTCCATGTTTTTGCCTTCATTGCACTTACAAGAATATCACCGTGAGGATTGGATGTGAGTATCTACTGGAAACCAGAGAGAGGAGTCACCTAATGACGGGTTTCTGTGAAACAGAAGGTGGAATGAAGTTGAAAGCTAATTGTGTTGTGTTAGTTTAGGATATTTGGGAGACACCAAGCAAACTTGGACAGCTGTTTCCGTAGGCAAGAGTGTGAACCTGATAAACACATCAGTGTCGAGACTTCTTCAGTTTATCACTTCAATGAGTTGATTATCACTGGGGGAAAGAGAAGAAAACCATGGGCTTTCTCAAGTCGAGCTGACAGTGGGTGTGAGGAGGGCAGAGAGGGTATGTGTGTGTGCTGGGGGTTACTGGTGTGATGCAAGATCCTGCTTCTCCCTTGCAATCCTTGCTCCTCTTTAAAAGTATGAGTGGCCACTGCTTCAGTACTGTGCACTTCCATGAAGATCTGTCATGATGTGCTACATTACTTGTTTTAGTGGTGTTTTGGGATGGGGTTTTCATGATTGTCCACCTCTAGTCAAGAGAGGATGCGAGTCAAAGCCATGTGGGTACACGGTGGGTTTGGAAGGGAGGGGAAGGGTTTTGGGGTGTGTGTTTATAATCTAGACCCTAGTGTGGAAAATCAAAGTGGAGGAAGAAGAAACCAGGAAGAAAAAATGGAAAAGGCTCTACTGTGCTATCTGGTGTATCAGATGTCAATTTATCTTTAAACAAGTTTCATAATAAATGTATTTGGGGAAATCTGTAGAAAAAAACTATTCAGTCATTGAAACTAAGTGCATTTTTAACACTGTTTTGGAGTACTTTGAAGTGTTTTGCAGCCTGGAGTTGTCTAAGCACCAGCTCCCCAGTGTTTTAAGTTTAGTTTTAACCCTCTCATTCTCAGCTGGTTTAAAACCCATGCTTAATGACAGAAAGTTTTGTTGGCAGTGCATTAACATCTTGCCTTTCAGAACTTACACCCTGTCACAGCATCATGCTTTTTGGGGGGCAAGCTGCACCTCTTCTCCCTGTGTGAGAAATCCCTTTCCCTGCCCCAAACTCCTCCACGGTACTTGAACAGAGCCTGGGCTGTGCAGCAGCTGAGATATGGAATGTTTATTCCAATACATTTGAGTGTGTCATCTTTGCTCTCGTCTAAACTGTAGCTGCGTGGGATTTTAGTGGCACCAGGAGTCAGACTTCCAGTTTGCTTTTAGCAGTTGTTGTCTCCAGCTCTGCTGTTGAAGTACAGAGTGGCGGGTTGTGCTGTGTGCCAGACTGTGTGTCTGGCACTTCCTCTGCAGAGTCGCACTTGTTTGGTTTTGTTTTTGCATACTAGTGGTGTTCTGTAGTCCTGTCCTAAAATAAAATGTAGGGGAGGGGGGAACAAAACCCCAAAACAAAACCCAACAACCAAACAAGTAAGAACAGCTAGCCATGGGTGGGACTGAGCTGGGGAGAGCAGCCAGAGGAGGGACTGAGGCCAGCAGTGCTCAGAGAGCAGCGAGGGTGGAAATGCTGCAGGGAATGAACTGCCTGGCAGTGTATCCTTAGAAAGCTTCACCCAGTGAGTCCAGGTAGGTGGAAAGGCAACCTGAGGTTTGTGGTCTGGCCATTGCTATGCTTGGTGTGTGCAGTCCTGCTGCAGGCTTGGGGAGAAATGTGTTTGCTTTTATGGCTCTACGTGTCAGTCAGGAAAGATGTTGTGTCATTCCTTTCCTTTACTTGTACAAAAACATGAGGGTAGGCTTGGGAGATGCGTTCTCTCAGCTGAGACCTGAGCTGTGGAGGCTACAGGGAGAGATGTGGCTGTCTGGAGCAGGGTGGGAGGCTGGGACTCGTCTCCTCGGAGTTTAATGGCACAACTCCTGCATGATGAGTCTTTTAGAGATGGGCCTTATGAAGGAGCAGTGTGCTTGCAGGCTCAAACCCGTACTTTGAGGTGCCAGAAGTTGCATTTAACTTCCTTTTTTTTTTTTTTTATGTGCCAGTAATTTCTATAGTTGCAGTCCAGCCTTTTAAATCTTAGATACTGGGAGTCCCTGACTAACACTTAGGTGTGTTAGCCTGTGTTGTAACAGCTAATCTCAAACAACAATGGGCATACTTTGCTCAATGGTGGAGCTGTTTAGTGCTTTTAATGCACAGCAGGGAGGAACTGTAGGTTACTGTGAGAGGAGGAAGGTCAGAGACTACAGTCTGACCTGGCTGTGTTGTCCTCCACAACTCTCCAGTTGCAGAGCAGTGGGACTTGGCCCTTACACACCTGGATTTTAGGTACAAGCTTTCCATGTGGCTTTATATCCTCAGGCTGCCAAGTGGGGCTGTGCAGAATTGCCAGATGTAAAGAGGAAATGGCAAATGAAGCTATTTGCAAAAATTTAGATCCTGGTTCCTTTCTCACAGGACTAGTCTTGAAATCTGGAGGAGTAAATGGAGCCAAAGCTATGAACTTCAGTCATTTCCATTTAGAAGAACATACTGGTGGATCTAACACAGTGTTTGTTAGTGGTACTGCTGGCTGTGCTGCTGAGGTGTTCCTGCAGCAGCCTGTTCACCCTGCTGAAAGTAGTCAAGTATATTGTTTTACAAAATGAACTGGAGAGAATAAGGGGAAAAATGGGATATTTGGTTCCTGTGAGCATCCTACAGGACAGCAGGGCATGTGGTTAAAATACACCTTATGTGTTTATGCTGTATTTGGTACTAAAGGGCTGTCAGTGGTGCTTCACCAGGACGCCAAGATCATACTGTGCTTAAAATGGATTTTCCTGGCAATTTATCACTTGTGCCTGTCGCCTTTGCAAACCTTGTCTGAGTAAAAGCACCATTCTGTGTACCATGTGACAGTAGTGCTGGGCCCCTGGGAGTGTCAGGGATGTGCTGCAGGAGTGTGTGTGAGTACTGGATACACAGGAGGGGGATCTCTGCCTGATGCCATCTCCAGCTGCTCCACCCAGCACTTCCCAATCTTCTATCCCGGAGCCATCAAATCTCACAGCCTCTCCCAGGCCTGGGGAGGGGGTTCAGGGCTGCTCTGCCTCCTGGGGCAGGCGGGAGTGGAAAGTCCTGTTGTAGAGAAAAAGATGTCTGATAACAGTCGAGGTACTGCTCTGCCCAAAGCAGCTGATAAGCTTCTGGAAAAGAATAAAAGCTTTGGGAGGAGGAGGAGGTGGTGTCTGAAGAGGAAGTTTGTAGTAGATGAATCAGAACACCTGTGTGTAGTCTGCTTTCTTCCTCTGAGGCTAAGACAGGTGTAAGAGTTGCTTTCAGCAGCAATGCCCATCACCTCAGGCTGGAGGGACTTTTGCTTTTAAGGCTGCATATCACATTCAGTCCCTGATATCACTGGCTCTTGTGCAGGCTTTGGGCTCACACAACTCACACCATACCCCCTCTGAGCTCTGGATGTCCTGAGGTCAGTTCTGATGCTGGTTATCATGCTGCTTTAGCATCATTTACCCCCCAGAAAAAGAAGGAAAGGCATTTGGGAATTATCTCATCTTAACTGGTTTCTTTATCCTGAGAAATTCTGTAAGTTTGCAACTCATACCTTCGTTTGTGGAATGTGAGAGGTGGTCCCCAAGGCTTGTGACTTTAAATTGAGATTTTAATTCTATGTGGAATGTCAAAGATATTTGTGCATAGGGAGAAAAACCATGGAAAGTTAAAAACAAAGCAAGATCTGTTTTTCTTATGTTTTTCAGGAGTTGGAAAGATCTTCTTGAAATGCTTCCGTGGTTTAGTGGTCTCTCATGTGAGCTGGTTGTTGTAACTGGTGTAGAGTAAATGAGTTTAAGGGCTGCAATTCTGAGTCGAGGGGCTCTTTACAGCACCAGCCAGAGCTGCAAAGGAACATCAAAGCAAGAGGGGGTTTGCACAGGGCAGTGCATCAAAAACCATGACAAATGTTGGATGGGGGCAAACCTGAAGGCAGGAGAACTCCTCGGTACAGTGCAAGGAGTGATAGCACAGAGAGCTGAGGCAGCAGGTACGAGCCTGCTCTGGGAATACTCCGTGTTAGGGAATTCTTCAGATAAAAATCCCTGCCAGGCCCCAGGATGTTGGCTTGAAAAACGAGCAGAGTGTTTAAGGCAGAGCAGAGGCTTTGAAGCAGATTAATCTTGGAGCAGACATACTGACGGGATCCAAGGGGGTGGACTTTTTTTGTGACTTTATGCAGTTCCTCAACATCAGCATCTCGCTCCTGGTGATGGGCCAGGGC
Organism: Neopelma chrysocephalum; assembly: GCF_003984885.1. Lineage (NCBI taxonomy): Eukaryota > Metazoa > Chordata > Aves > Passeriformes > Pipridae > Neopelma > Neopelma chrysocephalum. The sequence continues at coordinate 13,167,593 of NW_020897809.1, read as the reverse complement.
TGTAAAACATATCTGTAACAGTGTCCATTTGTAACTGTGTCAGTTATCTTCTGGTTTATTGTCACTGTTTCTTTTGCTTGAAACTGTGTTTGTTTGCTTCTTTGTTTTGTGTTTTTGTTTTGGGGTTTTGTTTGTTTGGTTTGGGTGGGGTTTTGTTTGTTTTTTTGTTTTGGTTTGTTTTTTTTCTGTGCTACATCCTGATGACCTGGTATTGTGCCTCCTAAGTGAGGTGGTGGGTAAGGCCTGGCACCTTACTCTGTTGGGAGGAAGGACTCAGAGGGATTTATTGATAGTGCTTTGTGCCCTTTTCAAGAACAAAAGGTTCTGAAAGTTTTGTGTTTGCCTTTTTACTGTGTAATTATTTCAAGCCAGCTGTGACACCCATGTCCAATGGGAGGATGGGGCAAGATAGGTAGAAAAATTTAATTAAATTCAAATTTACCACTGTCCAGGAAATTCTCAGTGCTGATATGGCACTAATATAACATTAACAATGGCTTCAATACCATAAATCATAGCTCTTTACAAACAGGACACTTTTTTTTACCTGCAAGAACCTCCTGGCATTGGTTACAGCTACCCTTTTGTCTAAATACAGTTTAGAGTAACCATGTACTGGGATAAATGTGTCCACTCGTGGAATTTGATTATTTTGATTAGCAGAGGACAAAATCACTTCAGTCCTGTCCTTGGTTTTAGTCAGAACCAGCAGCAAGGCAAGAGCTGTTCTTTCAGACTCTGCTCCTGGGATTAGAATCCAAACTGTTTGTGTGAACTGGGCAGGAATGTGCTGGTATTTACCCAAATTTTGAAGAAGACACTTAGAAGAGGAATGTGCTCTGCATGCTCACCATTCCACCAGGGAACTCTGCATATAAAGCAAACCTCAAGCAAATATTTAGAGGACTCTGGGGGGGGCTTCAGAAGAACAGCATGTCCTCCAGATTTTAGAGAGAGTAACTCATCCCCACTTACTCAGTTGTTTCTTGTCCTTTCTACAAGCTCCATCCCAACCAATGCTGCTGCCTGGGTGGTTACAATAATCTTCTTTATTTCATTTTAATATGTGTCTGTGTGAGTACCTGATATTCAGAATGGGATTAGGAGAGATGAATTGCTGCTGAAATTGGTAATAATAGAAAGCAAACCTGTCTGACAGCATCTGCCCTGTGATCTTCAGAGAGCAGGTAAAAGGATCCTTAATTAACTTTTTGCCAGGGTGGGGTAGTGTTTTTGTGAAGAATTCATTTTGGAAAGTTGCAGCATGAATTGTTGCTGCCTGACTTAGAATAGCCTAATGAATTGCCATAAATTAGCTCCTAGCCTGTAGGGAATACCGGGTTTAAGGAAAAAGAGCTGGAAGGTTTGCTCTAGGCTGAAGGGAGGCAGCTGACTCAGAGAAACTTGTTAAAGGTAATACAAGTGTGGTGGTTCTCAGCTGTGGTCATAACATTTCCAGAAGCTCTTTGCACTGCTCCTGTTTGGCTTTTCTGCCTCCTGTCTCCATGAATCACCTCCAAGTTGGGCAGAGCCTCTGGTGCAGGCATGATGTGCCTGTCACAGTTGTACAGGTCCCAGGCCAGTTACTCAGTGAATATTTTATCTGACTTGTCTTGAATTGCTGCAGTTTCCTTATTAAAAACTAGTTGGGTGATGGAAAATGGGAGGGCATTATAAAGCAATATAATAAAATATTTATCTGGGGACTACATCCATGAAACAAGCATGGGGCGGATGGAGAGCAAGTCTGGAAAAGCAAAGGCAGAGAGGGTCCCAAAATGAATGTCCCTCTGTATTGTCATACTGGAAATGGATCTGGGTGGCTTTATGGTGGGACAGAATGAGTCAGAGACACTCTGCTTCCCAAGAAATCACTGTCCCAAAGCAAGGTACTCCTCTTCCCAGACAGTAAAACCACAGGGGGGTTATTTGAATAACTCAGTACAATTACCTGGGAGGGTTCACAAGTTTGATGTTTGTGATTTAGTCCATTCTGTGCTGCTATCTTGGTGCACCATGAAATTCTTGTGCTTCTCTTGTTAAATGCCCTTTCACCTTGGCCACTGTGAAGGTGATGAAATCTTCATACAAAATTTAAAGTCTCAAGTGAAGCCTGTAGAAATTATCTGAGTTAATTGGGTAGTTTAATATCCCATCTCCAACAGCAGACAGTACCAGCTCCTTGAGGAGCTGATCTTTCAGAAGTTCTGTGTGTGCTGGGATGGTTTTTCCCAAGAAGTTTTTTTTTCTCAACTCAATTAGAAACTGGCTTGTGTCCAGAAGTATCCAAGTGACTTTGAGTCCTGGTAAAACTCCAATTTACTTAGACCTTGCTCGGGAAAAGGCCAAATATTGTCATGCCTTTATGCTTTGGAGGTGCAAGAATTTAATCATCTGTGTGTTTGGCTTGCTGGAGGAAATCTGAATCGCTGAATTCAGGGAGGTGAAGAAAAAAAGCTGTAGCATAAATTAAACATAGCTGGTATTTCTAAAGGCATGGTCTCTTGACTGAATGGTTTTAATCAGCAGCATTTAAATACTGTCATTGCTTTGCAAACAAAGTCCTAGTTGGCTCACAGAAATAATGAAAAACTAAAGTAGGCAATACCACTGCCAGGGTAGTCTTATCTTCCCAATTTGATTTCTGTCTGTGCACACAAGTAGAATGAAATTGGTGCATGTGGGAGAGGAGGTAAGGGGAGCTTTTCTGCGTGAATATGGAGGTGTCTGTCCAGAAAACAGCTGCCTGTCTGCAAAAGGGTTTGAGGCTCCACTTGTAGAAATAGCCTTGGGCACCTCCTGGTTTTTGCTGTGCAAGTTATTTGGGTTTAAACTTGTTGTGAGCAGGGAGAGTCTGGTTTGAAAGAGTTGGGCAGGAACGTGGAACCTCCTCAGTTATATCTTAAAGATTCATTTAAAGAAGAAAAATTGCTGACATAAAGCTGCTGGTGTGTTCTCTAAATGCATGCACAACTCTGCAGTGTAAACTACTACTTCTGCCCCTTGTTTTGACAGTCTCTGCACGAAAACCTGGATGCCTCTCAAAGCCATTAAGTTGGGCAGGGAGATGTACTTGATCTCGCTCTTCCTGCATCTCTCCTGCTTGCTCAGAAATAAAAGGGAAGATGGCAAATCCTGGAGGAGAGGTGTTACCAGGAGATATGGCTCATGACCTCCTCCAGTGGCCTTGGAGGCAGGTGCTGTATTCCTGGCAGACAAGCCTTGGCTTGCTTTCCTTGGGGATCCCAGCACTCCCGGAGGTGTTGGCAGTCTGTTCCCTGGCCATGTGAGACGGGTGCAGCTCCTGGATCCGAGTGTGGTAAAGCAGGAGGCTTGAATTGGATTTGGTGCTGCGTGGAATGAATGCAAATAGCAGAGGAGATGGAGCAGGAGGAATCCCCATGTCTGTGTTGAACTGACAGGCTGGTACTTGTGCAGTGCTGCTCTGTAGCTGCAGTCCATCCTAGCTCTGAACAACAGACCTGGTGGCCTCGGTCCCCTTCTTCCAAAAGGGGGTGTGTAAATGTAGGCTCTGAGAAAGGATGAAACCCTGGAGTTTCTGACAATATCTTTCACTACCTCAGTTTTAAAGCTAATTTAACACCTCCCGTTGGTGTGTCCAAGGTGAAGGTGCCCAGCACAGCCGCTCCATGGGGTGAGCAGGAGCATGGCTGTGGGCAGGAATAACTGCATGGCTGCTCTCCAGGAATTCCCATGGATCCAGCTACTTTTGCAGGCAGTTGTGTTGGTTGCACAGCCTTGTGTGTAAGCAGACTGTCATCTTCTCGTGTCCTTGTATTTCTGAAAGCCGATCACTGAATGCCTGGTAGCTTTAAATGGAGTATTAATTCTCAAGGCTTTTCAGGCACATCGATGCTGTTGTGCAGGGATGTGTGCCAAGGTGTTCCCATTCAAGCTGTTAGTGAAATCTGACACTGGAGCTGTCTAGCTTTCAGGGTTGCTCTGAACCAACGAACCTGGGCTGCTACTTATATATAAAGGTTGCTTAATCCAGAGTTTTCTGATAAAGAATCTAAACCAGATCCAAAATAACCCTAGAAAAAGTGATGCTGCTGTTTTGAGGGAGGAGAAATATGACAGACCAGTGTCTGTGCCTTTGCTAAATTACACAGGGAGCAGGAAAACTGCCGTTTGCTGATGCTTCTGTGAGTTATGACCACATTATCCTGGTGCTCGTGTGCTGCCAGGCATGGCAAGTGCAGCTGTGGGGATACAGCCTCTTTAGTGGCTCTGCTGTTCTGCAGTGATCCACTCACTAGAAATAGTCCCATATATTTTTCTTGCTGCTTACAATCTTTGCTCTGGTGTCGCCTTTTGCCTCCTTGTTCTAGGCACTCTGTTTTGGTGACTGTCACAAGGTATTTTCAGAATAATCTGCCTCCTCTCCCCCTGCACCATCCCCATTATGCTGTGGTCTCTGGCTCTTTTCATAGCTGTTTTGCTTCCTGCATTGCTGAGACAAAGGAAAACCCACCTTCTGAAGGCTGGTTTTGGGCCAAGCCTGCCTTATTTAAAATCGGTGTGGGCACCTGCCAAAAAGGAATCCCAAGTCACAGTGTTTGAATTACCGTGGCACTGCCACTGGCTGTAAATGGGAAGAGTGAAAGCATACACAAAGTGAGTTTATATTTTCATATCTTGCTGTGCATTTACATGATGTGAAATTTTATGGCCATGCCATGGAAACCAGCTTGGTTAGGTGTGATATATTCCCAGGGAGGTCTCTGCCAAGGGCAGGTACAACAGCAATATCCTGCCTGCATTTCTTGGGCTGCTGGCAGGGAAGAGCAGCAAGGTCACTGATTTTTCCCAAAAGGATTGTGTTTTATGAGGATGTTTGTGGCACATGTTCTCCCTGTGTCAGTGGATGTGAAGAGCAGGTCAGCCTTCTGCTGAGGTCTCCTTGGCCAGGGAGGAGTTTCTGTGCACATGATGGTGCAGGGAAGGAGGGGGAGAGAGGGGCTCTGGGGTTGCAGGGCATGTCCAAAAAAGCCCCTTTCCTTCATTTAGGATAGGGTAAGGAATATAAATGGCAGACAAATGCTGGAGCTGTGTTTTTATTAAAGGGCTAGATGTGTTTTGTTGGGACACAAAGCTCATTACTGCTCTGATTTGTTGCTAATAAGGGTCCTTTCCCTGGCACGAACGTAGGTCACTGTGGCAGGAAACAAGGCACATGCTGCTGCTGTAGAAAATGTACTTATACTCTGTCTTCTGGACATCTATGGCTGTCTGCACTGGGGATTTAACATTTCAGGACAGGCCCTTTTTCCTGGTTTGGGGGGGTGAGTGCCTGGCCCAGATGTATGAGCAACTTAAAAGGCACTAGATGTTGCCCACTCCGGCTCCCACACAACCTCCCAGGGACAATTGGAATCCACCCTGCTTTGGACATTTTGTGACATGCACTTGCTGCTTTACCTCATCCCCAGCTCCTTGTGGCAGCTGTACTTTCTTCCCCCTGGTTTGTGAAGTGGTAGGCTTTTGTTTTCCCCTCTGGAGAGCAGCCTTGTATCCCCAGGAACGCTGCCTGGTTTGCCTGGGCTGTCCCTTAAATGTCCCTTGTTCAAAAGACATAGCAATAGATATTGCATTTTCAGCAGTGAAAACAGCTCCATACCTTGCACCTGTGTGCCACCAAGGTGAGCAAATGCCATTTCTTCTGGGATCCTTGCTCCTGGATCCATGCCTGCCTCGGCAGGAGCACGGTGAGCGTTCACTGCCACAGTCTTTGTTCCCGGTTTATTGGACCTGTCTGACAGCAGAGCTGGGATTTGCTCTGCCATGGTTTCTTATGCTTACTTAATATAGGTGCTTGTGGGCATCTAATAATCAAACCCAGAATGAAATGCATGAGAAGGTGAGGCTGCAAACAGGAGATGTATGAGCTTTCAACTGTGTCTGCGAGGGATTTGCATCCCTGGGGGTGTATGTTCATAAAGGCTGGAATTGTTGATGGCACAACAGAGACATAATTACAGGTCTGTTCTCTGTCACAGCTGTGCTGTCCTCTTGTACAGACCAGGCATAAATTTGGGGTTCCCAGGGGAAAATCTGTGTAATTATGTATGTGTGTGTATTTTAATGTTACCCACGTAAGCTAAAATGAAGAATTTCCCATCTTTTTGCTCTCTATCACATGTCAAGCCTGCCTTTTCCCCCTGCTCCTTTGCCAGTAGCTGTGGATTTTTAATATTTTACGTTTTTTTTTTTCACCTCTCCAATTTGATGTTCTGCATTTCTGAACTTTATAGGGTGCCTTTTTCTGGGTCAAAGCAGCAGGATTTGTATTTCTTGCTCGTTGCATCTGCATGTCTCGGAAGTCACAAGTCATCTGATGCTTTTTGTCCCTAAAAAGTATTTTTGAAAAGGGTCATGTAACAAAATTTCCTGCAGTAAAGATGGTTTTAAATAGAAGCCCCCTCGTTAGAGCTACTGAACCTCAAAGCATAGTGCCACCCAAGACTGTAAAATAAGGAAGTGGGGTGGGATGTAAATCTCCATGTTAAATCACAGTAAAGCCAGAGTCCCTTGAGTATCTCTAATGCTATGTGATGGATGAGAACTTCCCAAAATAGACATTTGGATTTTTTTTTTCTGAAAGGACTTTGTCACCATGCAATTGCTGACAGTGATGCAGAAAAGTAATACAGAGAGCGAGCTCTTCTCTTGCTTCCCTTCCTCTGGTAGAGGAATAGAATAAATAGTTGGAAAGATTTGAATTCTTCAGAGCATGTTAAAAATGTCACTGTTATTGATAGGCAATACAGCAGCCTAAGGAAAGTGCTGTGTCTTAGTGCCTGCTAAGTTAGTGGAAAATAAACAGCTTGAACATTGATGTCAAGTCCTAGAGAGGTTAAGAGATGCCCAGTTTTCTGAACTATTCAACAAAGTGCTACATCAAAGAGTCCCTTGTCACAGTGTGTGCCCTGAATTCATGTCTCTTGACTGTAAGTGGTGTGAGGACATTGGCCATCCAGCGTGAGCAATTAATAGTGGAAAATGAAGTAATTTTCATTGACTGGAAAGTGGCCAGGCAGGGGAGTGTGGACCACAGAGCTTTGAGAACTTCAGGCAGAGAGAACCAAACTTGGCTGTCACTCATGAAACTTACAGGAGATTTAGAATACAGGCCCTGATTCTATTGAAATTAAAATGGAGAAGCTTCTGTTCCTTATGGAAAACAGGGAAAACTTTTTACTGTGACAACAGGAGCCTGTGTGTGTGTGTAGGTGTCATTTACATAATGCACCATATCAGGACATCTACTAAATCAAAAGTGGCATCCTCAGCTGCAGTCAGCCACCTTATTTTCTGCTATAAATAATGAATACATTTTTTTTTTCTTCTGCAAAAGTAGTCCCTTTGGGGAAAACTGATCAAGGCCGTATCCAGGGTCTTGAAGCTTTTAATGTGTTTTCCAGCTGGGATGCTTTGCCTGCTGTGCTGGTCCTCAAGCCCTGGCTGGCAGTGGCACAGCTAAAGGTGAGCTGTGCTCCTGTCAGTGTGACAGTGAGCCACCCCATAAAGCTGTGAGGGACTTGGTTTGTGTCACACCTTGGGCTAAGGACTGGAGAAATCTGTGGTCAGCTTCCCACCCATTGCTTCTAGTGGGACAGCAATAATCTGAAACACCCTCACTTTGCCTGTGTCAGGTAAGTTTTACCCTTTTAGGCTCTTGAAAGGATTGTTATTTGGTTGGAGTTTGGTCTGTGAGGATTCATTGATGTTTGTAAAGCAATCTGCGATCTATTACTAAGATGAAATCATGTTTTCTTACAGCTGTGAAAATGTAACTGGTGTTGAGTTTGAAAGCAATAAAGCTTCTGCCAGGGAAGGTTTTCCTGACTCTGTTCTGAGGATAAATTACTTTTTAGGAGGACTCTATTACATGGGGTCATGTGGGTAGGGAGACTCATGACTCTGGTGCTGCATCAGTCTGAGAAATTAGAGGTGCTTGAAGGTGCAGCAGTTTTAAACACAGTTCATGGAGGGAAGATGTGGTGTTAGCTGGTGGCTCTTGCTGAGAGGCAGTTTGAGGCCTTTAAGATGGCATTTAAGTGCCAGGTTTCATGTGAAAGGGTAGCAGGGCAATGGGGCAGTTTGGGGCTGCAGGTCCTTCAACCTGGGAGCAGCTTTCAAAATTGGAGCACTTTAGTCTTCATTGATACTGCTGGAGACAGCAAAGCATAGCTTGAATTATTAGAAGCTCAATTAGCAAAATTCAAATGATCATGTGTTGTGAACAGCCTCAGCCAATAAATAGTGGTTTTGTGGTCATAGAATGGTTTGGGTTGGAAGGAACATTAAAGATCATCTAGTTCCAACAAGCAGGGACAACTTCCCCTAGACCAGGTTGCTCCCAGCCCTGTCCAGCCTGGCCTTGGACACTTCCAGGGATGGGGCAGCCACAGCTTCTCTGGGCAACCTGTGCCAGGGCCTCACTACCCTGACATGAAAGAATTTCCTCCCAATATCTAATCTAAGTCCGTTCTCTGTCAGCTTGAAGCCATTCCCCCTGTCCTGTGCATCCCTCTGCCCTGGCCAGACTGCAGAGCTGTGATTGCTGGTGCTGGTGGGTGCCATCACTTTTGCTGCTGTTCTTATTTTAATTTGCTCTCCTACTCTAGCTCTGGGCTTTAAATACTTGCAAGTGGAATGGGGTGGAATTTGATTAAAATAAACATGATACAGCTGTTATGCATGTGTTCACAGGATTTGTGCTCCCACCATCACTAGGTGGGTTAAGCAGAAAAAGGAGTGTTTAAAAGTGGAACTAGCTTGAATTAAAAAAAAATGCTGAGTACTTGTCAGGGATGTAAATCTGTTTGTCAGATTTCTAAGTGCTTTGATTCAAGCAAAGTCCATGAGATACTGAAAACCAGGCTTTCTGTTGCTGCCCTGAAATCAAAACGAAGCCAAAAATCACAGAACTGAATTAATCATCTTTGAGTTAAATCTTGCAAGTAATGCTGTATAAACACTTCAGATCCAAAGGGGATTATAGGCAAATACTGAGCTGATGGAGGAGTTTAGGGATGTTCTGAATTGCAAAACGGGCATTTAAAAAGCATTTCTGGAGCTGCACCTCTGGGCTGGGAGCACATGGCGCAGGGGGGGATGAAGTGGTGCTTAAGGCAAGCAGCAGAGAGGAAATTAGACTTGGCTGAGCCTGGAGAGACTGAGTGGGAGCAGAGGACACAGGCAGAGGAAAGAGCAAGGCTGACTGTCTGTGGATCAGCCATGCCTTACTCTCTGCTCCATCCCATCTCTTCCCAGGTGCTGCCAGGGATGTTTCCCATGGTCCATTTGCTCAGTGGGCTTTGGGGTGTTTTCTGTCAGGTACTATGGCTGAGGAGGGTGGGTGGAAGCTCTGGCTGCTCCTGGCACCAATGATCTTGGGCAAACATCTTTTGTATGGATCTGTTTACTCATCTGTGAAATGAGCATCAGCTCTAGCAGGAAACTCAAATCAGCTGATCATCACTGAGTGCTTGGGATGGTATTTTGCTTTGGATCACTGTGTAACACAGAGGAATATGAAATTCTGGGTCACAGTGATGTAGCACAGATCACCTCATTGTGATGGCAGGGGAGGGGGAGCAGAGACAGCTTATGTATTTTTTTTGTGATGATGGAAAATAAGTAGTGTACTAAAACTAATTAAAAACTAATCAGTTTTTAATGCTGTATCAGGATGGGTATCAAGTGCCAGATTTTTCCTTGTAGAAGACAAGTTCTTTATCCTCTCTTCATCTGCAACAGAGTACACATGATTAACAAATGGCTTAATTTCCCAAAGAACAGCAAGTGAATCCGAAGTCTCTATTATCCTTCTTGTACAGGCACCTGCCCAGATTTTGTATTTGTTAGAGAATAATTTGAAATAACTTACTTTGTTTTCCTAGCATTTTGGAGTTTTTCCTCTGTTTGAAATGCTTTGACTTCTCTGTTCTCATTTTTACCTGCTGTGACTTGTGGTGCAAGCTCCCTGCACAGTTAATTTCCTCGGATGATTTATTTACCAGTAACACTGCAGAGCCCTTGACATAGTAATTGTGATGATGTGATCATCTAAACATCAAAGGCCAGAGTCCCTGGGTTCTCATCTCCCTCATGCTGCTGCAGTCCTCCCACCTCTCCCTTTGTGTGCTCCCTCTTTGTTGCTTTAATCCTTTTGGGGAAGGAAAAAATTATGTCATAATTGGATAAACACTGGGTGAGTGCTGGAGTAGGTTTCTGTACAAAACTGCTTCCATGGCTGGCTTTGGTCAGAGGTACCAAAATGCTGTCTTTACACTGTTTGGGATTTTTCTGTCCCCCATGTCCCTTCCTTGCCCCAGTGCTTTAAGTGGCTGTGTCCCAGCAAAGATGGGTTTTGTTGTAGCTGGGCAGAGAGCAGGAGTGTCTCCTGTACTGCTCTTCCTGGAGATGAGGTGGGAAAGTGGGTGTGGGTGTGTGGGGAGAGCCCTGGTTTGCTTCTTCACCACCTGGTGAGAAACAGCTTTGTTTGCATCTTCAGGGATCAGCCAGGTCTTGTGGAAGAGGGGAAGGAGCTCACCCCCTGATGGCCTGAGCAGGACCTGGCTGTGCTCCAGTCCCCCTCCTGCTCCCTGAGACTGATCTCATAGAATCATTATGTTTGGAAAAGCCCTCTAAGACCATTGAGTCCAACCATTAGCAAAGCCCTGCCAGGTCCACCACTAAACCATATCCCTAAGCACCACACCTGCATGTTTTTCCAGGGACAATGATTCTACCAGTTTCCTGGATGGTCTGCCCAGCCTGGGCTCAGCCTCTGCAGGAGGCAGACCTCTGCAAAGCCTTCAGCAGTGGCTTCTTGATATCTGTGCACAGCTCAGACCTCTGTCCTTGTCACCTCTGCAATGTGGAGCCTGTCCCAGGCAGGAGTGATGCTCTCCCTGGCTCGGAGTGAAATTTGTGTCTTCAGAGCAGTCACCAGTCTGCTCCAGTGTGCACAGCTCATACCAGGGTACAGTGACTGCTGCAAATCAGAATCTGAGCATGCTGGATAAACACAACTTTGTAGCTCTTAGAAATGTTTTCTGCTCTCCCAACCCTACTCTCTTTGCTCTCTTCTTTCACATAAGATGAGAAAATACATCTTGCAAGAGAAGATGCTGGCTGGATGAAGCAGCAGAATCAAAACAGGCTTTAGCAGGGAGGAATTTAAGTTTTAAACCTGCATCAGTAGACACTTTGGTACCTTGAAAATGAGTCTTCAGTGATCTAAATGGGAATTAGATGGAAAGCTCACCTCTTCCATGCTCTCCTGTTTATCTCTCTGTTGGTGTGAGCAGATGTTCATCCCTTTGCTGTCAGAGTGCTGTGCTGGTTCCCTCTAAGCTCTGCAGGTTGCTCCAGCTCCTAAGCTTAGTAGGGAACCTGGATGCTTCTATCTTGAGAACAAACTCCCAAAGAGCTCGAGGCTTGGAAGTGGCTCCTCAGCAGGCAGCTAAATGTTAATATGGGGGATTAAAGACCTCTTGGAAGGTGAAAGTCTGGCAGCCAGTGTTGAAGTGCTAAATCATTGCTCAAGGCATGCTGATTTCACCAGTTTGGGCTTAGACCATTAATTAACTTGTTCTGAGTGTGCACATCTCATTTAAGCAGCTCTCTGTTACTTGGGAGAACTGCAAAAGGGAAAAAACAAAAGGGGACAAAGCACTAGGAAACACACTGATACTTTTTTTTTTCCTTCATCTTCTGAAAAGCAACTGGAAGCTGCAGTTCCTGCTGGGAGCAGTGGATTTCCCACTCCCAGGAAGATGTACTCTGGGATTCAGAGGGACCAGCTGACCCAAGGCAATGCACTTACCCCTTGGCACAAACTCTATCTCTTCCCAGACAGCAGGAGCCAAGGCTGCTGCTGCTCCATTACATGCTAATAGTCTGAGAAATAAAATACAATTATTAGTTGAATTGTTAAATGGACCTAGAGCCTGCACCAGAAGCCTCTTTGCAACAGCAACTGGAGCATACAGTAACAACAACAAAAAAAAGGCTGTAAAAGCAGGATTAGTGCAGGGTTTATTTTTTATATGCTTCTTGAGTACAGTGCAGTGGACTGTTTGGTGGAGAGGATGCAGCTCTAGATGGGGCTGGAATATTGCTGCACTCCCAGCTCTGGAACTGGCTTTTTGTGTGCAGTCAGGTCTGTGCTTCAGTTCCTCTGTGAGAAGGGAGTGGGGTTCATGAGAAGATTGCGAAGTATATCAACTTTAATGTGGGTTTTTTTTGAGAAGCACCTTCACAGATGCACTGAAGTTAAATATCACTGTGTGATTCAGCCAAATACATGTCAAGTCCAGCACTCCAGCATTGCCATCCTGGAGCAAAATGGGTTCTGTTCTTCTGCATCTGACTGCCGAGTGCTTCAAAACACACAGCAAGTCCTTGGGGTGCTTTGGGAGGTCTTGTGGGTAAAGCTTCCTTCTCCCAGGGGACTACAAGAAGATGGGATGGGATGGAAGCAGGTCCAACATGGAAAAAGCCTGGGACTTTCCTAGGTGCTGGCTGACTTTGCTGCAATTTTTGGTGTGGGGCATGTCCTTTGATTCTTGGTGAAGGTGGTGGGATTCAGGGAGGATCCAGCCTCTGCTTCTCCCTCTGCAACAGGAAGAAAGATTATGTTGGGAGACAACTGCCCTCACCCTCTTGCATGCTGCAGGAAAAAAAATTGAGGCCAGTAGTGTTTAAGCTTGGCTGCAAAGCTATAGGTCAGCGTGGAATCTGCTCTTCCCAGCAGGGAATGCACGGTGGGGTGTGGAGAGGGGGGATGTTTGGTTGTAAGAGTTTTGTTTATGCCAGAAGCTTGGCTGGGTGAAGGCAGATGGAAGTAATTTTAAGGGACAGGAGCCAGCTGACAGTTGCATCTTGATTCAGAACAGCTATGGGTGAGCCAGTCCTTAGAGGAAGTTTTTATCCCAACCCCTGTCATTTGGTGGTTGGTCTGTGCCCCAAGAGGGTTTTATACGCCCTTACTGTCTGCCCAGGGTGTTTTTAGATGCTGCTGCAACTCCAGCCCTCCCTGGTAATCACAGAATCACAGATCACAATGATGTGGAATGATGATTTCCATGATGTTTGCAGCTCTTAAAGGGTTGTGGCCCTCTCCTTTTTATTTCTCTTCTTACATCTTAAATTCCAGACTCTTGGAGTATTGATATTGCAGTAGCTTCTCTCCCTTTGGTGGGTTTTTGTATCTCAGGGCAGCTGAGGAGATCCTGGAGATAGGAACCTCAGAAGGCAAATGGAAAGAAGCCCAAATGAATGATAACTGTATAATGCATTTCTCACTGCTTTGTGCAGTCTTATCCCAGACAAAGCTTTATCTTTCATCCCATAATTATGTGATTCCCTGTGGGTGACTTAAAATTATTGACTTTTCGACAGCTTGCTTTATCTATTACCTCCTATGATCTCTAAAGTGTAGACATTGGTACTACAAGGAAGGTTTGGAGGGCAAATTACTGTAGTTTCAGTGAACTGCACTATGAGATTGAACTGCTTTGAGCCTGTTTAACAGGATTGTCCACATTTGCATTTGTAAGTGATATGTTGAGCAGTGTGCTGCTGGAGGGGGTGCTTCCTCTTCCCACCTTCCCCTTCAGTTTAAGCTTTGAGTGCATTCCTCCAAGATCCTTTTCTTTTTCTGTACTTGTCCCAGAAAATGAGCAGAACCAACAGCTGACATTTTTTGCTCTCAGAACTAATATTTTGCATTTGATACGCGTTTCATAATGTGTACTTTTATTTTGCTTGTCATCCTCCAGATCCTATTATGTGTAATGGTTCATACTAAAAGAAAATAAACTTTGATAGGTGGTGAACGGAATAGATGTTTTTCCAGGCTGAATTAAACTGTAGCTGTGTAGGACAACGCTTGCAAAGAGTGGCTCAGAAATGTAATTCAGGGCACAGAAATCGCTCAGACCAGTAATTACAGAGCCACGTCCATTCATGCCTCCTTGCTGCTGCCTAAACCCACAGCCCAAGCTGGTACGTGGCCTTTCCTTAAGGAGAGGGGGGGGAAAACAACAAACTTGTGAACTGTAGGCTAAAGCAAACAGATAAGAAGCTTTGAAAACAGATGGGACTGTTTTGAATCAAATCCTGGAAGGGGGAGTGAAAGGCACTGGGGGCTCCTACACAAGGGGGATGACTCACTGCTGTTGTCATCGAGGTCTCCTCTTACAGGATTAGTGATTATTACCCAGGAACATAATTTATCAGAATCCAAATTGAAGACAGAAGTCTCCAGCCTGAGATCCCTTAGCTAAGGCACAGGGTGCTGCGAGGTGTCAGCTCATTCCTCCAGCAAGGCCCTCCTGGCTTTTGCTCCAGGGCTCTGGCAGGGGGACCCTCAGGATGCTGCAGAGGGTCCTGCAGACTGTCAGGGCTGGAGACTTGCCAGCCCTGCTCCTCAGAAAATTATAAGCACCAGGAACCCCATGGAATTGCATCAGGGACTTATTTGGCTGGTGCAGAGATGAAGTGAAATTGTTGGAGCTGTGTTTGGAGAGGAGTGTCTCTGATCTTAAAGAGCCTGACGCTATGGGAAACTGCATTTGGAGGATGCTGCCAGCTGAACCTCTGCACTCCTCTGTCATAATATTTTCCTTCCTTTTGCCCCAGTAACTGTGAGTTCAGATTCCTGGTACCCTGCAAACTGGCCCATCCATGGGGTACATTTGGATGTGTGTCGGGGGTACCCTGCTGGTGTCTCCTCACAATCCCTGGTCCTGCATCAGGCCCCTGCTTTGCTGGAAGTGCAGCACGGCTTTTAGGCACAGCTTGCCATTGCTTAGTCTTTGCTGGGTCTAAACCTTGGTTTTATGGTGAGCTTTTATTTAACTATAACAGAGCAGAGCAATGGTTTGGTTAGAAGGGCGCTTCTCAATCGGGGAAAAAATCTGAAAGCACGAGCAGTGGGCAGACAGTGGCAAGGGAGAAAACAACTTGAAGTCACCCAAAATCACTTGAGTCCAGTTTTTTCCCTTGTCAGGGGCTGGTTGTCACTGCCCCAGCAAGTTGGGCGTGCTGCTGCAGCCTCCTGCTCTGCTGCTGCTGAGCCTGGGTCTGTCCCTGCGCTCACACAAATTCCAGCTTGAATGGATGGGAACAGCTCATAAATATAGGGATGCATCTCCGGGAAGGAGGTTTCCAGCCATTCTGGCTCCTTCCTGTGCTGGGAGGAGATAAGTGTTTGAAGATGCAGGGCCACAGGACCCTGAGACCCTTCTACCAAGCTGCAGCATTTGCACGCCCTTCCCTTGCCTTAATGTTTAGGACAGGGATTACTGGGTGTAATTTCTTCACTGCCAGTGTGTGTTAGCAGGAGTTTTTGAGGCCCCTTCCTGGCTGGGAGCTGGCAACTGATGGAAAGTGCGACTTGATGAGACATAAGAGCTCTGAACAGCTTGAGCACAGCAGCTGCCCTTGTGTGCCCCCCAAATGTGGGATTTGCCATGGGGTTACTGCCCCAAGGAGGGGTCTTCTCTAACTCCTCTTTGTGCTGGGTGCACGGAGGATGTTTGTCTTCTTCCATGTTTTGTGGTGCCTTCTTGGAAATGGCACAGCCACCTGCCCTGGGAATAACAACCCCAGGCCTCTGACTTCTGAGCTTTCCTGTCTGTTGTGAAAGGAAAACCTGTCCTCTTACTGGGGTTCCAGCACGCCCCTGTGGGCTCTGTGCTGTGCAGGCAGGACTGTGACCAGCTGAGGTCTCCCACGCTGGGATGAGTTGGGAGCAGCTGAGAGATGGCATCTTCCAAGAGTGTTGAGTGAGTCTGCACATGCATAAGTGCTGTAGATTGCCCTCTTCTCCCCAGCTGATGCAGGATACTCAGTACATCAGGATGATGTAACTTCAGTACTTCCCCCCCTATTTTTTTTTTAACACCCCCTCCCGTATCCCCCAAAACCGAATCACCAAACCCCAACCCTAACTCTGGATGTGTCATGTAACAGAAGAAAGGCAGAGTTGCCTTGTTAACTTCCCCACTGCTGCCTGTTTGGGCAACATCACCTGGGGAATGTGACAGTGCACGACACACACAGAAGTCACAGCTCCACAGGACCTGAGGTGACGTGGCAAGGACTCCAGACTGTGCTGTGTATCAAAACAGCCTCTTCAGAAACTCTGCTCAGCAACTCGAGCCAAGCCCCTTGTTGCCTTGCAGGGTGCTGCAGATTAGTGCTGGTGCAAGATTGGGCTCTTAACCACAATCTCAACCATTTAATTAAAATCGCGCGGAACAAAAAGGGAGAATTAGTTAAAAATAACAACTCTCGGAAGCCCAGCTTGTCTTTTTATTAGACTTGTCCTCACTTTCTCTGCTGCTCTGATAAGAAGGATGTTCTCCCTCTGGGATAGAGTGAATAAACTGGGATGAAACTCATTTGTTGGGGCATTATGTGTTAATTAATTTTGAACACTAATCCTGTCCCCATACACTGTTTCTTTTTTCCTCTGGTTTTAGATAGAATACAGTTCTGTTCCAAGGAGAGGATGGGCAGCTTTTCTTTTGTTACAGAAGGGAGAAGGTTGGGTTGTCCCCCTTGTCCCCAGGGCTGGGGGAGGGTTTGCCTAGCCCTGTGCAGCAGGTCATTTTTGGGAAGGTGGGAGGTTTCCCAAAAGCCCATCCAGAGCATGTGAAACTTAATATTCACCTCAGCTGATGCCCTGAGCCTCAGCTGCTGTATTGCAGCCTCTTGCAGGTGTGAGTCCCCAGACAGCAAGGTAAAGGGGCTGATTCCATGCACTGGACAGGAAAGCACCAGAGTCACTGCCAGGTAATGTTTTTAGTGTGTGTGGGGGAAAGAAAATATATATTTTTCTATAAAATTCTCCTTTTGTAATAAACTGAAATAATCTTTGAGCCTCTGGGCTGGTTTCCTTTTTCTACCTGGATTTCTGATGGAAGACATTCTGTTTTTAAATGGTCTCTTTAATCTGATGGGAAGTTTGCCATTCAAATGGGGGAAGATGTGGACTCCTCCTTTAATCTTTTTTGATTAAGTGATTTTATTTTTTTACTATTCTTTTTAGTCCTTTCTCTGGCTCAGCAGTTATTCCTGGCTGCCCCTGCATCCTGCTTACTTAGCTATGCTCATTCTTTCAAAATCAATATGTGCTGCTAAATTACTGGAGCTAGAGAATAAAATAAAAATTTTTTAAAAATCCAATTTAATGTTTTGGCATGTAAGTATTGCTTATAAAGTCCTAGGATGGTCTTTAATACAAGCCATCTTGCTTTCTCATTTCTAGTGTATACATAAGTGTCTGAAAGTGAAAATTCCTGTTCAAGGAGAGGAATAATAATGTTCAGCAATACTGGAAAAGGCCTAATTTTTCATTCTGTCCAAGTTTCTAAGCTACTGCAGGTGTCTTGAGCAGTGACTTCATGTGCTGCCCTGTAAATTCTTTCCCACAGTGTGATTCCTCTGGGTTCACTTTCTAGTAACAAAGGGGTGACCTCTGTCCTGTCATCTTGCTGTGATTTCAGGTGGATTAAGAGACAGACTGGAAAAAAATGTGTATGAAACAAATTCCAGCTTGCCAACATGCTCTTAAAATATACAAAGCAAGAAAACATTAATTACACAGTGGCTGTGGAAAGGACTGATATCTCATAGGGCAATTCTTGGATACAGTGTGTTTCACTCTTTGAAAGCAAGGAGACATTTGGGATCTGACTTGAATCTGAGTGTGGAATTGGGACCGTGGTGGCCTTGAAGAAGCTGAGAGCAGTTTATAAAATAAGGAGGAAAATTGTCCTCTTCTTAAAAATCAATGTTCTTTTTTTTTTTTTTTGAAGTGTATTTTAAATTGTTCTTTTCTAGTCTCACAGCAATTTTGTTCTAACACAGATCAATTTGTGAGGACTTTCATCTATAATAAAGCTGAATTTGGTTGGTTAAAACATGGAGCAGAACTGACTGAAGGGCAGCCCCTGCTGAGATGAGCTGGGGTCATCCATGGGGCTGTGCTGGGTTCAAGCCCCTCCAGAACCAGCTGTTGGCACTGGAGGGACTGATCCAGCATGGAAAGGCTCCAGTGAGCTTTGGATCAGGTTGCTGGTCCCTCACATAAATAACATGCCATCAGACAAGGGTCCATTGGGAATATTTGATCTGTGTAACTATTGATCTAAGCAAATCAGTCCCAGTGGAGGTTATTAAATCCTGGTGAGAACTTATACTATCTACCTTAAATCCCTGTTCCCATGGTATTTCCTAATAGGATAACAGATTGTTTCCATACGAAGGCAATTACACCATGGTAAGAATTTACCATGAGAGTACTTGAAGTGCAGAGCAGATCTCCCAGCAATGGGCTGAGATCTCACTGTTTCTGGCATGAAGGAGTTTAGCAGGTGAGGTCATGGGTATTCCCATTGGAGAGGGGAACTTCCCTGGGAAAAGGGGGATGTGTTGGTGGTAGGTGGTGCTGCTGGTTCACTGATTTATATTTGTCTGGTATAAGCAAGAAAACAAAAATAAGGCCTGGTGGTTTTTTTTTTTATTATTAATTGCTGGGTTTTTCCCCTCAGTAGGTAGCTGAATAATTCCCTGCTTCTATCTCCTGGGGTCATGGAGACAAATATAGAGGTTCTGCTGAAAAGCCTGCATTGCTCACAGAATATTGGCACTTTTGTGGAGAAAACCATCAAAAGTAGGGTTGATTATTGGAGCTGCTGATTAGATTTTGAGCAGTCAGGGCATGGGGAGCAAGGTATGTGCCTGTGTTTGAGAGTATCTGATCCACACCACATGCACAGAATGGGGTTAATAAGGTTTTTTACTCCTCCCTCATTACACTGTCCCTTCTGAAATCCCACTGTGCCGTTCATATGTTTATCCTGGAGCCCTCCAAGGCCGAGGCTCTCTGCTGTGGAGGTTTGGGGTGTTGGAGTGGAGCTGTGTGCTGGCTGCCCTCTAGTGATCCACTGCCCAGGATAAATCCCTGTGGGAGCAGAAATCGCCGCTCTCCATCCGTGGCCTCCCAAAGTTTTTGGTCAGCATAATCCTTTTAATCTCAGCCTGATGATGCTTTGTTTTCCTACACTGACCAATTAATGTGTGTTAAGTGAAGGGGGGTAAATTTTGCTTTCCTGAAGAGTATCACTGCTGCAGGAGGTGGGAACTATTGGGATCTGGTATCCATATAATAAAATTCAATAAAATTGTAGGGTGGCTTTTAACAGCTACAGGAGTGAATCAATGGGCTTGGGGCAGTGTGTGCCCTGTGTGCTGCTGTGCCTGGTGGTGACAGCCCTCACTGGGGCTGTGCCCCATGTTCCAGTCACGCTGCCCTATGGGACAGGCTATGGGCACCACAGTGTGCTGGCAGCCTTCTGTGCCAGCCACACCATGCAAGCACTGGGAAAGGTTTTTCTGTTTCCATAGGGCTTGAAGTACTTCAGGATGGGCTTTTCTATGCTGTATTTCTCTGGCTGTTTGTGTATTATGGTAATCATGGTGTGCACATGTGTGGGGAGGGTTCAAACTGGTGCAAGTCCTGCCAGCTGCCATCATCATCGGGATCACTAGGATTCAAAATACACCTTTTGAGATGAGGTTGGCAACCCTGAAATCCCTGGGGGCCAGGGGCTACCCAAACAGTGTGGGCAACTTCTCCAGGCTTGAATTTTATATGTGAGGGTCCCCCAAACTGTAAGCAACGTGTGCTGCAGCTACCGGGGAGAAAAGCCAGGGAGAACAGGAGATTTTGGCAGTGTTGGGTGGTTTTAGTGCTGGATTTGCCCTCTCTAAGAGCAGGTGTGTGGGTGCAGGAGGGGAGTCGAAGCAGAATTCACCCAGGAGGTGAGTTGGATGGATTCCCTGCATGAGAGCAGGCTTGAAACAGTCGCCGGTGCCCTGGGCCATGGAAAGACCGGTCCTGCAGCAGCAAAGTGCTGCTGCATTTTGGGGATACCCAGGGGCTGGAGGAGAGAGATTGGGTAAACAGGGTTGGAAGAGCTTAGTCAGGATGTGTTTGTTTAAGGGATCTGCTCCAGCCTGACTCCTGTAATTAGGTAACATATATATATATATTTCTGTTCCTTGGAAACACTTCATTCATTAGGGTAATGGAGGGAAGGATTATGCAGAGGTGAACATAAAAGATGCTAAGCAAGGTGGGGTTTGCATCTGGAATGAATCAAGGCATGCAGCAGGCATAGCTGCTGGACAGGGGGGCACAGAAGTGTCATCACAGAGCTCTGCTGCAGTTCAGTCTGCACCAGTGTCTTTGCTGTGTCATCTGTAGACCACGTCTGCTATTAGCAGGCAGGGACAGGGAGGTTGTTCTGCATGATGGTAGGTAAAAATCTGGAAAAATGTTCTGATTTAGCATGCGTGAGATTTTTGTAAGGGAAAATAGATATTCTGCCTTGTAGTGTCTCATGAAGGCACTGCATAAAAGAGTGAAATAATGATAAGGATGAAATCCGTACATGGTGTATAAAACTGAGGATAAAAAAGGCTGGACAGCTGCAGGTGTGAATTGACCAGGCTTCTCCCAGCAAAGCAGACCAATAACATGCCAGAGGTGCACTCATGGAGATGCTTTAAGATGTTTTACATCCTGAATATCATAATCTCCAAGTGGAGCATTCTGGATGCTGTAGGCAAGGCAGCAGCTCCTCTGGGGGTGCTGATTTCACAGGTACCCTCTAGGATGGACAGTGAACCAGGTGAATCTCTCCCCAAACAGCAACAGGTGTCTACTAGAAGGCTGAAATGCAGCAAAGCACAGGCACTCGTAGTGCTGCAGTGATGAAGAAAGAGGCATCCAAGAACTTGATTTCCCCCTAGACAGTCATGTTATTGGGAGAAATGAGGAAAAGTGACCTGAAGTCCTGAGCTCCTTGGGCTGACCTGAAGAACTGGAGTGAGACCTGTTTTTGATGGCATGGAGGGGGAGTCCTGCAGCCACAGATGAGCCAGTGGCTCCTGTGCTTGTGTCTACCCGCCACAGCCAGGCTGGCTCAGCTTGGAATCAGCCTTTCCCTTGGCACTGTGCTGGCTCAGAGCTGCAGCAGCCACTTGCTGTGTGTTTTGGTGCATTTGTATGGTCCTGTAGGCAACAAAACAGCTACTGAACTGTGGGAATTGAGATATTTAAGGTATAAGAACAGGTTGTGCTTCTAGATCAGATGCACCTTTATCGAAGCATTGATGGATCCTCTCCTTTCCTTCCATGGGAGATGTGGGCTGGTTGTTTGGAAAGTGATGCTGGTTGTCTTGATTCCTTGCAGCCTGTGAGACAGGTGAGGCTGGAGGGGAGAGAAGTGGAAACAAGACTCCCCATTCCTGATTGAACAGTAAAACTAGGGCTGCAGAGGAGGAAGTGCATATATGTGAAAAAAAATCTGGGAGGAGGAGGAAGGGTTTGTTTCACTACAGCTTTGGCACTGAAGTTCTAACTCCTGTTTTGTTCTTATTTCGGTCATCAGATATCCTCTTTGAAAGTGGTTAGGTGAAAGTCTTAAATCCTATGAAACCACTTTCCTTTTTTTTTTTTTTCCCCTTTCCAAGCTGGGGCAGGAGCAAACACATGACTTAAACACCTCCTGTGCCGAGCTGGCCTTCAGCAGAGGCAGCAACAGGCTGAACCAGTTTGCTCTTTGCTTTCGTCTCCTGACAGGCGCTCTCTTGTCCCGGGCTCCCTGGGAGGTGCTTGGCCTCTTCTCCTGGTGCTGCAGGAATTCCCCTGCCTCCAGCCACCAGCTCGGGTGCCCTGGTGTGTGGCCAGCAGCCCTTGACCAGCAGCAGCCCCACGGAGGAGGCTGTGCAGAAGACCCAAGCCAAGGCTGGGGGGCTGAGCGGAGCATCCAGATACAGAATTAAGGAGAGTTTTATGGCGTGTGGCAGAGGGTGAGGTGTGTGAGCAGCTTTCACTTCCAGAAGGTGCCTGTCTCCTGAGTCTCAGGTGAGATTTGACAAGTTGAGTTGCTTGAGCCTGGGAGACTGTTACTGTGTTATGAGTTGGGGGGGATGTTCCTGTGCTGGGTGGAAGTTCCTGGGAGCTCCGATCAGAAGTGACTGAGCGTGAAGGGTATTCAAAGGCTTCTCCCAGGTTTACTTTGCATGGCTATTGCTCATGGCAGACCTACTCCTGGTGTGGCTCCTTATGCTGGGCTGGCTTGTGGGTCAGGCATTCATTTGGACACGATGTCTGCTGTGGGTGTTGAGGGGATGGAGGCTTACCTGTGTGGGAATGCTGCCCTGGCTTGGGCCGGGTGCTGGAGCCTGTACCAGAACCTCACAGGCTGAACACTGCAGTAGCAGCCTGCACTGCTGAGCACAGAGCCCCACCAGCTGCTCCACAGGCAGAAGGGCAGGAATTTGGGTCGAGTTGGCAGAGGGTTTTGCTCCATTGCCAGGTCTGCCCTTCAGCAATAGCTCCGTACTCAGACAAAGGAGCTGCAGATGGAGCAGCCCAGTCTCAGCTGAGCACTGGGAGGGCTCTGCCTCTCCAGTTCTGGGCACTCACTGAACCCCTTGGGGGGACATTCACCTTTGGGGGCTGTACTGAGCTCCCTGGTGCTTTGGCTGCTGTTTGAGATCTGCCTGAAACCAACAGACATGAGAAGTTGGAAGCTGCCTGACAAATGTCTGAGGCTTTCACAAGTACTTGTGTACAAGTCCCTTATATTTAAATCTAAAGATGTGGAAATGCTGGCTGCTTTTCTGCTTCCACTTTATCGCAGTGGAAAAACTTGCAGCAACCCTTGGAATATTTAGAAAAGAAATTGCTGATCTAAACGTGCTCTGGCATAAGGCACAAACAGCTGGAAAATGTGCCATCTCCAGCAGTATTTTAAGGATGGGTGTAGCATCATCAAGGGCTATTCACTAGAGCTGGCAGTGTGAGCCTGTGCTGTGTGACAGAAAATAAATGATCTGTCCCCACCTTTCAGTAGGTTATATCCAAAATCTGCAGCGAGCAGGTGACAGATCCCTTTCTCTCGTGACAGACATTCTGCCCATCAGCTCAGCTGTACCTCGGAAGGGAGATGTGAGTAAATCCCTGCAATGGAAGCTGGCAGCAAACATATTGAGGAACAGATGGTGCTGTGCTACAATTTTACCTGCTATAAGGCCAATGCCTCATTCAGCAACACAGAAGCAGGAACTGTATTCCAGTGGCTGTTGCGTTCTTCTGGGCAGGAGTAGGGGGTTATTTGATTTAACAATCAGCAGGAAGAGGGAAGGGATGTTATAGATAACTATTTAATTTTTTTTTTTTTTAACTCCCTGAGGATTTGGAAAGGTAGCATCCACTAGATTTGTTTTTAAATCCCTGAATTTATTTTCCCCTTGCCATTTCTGTGTGAATCCTAGCAATGAGTTAGTTGTGTGCTGAAGGAGCTTGCTGTCTCTGTGCAGAAGTGACAGGTGTCCCCATGTCCCCCCAAGGCCACTTAGTGCATGAGGAGGGTGGGAAGGACAGGGCTGTGTAGGGCAAGGACAGCTCCCTGTTCTGTGCCCCTAATGAGCAATGTTATTCTCTCTGCAGACAGCCTGTGGGACATTGGAGCCCATCTCAGCCTTCAGCTTTGCTTTCTTTGCCCCTCCAAGACCCTAGTCCTGGAGTTTTTCCCACCCTATAGTTACTACCTGTCTCTGATAGCTCCTCCAATCCTTCCCCCCTCCCCCCTGTGGCACAAAATATCCTTGTTTGCCTCCCTGAGGGATGGAAAATATGTTAGGATGTAGGGGCAAGAGGCACATTGCAACCTCGGCTTTGGTGGATGCTGAAGATGGGGCAGGACCTGGTGAGTGACCTGAGATCCTGTAGTTCCCAGTATCCCATACTGAGAGGGCCAGGTGCATGTAAGGAGAAGGAAGTCTGTCCCCTCTGTTCCTTGTGTGGCTTTTCAAGGACTTGAGGAACAGGTCTGTGGGGCTGGAGGTAATGAAGTGGGTGTAGCAAGGTCCAGTCAGCAGGAGCTGTAAGTTCTTAGGAAGAGGACCAGGTGCTTTGGGTTCCCTGGGCTTGATGTCCCCTGTCCCCTTCCTTTCCAACCATGTGCTCAGGATGGGATCAGGGTTCCTGGGAAGCATCCTCCAGGAACAAACAGGCAGGCAAAGGGCTTTTTTGTGCCACAGTTTTGCCCAATAATGTGAATGAGAGTAGCAGATTTTTTTTTTTCTTTTTTTTGAATGTCAGTTTGATCCTCTGACCTCAGATAGGGCCTAGTATGAGCACTCTAACTCTGTTTCCAAGCATCCCCTTCCTGCTACACAAATGGCTTCCTTTCCCTGGCTAAGCTCTCATGTCCTCTCCAAGGAGGAAGGGAGAAATGCGTTATAATTCTGCAGTCTTGGCAAATGAGGAATCACACCCATGAAAACAAATACCTGCTAATTAGGACCATGAAATGCTGATTGAATCACAGCTCCAATAATGGCAAGGGCAGTTTTCAAGCCTGCTTTACATTCTAAGGAGGGTGAGGAGGGAGAAGCAATGGGAATTTTTCTTTAGGAAGCAATTTCAGCCCCTCTTATCCATCCATTTAAAAACTACTTTGCCAACAGGTACTACTCAGTTCCTACATTGTTTCCATTTGAAGTAGGAGGGGAAGACTGAAGTTATTGCCTGGGATAATTGTTAACAAATGCTGACTTCTCATTTGTGCCCATTATAGCCAGAATAACTTTTTAAAGGATATGAATGGTCTCAGATTGACCCCCATTGGGGAGTTTATGCTGTTGCAGGATGGCCAGAAGAGAGATTAGGAAACCGTGGGGAGCCTGGCTGGGTAAAGCCCCACTCCCAGCATGTCTGTTGTGCTTCCCTCTCTGCCAGTGTGATGAGGGAAGAGTCTAAAGGAGTTAAAAAACAGAACAAAACATTGGATCCAAACTATATTAAGATGAGTTTTTAACAGTTTTATCAGTAACTCTTTAGTAAAGTTCACTCTCCTGCTTTGCCATCACCTCTGTCTTGCTCTCCCCAGACAGCTACAAATGAGTGACTCTGAGTCATGGGCTGGGGTAACCCCTCCCTGCACCTACATCCTCACCCTCTGCAAATACCAGGATAAGGGGCTGCACAGCTTTTACCTGCTGGATCTGGCCGTGGCCACCAGCCGTGGGGACAGATGTGCTGGCAAGAGGGGAGCTGTGCCCTGGTGCTGTGAGATGTGGGTAAACCTCACCTGGCAGGGACAGGGCTCTGTGCCACACACCTGCACCCTGCTTCCTGAAGGGCTGAGGTCCTGCTGACCTGAACTGGCTCAGCAGAGGTCACACCACCGTGTCCATCCCAGCCGCCCCCTCCGCCTTTCCCTCCTGCTTCCTGTCTCATTGTTTGCGTTTCTGACACTTCCCAACGTCACTGCTCCCACCCTGCTGGCATCAGGCCTTTCTCTTGGTGCCCCTATTAAAAAGGGAGGGAAAACTGGACCAAGATTCCTTGCTTTTGGAGGAGCTCTGCTCAGCTTCAACGTGCAAAATATGTGTTGTCTTAACTTGACCCGTCTTTCCTGGTGAGAGGAACTTTGAATTTCTGTGTGGTATCAGTGTGGATTCCTTCTCCAAAGAAATCTGCTGAAAGCTTCAGGGCAAATACAAGGCTGGCAAATGGTGGGGGAATGGATGAGACTGATCTGTGGGATGTCTCCAGAAGGCACCTTGTGAGCCACAGAGCAGAGTTACGGTTCAGGTTTTTGGTGCAGATCTTGTGGGCCACAGCTATGTGGGTGATTGAACACCCATGGGTGATTGAACACCTGTACGTGTTCCTGTATTCCTGGGGCTGGGTAGGGAAAAAAGATTATTTCAATAAATATATATATGTTTAATATAATATAATTTTGGATGGCTTGAGTAGCTAATGATTGCAGAATGCCTGCAATCTGGGGGCCAAGGAGAGCAGAACTGAGCAGTGGCAGGAGGAGCTGTGGGAGGTGGTGGTGAGGAGTCCCTGCTGGGGTCGGTGTGTTGGTGGGGCAGCGTGTGGAGCTCCTGTGGCATTCCCGGCCTCCCCAAGAGCCTATTGAGGGCAGCTGGAGGCTTTCCATCGATTTCAATGGGCTTTGGATCAAGCCCATGGCGTGCTGCTTGTTTGTTTTGGAGCCCTTCTGAGCATGAAAGCATCCTTTCAACGGCTGCTCTTTCTCTTCCTTTGGTTCAGCCGTTCCTTCCCACCCCATGGCTGTGATGTGACCCCTCTTTGGGAAAATGCCATGAGCTGCTCAGCTTGTTTCCTTCTCCACAGCCAAACACCCGGAACCCAGGCTCACCTTCAAGAGATGCTTTACACCAGAGCTCATCTGGTCTAACAACAAAACATACCGACCTGCCTCCTTTCATCTAATTCTAGATGGTTATTGCCCATTTATTTGTCCAGAGCTGGCAAATGAGCACTGTACAGGTACTTTGGTAGTATAATGAGGCACTAATTGCTGTAGCAACATACGATACGTTGAGAAATGATGTTTTTTTGCTTCCTGGCTTGAGAAGTGCAGTTGCAGCTGACCTGTGTTCTCAGAAAACATCACTCTGTCACACCAAGAGTGCTGGCTATTTATTATATAGATTTACAGTGCCACTTTCTTTTTGCCTCTTCTATTCACCAATGCTGTCTCTTTCCCCTGGTTTGTGATTCTCCTGTGGCAAAAAGTGTCTGGGAAAACGCATTGCTCTGCCTCAGAAGGCTTTGAACTGAGCTCACCTATAGCAGGTGCAACAAGATTTGTTGACTTCAGGGTGCGCAGGATCAAGTCCCAGATTAAAATTTACACAGGACCATTCTCTTGAAAGTGCCAAGTGAAGAAGCACAAAGGCATCCAAGATGATGATGTCTTTGTTTGTGTATGATGTGATCTAAACTCTGTCATCTAAGCACACAGGGAAGGGCAAGTCCTTCTCTGGGTGTACACCTTTCCTGGGCTAGGCATGACCCATAAAGTCTAATCAAGGGCAGAGCATTGCTCTGAGTCGTGATTTTTCTGGAGGCTACAGCATCCTGGGTTACTCATCCTGAGAGAATGAATGCACTGAGGATATAATTACGAGAGTTAGACATCACTTATTCTCACTCTTTAAAAGATTCTTGTCAGGAGACTGATAGGTTTGGGTTATTTTTGTCTCCATATATATATGTCCTCATATATATCATGTGAAATGCTGAAACCTTACTATCTCATTTATGCTTCCTCTTACAGTGCTGTAGATCTCTGCCCAGTATTTAGGTTATGTAGTAATTCTACCCCATTTGCCACAGATTAATGAGGCTATAAAATAATCATAAAGCTGGGGCAGCCCTGGATTTTCACGCTCCTCACGTACTTCTATCTACTGTGAAATACTTCATCCAGAAGTAATTACCTGGCTTCTTCAGGCTCCCTTTAATGCTCCTTGACGACTCAAAATGAAGGAGACGCTGCCCCATTTTTGTCTGGGACATCAACAGGGCGATGCCCACATCCATCGTGGTGCCTGAGGGGAGCTGAGCAGGTTTGGAGCCTGTCGGGGAGCACAGTGTCCATCCAAGTGACCAGACAGCAGAGCCAGGGGAGAAACCCTCCTGCTGCCAGGGAAGTGTTGGACAAACCAGTGGGGCTGGATGTGTCACCCTGCTTGTAACTCCAACCCTTTGGTCCTCCAGGCTTTGAACCTGCCACTCCTCTGATAAGACCCCAAAGCATTTCATGGCTCCAGTGAGACGATGGGCAGGAGGAGTGTCAAACCACAGAGAGTGATGTGGTGTTGCTTCGACCTGCTGGGAAGCTGCTGTAGCAGGTCTGGGTGGGAGGCAGAGGGGACTGTGCTGACCCACCTGAATATTTGTGCATGGGAGGTGGAAATTTTGTCATAGTGGTACGGCAGTGCATAGAAACTATTTCAATTTTGCCTCCAAAATTGGAATGGTAAAAGTATTTGGTGTATTTTTTTACCCCTCTGGCAGTTTGGGGGAGGTAGAGCTACAAGATTGTAGGGGAGAAAATGTGGGTTTGTCCATTTCTGTAATTCATTTTTAGGGTGTGTCCCTTTGCTCTGCAGGGTCTCAGTCCCTCTTTGGAGGATCCTTGTCCCCTCTCAGGCTTGGGGACCATCTCTGAGGGCTGGTTATTGGGGTAGGAGGCACGGCACAGCCTGAATGGGCGCGAGAGTGACCTGCTACAGGGCTGGGCGCTATTTTGGAATCAGTGAGGTGAAGTCAGCAACTTGGAGAGAAATTGCTTTTCCTGCTGCAGCTTCCAAAGGCAGCCACAGCCCCTCTTCCCTGTGCCATCACTTCCCATGGATCCTTCCCTGAGAGATGGCCCTGAGTTGGGGGTTGGGGTGTGCCTTTCTCTCACAGGGGGCTGGTGGGGGTGAATCACTTCCTCGGAGCAGAGAGGCTGTGGGCAAAGCCCTCTCCAGGAAGGCCCCAGCAGTGCCACTCTCTCTGCAGCTCTGAGGATGCCCCATATTTCCACCCTGTGCTGTTTGATCTCTTATTTCCTCCAGATGTGAGTTGGGAGTAGCACCAAGTGCAGGATGATTTCCCACATCACGGGTGGTGACTCCCCTCCCGATGAAGCTTTCCTTGAGAAGGAAGCCCTTCCCATGAAGCAGGGAACAAGAGGGTGGTTTTCCAGGCTCCTGACCCATCCTGGAACAGGGATGGCAGTGTCACATCCTGACCTGAGGTGGGTCTCTGTGCCTGGAGAGTTGCAGACAGTGGTGCTAGTGACTGGGTAGAAGTCAGCCCTCCTGCTGGTCCCCAGCCTGCTCCACTGGCCCTCACCCATGATGCTGAGAAAGGGCATAAAGGTGTAGCTTGAAAGCATTCACAGACTCTATGTGATACAAACAAATCCTCTTTCAGCTGGAGATCAATTATTTTCTCACCTTTTTTCATCCTTCTTTCCCCACAAGTCTGGGGTGGCGTTTCCCCTTGTTACGTATCTTCCCAGTGCAAACTGACCTTATGAGGCTGTAAACTCCTACCACCTTAGAAATATGTGCATATAAAAATTTAAATACAATTTGTACCTAGGTGTGTGTTAATAGTGACCTGCAGTAGAAGTCGTGCTCCCTGCTGCCATGTGGCACGTAGGCTCCTTGAGCATCCTCACCTCATTACGTGTGTTTGGGCACGTGAGGTTTCACTGAAGCCAGTGGAGCTGTGCCAAATTATACCCCTGCTGCACTGGCCATGGGGTACTGGAGGAACCAGATTGGTGTTACAGAAACTGGGTGACGTGTTCTGATGGTGATAGCATGGTAGTGAAAGATGATAAACCCGGACTCGTGAAACTGGAGCATCTGCTACTTGTTTTGAACCTGACCTGATTTTGTAGTTCTAGGTATGGCAGGTATGAAATTTTGCTGTTTGAGGAATCAGACAGCAGCTGCTTAATCATTTATAAAGTTAAAAGACAGTGGCACTTCATTTCTGATGTGAAGTGCTAATTAGTTTACCGTGGGATCCAGGCTGCAAGAAATTCATGTTTCTGGCACAGCGACTGTTCGTCTTTAAAAATGTGTTTATCTGTCACGGTGTTATGTTTACATCATTAATGTAGAGCAGTACAGTACAGCCCAGGCTCTCTGAGAGGAGGGAAAACATCAGCATCTCATTTACAAGTATGTAAGGCTGTTGTTAAATAAACCTGTTAGGGGCTGTGCCTAACCCAGAGAGGAGGCACTAAAGCCTCCCTCTGCAACCATGGATCACTTTGGGTGTAGTTGTGGCTTTCAGCTTCATCAGTCAGGTGCAGCTCAGTGGACAAAAGCTGGGAATCAAAATTCCTGGTACAGCACCTGGGGAGGCATCCAAATGCCTACATTAGATGCTGTTGTTAGCATTAAAGGAGAGTGGCATGGCCCTTTCATGCAGATTTAATTTTGATTCTAAATTAAAGCTTGATAATGTGAATGACAGTAAATAAATCTTTGTGGAAGTGTAGATTTATTTCTGAGAGGTCCCAAATTTGTGCTAATACAAAGGATTAAGTAGGTTAGTTAGGAGTATATTCCATTTTTTCATCCAGTAATCTCAAATAACCAAATTGGTTTGCAAACACCTTTCACCAGATGTTGAATCTTGCTTCAAAAGCTCTTGATCAGGGCAGGTTGGATTACAGGCTTATCCTCTGCACTGGTGCTGCTACTTAAGCATCTTATGTACTGAGAGGTTTGAACATCAAAGAGAGGGCGCCCGATGTCTGTATTTCACTTTAAGTTGGTAATTAAGGGCCAGAGTGTAGCAAAAATGGTTTTTGAAAAGTCACTTCATCTTTATTTGGGGTTAATTGCATTAATGCTCACAGCTTGACAGGCTTGGTTCATGACAAGAATTTAAAAAAATGAAGTTGCAGGGGATATGCAGCTTCAGCATTGTCTGAGAAAGTCCTAATTCCCAAGTAATGCTGTTGTTTGTGCTCATGAAACCTCCTATAAAACAGCACCTTTGAGCAGTTTTTAAATTTATTTTTAAAGACAATGTAATCGTGTGCTGTTGGCTTCTAACTTGAGGAAAATGGGAAGATTTTTGATGAAAATCTGCACACAGACCTGTACAGAACAGAGAAGCACGTCTGGGTGAAGCAGGGTGAGGTGGGGCTGGTGGGAATTCAGGGGACAGGGTGGTACCACGTGCTTTTGTATCCTGTCATAGACCTCAACAATGCTTATGGGTTTGAGCCCTTGGAGTTGAGGTAACAGCAGATGTCAATAGTGATGTGTGCCATCAAACAGAACTGTCTCTCATAACCTTGTGAGGGCACTTGGTATTTTGGTTTTTTTGTCTTCCCTGAACTTTACTGCTCATGCTGCAGAATATTATGAATATTGGTTGCAATCATATAGTCAATATGAGTACAAATTATTAATTAAAGCATGGGTCAGGACAGACATCTGCTGGCCCACAGAATAAAGCATTTTGTGAATCTGTACAGTAACTCACTTTTTATAGTTGAAGGTTCAGAGACCAAAAATGATCAAAGCTTTAATTTCATTAGCTATCACTAGGGACTGTGTGTGTGTGTCATTTTCTGTATGTCTAATCAAAAGTCTTATCTAGGAGCAATACTGCTTTGTAGGTTTAAAAAAAGATTGATGGTCTTGTCCTCTGGCCTTACAGGTAGATGAATTTTTTTTATTTATATGAACTTCATATGAGTGACTTTGAAAACAGAAGCAGCAATTCAGCTAAGCCTCATTCTGTTCATTTTGGCACAGAATATAAAATGCAAGGAAGCCTGAGAATCCACTTGGGATCATCTTTCCCTATTATGTTGGTAGCAGACCTTTGTTCTTTTTAATACTCATTATTCTGAACCTACAATCAATAATATAAGGAAAAGCGTGAATCTGCCACATATCAAGTTTTCAGTCGCCTTTTAAAGTGACATTCTCCTTAGATCCCTGTGGTGTAGGCTTATTCCTTATCAGAAATGAATGCTGTGTTGTTCACATGACTGTACATCAAACAGATCTGCAGTAGCTGCCTCTTGTGTTCCCTTGACAGTGGTACATATATCTACAAAGACCTTTTCTGAGATCTCTCTCTTCCCCCTCTTTTCCTCATGGAATAGATATCTGGATATTACAGCCTTTGGAAACCACCTGGGTATCTATGCTACTGACTTTCCCTTGCTGAATTTTGTGATCTCTGTTCTGACTCTTAAGGAGCTTGGATATTATTTAGGTATTTCAAATTAACTCACTTGCAACCAGGTTCTGAAAGTGGAAGTCAATAAGAGACTGAGATTGATGTGAATAGGTAATTCATCAGCTGCATATAAACCCCACAAAAATTACCCTAAATTGCATTTAGCTGCTCTTTGCATCATAAGCTTTCTTTGCTCTTTTTTGTTCTGTTCTTTTGGGTGTTCAGTGCTATCCAGGTTCAAGGGACAGCACACTCATATACTTGGGTCAACTGAGAAGGTGAATTCCAGATGGCACTTGTTTCATGTCTTTCATCACCTGCATCATCTGCTGAAGGGGTGACAAGATGGGTGAAGTTTCTATTTGTGAGACTGGTCTTTAATTCCATGTTCCTTAAGTAAGTGTGGGGAAATGGCTCTTGCTTGGCTCAAGCCTACTCATGGTGCTGTAACTTTACTGAGGAGGGAAGGCTTGAGTGCTCATGGCTCTGTCTTCCGAGGTGGAACTGTCTGAGGCCATCACTCAGGTTCACAGTAACTTGTGAAGCATAAAGAATAATCGTGCAGAACACGTAGGTTCAATTTAAAGATACTATGGATTATAGACCAATTGAAAACAAACAATAAACATGAAAAAAACCCCCACAAACAAAAAAACCACACCAGAAATCCCTTGTGCTCTGTTAGAGGGGGGGAAAGCCTTACTATCCTTATTTTTCAATCTAGTTAGGTGATGGGGAGGAAAAAAAAAAGGCAAAACAAAAAGGCACTGAGGACAGCAGGCACAGTGCAGAACCACGTAAATTTTTCCTAGTGGGTTGGTTGGATTTTCCTGGCGCAGGACAGGGGGGTGTTCCCTGCCCTGTTTCTTTAACTACAAAGCTCCTTTTCTTTTCTTTTAGAACTGCAACTTGAAAATTGGATTTTTTTTTTTTTTTAATCTGTGTTTAAATTTGGATATGACTTGACCACAGTGCGCAGATGCCACTGGAGATCTTCCTGGCTGGTTCCTCTCCAAAGCAGTGTTTTGTGAGGGAAGGGCAATCACCCACTGCCAAGCTGGTACTGGCTTAGGTTAGTGGAATAACCCTGTGGATATTTGTCACCACTGTCTCCCAGTGGAAGATGGAAATTTTTTCTGTTTTGTACGTGTGGGTTGATGTCAAAGTCCTCTAAACACAGAACAGTGTTGGGTAACACTGGAGGAGGAGGATTTCCTTGTGGCTACAGGCTCTAAGTAATTCCAAAAGGTGATAAAACCCTTGGGGTGGGAATATTGGTGCTGGATTTCATTACAGAGCCCAAATCTTTACTTGTTTCTTGTTATAAGAAGCCATATCCTTTCTCTGCACCAGGTCACTTTGTAACAGCTTCTAGTAACATTTGAAATATAGTTGTTGTTTTCCCCATGTGAAAGTAACGCTCAGAGGGATTGAACCTACCTGGCAACAGCATAGCCAAGGGATACCAGCACCAAGAGGGGCAGAGTTGCTTTTGCTCCCTTATGCATGAAAGGAAAATGTGTGATCTTGTAGACACAGGTCCAAAGCCTGAATGAAACAGGCTTTCATTCTGTCTGCAGAATTACATCACCCCAGCTACGGCACCAGAGCTCACTGTGCATGAGCATTGGCTCCTGCAATACAGAGAAGGTTGATTAATAAGGAATGAAATGGGATTTGTGAATGCTTGCACTGTGCTACAGGCATGCAGGTGTCTTCCTTCCGTGAGGAGCATTTGGGACAGGCAGGCAGTGCCCCTGGGGAAGCAGTGCCAGCAGTGCTGTGGGATTTACCTCTCCCATCCAGCCTTTATACAAGCTGTTCCTGCCCCTTTCCGATCATTTCGTTGCATAAGAGAGTTTACTCTTACAGGTTTGTCTTGCTGATGTTTTTAGCCAAAAATCTGCTCTTTGAGTAGTTTCTTCAGCAAGGTGCTGATGGTGGCATGTGGGCTCCCCACGGCTTCTGTCCCAAAAAGCTTAGGAGGTGTCAAATCCTCTGAGGGGGTCTTAAAAAGATTAATCACACTTTGACTTCCACCCTCCCTTAGCTTGTGCTAGGAAGGAGCTCACAAATGAAAGGTGCAGCTTGGCAGCATTAACAGTTTAAGCCCCAGAAGGGCAGGGTGCTGCTTAATTTTAAACTGACTTGAGGCAAGGCTGGAGTCTCTCGTGGGTTATTATTTCAGTGTTTATTTGCTGTAGGCTGTTTTCAAAGAGCTCAACTAGAACATGCAGCTTTGTTTTTCTCATGCAGCAAGCGCTGTGTTAATGGAGTTAGTTTGAGCATAGAGCAAAATCATCACTTTAGCAGGTGTTGGGTGTTTAACCCGTACGATGCAACAACCGAGAGGGAAGTGTTGAACAGAGATGGCTCTGAGCTGTGGGTATTTGCCACAGTCTGAGCTGGAAGAGAAGTTAGTGCTTCTGTGAGGTGATTGTGAGGGTGGTGAGGCTGTGGCACAGGAGCCCAAGAGAAGTTGTGGCTGCCCCATCCCTGGAGGTGTTCAAAGCCAGGTTGGAGCAACCTGGTCTAGTGGAAGGTGTCCCTGCCCACGGCAAGGTGTTGGAACGAGATGTTCTTTAATGTCCCTTCGAGGTGTATTCTATGATTCTGTTTCTGCAGGACTATTCTGATCTCTTTTTATTTCCCTCTTTCCTCTGCTTGCTGGCTCCCAGAGGTGCTTTTTTTCAAGTAGGATTTCTAGTGTATAATTTGATCACGGGCTCAGCCGGGAGAAAACGATGACAGCTTTGTTCCCTGTATGGCAGATAATGAGGTGTCGGAGGCAGATAGCGCCGGGTGTGTGTGTGTGCAGCGCCTGCCCAGCTCACTCAAGTGCGGTAGCGCTTAACGCCGGCGAGCGGCTTCCTCTCCTCCCGCAGCGCCTAAATGGGGTTGTTGTCAGGGCATATGGCAAAAGGGTTAAAATTTAATTAGAAAACATAGTGGTAGCTACTGGAGCTTAACAGAGCTTTATATAAGCTGCTAAGAAGGACAAGGCTGCTGTGTGAGCTGCTGGTAGGGCTGAGCTACTGCAGCCGCTGGCTGGGCGTCAGGCGCCGGGGCATGCCTGGGAATCTGCCCAGGAAGCGCCGTGAAAGAGGAGTTTGTTTTAAGGCTTGACCCTGGCTCTGTGCAACACCCCTGCCCGCCGCCCGCCGTATAAAGCCAGGCTGCCGTCATGCCAGGCGTCTGAGCGAGGCAGCGGGAGCCAGCCGGGACGGGGGGTTTGTTTTCCCGGCGGGAGCAGCTCATGGCTTCGGTGTTCATGTGCGGGGTGGAGGATCTGCTGTTCAGCGGGAGCCGCTTCGTGTGGACGGTGACGGTGGCAGCGCTTAGACGATGGTACGCGGCCCGGCTGCGGGCGTGCCGGCAAGCCCTGCGAGCGTGGTGTGGCCTCCGGGATGTCTATCAGGTAAAAAGAAAAAACCCACCCTGGTCATCGCCCCAGGTTTTGTTTGGAAAAGCATCGTGGCACCTGCCAGGTGCGTGCTCGCCCTCCGGAGCGGTACCTCTGTGCGCACCCCGCGGTGAGGCGGGGACGGGATGGGGTGAAGAGCATCGAGGCAGAGAGCTGGGAAAGTACTCAGCGGTTCCTGACCTGGGTCTGAGCTGATGCTGATGCCCGGTATTGCTGTGCCTGAATTCAGGGTTTGGGAGGGATATTTTCTGTGCCAAATACGTTTTATAAGTCAGTTTATCTAAAAGCGTTTCGGCAGCCAGCTGCCCCCCGTATCACAGCCCCTCGGAGCCCCTCTTGATGCTATCACCATCCTTGCACTCGGATCTGGGGGGCAGAGCTCAGCTCTGGCTGTGCTGCCATCGGGCACTGGGAGCACGATGCCCCCATGGGAGAGACCAGCTGTAGCTTTTTCTGCTGTGTTTGTGTCACTGAATAGTGGCAGCTTGTAACGTGATAGTCTTTTTGCATTGAAAAGCGGTTCTGCCTGGGGGGGCTGCAATGAGTCCTGGAACAGCAGTTGGGGGGCTCCCCTTCCTGCAGGCAGGAAACACAACCCATACTTGCAGTGACTGTGGTATCCAGTTGCAGTGAGGGTGGTGTCACTCTTCTTGGAGTCTGTTCTTGCTGGCAGTTGTTTATTTCTGTGTGTCTCTATATCTGTCTCACGTGTAAACCAGTGCTGCGTGCCGGGTCCCAGTGTCAGTGTGCATGTTTGCTACATTACTTGAGTGTTTCAAAGCAGCTTCTTCCCTCCTCCTGGTGTGTTGCAATACAGAGAATTACGCAGCTCGTAGCAAACAGACGCAGCTCTCCAGAAGCATCAAGATGTAACTTCCACGGGAAAGTCATGCTAACAAGACATCTGTGCCTATTTAATCTGAAAGGGATCTGTTGCTATTTAGCTTTAAGGTGTGCTCAGGAATGGGAGAACAGCTTTACAGTGACAGAACTGCTTCCAAGTGCTGGAATGAATCTTGGCATTTTGTACAGGTGATGGATGTAAGCACTCTGTGATGTGTCTGACATGGGTGTTACTTAAGGAATATGGATCGTGACTAGTTAGGGAATGCAGGAGTGAAGGCATCATTGCTCCTCATTTGCCCATCTTTACTGAGCTGAAGGAATGTGGTGGGATGAAGTCCTGGTGCTCTGCTTTCTCTAGAAATAAAATCCAGCTACACCTGTACTTCATGGGTGTTTATTTTTGGAGTCCATTCACATAAAGAGTGTGGAGCTCAGACTGCCTTTGCTCTCCACTGCATCCCCATGGAGGCAAACTCCATCCCTCCAAGGCTGGAATAATGGCTTGGTGAGGACCAGCTCTGACAACAGCTGTATTCAGGCTGTTCAGCTGCCATTCTCCGATGGTTGGCTTGAAGTGAAAAGAGATTTATTCAAAAACAAAGTGTGACTGTATCTCTGCCCAAACTTACTGTGTCCTAGTTGCTGTTTGTAGGTTAATCTTGTCTTTGTGAAAAGCATCACTGACTTGTGCATAAGTCCAAAAGTGAAAATGGGTAAAGAGAGGAGGTTGGTCTTTCTGTCATCTTTCCAGGCAGACCTTGAGCCAGGGGAGTGGACAGGGAGTGCCTCCTCCCCTCTCCCCTCTGCCCACAGCTTGTCACAGCCAGATTGCTGGGGACATACAGGGACCTGTTGCTGCACACTCACTGCTCCAAGGGTCATCCCTGGAAGATGAAACCCAGCAGGAACAAGGCAACTCTCACATTTTAACATCAGGAATTTCCTAGTGGTAATTTGGGATGTATTAAAGTGAGATGGCTGAAAGAATGCCCTGCAGCTCTTCCTCGCTGGGTTGCGTAACACTTGGCTTTTTGTGCTGGAGTCTTGGCTACTCAAACCTCTGGCTGAATCCAGCCAGTGCAGGACTGAGTACACAGCATTAAATGTCACCCAACTGTTTAGATACCAGAGCCCTGCAAGAAGTTGAATCAAATATATATTTTTTTTATCTTTTTTAGGCACTTTAAGCTATGGAAACAGCTAGAGATGGTAGCTGAGTGGCCTTTACATACAGGGATGAACTCTGAGCTGTTCTGGGTTACACTTGTTCACCTCAGGCTCAGTGGAGCGATACAGGAGCAAAACATGCAGTGCAGAGCTCTCTGTGGAGTTGTTTCTCTGAGGAGGTGGATGTTGCAGTGTCTCTGGGACTCAGCTCTAATCTTGGGCATGGGATTGTGTGTCCCATCATTACCATAGATCCTGCATTGTCTTGGGCAGACTGTCTTCCTCCTCTGTGCCCCTGTTCTTTGTGTAATGGGTATAACAGCACTGTCTTACTTGCCAGGGATGTTATTTGTCCTCTCAGATATTTGCTACAAGTCCTGTACTTAGTGCAGCCACATGTGAAAGCACCTTTTTGCCCTGTGTTCTTATTAAAATTGACACCTGGACAGGTGGTTAACCAAGTCCTTTCCCAGCCTGGCTTCTTGAAGACTGCTTATATTTCTGTAACTCCTTTGCATTCCTATTCCAGATGTGAAAAATAACACTGGTTTTATATGCAGGCTCTTCTGACTAAAATTACACTTTTGCCCTTTCTGAGCACTCCTTGGGCTGCACATGGTATAACTGATCAGGAAACAGGGCAGAACTTGGTCACTGAGCTTTACTCATCACATGCAAGTGATGAGCAGGGAATGGTGAGGTGACAGGTGCTTGTGCTGCTGCTCAGCCCTGGAGACTTCAGATGGCTTTGATCTGTATTTGGAGTTCATGTTGTTTTGTGGGCAAGTGGCTATTTTCGGGTGAGTTGGACACTGCTAGCAGAACTCTGTTTACTCATCAGTACATTACTGTGGTGAAAGGAAAGCCAGCAGAATTCCTTCTCCCCAGGCTGCTACATCTGTTGTTCTGGTGAAGGGGTTTTTTTTTTTGCTGGTATTTTAAAAATATAAAATACTTCCCAGCCTTATGAGAGACCTGAGCTCGAGTCCCAGCTGGAGAAGCCACTAACACCTTCGTGTGCCTGTGCATGGCTCCCACCTCTGCCTTTTGAAGCCAGCAGGTGCAGAGGTGGTCACGGGGCTGCACCGTCTGGCCAGGGGAGGCTGAAATCCTCTCTGCCAGCATAAAGCCCTTACCTGCCTTAGCAGCTTTAAGTACAGCTAAAACCCACCCCAACATGAACAAACCAGCCTCTGCCAGTCACCTTCTCCTTACCCTTTGTGTTTCTGGCATGTGTGTGTGGGAAACACCTTCCAAGGTCTTACCTGGTCACTGGTGCAGGGACTTCAAGTCAAGCTCAGGTGCTTCCCTGGTCCCTGCTCCAGGGTGCTTGCCATCATCTGTCCCACCTGCCAAAAGAGAATGGATGTCCTGTTTGCCCACAGCCTATTCATCTGGAGGAGCCTGTGAGCCAGAGCACTGCTGGGGTGCCCTGTTCCGCTCTGAAATAACCCCTGAACCCCCAAGCAGGGCGAAGGGGTTGTACAATATGTGAGTTTATCCTCTGAGAGCTTGGGTTGTGTGCCAGGGAACATTGTCTTGTCCGTGGCAGGGAGCATTTGAAGCCTGTCCTAGAAATAACAGATTTGCAGAGACAGCTGATGGAAAAGCTGGCACAAGTCTTCTGTCTAACAGCAGCAAGTCAATATGAGTTATTGGGGCTGTTAGGGCTTGGAAAAAATCCTGGGTGAGAACTCAGCATAAAGCCTTCACACAAGGGTTCCCATTTCCTGCCAGAGAAAGGAGTTAGGGCTGGTTTTTGTTGTAGAGCTGTGGCCTGCAGCTGGGCTCGGGGGGGGGTCTTCCCAGAGCCCCTCCTGATGCCCAAGATGGGACAGCATGGCATTTCTAGGTGTTCTGATGCTCTCCCAAAAGAAAGCTTTCTGCAGGGCTCTCTACATGCTAGTTTTATAGGCCACCTGTCTTAGATTTAATTATAGAGCAGTAAAACAAAGTGAAACTTTTATATAAATGAGGTTAATAAACAGTGGCAAAGCCACAAACTTTGAGCATCGACATCTATCCCGTGTTCAGTCAGCTGTATTACCACTGGCCTGATTTTCATTGGGATGTCAACGCTAACAGACTTTGGTGCAAGTCTTCCCCTCAGGTGTCAGTGCCAGTTTCCACCTATACATCCCACAGCACAGTGATTCCTCATTATTTTCTAAGCATGAATGAAACTTTGCATCGAAGTCTATATGCAGCTAACTCTATAAATTAAAATCTGGTCAAGTGAATGCTTTAGTGTCAGGGTTAAATGTGTGTCAGTCGGTCTGCTCTACACAAAGTGGAAGAGAAACCAGGCAAACTGTCCCCAGATTCCCTGCAGAACACAATGGCGTGTTGTGATTGATCTGCTGCATGTGAAATCAAGTATGAGAGCATCTCTGTGACTAAGCAGTTTACAAATAACTATTACCAGTTACACTGGTAATTTGGCTTATAAATTCTGGTGTAAAAGTGTAAACTTTTCGTGTGGGCCTTTTGGACAAAGTGCTTTTTAACCTCTGAAAGGTCACTTCTGCTGTGTGAAGTGAAAAAATTTTGCTGATGAAGCACAATAAATCAGCTTTGTACGTGTGTCTGGCCCATAAGTACCTGGGGTGGAGGAGCGAGAGAGGAAGTGGCTGACTTCTGTTTCCTCTGGTGCTAACGTAGTTGGTTTGGATAGTGAGCACCACGTTTCCTCTGCTACCACACCTTAACTTTTCATTATGAAAAATGCTGACATCAAGTCGAGGTGCCTTTTTTCCTTTTCTTTTCACAGTGATAAAAAGCAGGAGCAGCAGGAGGGGAGCACGGAGTGGAGACTGCATTGTCAGGGCAGAGCTTTCCTTCTTCCACACCAGACAGACCCCAGGAGTGATGCTCAGTAGAAAGATCTCAGGTGTCCTGATGGGTCAGAACTTTCCAAAGGGAGCTTGAAGTCCTTTTTAGAGGACACTGAATATGTGCCTGTGTCCCTCCAACGATTTAAACTTGCGCACTGGGGATTACCAGTTGCCCTGGAAAAGCTTTGCTCTGACTGCTTTCATCCAGATGTTTTCCTTTTTGAAAGGATCTGATCTAATGCTCTGATGCTGCTGTTACATCACCTGCAGAGCTTTGACTCTGCTAAAACCCCCATCATGTCCAAACAGGGCACATGGAGGTGTCCCTGTGGTTGGGGCTTTGGGGGAGCCTCCAGCAATGCTGAAGCTCTGGGCACTGCCTCTTGACAGCTTAGAGTTAATCTTGGCTCTACGTGCTTCCAACAGCAGCTTTCCAAAGCTCTCTGCCAGACATATTTTCATCTGAGCTCATGATACAGCGTTTGCCATTGGAGAGAGTTTATTCAAACAAAAATATGATTTTTGTACCGCTTCTCCCTCTTCTCTCGCAGACAAACTTCACGACCAGACTGTGAACTTCATCTCATTTCCTTCGGGGTGTCACAGTGCCAGTTTCAAACAGTGCCTTCTATTCATGAGCCACTTGGGCCTGTATAAATATTTTTTTTCTTCGATCTGACGCAGCTCACAAATACGTTAGATTTTCGAATGTCGCTGGCACCACTTTTCAGAAGCAGAGTCCTGTACAAAGGTATCACTGTATGAGCTTGCCTGGATAAATCTCCGGTTTGGTCTTGTGCAGAGAGGCTGGTGAGCTCTCTCTGACTGGACAAGAACCATGTGAAAAGGTAAATTAAAAGTGTTTCAGGCACATGCTTCATTTTTGTCCTTCTGAGTGTTTAGCTCTCTGTCACTCCTTTTGCAAGCGCTGTCACTGAAGTGCTTTGTGATCTTGGATGGACTGTCCATGTGCTTAAAATAACTCTGTGCTATCTTTGTCTCCTCATTTTCTAAAAATCAGGCCATGCTTGTACAGTCTGCATTGCTCTTAAAACCTCTGAGTCATAATTAGTGATTAGTAATTCTACTAATCTTCTGTACAGATGGAGGCCAGTTCATTCTCAGGGACTGCAAAGAGGATAAAGCTATCAGTGCTGGCATATATTAGCTTAAATACCCTCCCACACACAAATACACATGTACACTTTTCCCCACTAATTGATCTGTCATTCATTTAAACATGCATCAATGGTGTATTGGGGAGGGAGATGGGGAGAGTAAGGGTCATCAAAATGCTGAGAAGAGCCTGAATGTGCTGGTTTTAGCCATTAAAAGCCATCATTGAAAGTCCAAGCAACGTTAGGATTAAGACTATGACATTTGTGGTTGCTTTTCCAGCTGATGTGGAGTAGGTGCTGTGCTGGTGATGGGTGTGCAAGTGATGGGTGCCCCACTGTGCATCTCCCCACTTGCTGTTGGGCACAGGTGGTGGCAGAGCAGGGAATAGTGATGGTGAAGTCACTGCACACAGCACTTACACACCCATGGCACCGCTGCCTATGTGCTGTTTTCTGAGCATCCTGGCTTTACCTTTTGTGGGGCCAGTGGTTTTTGGGTAGGGTGATGTGGGCTGGGCACAGGGGGTGTGGTTTGGAGAAAGCCATGCTTGTTGGTATCTCATGCAGGCAGCTCACTGGCTTGTGCATGGGCAAGGGAGGCAAAGGGCTAGAGGATGGGAGTTAAGCTGGAAGAGTGGGAGAGGGTAGTGCAAGAATTACATAGCATGAGAAATACGTGCTGTGCGAGCAAGGAAAGAGAGGGGAGAGACCAAGGAATAAAAAAATAATAATCCTGACCCCATTCAGGTCTATGTCAAAACCCCCAATACTCCAAACTGAGCACAAACTTGAAAGAAAGTGTGGGTAAGAGAACAGGTAGGAAAAAAAAGGCAGCAGAAGTGCAGTGGGAGAGGAAAACTGAGGTTGCAGACAGGCAGGAAAAAGAATGAGGGGAACAGTCTTTCCAGAAAGGTGGCTTCCCTAGGCAAAGAGGGCCCTGTCATGCTGAGTGTGGAGTCGTTTGGCTGCCACTGGACTGGACATGCTTGGTTGTCACAGTTGTTTAGGTAAGGCAAGTATGTTGGAGGAGATGAAGCCCACAGGGAATCTGGTTGGGCAGGCACACTTAGCAGGTGTGAACGGTGGTGTTTGCTAAGCCATAGGGAAAGTGGCAGTAATTCCTCTCTCATATCAAGCACACTGCATCTGTTCCCCTTGTCAGAGAGGCTGGGGTGTGCTGCATTTGCTGTAGGGTCACGTACCCTTTGGTGAGGTTTGGCACTGCCATCCCCAAACCCAGCTCGGAGCTCTTCTGGGGCCTCAGAGTTGCAGGGACTTCCCCCTTCTCAACTCCCAACAGCTTCCCACCTCTTATGGGTGCACTGTATTTCTTTTAAACTCTAATTTTTCTCATTTAGAAAAGTTTTCTGTGCAGCTGAATTACACAGCTCAGGTCTGTGTTTGTTTGGGAGCCCTGGGTCCCCTGAGCAGCTGTGCTCTTCTCCTCCAGCTATTCCCGTCCCTGTGGTTATCCCAGCAGGGCAGAAGTTGGCACCACCCAGGTAACCTTCACGTCATTTCTCTAAGGAAACATGACTCACTGTCTGTTTTCCATCTTATTTTTGGGGCTTTGGAGTCTGTGTTTTGGAGACAAATGCAAGTTTGTTGCTCTGAAATCCTCTCCCAAAACTGTCTGGGCTGCCACCCCTTAGGTTGCTGGTGCAGTCTGGACCAGCTGGCTGGACCTGACCTGGCACCCTCCTGCCTGATGTGGGGCCAGCTTATGTTTTTTTTTATGAAACCTGTGATATTGAGCATTGCTTGGAAAGCTTTTGTAGTCTCATGACTATGAGAACATTGGCTTTTACAAAGTAACTTTGGGAAAAAAGACAACTCTCTGTCTGCAGCTATTTAAAAGGTGGATATTTGATCAAAGCTAGTTCTTCTGAATTAAACAAGGAGGGCGAGACACCTCTGGCATCTCACTGCATCCCGGGTGTCTGGGGTAACTGGGGCAAGTTGCCCTCTGGAGGTGTCTGGGTTGATGGTAATTCAGAAAGGCAGCCCCAGGTCAAAGGATCTGGGATCACACACTGTACGATCAGGTGGACCAGCCCTGCTTCTCTCCCCAGCAGGGCTGGGAAGGCTCTTGATTTACACAGTGCTCTGCAGCTTCATGGAGCTCCTTGTTGGCCTCAAACACTCAGTACCCAGAGCCTCCTGTCTGGGGGACTTTATTTGGACCAAGAGGGCTTGGAACCTCTACAGAGTAGGAGCCATGCCTCCAAAGTGTTGCTTTCAAAAGTTTGACCCTGAGATTCTTGCTTTCCATTCTGACACAAGCAAATTAGTTTGTTCCAGGTGTTGAACTTTTTTTTTTTCTATTAAAACAGATCCCTGGATTATAAAAGTTGGGGTGGAAAGGTCTTCACAATTTGTCCTCTCTGTGCATAGTGACTACTCAGCTAGGAGTATAAATAACTGAATAAGAGCATCCAACTAAACAAAAGATATTGTTCTTGCTCTCAGGTGAGGTTGTTTTGGTGCTCCTGCACTCTGGTAGTGTTCTGTGATGTTCCCCCAGCCTGTATCTCTCAGCCCATGTTGGATGCTGTGGTCCTGGGGTGGGTTATTCTGTTGGCATCAGTTTTCCTGCTGTAATTTGTGTGGCCAGAGGATGTGAGTCAGTGGTGTTATCTAAAACCTTGGGTACCCGTCCTCACAGCACGTAAAAGGAAATTAGTGATCCTGGGCTGTGCTTGTGAAAGAGGAACAGATTCGTATTTCAGATTTTGAAGTAGCTGCATGTAGTAGTGTAGATGTGAGATCGAGTGCCTCTTGTGTACCTGTCTTGTAGGTCACATTGGAGCTCTGGAGGTTGCAGCCTCCTGGATTTGGGCACACAGTTCTCTGTTCTTTCTGTCTGCAGTGAAAGCAGTGTTACACAGTTGTTTGCCTGGCACAGTTACACAGTTAGTGCTGCTGTGTCACAGCCCGGAGGTGTGTGAAGCCTTGCGGGTTGATGTGTCAGAGGAGAAGAAATCAGGGAGACCAAGTACAGCTCGGTGTTCTGCACACAGAGAACAGCCTGCAAAGGGAGCAGCAGAACAGCAGGTAGATGATTTGCTCTTGCATCTCTACCAGTAGCAAAGTGAAGCCCAGCCCTGACCCCAGAACAAATTCAGATTGATGGCCAAGGGCGTAAACTGCGTCTGCACTCCCGGTTCCCTCTCCAGAGGGCAGCACCCCACATCAGAGACAGCAAACCCATGCTTTGGAAAGGAGTTTGGGAGAAATCCAGTGAAACGCTGTACCTGGGGGTGTCTGTTGCAGGGAGAGTCTGTGGAGGTGTGTGTGTGTGAAGCGAGGGGTGGGTGTGCTGAGAAGACAAGCTCTGGTTATCTCCATTCTTGGAGATGGGTCAGAGAGGCTCCTGCTGCTGCAGGGCTCAGCCTTGCTCCAAGGGATTGAAAGTGGGAGTGACTTGAAGTTCTTGTGC
Source organism: Neopelma chrysocephalum (assembly GCF_003984885.1). Taxonomy (NCBI): domain Eukaryota; kingdom Metazoa; phylum Chordata; class Aves; order Passeriformes; family Pipridae; genus Neopelma; species Neopelma chrysocephalum. The sequence goes on along the minus strand of NW_020897809.1, from coordinate 13,123,099 downwards.
AAAATTTTAATGAAAAGGCCCCTCCTGTCTCCCAGATGAGTGGGGTGGAAGAGCTGGAGAGATGATGGCAGCCTCCAGTGAGCACAGAGCTGTTGGTGTGGGGCTCCTCGGCTGTGTGCTGGGGTGCAGGGGCTGGCGGGGACCAAGGTATCACTGCCTCAGGACTGAGACCTATGATGTGCCTTCAGTTGGTAGCTGCTGGTTTTTGACTTGGTTTTGTTTCACCATAAAGGGGTTAATATTACAAAGGAAAAAAACCCACAATTGTAACGCTTTCTCAGCTCGCCTCCATTTTTAACAATCGCATTTCAACCCCTTGTGTCCCCTGACTCACAGTGGAAGGGCTTTTGTTTCTGAATCTGTAATCAAAGCAACAAATGCGAAGGTCACTTCCTTCAGATTATATGGCAACGGAAGAAGCCCGGGATCGTGTCTCCCTTCTTCCCCCAGCTTGAATGTACAGAAAACATGAAGGCTTAGCACATGCACGCTGTGAGTACTTCTTGAGTTTCTTCAGTCCTTTTAAACCAGCAGGGTGTGTGACGTGGAGGTAAGAGGCTATATTTTAATTTTTGATGTTTAGCAGTGGCGGATAATGTTGTTTAGTGTTGTTCAAGTGTGCCCCCGAGTTAAACATTGTGCAGAACTTGGAGCTGTGAGCGCAGGAGAGCCGGCAGCCAGAAAGCAGCACGGAGCAAAGAGAGTTTGTTTTGGGGTACTTGGGTGGTACAGGCTGAAACCTTTCTGCTTGCTCTTCTCTTTGCCTTGAAGGATCACTCCATAAAAATTTATTTTGCACTCCATTGTGGAGATAAGGGGCTGTTTATCCCAGCATTTATAGCTGCTTTTTCCTGCCTTTGTTGTAAGTGCTGCCTTGGCTGCTTTAGGAAAGGGCTAAATCCTTGCTGGATTCTGGTAACTTTGCTGTAGCTGGAGAGCAGGTCTATAACTTCTTGTTATAGAGAACCTCTTTTCAGAGATTACTCTTATAGGCTGCTCTGAGATATGACTTAACCCGAACAAAGCACAGATTCATGAGTCCCAAGAAAAAGCAGTTGGAGCCTGGTACAGTAACTCCTTTCAGCATGCAGCTATTAAATGTCTCCTCAGAAGGTCCCCACCCCTCTCACCCCCCAAAAAACCCTTGTGAAGAGGTTGTCTGGAGATGCAGCAGTGCACGTGGAGCTGGGCAATGGCTGCTGAGAAAAGAGTCTGTGATCCAAAGCACTTGTTTTTCTTTAAAAGTGGAGTGTGGAGCCCCCCCAGATCAGCCCCCCTGAGTGCCTGGCAAGGTGCTGGCACTGGGCTTGCTCTCTCCTCACCACAGAGAAGCCCTGCTCCCTGCCTGCTCCAGCCCACTGCCTGCTATTTTGACTTCTTACAGAAGGCTCAGGATTTTTGAAGTTATAGATTCAAAGGCAATGCAGATGGACTTGAGCTATAGCCTTTTTTAAAATTATTTTTCATCTCCTTCTCATCTAATGTCTGTTCAAAACTGGCATCTGGGTTTCCTGAAGGGCTGCTGCCAAGCGTGAGTGGCTGGAAAAGGCCAGGAGTAGGATGAGCACGAGCCTGGAGAGGATGGCAGATATTTGGTCAGGGCTTGCTTTGCCTGTGTCTCCTGCCTCAGGAGCCTTCCCTCAAAAACCCAACCCAGAGAGATGAGCTGGAGGTGGTGGGAGGGGGGACAGAGGAGCATCCTGTGAGAAGCCAGCAGAGATGGGAGAGATTTTCAGGGTTGGGGAGAGGCAAAGAGGCATCAAGGGCAGGATGCAGGTCTTAGGGATGGGAAACCCCTCTATAAGAGTTTTTTAGTTTTCTGTAACAATTCCCACTACAGGGAAAGCAGAGTTTGTTCAAATGGGTCAGGGATGGCTTCTGGGGTGGGGTAAAACACAGGAAAAGTTGCCAGAAGCTCTGCACAGAATATCTCCTGAGATTCAAGTTGTAGAGACTTAAGCAAAGAAGCAGGAGCTTCTTAACTGATTTGCCTCCTGGCTGAGGAGTGAAGGTCAGAACAGGTCATGGGAGGGCAGATGTCCAGTCCTGCCCCACGGTGGGCACTGCTCGTCCAGGGACAGAGATGCTGCTGCCTCCACACGGTGTCCTTCCCCAGGCTGCCAGTGCATTTGTTCTGTCAGGGAACATCAGGAAAGCTCTCTGATCCCACAGGATCTTTTTTTCCTCTGAATTCCCAGGAGATTGCACTGGAACAAAACATTACCATGGGCTTGTGTGCGGTAATGACCTGCCTGCAGTGTCTCAGCACTGCTGGTGATAAGTATGTCTCCACCAGACACAAATTTATTAGCTGTGTTCTGCCAAGGAAAGCAGATGTTGGATTTCATTGACTTGATATTTGTACTGATTGTTTCCTATTAATTTTCCTCTTTTTTTTTTTTTTGTAGCTTTAGAGTTGCCTGCCTTTTCCTTTCTTGTTGTTGTTTTAAATACATTGCAAAGTGATAGGAATGGTACATCAGCACTTGTGAAACATTTGAGAAACACTTCAGTTTTCAGCATGAGACACCTTTAAGGAGAATGCTCATGCAGCAAGGGGGCTGTTCCTTCAAGAGGATGGCTAACCTCTCCCCCTCTGTCAGACAGACTCAGCATCTGTGATAACACTGCCAGCGAGATCCCGTGGCCTTTGGCAGTGTCAGGAGAGGTGAAATGCTGCCTGAATGCTGATTGTCAGCTGGAAAGTCTGGGGCCAGCAGAGCCAGGGAAGGCTTTTCTGTAGCAGTTTGTCCCTCTGCCTCCTGCCATGGGAGCCAGTGCTGCCTGTGCACTTGAGTGTGCTCATCCCCGTGCTGGTGCACAGGTCGTGGGTGAACATCTCCTGCAGCCCCACGTGGGCTGGAGCAACAGCAAGTACAGGAAACAACCATGGGTAGCATCAGGAAGGGCATCCACACTGCAACATTTCCTTCTGGGGAGGAGAGGGGTGAGATTTTTACATTGCAGGCTCCTGGTAGAGAGCAAGGAGCAGCAACTCTCCTGCTTATATTTTGCTCTTGGTAAAGGGCTTTATCTCCTGGCTGGAATATTGGATTTATCATTTTGAGGATGATTGAATTAATTTATTCCCTGGATTTTAATGTATCACTGCTCTTTGGTTTTGTTGAGTTTTGGGGGTTTTTTTATTGCAATGTGCTCATCATTATTTCTGAGAACTTTGTGAGAGGAGGAGGAGATTTAGAGCTCCACGACCTGCTCCAATGAGTGGGATCTTTCTGATGACCACAAGAGGCTGTGTCTGTCATCCTGTACAAACCATCAACAGAGAAAATGAAGGAGTCCCTTAGAATTGCCATCCCCTGCAATGAGGAAATAATAGAATAAATGGGAAAAAGCAGAACTGCATGGAAAGTGTGTTGGCACGTGGCCCTGCAAAGCCAGAGTGCCTGCGGTGAGGGAGAGCACTTGAGCTGTTCGTTTGCCAGACTTTTTCACTGGCTCAGCTGGTGGGGCTTACATGAAAGTCAGTTGATGCTCTGCAGGAGCCAGTTTTTTCATCGGATCTCCAGTTCACATGGCTATTTTAGGAAGGTGCCATGCAACCCGGGGAGCCTCTCAGCCCCCTGTTCCAGGCACTGTGTTTTATCTCTTAACTCTTTGCCAAACTTCAGCAGAGCCAACATTTCCATGTAAAGCATCATCAAAGGGGCATCAAAGTGCAAAACTTGCACTTAAGATGAGACAGGCTGGAGAGAAATAAAACATTGTTTCTGTACGTGTCATTCAGTCGTCTGTCCCTGCCTGGCTGGTCCTGAGAAAGAACACAAAGGTTGGGAATGGCTCTGTACAGTCCCTGCAATTGCTGTGGGTAAAGCAGCAATTTGAAGAGCCAGGGTGGGCTCTGCAGCTCTTTGGAATGATGAGGGTGGCACTTGGAGTCACGCTGGTGAGGTGCAATAGAATGGGTCTGGGTTGGGAGTGACCTTAAAGATCATCTATGTCCAACCCCCCCTGCCACAGGCAGGGACACCTTTTGACTGGATTGCTTAGAGCTCCATCCAACCTGGCCTTGAACAGTTCCAGGAATGGGGCATCCACAACTTCTCTGGGCAATGGTGCCATAGCACAAAGGCTGAAAGACGTAGCCAGCCACTTCAGTGCATCACTGGCTGTTTAACATTAAGCAGATACTGGCTTCTGTTAAAGGTTAATAGCAAGATAACAAATGATTTAAGGGAAAATCCTCACCCTATTAAAACTAATGGCAAAATTAATTGACTACACTGGAGCCAGGATTTCCTGATTACTTAAAGATTAGGAAGGAGAGGCAGTATGTCTGGAGACATGGTCTGTGCCTGTAAAGCTGGTGGAAGCTCTGCCATTGCCATCACAGTGGGTTTATTGTGTCTCTGTGCCTTGGCAGGAACCCACTGGCTGCCTGGGCTGGTGTGGGAAGAGACTGGGAAAACCTGAGTTTTTGGGCCCTGGGTGACTCATGGTGTTTTGCAGGAGGTCTTGTGAGTCCAGGACACTGAGGGGAGGGCAGCCATGCAGAAGAGGCATCACTTGGAGCTCTTGCAATGCACCCCTCTCTGCAAAGGAGGTGGTGGAGAGGCACACAGTGGGGTGGGATGGGGGTGTGTTTCCCAGATCATCACCTGTGGGAGAGGGGAGCATTTCTAATCCTCATCTGTTTCCCCCTGAGCACTTCCCACCCTGGGACACTGGGTGACAGGCACCTACATTGGTCAGGGAGGACCTGTGGGCTGTAGACAGGCTCCACAAAATGTGCATCATGGTGTTTTTTGGAAAGCTATGCAGATCCTTTAAAAAGCATCCTTAGAAATGCTGGTATAAACCCAAACTTCTGTTTGTTATTTTTCTGCTTGTTCCTTAATGTTTTGAGCGGTTCCAAGTGCTGGAATATGATGAAGCTTTGCTCTCCCAACAGACACACCAGGAAACTCTGAGGTCATTTAAACCATTATAACTTTTTCCCTCTTCCCCCAGCTGCATGCAGGCCCCTTCCTTCTAGAAGGAAAAGCGAAGGCTTTTATTTTCCTGAGATGTGCCTAGTAAGGGCAAGCTCCATGTTGAAATACATTCTTATTCTTGCATCTGATTTCATATTTTGATCAGGCCATGCATGCTCAGGGGCCAGACATAAGCTGGCTGGTTGTACCAAAGTCAGTGAATCTGAGGCAGCTGAGGAGCTCATCCTTAAATACCTTCAGGACCAAAGGAAAAAAACCCACCTAAATGCCAGTGAAAATCTGAAGTCAGTGTAGGGGCTTCAGTATTAAGCTTCGAAATCTCTTATAGGCTTATGATTTACAGAAGAGAGGTTTGGATAAAAAACCAAAGCCCTGACAGGAAATTACTGGTGATGCTTTTATAGGTGGTTAACTGCAGCTCAGGCTGGGATTTGGAGATGAAATCCTTTAAAGTTCCAGGTTGTTCTGTGGGCTCATGCACCTGCAAAGCAGTGCTGCTGCTTCTCAGTCACTGGCCAAAAGCAGGATGGAAGAATTTTGGGACCCCCTCATGGCACAGGCTTTGTGGAGGCTGGGTCAGTGTGGCAAAGGGACAGCATTGCCTCCTGTGAGTGGGAATATTGCTCTTTGGCTTTTTGTTATCTACAGGATTTTCTTCAGTGCTCTGACTGCTTGAAGCCACAGTGTTGTGCCTGTTTCAGGAATAAATGAGCCAATTTTTATAAGCTGTGTACTAATGATGCACCACAATCCAATTTCTCACTTTTAAAACTGCACTTTTAAGGCTGTGTGCTGGCCATTTATTTAGTCAGAATGGTTCCCCTTTCTCTCTCATCAGTGCAGGTGGTTTTTCCTGTCTGTAAAATACCTTCTTGAGCTACTCACCTGCCAGTGAAGTTTAATTTCTTGTGGTTATCATACCAGGAGCTTATGGAAATAACATGCATAGTTCAGTGCAGCTGGGACTGAATCCCTGGTGTCACACTCAGATGTTTCCAGGCAGAGCCCTTTGGGTGCTCAGGAGCAGCACCCGGGTCTGAACAAAAGGGTTTATCTTGGGAGGAAGGGAAGAGGAGAACTGGGTGAAAGGTTTACTCCTTCCAAAAGACTCGTCACGGAATTTAGGGTGTTAAAGGTGTGAAGCCTTGCTGGATGGTGGGGGTTGGTTTTAAATCTTCTGGTGACGAGTATTTAGGTGGATGCAGAGCCCTGGCACAACCACCCTGTCCCTGGGCAGGTCACTTACCCATCAGTGCAACATGGGCTGCTGAGCCCAGATCGTGGCACATCCTCAGTTGAGAGCAGCTGGGATGCATGTACAGAGTTGTAAGAGTTTGGGGGTTTTGTTTTCGGGGTTTTTTTCTGTTTTTTTTTTTGTTTGTTTGTTTGTTTGTTTTCTTTTTTTTTCTTTTTTTTTTGTTGTGTTGTTTTTTTGTTTTTTTTTTGGCTTTCCCTGGGAATGAAGACTCCAGACCTTCTTAGAACAAAAAAGACTTAAAAATAGAAGTCAGTGACAGATATGGCCAAGCGACTCCTCTGTAGCTTGCCCAGTTCTGGGAGGAGAAATCTGACCTGGAGAGAAAAGCAACACATTGGAGGGTTTGCTTCTGACTTGAACCCTTCATGATTCCCATTCCTAAGCTGCCCTTCAGGAGATGTGTTATTCTGGCAACTTTTTTTTTTTTGGCTCAAGTTTTTTTTTGAGATTTCCTGTTTACACCCTGTCTAATTACTCTTTTCTTTTTCTTATTTTTTCCCTAACTGGATGACACACATGGATGTCTAAAAATATTGCATGTAACAACCAGCTTCGAATAGGGAGGATGTTTCTGTCCAAGAGAAATAGCATAAATATCCTGCATATGGTTTTTTTCCCAAATAAACATTCAGGCTCAGGATATCATAGGGAATTGATTTAAGTAGCCAAGAAATAGGCTTTTTTCTCTCTGCCTTGTTGATTTCTTTTTCTTTTTAAGGGATGGATGTTTTAGAAAATCCACCTCGATGATTTTAGACAGAGAATTTCTTATTTTTTGTCACAAAAAATGGAGGACAAAATGTTGCTTCTTCCAGCTATGTGAAACCTTTATGATAATGTTAATTTGCAGTGTAGAATCACAATCTCACCCTATGCTTTAATTTCCACACATGGATATTCTGAGAATTGCGTGTTTCTTTTCCTTCACTATCTGCCTTTTTTGTGAAGATTTGGGTAAATAAGATTCTTGCTGACAGCCCACTGCCTGTGAGTTAGGAGAGCTGCAGTATTCTGTGTTTGTCTCCTTTCCAGTCCTCTCCATTTTTGAGTTTTTATTGCTTACTTGTGTGCAGGGCATGACAGTGACTTTGGGAAGCAATAAGTACCCAGTATCCAGTATGTATGGTTTTGCCAAAAATAGGGCTGTGTAATTCCTCTCTGCTAATTTCATACTGGGAACGAGATGAGATCCAGGGATGCTTCATGAATTTTGTGCTGCTACTTCTTTTACTGGATAATTGCTTAAGTATTAGCAAAGCTTTTAAAAATAACTGCTAGGAAGACCAATTTGGGGGCACGTTGCTAAAATATAGCAAAATTGTTCATTTGTACAAACAACGCAAAATCAATGAGAATAAGCTGAAAACAGATGTGTGTGTGTGTATATATATATCTCAAGACTGCTCACACCAGCTCTTGACTGAGCCAGACAGTGATGGATTGGTCCAGCCACATAGAAAATCAATTATATTGTTCAGATTAGCAAGGCGTCCTGAATTAAAGATGAAAGAAAATGTATCAGCAAGGGCTCCAGGGTGTTGGGTCTTTGAGTAGCCCAGTGCCCTGAGAGCCAGGACGAGTCCCTTCCAGAGCCTGAGGAAATGGGCCTGTGAGCGGATGTGCTGAGGGGAAATAAATCACACCAGTGTCACTGGGGGAGTTAAAAACGAGTCCTTTGCTGCTGCAGCTCCAGGAGCTCAGGGTCTCCAGTCACTGAGCTGGAGGCACTCTTCCAGGGCCAAAATCCTTTTGCATCCATAGTGATGAAGTTCTCTTTATGAAGCTCTCCAGCTCTTCTTCAGGCGAGAGGAGGGGACCTGACTGTTGATACCTGTGCTGAGTGTGTGGTGTTGCTGCACCACAATCATGTCACACCTCTGTGCCACTGTGCTGGGACCATCCAGGGCTGGTGGAAGGGGATTGACACTCCAAAGCTTGTGAGGTGGGCTTGGAGCTGCAACAGCCTCTGAAGCTTTTGGTTCTGCCTCCTGTACAAAAAAGGCTTGTGAAATGTGAGTACTGCCTTGTGTATCAGAGCCCTGTCTGCACAGGGGGGCAGCTCCATGCGGGGGGAGCTGTCTCCTGGACCTCTCTGGTGGGCGACATTCCTGATGTAGGATGGGCTTGTGCTGCTCTGTGATGGAAATTGGGAGTGATTTGCTTCTGATTGTGTTTGTAAGAATGGAGTAAGCCAAGTGAAGTGCTCTCTGCCCCATCAGGAATGGGGTGGGGATACTTGGAGTGAGCTCCTGCACAGCTGCAGGAACCAGGGTGCTGGTCGCTGAAGCCTTGGGTCAGCAGGAGGGAGGATAAGGGCTTGGACTGTCTGGGTTAACAGCACTTTGCTTGGGGACTGGAGCCTGCAGATGCAGAGCTGGTCACCACGTTGGCAGATTGGCGTCCCTCGGCCAGGCTGTGGTGCCACACAGTGAGTACCCACGTTGTGCCTCAGCCCAGGTGAAGGCATCTGAGTAGGGATGTAGCTCTCAGGTGTGCAGGCGTGGGCTGGGGGGCAGAGGGATGCAAGCAGCAAGGGGAAGGAGCTCCAGAGCCTCCCTCTCTTTGTGGAGCTGCAGCCAGCAACAGGCATTTCATGGCCCTGGACATTGCTGTTGTGTCCCACCATGTGACAAAGTGTTCCTGGGGTGACACGAGCCCGTGGCCACACAGAGCTCTGGGGATACAGGTGGGGGCTGATAGGTTTGTCACAGCAATGGCATTTCATGGTGCTTTGTCACTGAGCACTCTGACATCTTCTGCTCTTCTTGACTGAGCTTTCCAGTACTCTGGGAAGTGGCTGTATGATCTCTGAGATGAGATTCCTGGAGTCCCAGGTACTAAGAGTTGTCTGTATCTATATCTGTAAATCAGACTTCTAACCTGTTTCCTTGTGTTTTCTCATCAATAAAATCAGGGATAATTATATCTTGCCTATCATGAGGTTTAATTACTTTTGAGTTCCTTGGCAATTACCTTGGACAGCTGAATAGAAGCAGAGACTATACTTGGTATTTCTTTTGTTTTAATCCTCCCAGCTACCTTCCTTTCTTCTCAGCACAAGGCTTTGTGGATGTGTTTGCTATAATAGAAACCTTTTTTACTTAACAGACAACTGAGGCAATTAAAACAGTCAGAAGTGATTAATGTGATTTCACTGGGTGAAAGCTAAAGCAGCTCGCAATTAAATAATGGCAACCCTCGTGCTATCTCAGAGCAACAGATGGGGAACGATTTAAAAACACTATTGGATCAGACACTTCGCAACAGGGGCAGATTGGTAACAGTGTGTCAGAGCCAGAAATATGCTCCACCTTGAAGGGTGCGCTGATGAAATGATTAATTAATGGTAACATGCGACTTAGTTACGAGCGTGCGATGGCAGCCCTTCAGCTCTCGGGAACAAACAGACCTGTGATCGGATCATAATGGATTTAGGGGCTCTAGGCAGTGTGTTCGGAGAGCTGACAAGTCTCAGGGAGTGTGCTGGAAAGCTGGAATTGGGATGGTGCAGCTTTGCTTCCAGAACCTGAAGGATGAAGCGCTGGGAGTGCAGGGCATGCGGGGGGTGATGCCTCTGCAGGGTGCAGCACCAAGGGGTGCAGCTGTGTTTTTGCATGGAGATCATCACTGCTGTCCCGGGATGGTGCAGCCTGTGCTCTGCACTCCTGCCTGCACGACGTGTTGCTCTGCATCTGGCACTTCTGTAATAGTTCCTGTTCATAGCAGCGGGAGAAAAGGAGAGGAAGGGATTTCTTTCCACTAGACTTGCTCTGCAAACTGTCCTTGTACCAGTATTGCTGTTCTGGTGGGCGATGTGATGTTCAGTAGCGCCGTAAGTTGCCAGTGCTGGTGCCACAGATGCTGCAGCCCAGTTTTTCCCGGACAGTAGAGAGAGTTGTGCCTACAAATGGGTCTTCTCTGACCTGTTTGCAGAGCTCCTCAGGAGGGCACTCCCTCTCGGCTTTTGGTCTAAATGAGCTCAATTAGTTGAAACAATGAAGCTTTGTTAATTTGGGTTCTTGGGGCTGCCGGGCTGGCTGGTGACAGAGGCGGCTGTGTCTGCACAGCCCTCGCTGCACAAACGGCCGTGCGCTGAAACGGGGGCAGCACAGGGGGGGAGGTGGGAGGTCTCCTCAGTTATACTGCAGTCATGTATAAATTGCATTTATTTTTAAGTCTCTGTAAGCTTTGGGTGTGCACCATGCCAGGGCAGGAGGTGATGAGAGGTGCTGGTGGCACTAGAGCTCAGCCCTGTCCCTGCCGAGCCAGAGGGATGTGAAAGGAGAAACCATTCCGTGTTGCTGTTAAATCCCTCTGGGAGCCCCTGTCTAAGCAAACCACCCCCGGCCTCTGCTCGCAGCTCACAATTTGTAGTCCACGAGCAGCTTGTGCTGTCGAGAAAATGAGTTACTTTGAGGCTGGGAGAATAAATACAAAAGCCAGGTTTCCTTCACCAGCTCTCACCCAGAGACTGGTCCTCACTGCAAAGCTGGTCCTCACTGAAGCTGCTGAAAGGCCCAGAATTAGAACAGATATTAAATAATGTAGAAGCTTTCATCACAATGTATTAGATTTCAAAGGGCAGATATTAAGAGGGCATAATGTGCAGCTATTTCTGAATTGCTCACCTCTTAAAGAGAGAAAGAGACTTTGTTTGCAAGAGATAAATGGGACACAAAATAGGTGGTTCAGATATAGCATCAGAGGTTCAAAGCTCATTCGTAATCATGCAGTTCAAGCACCTTCTTGACATGTGCAGCACCTATATAGGAATCTTATGGAGGTAATGACTTCTACTGCTTCATGGAAGTTATCCAAGGCAAAATGTTAATGTGCTGGTAGAGACTCCATCTCAACTAGACACGAGGTCAATGGACCAAATCTGGGCTGACACATCTGCAGGGAGGGCTGGATAGATTTGGGTTTCATGGGTTGTCTACTCCTCACCAGAGCAAAAGGCCACGGCTGCTGCTTGTAGCTGTGGTACTGGCCAGGCTGGTTCATCCTCAGGTTTAATTCTCACAGCATTTGTGTTGTTTTTATCTGATCCTGAGTGCTGCTAAGCACCCTTAATTCCAGCTTGAAGCTGACAGGAGCTGAGAGTGCTGAGGCAGCTCCCCAGACTGAGTCCTTGGAGAAGGATGCTTGGCTCGGGTACAGAGTCAATTCCCTTATCCCTGCAGATTACACACTTGCTCCACACTGTCCTTGTCCCCAAGCTGCATGTGCTCTAGTGCCAGCCAGGAAAGCTGGGAATCCTGCCCTTCCTGACGGGACTGTGTTGTTGTCTTTGCAGATGACAGAGGGCCGGCACTGCCAGGTGCATCTCCTCGATGACAGGAACTTGGAGCTGCTGGTTCAGGTACAGACCTCGCTCTTTTGGGTACTAGAGTAAGTCACAGAAGTGCAATAAACAGGCATGCTCAGGCACATGGGCCCTTCCTCAGACTTGGATTAGCAGGAGGGTTTCCCTGTGCATGGTGAACAGATATATCTGCCATCAGTTCTGCATTCAGTTTTTGCTTTCACCAAAATTCATAAGGTGTATTAAACATGCCCCTTGTGGTGATGGTTTTTTTTTGGTCATTTAGATGGGAAGAAAAGTCTGTGGTTTTGAGGATGTTTTATTCCCGTAACAGAACCCAAAGCATGAGATTCTCAAATAACACAGTACTTTCTCAACTGAAAAATCTCTCCTGCTGTAAGTGCAGGAAAGCCTGGGCTGCTGCCTTCTCCCCCAGGAAAATGAAAGCCTGTGCCCTTCAGCTTAATGTCATGGATTAAGTACAGAATTGCCTCTCCATGTTCCACACAGCTCCACAGAGACACCCCGAGTCTGATGGAGCCACTTCTGTATTGAGTTGTCCAACAGAGTTTTAATGTGGCCATGTGTACTTAAATGTCAGTATTTGCAGAGAAAAATTTTATTTTATGTGAAAAGCCTGGACTGAAATGAATTTTATTCTTTCAATAGCCCAAACTTTTGTCTAGGGAGTTACTGGATCTGGTGGCCTCACACTTCAACCTGAAAGAAAAGGAGTATTTTGGGATAACCTTTATCGATGATACGTAAGTATGTTCATTTATTTTAGACAGCTGTGTGATTATTGCAATGTGAAACCTTATCTCTGACAGCATGGCAGTTTGGTGTGATGGAAGACTGACTTTTTGAAGAAGAAAGATTTTCCTACCTTGTGCTTGGCTGAGGAAAGGGGAAGGCATGAAATAGAAAATATTTGGAAAATATCTTCTAGGCACAAACCAGAGAATACTTGAAAATATTTTCCTGATGCTTTCACTTTTCATATTTGTCTCACAAGCTGAAAAAACTGATTCAGTGGTAATTCCCCTTGTGAGCACCCTCAGCTTTCCCCCTCTTCACTTTTAGTAACAACAAAAAAGTTTTGCATTGATTTTTCAAAATGAATTGCTCCTCTTGCTTTGCACTTGAATTTCAAATGTATTATTGAGTCTTTTAAACCCAAATCTCCCAAGCAGCAGCAAAATATGAGCTTAGTCCTTCCCATAAACAGCTTTCCTCTGGCTGGGGCTGGGTGTGATGCTTGGCTCCAGAGTGCTGTGGGAGATCTGCTTCCATGGCATGAACCCAGAGTCAGCTGGGTTAATTGAAATCCCGGCTGGTGTTTAGGCTCATCTGTCAGCATGGCACTGAAACGTGGCTTCCCCACATCTGCTGGGTGCAGGACCAAAATCCACAGGCAGGAGTCTGCTCCCCAGGGCTGCTGTCTCCAGAGGAGTTACCTTCAGCTCCCCCAAAAAAAGCTGGAGCAGAGCTGCTTGGGGCAGTGGGGACGTGGAGTTGTGCACTAATAAATAAATAAACCTCTTCTTCTCTAATGGGAATAACATTAGTTCTTGCTGCTCTCCATTGCTGCTTTTTATGGAGTCCTGGATGAAAGCCTTCCCCTAAAGATCACGTTAGAGCCATGTTTGGGGCCACCCTGCCGAGGCAGATCCCACATGCAGGTGCAGGACTGGCCCTGAGGACAGGGCTGGTGTTTCTGGAGCTGGCGGGAGCCGCTCACTCTGGGCCCCTGACCCCACCCTGTGTTATTTTTACCAGCCACTCTCATCTTGAGATATCCCTGGAACATTTTTGCCACATCCTTGTCCCTTCGCTTGTTGGAAAATACTTTCTTCCAGATCTTCTGTAAATCCCTTGAGGGTGCTGTTTGCACTTGGCTTATTTTTTCCCCTGGAAGAACTGCCATGAAATTTTTCTAGAGGCTTTTTGCTTGCTGGCACTCCCTCACAGTGAGCTTTAAAGTGCTGCCCAGGGCATTACCTAAAAGCTGTTGGCTTCCCCAGAAACACCAGTGGGATTCCAGAGCCTGCCTTGGGTGTATGGCACAGGGCTGGGTGCTGGGAAGGGAGCATGTGGCCTCTGGAGGGCACCCATGCCCAGCCTTTCGGGCAGCCACAGGTTTCTGTGCTCCCCAGAGTCCTCAGGGAGGTTATTGGGGTTTGAATCACAGACTGGTTTGAGGTGGAAGGAACCTTAAAGCTCATCTTGTTCCAATCCTGCCATGGGCAGGGACACCTTCCCTTGACAAGGCTGCTCCAAGCCCTGTCCAACCTGGCGTTGAACACTTCTAAGGATGGGGCAGCCACAGCTTGGCAATGTCTTTGGGGAATTTTTTTGTTTTCTTTCTGGCTGATTCCCATTTCAGTCAGAGAAGCCACTGCAGAGAGAACTGCCTGGTTTAAGGAGTGTGCCTCTGGTAAGCTCCTCTGCCCTGAAACTGGGGTTTGTCGTGCTGGGGCTGGGGCAGAATAGGAGGAGTTGGGGATGGAATTGCAGAGCTGAGCCATCCCCATGCAGCACAAGGATCAGACCCATTTCTGCCACTAGACACAGAAAGTCAGTGGAAGTCACTGAGAGTCAAAGAGCATTCTTGAACACCAAAAGTAAATTGTATGAAAATCTGAAAATTAGGAGGAAAAAAAAGGAAATAATTTAATGACATGTTTGTCTTCCTTGGAGCTGAATCTTGAACTTTTTAACACTTGGAGTAAACATGAGCACTAAGAACCCATTTCTGTATTTCACCCATTCCAGTTTTTAACCTTCTCCCCAACCTGTTTCCACAGAGGTCAGAGTGTCTGGCTGCAGCTGGATCATCGTGTCCTGGACCATGACTTGCCCAAGAAACCAGGGCCGGCAACTTTGTATTTTGCTGTTAGGTGAGTAATTGTTTCCACCAAGAAAACATTACCACTTGGGTTTATTTATCATCAGGGGGTTTTGTTTAAAAGGACTGATTACAGATTTGATAAAGGAAATAAATGTCAAAGCAAAGTGTTATTTTTAGAAGGAGATTAGGTCCTGGATAAGTGCTGCTCTCTTTTGTATTTAACTATTAAATAAAGTAGGTTGGAACCTGCTACTTTTTAAACTGTTACTAGGACATTATTACATGAGTTTTGTTGGGGTTTTTTTGGTGTTTTTTTGTTGTTCGGTTTGTTTTCTTTTTGCTGTTGTTTTTGTGTTGTTCAAAACCTCATATTTTAAATATCTTCTTTACTTGACTTAAAGTCTTTAAGTGTGCTAAATTGTAATACAGTTTATTTAAACAATCATACTTAGTTTTTTCCTTCTATTTACTTAGGGGTTGTCTGTACTTGAAAGGGATTGCTGATGGCTCTTTGCTCTCACAGCTTAACCAGTCCCCAGGAGAGAATGAAATCCCTGACAAAATGATGATTTTGGCCAATGTAATTGCATTACTTTGGGGGCTGTTGCTGGCAAAGCTGTGCTGGTTAAGGGCCTGAAAAAAAACATGTCCTATGAAACAGAGCTGTGCTGGCAGAAAAGAATCATATTCTTAATATTGTTGGAGTTTTTGTTTTCCTTATAGTCTATGAGGAAAATGAGAGCAGACTGACCTCATTTGCTTTGCAGATCTCGGTAAATTTATGCCTTGTGTGCTTAATTATTTGAAGCACTTCCAAGGCAGAGCCTCTTGTGTAGCTGGGTCGGTTGGCACCGTTGTCTCACCACATCCCCCATGCCCTGGTCATGGAGGGAACAGGGCAAACAAGTGGCACTTTGTTTTGGCTGAATACGTGCTGATTTGTGATGGCATTCAGAGCTCCTCTTCCCCTCCACACTTCTAACAGAAAGAAAAAAAACCCACAAACATTTTAAAAGGGGTGATGGGCTCTTCACTATATTCACTGTTTGATGAGGATCTAGGAGGCTAAAGCCTGTGGCTGACCAAGAAAGCTGTGAAGGTAATCCTGTGACTTGAGCACTTCTTGGTTTGGGATTCACACTGTTGTCTGATGGAGTTCATTTTGGCCCTCTCTATTGCAAGATGGTCCTCGACAGGACAGGGTGTGCAGAGACCTGAGCAAGAGTTCACATGTGAGGAGTGGGCTTGGAAAGATCAACTTCCAGAAGCTAAATTTTAAGCCTGACTACTCTGGGGTCATGAGATACAAACCACCAAGCAATTAGGAGCCAAGGAGGTGGGCAGTGAGTGAGATGGAGGAGGATATAGAAATAATTAACACTACAGAAACTGTCTGATCAGTAGAAAATTGATATTCCAGCAGAAAAGCCACTTCAAAACCTGCAGCTCCCTACTCTATTACAACTCTTTGGTTAAGGAAGCAACTCCGGGCCTTCGCTCCACAGCAAATGCCCTGGGTGGTTAGTTCAGACACTTATCTTGTGTGAACACATTTACCTTGTCATAGCCTATTCCTTAATTAAACTCCCATTAGAGCAGCTGAAAATACACACTTACAGCTGAGTGTGCCCATGTCTTGAGCGGAAGAGCGAGGCTGGGTGTGGGATGAATGGCATGGAGGGTGTGGGCAGAGGCCCCAGCACTTGGCACCTGTTCCCTGGGCTGGATGGGCTCCAGCCCTGCACGACATGACCCCAGTGGGTGCTGCTGCAGGGGCAGGGTGTCCCCTGGCCTGGGCGAGCCCTCCTGTGCCATTCATTCCTTCTGAATGCCTGAAATAGGCTCAACCATGAGCAGAATAAATACTGAATGCTGCTTCAGTTTGAGACACAACTGTAATGAGGCAGGGCCCTGAGCTGCTGTTCTCCTGACTGGTGACAAATGTGCAGCAACATCAGTTCCCAGCATCTTTTGACACTGCCCTGGACGGTTTCCAGTAGCATAACTGGAAATAGGGGAATCCCCAGATTCCTGGTTATGACCCTTTTTTTCTTCATCACTTCTCATCCCTGAGCTTTTGCTGTTTCATAAGGAACTATGTGATAATCCTTTGAGACTTTTAATTATTGTCAGCTGGCAGAAACTCAGTCCAGGCACGTAAGCTGTCCTATGGTACACACAGCTGAAGGGCTCTGTAATGCAGATTTAGGACTTACAGAAGCGTCATTCTAGTTTCAAGGATGCTGACAGCTTTGGAAATAAAAGCAGGACGTACACTTTATGGTGTTCCCAAACATGCCTGTCATCCCCTGAACATCCTTATCTCTGTGGTCCAGTGTTCCCCATCTGTACTGGGGTGATAAGAATGTACAGCTTGTACCATGGAGGAAATAGAGCACAGGGACATGGCTGGGGCAGGGGGCAGTGCCCCCCAGGGCCCTCTCCCTAAATCCATGGATCCTACAGGCTCTTGCTCTGTACCAGCAGTGACTGGGAGCTGCCTCTCTTCAGAGCCAGGGGTGCTGTCCTGCTTCTGAGGGTAAATCAGCCATGTCTGACTCTGTTTGAAAGAAACTGCAAGTGCAAATGAGGTCATTAGTTGAGGAAAATCATGTTCTGGTGCAGTGGAGGGAGGGAGGCTTTAGCAGGCTGAGGAAGGTCCACAACTGTGAAGGGCTGGTCTGGCAGCAGGATGGGAAAGGATGAAGGGTGAGGATCCTGCCCTCTGCTCTGCATTTCTGGAGAGGAACACTCAAGGGTGTTTAAAGTAAAGTTTAGCAAAGCTGTTGGAAAAAAATATATCAGGTGCGATCAAGAGAGGGTGGAAATACCTGAGGCTCCAAGAGTTCACGTGGAAAGGTGAGTCATGGAAAGGTAAAGTAGCCTTTCAAATGTCTGAGGCAGGCTGCTGGCCTCAGGTCTGCCCCTTGGACAGGCTGCATGCCTGTAAAATGGGTAAATTATCTTCAGAGGCATTCTGGAAAGTGCTTTAAAATTAATTAGATGGAACATGTTGTAGGAATGTGAAACATTAAAACAATTACTATTTAATGTATCACTCGTCTCAAGCCACAGCATAAACACTGCAAACATTCCTAACACATGTGGCAGGTCCCAGCTTCACTGCTCCCTACCACATGCTCCTGCTGCTGCTGTGGGCTTCTTCCAATGTCTTGCAAATCATCCATGCCAGGAGATCAGTGGCTGGAACCTGAGGCTGTGAGGAGCCTTAAGAGCACCATGGGGCTGCAGGAGGGTTTGGCCTGCTGCTGATTCACACAGTGGGCTGTGTGCCCTGTGTTGGCCATCCAACCCTCCTGCTATCAAGGGCAAGACACTGAAAAGCCCTGGGGTGGTCTGCATTGCTGGGGCAGTGGTTGTGGTGGTCCAAGTCTTTGCTTGGCTGTAAAAAAAGCTGTATCTTCTGTCTCGTGCTGAGTGGGAGCATCCAATGTGCTCACCCTGCTAAGGAGCTGAAGAACACATATTCTGCTTTCATGTCCAGCTAAAGGAGGATTGACAGGACCACCTTCACACAAATTTGTCTCTCTTTAAACTGACTTGGCAGTTCCACGCTCCTCAAATTATAGATGTGTTTTCTCTGCACCATTTAATGCACCTCAGCACTGCTGGGTTTGATGCCCCGAGTGAGTCAGAGAAGCACAGGGGCAGGTTGTGTGTGATTTTGCCAGCACCAAAATAGGTGATGTTTGGTGTAGCTCTGTAACAAACTGGGGACCCATTTGCCAACCTTGGCTAGGCCAGAGTAACCAGCAATTTGGTTGGGATCACTTTGGTTTGTGCTTCTGTGATTGACCCATGACCCTGGAAAGAGGAAGCTGTGGCTGGGAGGAGGGCACTGAGCACCAAGGCAGTGAGTGCTGTGCAGAGCAGTGTCTTTAAGGCTGAGGCAGTTGCAGCCCTTCCATGTAAGCCCCTGGTTTTGGGGCTCCCATTGCCAGCAGGATGGATCAAGCTGACCCAAAAGTGTTCCTTGTGATTTTTTTGCTTTCCCCTGTTTGCTTGGAGCAAGGTTAATGGCTCTCATTAACATCTCTGCTCTCTCCTTCTGAAAGGAAGATGGTCCTGCAAGGCTGCCAGCCCCTCTCCTCCAGCAAAGTGCTGGGCTGGCTTTCCCACCTGCAGCACCTCGTTTGGAGTTAATCTTTTCCACTGCTGTGGCTTTATCTGCATAGGAGGGATGGACTTTGCTCCTTTAGCGTTCGACAGAGCTCTCATCTCATTTGAAAAGTCATCAGATATCTAGGATCTATTGAACCAGGAGTTGCTGTTCCCTGTGTGCTGTCAGCTTGTGATTTTCTGCTGTTCTCTCCTAACAGACCGGAAATTAAGTGCAGCAGCTCATAGTTCCTCTGTGCTATTTTATTGCTAGAGAACAAAACACGGAGGAAATAAAGTGACTTGGGAGGAAGATGAAACCTATTCAAGAAAGCAACTGAGTTGGTTTCTTTTTTGTTTTGTTTTTAATTTTCAGGTTCTACATTGAAAGCATTTCCTTTCTCAAGGACAAAACTACAGTAGAGCTGTTTTTTCTGAATGCCAAGTCATGTGTACACCAGGTAAGGCTGAGTGTCCTTCAGAGCTCCTTGTTGTGCATCTCCCTTTCATTGCTCCTCCACCACCTACACTTGGTAGGAACTATGTTTGATTTATAGATCTTATTGAAGTATTAAGATAGCGTGCTGACTCTCCTCCTTCACTTAAACACTGATTCAGGCAAATGGATAAGGATGATGATGATTTCCTAGTCCTGTTTCCACAGCCCCACTGTTTGCTCACTGCACTAGAATGAGTCTTAAACACTCAAAAGTTTTTAAGTTGCTTGAAATCTGAGTTGTAACTTTGCAGGTAGGCTCTGCTCAGTGGCACATCCTCCTACACCCCGCGTAGCAAACACTAAAGTCAAGCATCTCTCTACTGATCTAGAGTCAAACATGTCTTAAGAAGAAAAAACCCATGAGGAAGGTCCTATGTTGTGGATTTGGTCCCTTATTTCCTGCCTTAATTCAGTGAGGTAGTAAAGTAATAGTAAATCCTGTGAAGTAGCAATCACAACTAGGTATTAAAATACTTTCTGTATTTACTCTCTGGTTAAGAATCTTCCCCTGTTTCTTAAAATGTTCAGATTGGTAAAAATCATGTTTTTAAAAGTTACTTCATGATATGGCAATCATAATCTTAAAAAATAAGGTTGGTTTGCTGCAGATACATCTTGGTCTGAAAAAAGAGTGGTGTGGCAGCCACCTTTGCCATGCCCCTACAGCTGCAGTTCAATGAACTTTACTCCATGATTTTTCAGTTAATGTCAAACTCAAGCATCTGGTGCCCTCCTTTATTTTTTTTTCACTCATGGTTCAATCAGTCTAAAAGGGTCACTTGGTTCTTACAGCCTTTCCTTGGAAAGCAATCCTGTATCACTGGCTGCTGGTGGAGCTCGATGTAGCCAGCCAAAGTTTTCACCTTTAATATGCTTCATATTTCAGAGGATTCTTATTCAGTATCCAGTATTTATTATTTTATGGTGGGGCCAGAAACCTGATGTGAAAGTGGTTAATGGCACAGTTGTGACTGTGCTTTGTACAGGAATTGCTTTCTGGAAGAGTAGAGGAAATTGGTGCCTTTTTACAACATGCTAAAGTTTTAAAGATGCTCCAAGAACTTGAGACCTCACTGGTTAAGGTTATTAAAAAGCAAATTTCCACTTGACATATCTGCCACTTAAAATGAAGGGTCTTGGCAACTCGTAGGCATCCTTTCAGGGAAAACTGGGGAAGTTTAACTAGACAGACAGCACAAATGATTCTGGAATTGAAAAATGGCTCTGGTTTTGGGATAGAATGTGAAAAATACCATTGCTGTTGAATACCAGTACTGAATTTAATATTGAAAAATATTAAGTGTTTATGTGTACGCATAAAGCATAAGAGAGAGCAAAGGAGAAGAGAAGCATTAAAAAAATTGCCCTCACTGCTCATAGACAAGTATGTCATCAAACCAATGAGGAATCACTTTTGGGATGGGTAAATACGATTACTCAGGCAGCATAACCTCATATCACTGCACTGAAATGCTGATAGCACCTGAGGCCCTGATGGTGCACTGAGTAAGGCAGTGAGCAGACTGTGCATCATCCAGTGGAGTTCAAGGCTTTGGGAACTGGGAGAGGTTTGAAGGAAGGCTGGCTCGTATTTCCCCCCGTGGCTTGCAAGGTACGTGCTCTAATTGTAGCAATCCTAAGTGTGGCTTCCTCATTCCTGCAAGCAAAACTGCCAGAAACAGAGGGTTTACTCTTGTGTCCAGTTTCTGTGGGCAGCGTAGGGATGAGGAGCATCACTTCCTCCTGAGAGAAGGAGCTCTGTGGGCAGTGCCAGGTGACTCAGCACCTAGGGAAAGCTGGGAGCCCTGGCTCTGCCTGCAGTCCTCTCTGTGCTGGGTGGCTATGCTTAAGCCTGTGGCTCCTTCAGCAGAATCCAGTTCGTCTACTTCCAAGATACATTTGGTCCAGTGGCTTTTAGCCTTCAAATTAGGTCCCGTAAAGATATTCTATCCTACTTGTCAAACTTAGGGTCAGTCTCTAGGTTTCAAGTAGTGCATGAAGAGCACATGGGAGCAGTCCTCATCCTTAAGCCATGGGATGTGGGCAAGAGGATACACAAAGGCCCCATAGATGTCCTTGCACAGTGTGTCCTCTCCCGTGGTGCTGCCAACTCCCTTGTGCTGCAGGGAAGGAGCCACAGGATGAGCAGTGTCTGAATATGAGCAGATCCCCAACTCCGTGGAGCCAGTGGCTGATGCTCACTGATGACAGCAAGGAATGTTCCCTGGCATTTCTCAGTCATTAATCCAGCTCCATGAGGGTTAGACCTGCCTCAGCTTGGCTTTATTTTCTTTTTTTTTTTTTCCTTCCTCTCCTTTCCTTGCTGCATTCATGGAGTGAGGAAACCCCAGTATGTCAAAAAGCGGGAACCCACACCCAGCCCTGTGCTCAGGAGTGCTCGCCAGTTTACTGGCAGTGCTGGAGGATGCCCTGCCAGGGCAATATCCTAACCTGGATCTCTGCACAAAGCCTCTGCTCCGTGTGGGCCAGGAATGTGGTTCGGGAGAGATGCTGCAATACCTGGGGTGTGCTAAGACCTGCGTGGATAAGATTGCTTAAAAGTCAGTTGTGTTTTCTGCTTTCACAAAGGTGTTTCCAAAGTTTTCACAGCAGCTTTCCCCCACAGGGGAAGCCCAAATCCAGGGTGGTGCAAATGCCTGATGCTTGAGTGCTCTTCTGACCTTAGTGCTGGCATGTGTTAACAGCACAGCAGTGTGTGGGTACCTGTGCTACCATGGCTTCTGTGCTTTAAAGGACAATGATGTTTTTCTGAGCAGAGGGGGGCAGGGTGATGATGCCCTGCATGTGACATGGGCATCATGTCAGTGCTCCTGCTGGCACACAGGACACACCAGGAGAGCCAGATGAAGGCTTGGGGGAGCACAGCCAGCACATTGGTGAAGCTCCATGCTAGTCTCTCCTGTGGAGGGGATTTATCCATGCTTTACAAGGTGTGAAATCCTGTAAGTGGCTGTAGCTAATCAAAGAGAATGGCATCTCCCTACTGGAAGTTGGGCATCTCTGGGGTTAGGTTGGAGCTGCTGGGCAGTATGTGCTGGCCATCTTGCCCCAGATGACTCCAGAGGGGTTTTGCTCCCAGATGAATAAAAATTTAGAATAAATAGTATACCATATTAACAGTATTATCAATTATATAATATAGTACAAAATATAATTCTGGAATAATATATAATTGAATAAAAATCTGCATGACAGTTCTGACAAGGGTGAAAGCCACAGTGCACAGCCACACTCTTCTTCCTCACCTTTCAACCCCACATTCCTTCTTGCAAATCTCTATGTTCCTTTCTGCAAATCAGGTACTGCTTTACTCTGCCAGGACTTGAAGGAATCTGGGACTTGTGCATTTTGCAATCTCTGTAGACATTTTGGCAAGGAAGGGACAAGATAGACAATAAAATCTCAGCTGCCAAAAATGTATTTCTTTCTACTCCCCACCCACTCCCCCACCTCTGTGCTCTTCCATACAGTCAAAGCTCCTTTGTGCCTCTGGGACCTTTGCTGGCACGTGCCAGGTTTGTGCATCCTCTGTGACCTGTGCTGTTCTCCGTGTGGTCTCCTCTGCCTGTGGGGAGCTGGGGAGACCCCTGTGCTGAAGGCACAAGAGGGCTGAGACCTCATTTTTGCTTCTGTGAAGTCTCCTTGTGTGTGAACTGAACGCAGCACTTGCTGTTGCACTTGCAGAGCACCCGGTACCTCCTCACCACTGGTGCGTGCACAGACTTGGCCTGCAGCCGACACAGCAGATGCTGCCAGAGCTCTTGCCCTGCCTTCTTTTCATGTTGAGCTGCCCATTTTTTTTTCCCCTGGTCTGGTGCTGCAGACCCCAGGCTCTCTGTCCTGCGTGGTCCAGCCAGCTGCCTGCTCCTGCTCTCCAGCATCCGCGCTCTTTGAGCTGGAGCTTGGAGGAGTCACATCCATTGCCAGGAAAAGCCTGGGCCACCGAGCAGGAGGTGGGAGCTGGTGAAAATTAGATCTCCAGGTCTGTGGAAGGGCCTCCCAGTGACTTAGTTAAAAACTCATTTGTCAGGTGTGTTTTGGGAGAAGGGAAAGGCTAGAAGTATGCTTTGTGTACGTCTGGGCTCTGTTTTCTTACACGCCTCTCTTTTCCAAGGCTTTGAAAACCACTGCCCAAAAACCTTCAGTGGTGACAACTTCAACTGAAAAGCTTTCTCCTCTGTCACTGACTTTAAGAAGCTGGGTTAAGATTTATAGCTATCTGAAATCTACTGTACAGCTGGAATTTAAAGGAGTGAAAGCCTGGCGCTCGGTTCCACGTGAAATGGGTATCTCAGAATGGATGTGTTTGCACAGGGAGCTTTGTAACATGTTCAGTGTGTTATTGCACAGCCCATGACCATAGCTGGGATACTTTAAAGGAGGTGGGTCAGAACTGGTCACGCACATGTTGATGATAAATTTGGAAAGATAAATTAGCCTTTTCTTCTTTTGAAACAGCCAAGTTTGGAAAAATAACACCCTACTTGGCCAGCGAAGCACTGTCAAGTTTATTATGCATTAGAGCTAACCTCCGTATAGCTCTGCAGCCATACAGTTGACTCTTTGCCAGTCCTTAAAATATGTTCTGTAAACGAAGATCTTGGTCAAGTTGGCTATGTTCCCCTTTTCCTCTGTATAGCTGGGTGTTGGGGGGGTTTATTTAATTTCCCATTTGTTTCAAGGACTTGTAAGAATGGCTTTGTAAAAAAAAAAAAGAGAAACATTAAAGGAAATGGAAGTTTGGAAGTTTTCAGAGGAGTCTGTAAATGTGATAGCTCCATGAACAGCAATGCTTGTGAACACTTGGCAGCCTGAAGACCAGTGCTTACCAAGAAGAGCTGTTGAAAAAGACCCCTGGTGTGAGCATAAAGTCTGGCTGGCTTCCAGCTCGTGGGGAGCAAAGTAGTCATATATCAGAGAGCTCTTGAAAGTTTTATAACAGATATTTCCTAATTCTCCCCCATCTCATGGGAGAGGAGAACGTTCCCATTCAGCCCTGTAACATGGTGTAGTCTGATCCTAGCCAAGGCTATTAAATAGGTGCTGTCCATTGCCTGAATTTGCTGTTCAGCACATGTAAAGCCCAGGACGAGGTTCAGCAGGACCAGTTGGCTTCTGCTCCTTCAGGGCTGTCATCTCCCATGGATGCTGGCATGGCAGCCACCTCCTTGGCCCAACCTCCCCAGCAGCTTGTCAGCAGATGAGAAAGATGGAGCGTGGTTGTGCCTGTGTACAGAATGTGACAGGAGGAGGAGGCAGGACCCCATGCTGATGTGAACTGGCAGAACTCCATGGGACTCCCCACTCGTTACCCCAAGAGACCTCACATGGGGCTGTGCTGGTGGCTCGGGGAGGGACTTGCTGTGGTGTGGGGACTCCTCTGAGAGGGGTTGAGGTTGGTCCAAGGCCACCTGCTGTAAAGGGTGATGGGTGTCCCAGGGACCTGTGAGGCTCTTGTTGAGGGAGGTGTATGTTGTGTCCCAGCTGGCCCATTGCATATGAAGATTCAGTTGGTTTGCAGCCAGGGTTTCATACCTCACGTCTCTTAATGTAGTCACCTCCTCCTGGGTCTAACTACTGGGTTAATTGCCATGGAAAGTTCTGCACCTTTGATCTCCTGGCCACAGACTAAAAATGCTGTGACAGCTCAGCCAGTTCTGTTTTGGTGTGTGTTGGATATCTCACCATGATGCTGGGGTAGGAAAGCGAAAGACTGTGATTAAACGTTAAGTCTAATGACACTTGCTATATCCCCTGGCTGGCAAACAGGGAAGTCTTTATGTCTTTCCCCATTCTCTGCTTTTACATTAATGAAAAAAAAAAGTGGCAGTAAATGTGTTCCTGTTGCACTGAACTGTGCAGACGAGTCTCAAAGTAGCTGCTGCTGTCTCTGGAGTTTCACCTAAGTGTTGGCTGAGGCACAAAAGGCAAAGGGAGATGGATGAGAGTGGCTGGCAGAGACAGCAAAATAAAAGGGTGTAACAGAGAAACCTGAAGCTGTTCCTCACCAGGAGGCACTTACAGCTATTTTTTGGGGGGGAGGGAGGGGGCAGGCTGGGTTGGCCTAAGCCTCTGAGTTGGGAAGCAGCAGGTCCTGCCAGGAAAGAGCTGTGTTGGCCACTGCACATGAGCTGAGCTGCATTCGGTCTCAGGCTGCACTCATTTGTTTTGGGTAGGAAGGGCTGTGGGGTTCCATGGATGAAATTCAACCAATCATGGGCCATCTAAATGCTGTGAAGCAGCTGTGAAGCCTCCTGAGCCACCCAGGCTGCAGTGTCCTTGGGGGAAATGCAGCACGAGTGGAAATCTGAAGTGCCCTTTTCAGGAAGACCAGGCTTCAATTCGCTCCTGTAACAGCTCATATTCCACATCTCCTGCTGGTTTAGTGCTTTGCTTTACTTCCCTACGGGTTTGGAGGCAGACACTTGCTTTGCTGTGCTTTTTCTCAGCCCAGTGTTTCTGCTCTTGGGAAATGAGTCCCAGTTAAGATGCTCAGCAAAGCTTGGAGGAGGGAATGGGATGTGAACAGCAGGTGACACCCACCGCCGGGACTGAGACGTAGGTGTGAATGGCAGTAATTAGGACAGGCAGTTTAAGGTTGGAGGTTATCCATGTGCAGCCAGTGTTTGCCTCTGTACGGTAATTACCCAGCACAGCCACTCTGACAGGGCGAGTTGTTGGATCTGCCTGACCCAGTTCCTCCTGCGCTGCTCGGCTTGTGCCGTGTAACAGGTTGTGGCCAACACCCACTCCCCACTCCAGCCTGTCAAATAAACCTTAAACACCGAACAGCTGCTAAGCTTTCTGCACTGCTGGGACCTGCCCTCCCATCCTCTGGCTGCCAGCACACACAGGGATACTGGATGCCTGGTGGGAGGTCGCCACAGTGCTGGGTAAGGGCACATCGCTCTGTTCACTTGTGCTGGGTCCACACCCAGCTAATTGCCTCCCTCGGTTTGAACACCTCGTTGCAGACATTTGGGTCCTTTCTTTTCCCTCTGACTAATTGCACCCTTCTTTCAGCTTTTTTTTTTTTTAATCACCTCCCGGTAATCACAGGTAATTGTATTCAATATTGTGGCTGTCTCGAGGCTATTCAATCATAGTACGTGCATATTTGGGGGTGTCTTTGGTTAATAGAAATTTTTAAAAGGATTGGTTTGAGGGAACAGGTGCGTTGGTATCTCAGTTCTCAAATCTTCCTGTGAAATGTTTTTGTTGTCAGTCTTTTAACCTGTGGAGGTTATGTGTGGTCTGAATAAACCACATCCACTTTCACTTCTTGCTCTGGCTGTAAAGAGTTAAAGTTGACAGTTCCTGTGTGTTGCTTATTTTTTTTAAATCTGCTTTAATCTGAGTTTAAAGCCTAAAGATTTGCTTAGCAGAGTTAATGCTCATCTGACTATCATCACTCTTGATCTGAGTTTTCATCAGGATTTCAGACTTGTATCTCTATGGCAGTAAATTCTAGTGTTGTTGCTGTGTGTAATGAGGGTTCACTGCTCTATTCATGACCAAGCTTGTGATTTTTATCACATTCTGAGTCTGTGTCTGTGCAGCAAAAGACTTGAGCTCCTCTCTGAACTGGGGACTAAATTCTGCCCGTGGGCACAGGAGGGCGAGTTGGTCTTTATCAGCTGCTGAGATAGTGACCTACTCCTGCTCTACAGTAATTGCCACCCAGTTTGGACACCTGCTACAACCTTTTATTACTCTGCTGTTTGTCAGCATGACAAAAGCCACCACCTGAATCTGCTGGACCAAATGCAGTGTTTAGATAAGCCAGTGGCTTTTTGGAGGAGCTACACGGGGGGCTGAATCTGTCTCGCTGGTTAAAATGATTGGTCCCTGTGCAAACTCTAATTGAAAAATATCAGTTTCATCCCCTCCCTGGAGCTGCACCCGCTAGTCTGTTTAAACTTATTTACATCTCAAATGTAGAAGAGTCAGGTTCCATTATCTGAATTACATGCATCTACTTAACCTCGTGCTAGTGACCTTGTTCCCACTTGGGATAAATCTAGGAAAACCTTCCATCTTCAGTCTTGACACACAGCCATGGGAGCACTCACTGCCCTGGCTCTCAGGGCCCCCCACTTGCTCACTGAAGTCTCTGCTTGAATTACCCTGGTGATTGCAGGGATTGCAAATGAATCTTCTTACAACCGTTTTCCTCATCTATTTTTGAAATCTGACCTTGCTGATAAAGCGATACTAAAACAGAAACCCCCATCTGCCAGCCTCCAGGCTGGAGGGTGATTATAAAATCAAAATATTGCCTGAGTGGGAAGAGTCATGGTCCTGCACTCCAGAGTGACACGTATAGCTGCATGGATTTGTGTCAAGCCAAGGGCTGTCCAAACTCCGTGAGAGCCCAGGGCAGGGCTGGATTACATTAGAGCAATGGCCAATTGGGGAGCCAGATGGCAAATAACGTTATGTTATGATGAAAAATAATTCCAGGCTCAGAGGGAATTGTCCAAGAGACTGTCACTTGTAGAGCATTAGTCTGTCAGATAAAGGCTGAGCTGCGCTTTGGATCCTTTGCTTCAAATCCTTGCTCTGCTACTTAGCTACTGTGGGACTTCAGGACAGTCCCTTCACCTCCCTGCATCCTTTCTTCTGTGATTTTTAGCCCCTTCAAAGGGTGGGTGTTCTTGTTGCTCTTTGGGGTTATTTTTGGCACTGAGCCTCACTCACAGTGGCTCCAGTCTCCAGCCACGGTGATACAGGATAACAATTAGAGCTGGTCCACCCAGTTCTGAGGTTTGCACAGCTGGAGAGACATGGTGGCAGCCTGGCACCTGGGGCATCCTGCTTGTCCCCTTTGCTTGGTCGAGACACCTGCAGCATCCTTGAAAGAGGTCACATTAGGGAAGACCCACTTACCTGTTCACTCCTCTACAGCTTCTAAGCAAATGTATTCAAAACTGCTTTGGCACAACAAATCCCTCACTCTGAAAGCAAAGATTGAAACTTCGTCACCTGGAGAAGTCAGTCCCCCTTCAGCCTCCCTTTGGTCTCCTAAAACCCTGTATGAAGTGGTTTGTGGGATCACTGTGAACACTTGTAGCAATGCCATAGCAGCCAGTGAAGTGACCAGAGTTTCTTAACCCTGGTATCTAGGAACGAGTAAAGAGCAGCCTCGTAATTACCACTGCTAATTAGATAATGGCTGTGAGGTGCTTTGAAGATGAAAAGTAAGGAGGTGCTTGGTTATTAAGTCCCAAACACCCCAGTAAGGCCAGCAGGAGCTATTGCTATGGGTCAGCAGGGACTCGCTGCTGCAGCAGCTCATCGAGTGCTGCCGAGTTTATCTGGGAACCAGCAACAAATCGGAGAGGGCTTTGGAGACTTAAATCTCCTTGAGTTTCTTGTAGGTTTAGAAGGTGATGAGCCACATGTAGCTGATTCTGCCTTGGGGCAGGGAGATGGTCTTGATCAGCTTTTAAGGTCCCTTCTGGCCCTGTTTTCCCTGATTTTGTGGTTCCACAGACAGCTTTACTGAGCCAGATCTCATCTTTCCTGCTGAGCTGAGGTTCCCTGTGATGGCATTTTCTCATGTCTGAGTTCCCTGCCTGCTGGTGCAGGAGCATGCAGTGCCTGGATGACCTGATCTCCTGTAATCCTCCCCCCACCATAGTTGGCTTCAGAGGCTGTTTGAGGAGAAGCTTTAAAAAAGCCAGCTCAGATGTGCATGACAAAGACTAACCTGATACAGACCTGGAAGTAGCAAAGTGCCTTAAAATTGCACCTACATGAAGAGATCTTGCCTCTTTTCTTAAGCATCAACATGAAAGAGATCTGAAGGAAGGATGAACTTCAAGCTATTTCTTTTTCTCTTAACTTGTGATGTGCCCCTCCTCTTCTTCTAATACAGTATGTCTGGGAATGCTTTGGAGGCTACTCCTGCATAGCTGTTGCCACACCTGTTGGGAAGGGGAAATTGCTCTTGGTCTGCCTGTCAGAGAAGCCTGGGGGAGTACTGCTGCTGGAATGTTTTATTGACAAAGCTGGCAAAAAAACTTCCTTTCCATGAAAATTGAATTATTTGTTTGTTCACTCTTGAATTTAGTCTCTGTGGGCCAGACCTGCAGCTGTGGTAAATTAGCTCAGCTCCAGATGTGCCCTAATATATTTCGAGATGTCATTTCGTGTATCTGTATGTAATTCTGTAGATCTTCCTGCTCCCCTGGTTTTGGCATTATTTCAGCTTTCAGTCTGCTTTGTCTCCTCATACAGCAAACAGATCCTGGGGACAAAGGATGTGTTGGGATCTCAGTGACAGGAGACAGGCATCATGACCACTATCTTCACTTGCAGAAGGTCAATAAGAAAAATCTGTGTTTGTGGGGTCAGTTTTGTTCTTCACACACCATTGGCAGGATGTAGGAGTGTAAAGGGTGGCTTTGACAACCCAAGTCCTACTATCAGTGCATCTCCTTTACCCTTCCAGTGTTATTGCTGGTCCCAGAATAGAACCAGCACCTGGGTTTTTGCTGGTAAGAAACTAAGTTTGAAAGCTTGCACTTAAGCTTGCAAGCAGTTAAAAATAAAAGGATCCTTGTGTAGTTTTGATGTTTTGGCACTTCTGGTGCTATTGAGTGCATGGTGCTGTCAGGGCAGGACTGGTTTTGGAGCAGGGTCAAGGCACAGGAGATTTCCAGCATGAGGGTCCATGCTGGAACATTGCTTTACAACTCCAGTGGACTTGGAAGAACTGAAGGCTGTCAGATCCAGACTGAGTGGGGCAAAGGAAGCTTAGTTATGCTTAGTCAGCATCGGAGGGCTGTGTACCACCATCACAACAAAAAAAATGAATTGTCCTAAAACTATAAGCAATAAAACTCTTTACTAAGAAATGGATGGAGTTTCTTGGTGTTCTCTTGGCTGGGACATGGCTGTCACACTGGATAGCTGCACTGCACCCAAGCCCAGCTGCCACGATTTGGAGAGCATTGAGTTGGGAAGTGCCTTTTCTTCTAGACCAAGTCAGGAGTTCAGATCTTGTCAAATACTCATACCTGTCAAGCTGATATGTGCTTCTGGCTGCCATCCAACCATTTATCTGCCATGTCCCATCCCTGGAAGTGTCCAAGGCCAGGCTGGGCGGGGCTTTGAGCAACCTGGTGTCCCTGCCCATATCGGGGGGAGTTGGAACAAGATGAGCTTTTAAGGTCCCTCCCAAAACCGTTCTGTGATTTTGTGAACGGTGGACCTTGCCCTGAGGCGGGTGTGTATACTTCGAGCCATTAAAATACCTTCGTTGCTGCGTGGCAGGGGTTGGCAGTGTGCGGGACCGAGTCCCTGCCGAGGTCGGATGCAGCAACACGGAGCAGCATCCGGCGAAGTGCAGTGAGAGCAAGATGTGTAAAGCAAACACGCGGAGGGCAGGGCAGGGCTGGGGAGGACGGGCTGTGCGCGGTGGTAGCGGAGGGGACCCGGGGAGGGGAGCGGCCGTGCCGGGGCCGGTCTGGCACCGAAAGCCGGCACCGCCTCCGCGGTGCCCCCTCCTCCCCTGCTCCCTCCCCGGGGCGGTGCGGGCGCTCCCGGCTCACGCTCTGCTCTCTCTGCACAGGGGCAGATCGAAGTGGAGAGCGAGACCGTCTTCAAGTTGGCCGCCCTGGTGCTGCAGGTGAGTGTCTCTGCCCCTGGACCGCTCCCTCGGGCTGCCTTTGCATCAGCGCGTTTCTCCTGCCTTGTTTTTCCCCCCCTCTCTCTATACGGACGAGACCCCGCAGGGTTGTTTATGGCCTCTGCGGCTGTGGGGGGAAAGCTGGAATACTTGGGAGTTGTTTTTTTCTCGTAGGCAAGTGAGAGAAATATTTATCTGAGGAATTTTACATTGAAAGAGGAAGAACTCAGCAAGGGAACTCGTTTATTTGGGCAGGTTTCCATTCAATTTATCACTTATTCTAATTTAAATACATTCCAGAGATCTGGGAAGAAAAGAGTAATTGCTATAGCTAAATCTGCTACATTATGCCTGTGAATCTTCCTTTCAGAGCATATGGTTTTGATACCTCTGTTATGTTGAAATATACAGTGTCAGTTTTCCCTCTCGTTAATCAAGTTTCGTTGTACGCAGACTTAAACTCTGATTATTTACTGCTTTCTGTGGAATAAAATTCTGCCTTCAAAATACTGAGGGTATTTTCCCCCGGTGCATTCTCACTGACAAAGTGCCACAGCAAAGCTGCAGTGGCTTGATCTGCCTGAACGGTTGTTTTCATCTCGAGTGAGCACAATTCCTCCCAACTGCTGACCTGCCTGTACAGCCGACCTCTGGCTGGATGTGGTCGGCCGGGGGAGAGAATTGTATTTCACTTTTTGTGCAGTAAAAGCGACATTTGATTTGCAATGTGAAATTCATCCCCGTTTTGGAAGCAGTTTTATTTACGCTGTAGGTGGATTATCTACAGCTGGAAGCTTAAAAGGGGCCAAGTTCAGCTCTTGAACACATGCAGGCAGGCTCCGTGTTTTGCAGGGAGTCTGACTGACGGGGGTCAGGATCTGGCTGCAGAGCTGTGGGAGTGGGGAAGTGAACAATGCTGGGAAAATCGAGGGCTTTTGAAGAGATCATGTTTTAATTCTGTCACTGTTTTTCAATTGTAGGAAGCTAAAGGGGACTATTCCAGGTAATAACATTTTCCTTTCTAATACTGGTGTGCTTGATGGATGTGTTTTTCTGTGTTGGCATTGTATTGCAAACAATCACAAATGGGGGTAAAGTCCAGCTGTGAGCAGTGCCTGAAGAAAGTGAAA
Organism: Neopelma chrysocephalum; assembly: GCF_003984885.1. NCBI lineage: Eukaryota > Metazoa > Chordata > Aves > Passeriformes > Pipridae > Neopelma > Neopelma chrysocephalum. Next base: position 13,091,326 of record NW_020897809.1, on the reverse strand, counting down.
TGTGCTGCTGGGCTGGATAAAATCTGAGTCTGCAGGGTGAGTAATGCCTTTTGTGAGCAAGCTCTGAGTCAAAACAGTGTTTCAGGCCATCACGCTTTGCTCCCCTCCCAAGTGTGGGTGCTGAAGTGGAAGAAGGGGGAAGCTCCCACACTTCTTTGCCAGAAAGCCTGTGCTTTGCAAAACTTTTGCGAAGCAAACTTTTGCCTGTTGCTTCTGCAGAACTGTGGTTTGGGTCCATCTGGGTGACCTTGCCCACAGCCCTGCCCGTGCAGTGGCAGCACGTGCAGGGACGAGGGCCCCGTCAGCTGCCCACACCGGGATCAATGAGCCGTGTTCTCCTGCAGCTGCCCCGGGGCTCCACCTCCTCACACTTGACCCAACAGTTGTGTTGTGCCTCATGTGCTGGGCTTGAGCTGTCTGAAGCTGCATCATCAGACTGGGCTTCCCCGTGGAGGTGCTTCTTACCCTGCACTGATTGTGATAAGGGGCTGCGGGGGGGAAGTGGGGTCACAGTCGGACCTGTTGGAGCCAGGGGGAAAGACCTTCCATTAGAAACAGCTCACTGAGCAAATAGAGATCAGAAGGTTGGCTTTGGTCACGTTAATATTTTACTACTTGCTGAGTTTCCATATGGAAAGAGAGGTGTGTTTCACACTTTAACTACAACAGCTTCAGAGAGCCATGAAGGCGCTCAGTAAAGAGCTGTCTGCTCAAATGCAGGGAGCAAGTCACGTCTGACTGCCAAAGTGACATACTCTGCTTTCCCCTCAGTGTGCAGCTGTCAATTAAGTGCCAGCGCTGCTGCCCAAGACCCCTTCTCTCCGAAGGCCAGTCCCTTCTCTGCTGAAGGATGCAGTCTGTGAAGTCCATCAAACCTCCTCCTTGTTTTTGTTGGTGTGCTGTCACACCTGCAGGGAGGAAAAGACGTCCTTGGGACTAGGACTGGTTGGGTGGGCCAGCAGTGCAGACCATTTCTGTTCCTGTGCATGCTGTAGACCCACACTGTATTGCTTGTACCTTCAGTGTGCTGCGTTTTTCTCTAGAAAAACCCCTTATCCTGCCTGATCTCACAGGGGACACCCAAAGACACCCTAAGCTTAGCTCAGTTTAGGCACAGATAGCCAGAAAACCCCTGCTGACTCTACAAGAAGTAATTTGTTAAGCTGTAGCAGCTGGTGGCATGTGCTCTTGATAATCAGGAAAAGGGATTAAGGTTAAAAACTACCTTTGCGGTGAAAACCTCCCTGATGTGGTTTAAACTTAGCGCTGACTCGTTATCATTTGCCATAAATAGGTTTGTACGTGGGGCTTCACGTGCCCAAGAGCTGCGTCTGTGGTTGTTTTGCGTGCTTGGAAGGAGTGGATTGCCTGTGGTTGCCTTCAGAAGTATTTAAGGAAAATTGGAGGGAAGAACACTCGGCTACGAGAGTGATTTCCAAGCGCAGCTCTTCCCCTAGGAGTTGCATGAAAATAGCTGCAGCAATTGTTTCCTCTGTTAAACGGAGCATATGTTATGCCCCTGTAGCAAATGAGCATGGCCAGCTGTCCCAGGCCCAGTGAGCACGCCAGAAGCGAAGGAATTCCATGCCACATATCACAAGTGGTCCTTTGGGCCAGCGCTGATAAAGCACTAGCTTAATTACCAGCATATCTTCACGGCGATACCGAAGGACTGGCCTCCACTGCCCAACTTGCTGTAGCTCAAACACTGTGTCCTTGCAGTGGTGCTCCTGTGCAGTGTGATTTGCCTCCCTTTGCAGTTCCTTGGGTTTGGCGTGTTCTCTGTTCGCTGTCATTTGTCCATTCTGCTTTGAATCACCTTCTGGAATGTGGCTCTTGCACCATTTTTGCTTACGTGAGAACGCACAGGTTAATTTTTTTTTTTGTATTGGATTAGTGCTGGATGAATGTGGGTAGATACAGGAATTGCCTGAAGTCCTAGAGATTAGCTTTCTGGGAGCGAGGGTTGGAGCAGTCCAGGCAATGCTGGGGATCTGTGCCTGGCTGATTTTTGACATGTTCCACAGGGAGCTTTTCCATGGGGACATGTCCCATGGTGGGGTCACCATGTGGCATAACCACTGACTGGCAGCTCAGTAGTAGGGCCCAAATGCTTCACACTCCTGTGGTTCTGCAGGAACCCCTTTCCCAATCCACTGCTCAAATTCTCAGATAACACCTTGATGGCAGGGAGCAGCAACCCCCTGAGAAACACCCTCCCCTGGCCTGAGCTGAGTGGGTGAGTGCATTCTTTGGAAATCTGTTTATTTTCACTGAGCAACTCTGACACGTGGGCACTTGGAGAAAGTAAAAACTTTCAATTTCTACACCAGAAAGGTCACTTGAGGGACTTTGCAGTCTGGTACCACTGATAGCATGGAAGTATCAGGGTCTTTGGGGTTTGGCCCTTGCAGGTAGTTTGCAGTAGGACCCTGAGGTCCCAAGTTGTGCTGTCACAGGACAGGGGTTTCATAGTATCATAAAATGGATTGGGTTGGAAGGGACCTTAAAGAACCATTTAGTTTGTGCATTATTATTTGGAGAGAGGCTTTATGTAAGACAAGCAACCCCAGTCCCACTTTGAGAGGACTCTGGTTTTTAAGACACCTTGATAAAACTTAAATATGTACTTTAAAATTGTACCCACAGCATGTCCATGCACATGTGCCTGCTTTGGGCAACTCTGGATTCTCAGAGGCAGCCTGGAGTGGCTTCAGGATGCAGGAGGAATGAGGAATAAAGGTGGCAGTGGACCATGGTTGGTGTAGCTCACCATGTGCCCGTTTCCTTTTCCTGTTTACCCAACTGGTGATCCCAGCCAAGATAATTCCCTGCTGTGTGTGATGAAGAGCTCAGTGAGCCATTCCTCTCCCCCTTACATGGGACAGTGTCAGAGCTGCCAGGGGCAGGATGGTTCCTCCACAGGGTCCTGCAGCTCTGCTGTTCCCAGCAAGGCTGGGATGCTCCAGATTCCTGCCCCTCTGCTTTCCTGTGCAGTGCTGGGCACGCTTTGCTCAAGAGGAAGGATGTAATGCTTGCTGGTGTTTGGTTTTCACGACTCATGGCTTCCAGTTGACTGCTTCTCAGCTGAGTTCCCAGAACTTTTTGTCCAGCTCCTGCAATACGAACCCTGAGCAAGTATTAGTCATTGATTGGAGTTTTGAAACTCTGAGTTAATTGCACTCCTCCACTCTCCCATTGACAAATGAAACAGAAAAATCTGCAAGCCTGGTTTTACAAAATCTTGGCTTTTAAACTCTATGCAAGGGTTTAAAAAAGAGAATGTGATTCAAGTTACAACTTCTGGCATGGCTCAGTTTTGGGGGAAAAAAGTCCATGTTCTGTTCATGATAGGAATTTTATTTAAGTTTAAAAAAAACCTTAATGTCTTGGCAATCTGTTAATTATTCATCGTGTAAATTTGCAACATATAAAGTCTTGCCTCCTTGGGAAGTAAATGATTTAGATGTATTTAATTTACAGACTAAGCACCTACTCTCAAAAATGCTGTACAATAGTATAGAGTGTTATTTTCCTTTGTAGCTTGATGAAAAAGTTTATAACTGAGAAGTTCTAAATGCCGTCCTCCTAACATTGGAAAAACATTTATTAAACTCAGATTAGCTACAGGGACTATATAAGGAAAGTAACTTTAAAAAAAAAAAAGTTTATTGCCTGACTGATAATCCTGGACTGTATTTTCCCCAGTACTATTTCCAGGACTGAAACCCAGCCATGCTCCCTGAAAGTTAATTAAATTGCTGGAGGAGGGCTTCTATTTTCTTTAAATAGCTGACGCATTTGATTTTGGTTCTGGCCTGTGGGCTGCAAAGATAACTCCCGACTGGTATAACATAACACAGACAAAATAATGAATTCCTGATAGCTGACATGTGCGAGGCACCGGGGTTTATCGTTATGTGGGTGATAAAGGCAGTTTGTAAAAGGAAAAGGTTGGTGTGAGAGATAGCCCTGCAACTGAGGCTGTGGAGTAATTGGTTCAGAAACCCCTGAATTTAAAAATTCTGCTGAGGAGAAATGAAGTTCTTGGTCTAGGTGCAGAAAGCCCATATTAACAGTTTTCTCCTAATTAAGAGTGAGTGCTCACTGTTAGATTTTTGGGTATTGTTTTCTTGGGAAGTTTACTGTTCTGCCAGACAAACTGGAAAATCTCTTGGTAGAGAAGAATGTAGAAACGATAATGTGGGCAGTGCTAGAAAATAGCTGTTGGAAAGAAGTTAATAATTGTCTGATAGCAAAGCACCTGCTCACTCTACTGCTAACCCCAAGATTAAGGTACCTTCAGGGACAGGACACACCTGAGATTTGTTGGAGGCAGCTTGTCCAGCCTGTTTTTGGAAATCTCACCAGGTTCATGTGACCAAAACTCCAGGTGTGGCCATGTCCAGGACTGGAGCTGGAGCAGGAAGACAAGTTTGGACCAAATCTCCTGGTCATTCCTACTCTCCTCTCTCAGGTTGGCATCCTGGAGAGGTCTCAGGGCTCAGGGTGGGTCTGTGTGGCAGGAGTGGAGCCCATGTCGTGGGTGCAGCCACCAAGAGGAGCTCAGGCTGTGGAGCCAGGCTGGAGCTGGCCTAAGGACAGCCCTGGAATGGGCACAGCGTGTGTCCCCAGCACAAACCCTCCTGCTCCTTTAGGCTACTCTTTCCTGTTGGGGAAGGAGACCTGTTGTGAACTGTTCACTGGAAGATCCTTTCCAGGGCCATTGGGATTGGGGATCAGTTACCAGGGGACATCCATGTTGGTCTCATGCAGCATCCAAAGATGGGAGCCCAGTCTGGGTACCTCTTTCAGCCCCCAGGGATTTCCTTACACCTGGATCAGTGGCAGATACAAAAGAGGTGGTGGGTCACCAGGGGACTCACTCTCAGGGCATCCATCTGGTACCTGTCATAGGCAGCACTGTAGTTCAATTTTTTGTTTTCTTTTCCATGCCAGGTGTACTTTTTAAATGCCCATGCACTGATACCCTGGAAGTCTTTTCCCAGCAGGACCCCAGCTCCCCGTGGGCTGTGTCTGCCTGGCTGTAAATCAGTGCCGGGCACTGGCGCTGCCGTGGTGCCCCTTGTGCTCCTCAGCCTTGTTTGCCAAGTGAGTCATTGTGTGTTCTGCCTTTCAGCTTCGACTCTGAACATTTTTTCTTTAAATACCTTGCGAGGCACTCTCTGAACCATTAACTCTGTCTCAGTCAAACCCAGCTATGTGCTTTCCTTGGCTCCCTCTTTTTCAATAAACGGATAATTTGAGGCAAGATAACCAAGATCTACTAACTTAAAACCTGTTTGTTGAGGGGGTTGATTATTTATTTCACTTTATTTGGGATCATCTGATGAACCAAGGTAGTAAATGAGCAAGTTTAGGGAAAGTCATGTTTGATATCTTATTTCATGCAATCGTGATGATTCCCCTACTTACAGGTATCAAATACCCACTTTCCCAAAGAGCTCTCTGCTTAATTGAATTTTATACCCTCTTCAAAGAAAGCTGGTCGAAGATTGCAGTGATTTTTCTCTAAAAGCATGCAAATCTTGCTTTCCTGCAGTTTGGTTTTGGGGTTATATGCCCCTGGTGTGCCATGAGGAATGGGAGCTGAGGGAAGGCCACAGGCAGAGGGGAGCCAGGCAGGGATCTGCTGAGCTCCATCTCCCAGAGCACTGAGGCAGCAATTCTGAGACGAAAACATTGTTTTCTCCTGGTGTTTTATTTTTCAATAAAAAGTGGAAATTCACCATGTAAACCAAGTGTAATTACAAAAAAAAAAGTACTTAAGACCCCATTTTTTTGATAGATTTTTAACAGCAAGAGGCTTTTTTCCACTGGTGCTACTTTAGATTCATCCAATTCATGGCAGACTAGTGTGTATAGTCTCTGCAATGATGTAATTTTAATGGGTTTTTTACAATTCCCTATTTTAAAGCAGTGCTGTAAGGGCTCTCAAGGAATTCGTATAGAATGCTTATTATGTAGCAGATTAATTAGGTGGAAGCACTCTGGGTGAAATGAGCAAAAAGGATTAGATGAAGAGGAAAAAAAAAGATGTTTCCAGTAATTTAATAATATGATCTCATGGGATTTACTGCTTCTATATAGCAATGTAACTGTTAATATTCACACATAATTATGGCAGTTCAGTAAGGAGCAGTAATTTTTTGTTTCATATGCATGATGTTCATACAGATTCCTGAGGGCCAGCAAATGGATTGTTGTGTTTTGTCCACTTTAATTGTCTCTCCACAGTACTTTCTTTTCTTTTCTTTGGTTTTTCTTTTTTTTTCCAAGTTACTTTTAACTCAGACAGCAGTGCTATGGTGAGTACAACCCACCCACCTAAAGAGGTCTTTAGTGTGTGCTTTGCATCCAAAACAGATGAGAGGCAAGTCAAGCATGGTGCCAAGAAATTCATTGTCCCCAAAGTTGTCTCCCACACAGGGGACAAGTTGTCAGAGCTGTTAGGCTTGGAGTAGCATCATGGCACCCACAGCTGTAGGTAAAAGATGCTCTCCCCTTCCCTCAAGTACAGATTCAGCATTAAAACACATTGCCTTTTCCTACTGTAAAAATCACATTTCATGGTTTATGCATTATATTGCCTTTCTTTTTGTTGAATATCTGAAAAACTTTGTCAGGTCTACAGGGAGTTTCCCCAGTCTTGCACCATCGGCTGTGAGCAGGACTTTGGGCTCTGGTCTGACTCCTAACAACATCCTCACTTTAGTAAAGCAAAAATAAATCTTTTGCTTTTCCTTCTCATGGGTGTTGAGATCTGTCGTGTGAGGTGTATTTTGTGTTTTGAGGAAATGGAATGACAGCTTTTCAACCTCAGCTTTTTTGCTTTTGCAGTTTTGTCAGGTCTTTATCGTTATTTGGATACTTTATTTTTCTTGTGGTTCCATGTATCTCTGTATCAGCACGTTGGGCTGTGATAACAAGCTTTAAACTTCGCTGCTGTACTCAGACATGCTAAAAACCCACAACTAATATGGCTAAGCTGACTTTTGTGTGAACAGGAAGAAAGTGTGGGTGTTAGAAATAACAGTCTGTTGTTGCGAGGAAGGGTTTGGGATCCTTCAAGCGTTGTATCAACTGTGAATATCCATCTTTTGCTTGGCAGTAAATCCCCAGGTAAAGCAGAGCCATTCTGCTTCTGTCTGGTGTGTTGGGGAAGCACTGCTAACGTGTGCTGTGGGTATGGCCAAGCAGCCCTTTAAACATATACCAGGTATATGGGATGTGAGCCATCACCAATTGTAGGTGGTAGGTTCATGGAGCAAAAAGGTTTGTCTTCAGAATATTCGTATTTCACATCAAGAGCTGTAAAAGAAGATCTGAGGATTTAGGGCAGCTTCAGGTTGCAGATTTTCTCTAGCCATGGAGAGCTGCTTCCTCAGCACCCTGTTCCTTGTCTTCAAAGTGGAAATTCCAACAGTGCCTCATCTGCAGAGGTGGCTCTGGGAGCAGCTCATGTTCCCATTTGTCTGGTCACCATGTCCTCAGATAGAGAGATGTGGGGATATAGCTGATATGAGAAATGTTACATTTTCCTTGGTGCTCTTGGTCCATCTTCCAAAAGCCAACATTTGGGGTCACCAAACCCTGGGAGATCAGTAGACACTGTTGCTTCTCTTCTCGACAGTCAGACTGTGCTCAGGAAGCAGAGAAATTAATCTCAAGGTGCAAAGCTGGAGCTGGAGGTCAGGCCTTGGACTCCAAGTCTGTGGTCCACGTGTGGGGAATGGTTGGCCAGTCCCTACCACGCTTCATGTTTGGTGCAGGTCCCTCTTGAGCTGTGAAACTAAAGCTGTTGTGCAGCAGCGCAGTGTGGGAACCCACAGCACAGCCACGGCATACATGTACAACAAGCTGGAGTTGAAAAAGCCATCTGTACTGCTTATCACGTTCCTTTTCACGTATGGGGTTTGGAAGGCTCTTAGAATGCTCCTTCAAATACCTCTCAGAGCAGGCGGCTGCTATCTGGTGCTCAAGTGGCCCTGCAGCCCTGCCCCCAGCAAAGCTCCCTGCTGGCTGTGGGGGAAGGTCGGGCTCTGGCTGTCCTGTGCCAGGGGGAGCCCCTTGTTCGTGGCCTTTCCGCATCCTGGTCTTCCTTCAATAGAAAAATAACTTTCTTGAGTGTACCAGCAGACCATAAACTGAAAGGCTGGGAAATGATGGGAAGCGTCTGGCATTCATCACAAAAGAGGATTTGTCAGAGAGCACATTTCAAAATTCTGCTGCCAAGATCCTGCTGCTCTGGCATACTCAAAAGCTGCTAAATCCATCGTCTTTCCCTGTATCTCCCCTGCTCTCTCTCTTCCTTCCCCTGTTTTTTTTCTCTTGCACTTTTAACCCTGCTCGTATTTTTCCTCTCCATTGCCTTGCTGCTTCCTCCTCACACCTGTTTCTTGTGGCACCTCGAAAGGCAGACGGGCCTCCATGAGAGCCTGAGGTTGCCACGCTCTGCCCTTCTGTTTATTTTAAAACAAACCCAAAGCCTACGGAAAAGGCACCTGTTGCTGAAGCGGTCCAGCTGCAGCAGGATGGTCTGTGTTGCCGGTTCTCATCTGTGAATGTAAGGAACGGGAGCACCTCAGAGACTTTGGTGATGCTTCTCTAAGTCTGGTCACTTTGGAAAGTCGCCTTAGGATCAGGCTGGGTTGTGAGCAGCAGCACAGGATGTTCTTGTACTGTTGCAGAATTGCAATTCAGAATTCAGTGGTTATTTTCATGAAATAGGACCGTTACTGACATCACCTGAGTAACCTGACAAGCTCTCTGAAACCCCTGACTGTCAAGCTTTCAAATGTCTACTCTGATTGTGTGCTGTTTCAGTGTGTTTATTTTTCTAGCTCTAAATATCTTGAAGGGAATAAGATGGAAAATCCTAATGGAAATGTTTTGAAGCATCTTCACGATGCAGGGTAATAATGTATCATACTTTTGCTGTGAAGCTCCACATTTTCTTGTATCTCACCTGCAATTCTAAGAAGTATTTGTTGATATTTATGTGTCCATGAAATAACTTTCAGGTTAGCTTGAGAGGCTGGTTGATATTTTCTAAAAGTAAGGGCACTCTAAATTCTATCTGTGGTATGCCTAAAATTTATTTCAAGAATTGACTTAATATAAAATGATGACATTCAGAAGGATCCAGGGGTGACTTATTCCAATGATCCTGTACCAACACAAGAGAAAGTATTTATGTGAGGTCAAGAGGCATCAAGAATAGAGGAAAGTCACTATATATATATTCCCAGTGATAAATTCTTACTTTATGAAGTGTTATCAACACAATTCAGCAGGGGCAGACACACCTGCCATCCCTTTAGTCAGTTAAAAGTTGTCTGAAGTCCTGTCCTCATGGAGTTGTTAATATTTACAAAGAATCTGTGGGCTGATAAGCTTCTATGTTGTAGTCCAATATATTGCTTTTGCTGCTGGGTGTGCCACTTGCTCTTCATGTTTTGTTAATCTCATTAACCACATCTTACTCCATCTAAGCTCTTACCTGCGTTAGCAACAGGCGTGAGCTGGTTTTTGACAGTGGGCACAGGGAAACGCCTGGGCACTCATTGACAAATGGTCCTGATGAGCACAGTTCTGTAAATCTTTGCCTAGCAGGGAGTGTTGTATCAATCCATTACAAGCTGTCAAGATGCACTTTCTGGGGCCGTAAATATGTAAGTCTTTTTTAATTTTCAGTGATGTGCTTTAGGCAGAGCATGCCACAACAACCTGGCTTGGTTCCTTCATGGATTTCTGGTAAGGGTTTAGCAAAATACCTAAAATGTCACTGTAATGTCAGCAGGTTGTAGGAAGCATGTGGGATTGGTCCAGGTTTGCTGCTAAGGGTAGGAGTTGGAAGTGGGAATTCCTATTGATAGTATGTTACGTGATTAAATATTAGTATTGCATATTTTAGAGTCAAAGTGCCTTCCCTCTTCATAGAGCTGGCACTGATGAGCAGGGTGCATTATTTGCAGTTGCGTTGCCCAGATTGATTCACGTTCTGCTTCATATCTGCCAGAGAGAAAACACCCATTTGGAGGGTGGAATAGGAAGGAAAGGATCTGTCTGACGGTTTTCTTTAATTCTTCTCCATAGTGGAAAAATACTTGAGATGAGAGTTTCCTATATTCCCCTCTTGGGGAATAAACAAACCTTTTGCCAAAAAAATGTTCAGTCCTGTTGACTCTGGGCTGTTTAAGTTTATGTATTGAAATTATGCCAAGAATCACCAGTCAAGAAAACCCCCTCTGTAGCAGAGGTCAGATTAAATGCAAGGGGGCCTCCCCGTCCCGACAGCCGTGTCCTCCTCCTGATGGGAACCCACTGTGGACATGCCAGATACAACACTGGTGTGTTTGGCTGGCAGATATCATGGATCGTTGGACATCTGGAGCCAGGGCTGTCTGCCCTGAGATTGCTGTATCGTCTTGTGGTCGTTGTGAAACCAAACAGGAACAGGTAATAATTCAAACCGTCGCTCCTGCTATCTGGAGTTGTCCCCTCTGGGGAACGGCTGGGTCTCAAAGGGCTTGGGAAAGTGATCCTGAAGGTCAAGGGGAGACGTGCTTGGTGCAGATGAAGTGATAATGGACTCTGTGGAAGGGGAGGGGGGACCATTTGAGGCTTTTATTATCCCTGAAGCCGTGAATCATCCAAAACGCTAATCCTTGGGTGTGCAGTCAGCAGATCCAGGCTGCTGCTGTGCCAGCCTGCACTGTCTGAAGGCATCCAGCCTGCAAGGAGCTGTGCCCTGTTTCTCCCAGGTCTTTTACATTTTTTCTAGGGTTGTTTCATGCTTGATTTTACAACTATGCTGGGCAAAAGTCCTCATGTGGCTTCTCAGAGACTTTCAGACCTTATAAGTCCATTTAGATGGACTCCTCCTGGTGTGCATGGGTGGGATGGTGTGTCTGAACCTCAGGGTGTGAGGTTGGGTCCCTTCAGGACGGCAAGCCCCAGGGGCCAACTTTGCCTCATAAAATAAGTGTATTCTCTGCTGTTGGAAGAAATTGGGTGGGTTTGTAGGTTGGCAGAAGACAGAGTAGATCCAACTCTCCCGTAAGTTGTCGCAGCTCTGTGGACTCTGCCTGCTGGCAGACTGCAACAGGGCCTGTGGCTCTGGGTCAGTGCTGGAGGGATGTGCCCCCTGTCATGGCACAGACGTGGTTTACAGCCCTTTGATCTCTGTGTGACCCAGCTCAGAGCCCACAAGCCTTGTCAGGAGGCAGGTGTGCAGCCCTCTGTTGAAATTCAGCGATAGACGTTTCCATATTGATGAGCTGCTGCTCGTCACTCAAGCTTAACTGGGACCCTTGTTTTGGCATTGACGAGGATGAAGTTGCTACTCAACCAGATCCAGAGAGGCAAGAGGCTCAAAAACAAACAGGAAAGCAAGTAGCACTGTTGGAGGCCACAACTGGTGCAAAAGGTGGCATTTCAGAGCATAGTAGACACAGCTGCCAGGATTTGTGGCATTTCTGCAGAGTCTTGGTGATGGGGGGACTCCTGGCCCTATAAGGGCTGGCAAAGCAGAATTTGGGACCTCTCCACCCGTCCATAGTGGTGACAGCTGGGGAGTCACCTGTCCCCCCATCCCAGTTGCCTCTGCCAGAGCACAGCCCTGGCTTCCCAGCATGAACCTCCTTATTGCCTCAGCCCTTGCAATGAGCTTTCTAAATAAGGGTTTAATGACCAGGCATTAACCCTCAGATTATGAATACTGCAGGCTGAGAATCTATATTGAGAGGAACAGCCCTTTTGTTTGGTCAGAATGAGCTATTTTGTTATTGCTTTCTTTCAAAACCTCTCCTACTTCACTCTATTTCCCTGCCAACCCTGTCTGCTACAGCAGCCATTGCAGCGATGAGTCAGGCTTAAAAATAGGAGGAAATTTGTATTTTAATAATCAGTTGTCCTGTGAGGTTATGACTGAAGCTGGAAGGGACCTTAGGAAGTCATCAGGCTGAACCTCCTGCTCCAACAGGGAGTTCAGGCCAGGTTGCTCAGGGCCTGGCTTTTTGGTTTGGGGCATTTTTTATTTTTTACTCTGGTTTCCGAGGCCTCAGGAAAGTGTGCTCTGTGACTGCATTTTCGTGTGACCCTATGAAACCCTGGTAATCTACCTTCTCTCTGCAAGCCAAGATGTCCTGCAGCCTTTTGATCCCGTCAAAATGAGCTTGTAAGGGATGAATAAAACCCTCAGCTTTTGTGAGCATTGGCTGTATTTGAGCGCTGGTAGGAGAGATCCTGATTTTCTACCCAGCTGTCCCCGTTTGTGGCACTTGGGTGCTGGCCAGCTTGCAAAGAAAAATGGATATTTCTGGCAGAAGAGTGCAGCAACCAGCACTCCTCGGCGCTAATTGACCCTTTCTTGGCAGCTTCATCAAAGACGTTGAAGAATAAATAGGCTGTTGATTGAACTGTTTCCTTGTCCCCAGAGGTGGTCCCTCTTACTCAGGGCTGAGGCACATTGTCAGGGCTGGGGAAGAAGCTTGCAGAGCGATTAGGGGAACAGAGAAACCTTTCATCTCCAGCACTTTCCATGTGGCATCTGGGAGATGGAGTCGTGGCGGGGGTTTGTTGCCTCCTCCGGTGCCCACGGAGCAGGTTTCAGTGCTCTGGTCCACTGCAGTGATGCTCAGGGTGTGGATTTTGAGGGAGGAGGGGGGACGTAGCTCAGGTTAAAACTCTTAATAGTGGAATCTGTTGAAGACAGAGGTCTGGAGCAGGAAAGCACCTCCAAGGAAAGCCTGGATGCAGAAGCTGAGGCGATGCTGATGGACGTGGCTGGTGCATTCTTTACATACAAGAGTCGTGTTGGTGCTTGCTGGCCCTGCTGCAAAGGCACGCAGAAACCTGGACGAAATGAGGCGTGCAGGTTTCAGCTGATTAATTAATGGAGCGTGCAAGGAGAAAATATTAACCATTTTACTGATGCCTGTAAACAGGTTTTTAAGTGTTCTGCTGGGATTTTTCTTTGTGATAAATTGCATTCACGTACTTTAGCCTTCCCTTTATTTCGTTCCAGCCTGGACCTGGAGTCCAAAATATTTGCACTCTCTGTAAGATGGGCAGCCCAGAAAAACTATTTTCGGTGAAAATATTTTAAAGGATATGAACTGAAACCCTCTGTTTTGAATCAGATCACAGTTAAACTCTGAGATTTGACAAATACCATGCAGCTTCATGAAATTTGTTGTCTAGAGGTAGGGTTTTAGATAAAGACGGAGCAAAAATTAGCACTACAAGCCTTGTTCTTGGGCAGAGGTTTTCTTTCTGCAGCTGTTTCAGGGCTCGTTCTGCTCTCAGCAAATAGAGTGAGGGTGTGCAAAATAAATATTGATATGGTGCTCCCGCCATGGTGGCCTGAGCATCACGTGTCTGTATAATGAGTTACAACTGGAGTCTGCATGACACCATATACATCACTGTCATGTGAGAGGGCCTATAGAGTTACGTTGCTATGACAGCCTGATATGGGGCAACGTGCCATGTTCTTGGGCAGCAAATACAGCCCTTCCTTCTGCCCAAACTAATGAGTCCTCCTCTGATTCACCAGCAGTGACTCTGTGCCATTTTTTGTTGTTTGTTTTTTTTTTTTTTAGTGATGAAAACACTAGAAAAGACTTGAAGACACTGCCCGTCTTTCCTACCAAGACGCTGCAGGAGCATCCATCACTCGCTTACTGGTGAGATGTTTAATTTAAAATGTAAATCATTGCTATGAATGATAATGGCAAGATCACTCTAAAACAGTTTTTCAAACTCTTTTAAAAAAGTTTTCAGCCTGTGTGATGCAGGACTTGGAGTTAATTGCTCGTGTTCAAGCATTTCCAGTTTTTTAGAAGGTTATAAATTATGCAAGGTCCAATGCAAATTCCTCCTTGAAAGTTCAAATTAAATTGTTGGATTAGAAACTGCTGGATCAGAATATGTGGGGACCATACATTAGAAGGAGCTGAAATCTGAACTCCAGCCAAGCCTGGGTTTGCAGAGAGCACCTTGATCTTCATCTGTCACACAGCAAAGCCTCTGTGGTGAGGTGACCTTTGCTGGCTGCCAGATGCCCACCCAGTTCCTCTCAGCGGGACAGGGGGAGAAAATAATTTAGAAAAGCTGGAAACAGAAAGGCATATGCAATTTTGGGGCTTGAACCTGCTGTAGAGGAGCACAGCATTTAGGATGAATCAATGATATTGTTTCCTTGGAGTTGATGCCCTTTGTGCAAGTTTAACTCCCTCATTTGTTTCATTTTTTTAGGCTTGATGTGTACATGATAAATTTTCAAGTATACCAGTGCTTGCTTATGATTTGTTGTTCTCAGAATGAATACTGCTGGCTTTTTCTTTGCTTTCAAGTGTCTGACACATAAATGCATATTTTATTTTGCATTCCACCAAAACAAAGTGTTGAAATATATAACAGAAAAAAACACAAAAAGGTCACTGCTGACAAATCTGTGGTTTTTTTCACCTATGAAATGTCAGGGGAAAAAAAAATACAACTGGAATGAAAACAGTTCTGGTTTAACTTCTTCTTTACATATGGAGCATTAACCAGCCTTTGAAGTTTGGGTCCCTTAGAACGTTAAAATGAATTTATACAATTAGCACCATTATTCTGCAGCAGCATCTGCAGCAGAACAGGCTGATCCGAAACGATTCTTTAATTAGTCTGGAAGGCAGGATGCAACGGTGGGATCAGCCAGGCAGCTCCGTGCTGCCTAATGAAGGGTGGGAAAGAAATCAGTAAGAAGCAGAATGTAAACCAGAGCAAGGAGTGTACAGAGGGACACTGCTCTGCTGGCTGAGCAGGTGGCTGAGCTCCCACAGATGCCATCACATGAACAAAGTCACTGAGCCTCTAAATTGGGTTTTGTGCTTGCTTTGCAGTGAGGACAGAGTAATTGAGCATTATACACAAATTAAAGGTCTGACCAGAGGACAAGCCATCGTTCAGTGAGTATGACACTTGTTAATTTGTGAAGATTATCTTTTCACTTTTCTTCTGTTTTTCTTTTTTTGTTGAGAGGTGGCCAGGCAGGCTGTTGTGGTCATTACTGCCTGCAAATGATACCATTTGTGTCTGTCAGATTCTTTTTCACTGAGTTATATTTCAGAGTTAAATTTTTAAGTTTCCCATATCACAGGCTTGCGCTTTCAGCATGTGTTCTCATTCATATACCTCAAATACAAAAGAAATAATTTGGACCTTTCTCTATTGGAAGACTCTGCTCCAAACCCTGCTTGCTATCAATTAGTTTTCCCATCAGACTCTTAAGGGCGAGTATTACTTGAGTCCTGTAAAAAATTCTGCAGTGTTCAGCTTTTGGTTTTTAAAACAACCAAGGTCTTCCAAGATGCACACAGAGCCTGTGGAATTGTAATTTTCATTTACCATTAATATTACTGTACTTCCACAAGGAAATGCAGTAGAATGTGTTACAAGATGTTTGAGATAATGCTCATGGCTGCACAGTGTAGACAACTTGTAGTTTTTCCTCACATACCTCAATGCCTGTAACTGTCTCAATATTTCAAGGGCTTTTTTCAATAGGAACAAGGGAAAAATAGTCTGTTCAGTGTTTGTCTGAATTGCCTCATGAAACAGTCATACAATGGCATCAACACTTTCATTTGGAGCCTGTCCGTTGTAACCAGAGCTCCATAATGGAATAATTACAGGCAGATCTTTACTGCCAACATTTCCCAAAAGGCTCACTTGTTCAGTTCAGAATTTTTACTTTAAGTTCTGTGATCTTCTGATAAGATATTGAATGTTCTGTTGTGTGAGAGATTTTCCATTTGCTTTAGCTGGGCCAAAATATCCCATCTTTCCCCAAGCCAGGCTGCTTAATTGTTTTTTTTCTGAAAACATGGGTCTTCAATTATTAAGGCCTTCAAAATATGCAAATGATAAATGACGTGTCCTGGACGTATGTGTGAAAAAAATATGTTAATAGATATTACTCCCTCCAGAGAAAATCATCTGATATGCTATAAATCTATCTGCAGGTACATGAAAGTGGTAGAAGCTTTGCCAACATATGGAGTTCATTACTATGGAGTAAAGGTCAGTAACTGCTTATAGATAATGTGATTGCTGTGCTTATTATGTGTGATTACATTCCTTTAGGAGCAGTTGGATGATTCAGTACTATTCTATCAGTATTAAAGCTCACATTTTTCAACCTCTGTAATTTTCCCCCATTCAGTATACTTTAAAAATTGTTTCCAGAGTGCAGCATTATGTGCTATAGGAGACAGAAAGGAATCTTTGTAAAACCTTCTGTAATCCTATCAGTACCTAAATTCCTATCACCTTAATTAAACTGGATATCACTTCGAGATCCAAAGCAGTTAATAGTTTCCCCAGAGACATTAATCAAGATTAGAAAAAATACAGTGGGGAAAAAATTCATTTCTGTGTGGCAGGTGATTAGTGGTGCATGCTTGGAGTGGGGAAATGCTGCGAAATACCTTTGGAGAGTGATGGAAATACACCATTTATTCCCATTTGTAGAGCAGAGCCTGGGCCACAGTGTTTTGTGCCGAAGAGCTCAGCAGAGATGATATCTCCTTACTTTGAGTCATGGCCATGACTGTGGTACCTGAGAAGCTGATGTTTTGTGCTGTTCTCTCCATCTGTGGCTGCCCATGCCTGAATTCAGTGGATGCAGTTATTGGCCACAGTTTTTTCTGTCCCATATCCTTCCCCCCTTCACAGCCACTCCTGCAACCGGTGACACCCCGTTGTTTCAGCAGCACTGTTGCTTTTGTGGCCACTTTGCACAGCCACCACCTGGTTTTGTGCCCCTGCCTGGGAAGGCAGGGGGAGAAAATTTCTGCATTCACCCCAGCAATCCACTTCACATCAGTTTGTTTGCCAGAAAATCTTTGTTCCGTTCCTACTCGTACTTGTCACGGAGCAAAAAGGGCTGTAATCTTGGAATTGCCTAATTCTTAAGTGGCTCTTGGTTTACAAGGACATCCATTTTTCAGGATAAACAAGGAATCCCGTGGTGGCTTGGAATAAGTTACAAGGGAATCGGCCAGTACGACTTGCAAGACAAAGTTAAGCCCAGAAAAGTAAGGTTTTTTTGCATCTGATATTTTTGGGGGGGAGGGAACACAGGATGGTGTTACATGTCAGAATAAACTTCTTTAAGCTGTTGCTTAGTAGACTGGTGGGCAGAAGACCAAGGGTTGGAGGCAGAAGGAAAATTCTGCTGGCACTGAGGCAGTAAATGTCTCCCTCTCACATAGATAGTGGAAACTCCCTTTGGGAACTTTGGCTTGCGTGTCTGGAGTTTCGTGGTCTCAGGACGGGAATTTTGGCAGCCTCCAGGGATAACTACAGAAATACGAAGCAGTTGGGTTTCTGCAAGGCCTTTTACTCGAGCAGTGTTTTCACTTGGCTTCTGTACTTGTTTTGTGTGTGAGGTGTGACAGGCTCCACTGATATCAGTGGAATACGAGGGGAGCTGTGTGAAGTTGCTTGTTGAGGCGACTGTGTGTTCCCGTGAATTTAAAGGGGGGATTGAGAGTAAAAGCCAAGTACTGGAGGTCATACTTCTCCTTTTTCACCCCGCTGCTCCCCAGTGTGTGTCTCCTGCAGAGTAACTCTGCCAACAGCATCCCTTGTTGTTTGAACAGGGCAGAGGGTCCTGCATTGCTCTGCTGGCTCCCTCAGAGTCCCCGGCAGCGAGCCCAGGCAGGCTCCTCTGCCAGCAGCTTTGGAAACCCATCACACACCCTGCACACAGGATATTGGGATCTCACCCCATCCTGTAGCTGCTGTGTGTCTCCTTGTGACAGGACAGAGCCCTGAAAATCTTTGAAGGGTGATTTAACTCCCTGGGTTGGGGGCAAGCCAGGGCTGCACGTGCCACGCTGCTGGACTGGGGGGTGGGGGGGTGTTTCTGGTCATGTCTTTGTTGAAACATCCAAGTCTGGGGTTTTGCTGTTCTCCTTCCTCAGGAATGGTCTGGGCAGGAGTTCACATGAAGTTGTGCTCCCTGCCAGGGAATTTTGCGTTTGCAAAATGATATTGTTTAGTGTATTTGTGCCAAAAAACGGAGCTTAACAAAACTTCGTTGTTAAGAGTAATTCCCCTTCGAGCTTCCAACTTGATCTTCTCTTTTTTCCAGAGGCAGCTATGACTTGGTTTCTCTTGGTATATTTATATACCTGTGTGTCCAAGGTGATCTCTCATGTCCTTTCTTTGCTTTCTTTAGTAAAACAGAGTTTCTTCCCAGGTCTCTCTTTGCCTACCCGCGCTAAATGACAGCGACACAGGAGGAACCCCAGGAAATCAAGTTATGTTAATGCAGCCATTGATGGTCAAAGGAGAACATCAAGGAGCTCCTCTTGCCCCTGAGTACTTCCCTGTTTTTAGGCAACATCTATAAGGTTTTCCGGTCAGGAAAGGATCATTCTCCAGCCAAGATGTCCAGCTGTGACCAGGAACACTCTCCAAGAAAATGGAGCCTGCCTGGCTGGAAGCATTGCTTTGCCAAGCAGTTTTTATGCTTGTGGGATTTCAAGTTTACAACATGAACCAGGCAGATTAAGAAAATTTTTTTAAGGTCAGCAGGGCCCAGATACCAAGTCACACCCTGCTACAGTTAGTTATAAGGCGTTGTCTTTGAATGCAGCAGGAGCTGTGTTTAAAAAAAATAAATGAAAACCAGAGGTCACCTCTGTAGTGGAAGTGTTACAATGGAAATTACAATGGTTGTTGGCTTTACTGAAATTATAATTATACAGCAGAAGATAGAGATTAAAAGGGAAGGTGAGAGAGGAGCCTAAATGCAGATGGAAGGTTTAATGCCAATAAGCTCATTTGAAAGTGTGGGGATGGATATGGCTGTAGTATCTTTAAGGATTTGTGTCTGGTGTCAGTGTGAGGGGACAAAAATGATTTAAGCCACAGCTTGTCCTGAGCCATGGCTGCTTTTAACATGTGTCTAAGCATGCAAACAGGTTCTTTATAGCAAAAGTGTTTCAGGGTTTGAAATAAAAATGCACTTCTGATATGATCCATGGAAGTGATTGGAATCAGACCATTTTTGGTAGGAAAAGCGAAGGGCTAGAGGGGCACCCATGTCCAGATTTGGGTTTGGAATTAAAATGCTGAGATACTGCTGTTTGTTTCGGTGTAGCTGTAGCCTTGCTGCCTGGCAGCACTTTCCTTTTCATCATTATTATTGTTTGCTCATATTTATGAATGTATCAGGATTTATTTCACAGACATAAGAGTATGTACAGCTTACCTAAGTCTCCTAGGAGTCAGCAAGCACAGTCCTCTCTGTAGCAGTAGGCATGTAAACTGTTCATGTCTTGTGGAGCAGAGGTGCTATACTTGCTGGATTTAGCAGAATTTTCTTGCTTTGCTTTTTGGGATGGAGCCAAACTCACAACTGCCATGTGCTGGTGCTATCCTGCTGTTTATACTGTGGATCAAAAGTTCTGTTGTGTTTATCCTTAGCCATCTGGGAAAGAGCATCCTTATTGTGCTCCACTTCTCCAGTTTGAATATACATGCAGCTGATTAACTCAATAAAAGGGAAAGGCTGAGTTCAAATCTAATGAAGACCAAGCTGGCCTTTCCGAATTTTAAAGGTACAAGTGGTCTCAGAGTCTGCAAACCTCTCTGATACTGGTTGTGGTGAGAAAGCTGTTGTGTTTCAGATGGGAGGCTTTGAACAGGGATTGGTGTCTGTGCCCCAACTGAATTCACACTAGGGGGATTTATGCTGCTCCTCATGCCTTTTCTGCAGTGCTGATGGCTGCTGTCAGATGTAGCTCTGTTTGCTTAATCATAGAATCATAGGCACTTGGCAAGAGCCAAGTCCATACTCAGAATATAATTTAAATAATAATAATATATAGATATATATTTTAGCTGCACCCATTAATGCAGTGGCAGTTAAATCCAAGCAAATATAACCATCCTCCTCAAAAAGTGAAATCTTTTGACTTTATCCAAGTAGGTCTTTAGGCAAAGAGACCTAAATATGAGCCTTGGAGCGCAGTGGTTATCCCAAGATTTTGTTATTGGATCAACACTGTTGCGTGAAGTCCAAGGCTGAGAACTCTTTACAGGAGGCAACTTGCATGACAGCCCTGGATGAAGCAATCTCCAGATCCATATCACCCAGCCTTGCCAACACTTGTGCATCTGCCATCACTCATCCGAGCGGGAAGCGTGTGGTGTCGGAGAGGACGGTGTGTAACTCGGGGCTGGACCAGGAGAACCTGCCCTGTCTGTCTGTCTGTCTGTGTAAAGCTGGCTGGGGAGGTTTGACTCCGGCTATTAATATTTTGCTGGTTGACCTGAAGTAGTTTGGACAAGGGAGTTTTGTTGCTCCAAGTCACTCCTGGAAGCTTGTGTTGCTTCGGAAGTGGTTTCTAGCGAAGCAGGTCCCTCTCGCCCAGGACTGCCAGCTGATGGGCACTGAGGGAAGCACTGTGCTCCAGCTCCATAATACACTGAAAATGGAGAGGTATTTTGTGGATCATTCGTGTAAACTGTCTTTCTAGATAAAAGCAGTGGCTCCACACTGGCTAGAGATTACGCTGAGCTCACTTGATTATCATCCTGAAGTCTCACGGGGCATTAAAAAAGACTGGGTTTGGCAACCCTTGCTCAGATTTGAACTCAGACCTGGGATTAGCTCTGCAGTCCTGCTGCTTTGCAAACATATTCTCCCTTCAGCTGCAGTTAATACCAAGAGACACCTCCTGCTTGGAGAAGTGCCTCCTGCTTGCAATGGGGTGGCATGCCAAGATCCTGTCCCCAGTCTCCTCTGAATCAATTAGGGAAAGCATAAAATAGGTCCCAGGACTTTGTTGTTCCAAAACAGAATAGATCTCCCTTTATCTCCAGCCTATTCTTCTCACTGGCGAGATAAACAATGCGTGTCTTGTTAATGGAGGGTGTATTAGGGCAAGAGTTGAGTTTATTCTGCGTTCAGCCAGTATGTGGGGATCCTCTGAGGGTTGGAGAAGGCAGCTTGCTGGCTTTCTGACTTGTTCTCCCACTTCATTGTGTTTCTGTGGGCGACTCCCTGGTGATAAATGAACTGCACTGTCTGAAGAGAACTAATCTTGCTACGGTTATTGTTTCAAATGTACAAGAAATCGGTTCTGCTGCTCGATGCCTTGAATACATTGTGTTCTCAGAAGTGTTTTTGTTAGTGTATATTACTTCTGAAGTGGGAAATGTTTGTCACAGGATGGTGTGGGCTGGAACGAACCTTTAAAGTCCTCTAATTCCAACACCCCTCCGGTGGACAGGGACACCTTTCACTAGACCAGGTTGCTCAGAGCCCCCATCCAACCTGGCTTTGAACACTTTCAGGGACAGAGCATCCACAGCTTCTCTGGGCAACCTGTGCCAGGGCCTCACCACCCTCACAAAAAAGAACTTTTCCCTGGCTGGATTTAATCCTGTCAGGGCTTTAGCTTTCCTAATGAGATTCCTGGCTGCTCAGACAATTTCTGTGTATTCCTCCCGCCCTCTGTAGGATTCCTTTTTGTGTCTGAGTTTGTTCAGGAGCTTCTTGCTCATCCACACAAGCCTCCTGATGTTTTTGCCTGACTTTCTCTTTGTTGGGTTGCATTGCTCCTGAGCTGTGAGGAGTTATTATGATATATCTCTCTTAATTCAACATATGCTGAGAGCTGATGCTGAAAGTTTTCCCTTGCAGAACATTTACTTAATGTAAATTTGCTGTCCTGCTTTGCTGAATGGTTCAGAGCACAGCAGCGCTGGCTTCTCAGACAGTTCTAATTAGGCAGAAATTTCTTTTATGGTGTTTATTTCTCACCAAGCTTTTGGTTTAGACAGAAGATACTAAGCTCACATAATTAGTTAAAATAAACACAGAGCTGTTACGAGACTGCTCTGAAATTCAGTTCTTTCCAGATGTGCAGAAAGTTGCTCGAAGGTCACCTGCCCCAAAACACACACGTTTGGGGACAGTTTGGTGCTGAGACATATCTCATTAATGCCAACACTAGTGAGGACCAGGCAGGGACTGATCATAATGTATTAGGAAAAAAAAATGTGATTGAAGAGGTTTTTAGAGGACTGGCTTAATATTTAAGAGATGAAGGATGCCTGCAGGTGAGCTCTGCCAGATTGTGCTGGCACAGGTGGGAGCTGTCTGCCTCCTTCCCTCAGAAGTTGCTGCAGGTGGGGCATTTTGGCTGTCTTGCCACCTCCTCCAATGCCTCCCTCCACAGCCAGGCATAGCAGTGTAAAGCAAAAAGATCCCATTTGAAGGCAGGATGCCAGACAGCAAAGTGCAGCAGAGGGGCTGAAACACAGCCCTCCTTCCAGCGCTGCTGGCAGGGTGGTAATTTCCTTCGTCGGGTGGGGTGCATTCCTGTGGGCAGAAATCTTTTATGTTTCCTTGCTCTGAATTGCCAGATTTGTCTGCAGATTGCTGTTCCCAGCCAGTTCCTGAGGTGCTGGTTGCAGAACCTCCTTACGAGCGCTGCACGTACCACGAGGTGCTTTGGAAGTGCCTTTCGAGGGAAAGGCTGCTGCAAACACTGCAGTGTGGCTTGCACTTCCATGCTGACCTTACCCAGTGATCCCTTGGGTGGAAATTCGGAGATCTGGGTAATTTAGCTGTTGGTCAGGATTTGCCATCAGCCTTGGTAAGATCCCAGGTGCAGCCTTGGCATGTGCTGTGCCTGGCACAGCAGTGTGTGTGGCCACCCAGCTCCTCGCTCAGCTGCTCTTCAGATTTTCACCTCCTTGCAAAAAAAAAAAAAAAAAAGAAAAAAGACCCTAGAATATTTTTTTTTTTAAACAAAATCCAGCAGGCTCATAGGAATATAAAATCCAACAGGCTCCTAGGAATATCGAGCCAAGGCCCTGGAGCAGCTCTCCTGAACGCCTCTCAAGGAGGGGGCTCTGCCAGCTCCTGCCTGCAGTCCTGATGGGGCCGTTTTTCCGAGCCAGTTTGCTCCTGCTGTCAGGCCCAGACAAACTTGCATTTTATTCAAAACTGGATGCAAGATCAGCCAGGTAAAAAGCTTCTTTTATCAATGTGCCTCACCGTTTAGGCAGTCTGTGTCTGCTTGGTCACCTTGGACCACAGTTACAGCTCTTTTTGTACGGGAAAGAGGGTGATCTCTTTTTTTCATTCAGTGTTCCCTAGTATCTGGAAGAGGATCACAGTAGAAATGCAGGAAGCCTAAACTCGTGGGCTGGGAAAGCAGCAGCTGGGTGGTAGGAGTCTGGCTGGTACACAGAGGTGCCTGAGTAATGAGGTGTGATCAGAGCTGCACCTCCGCTTTTTCCAAGAAGACCCAGAAAACCAACCATGGCCGGACCAAATTCTTCCCAAAGAGTCAGACAGGCAACCCCTGTGATGCTCAGTGGGAATTTTCGGGAGCTTTTAAGAATCTGGCAACCTACGTGGATGGGAAGGCTATTAAGAAAACATTAATTAGCTCAGGTGGACTTAATCACCTGGTTAAAGGGAACATACATTGCAAAACTTCCACAAAAACATTTTAATTATTCCTAATTGTTCTTCCAGCCCTCAAAAACCAGTTCCAGATTTCCAGATTTTATTTTTTTTTTTTACAACCCTTTTGTCTTTAAATATGCATGCAGTTCAGGTAGGATTGAAGTTAGGAATTATTTAGGAACATGTCTGTACAGGGTTAGGGAGTATTTGAAGGGAGCAGGATATCTCTAGTGCAGTGATAGTTTCCCAAGTGTTGCCTTTTGACCACAAGCTAGAAAAATGTAGGGGAAGAGGTTTATTACTTTTTTCCCCCTTTGTATTGAGGCCATTTTTTTTTCTTGTCTTCATGAATCCAGGCACGTTAGGCAGAAACTTGTAACACTTTAATTCAAGATTATTTTTAAGTGCATCTATATAAATATTATTAGCTCACAACTTGTTCTGGAGCTGCTCATTTAGTCATCAGCCTTTTTTTTGAAGGACCTGACTTAGGAGGGTTTGTCAGAGGAGCTGATTGCTAAGGAGCTTATATTGTTCTTAAGTGGGATAGTTTAAGGACAGGGCACTTTTCAGTCCATGAAAGCAAAAATGTATCCTGGGTGCAGAATTACAAACACTGCTCCCCCATCTCTCCTGCTGAGGAGCAGCAGAGGGGGGAGCTGGAGTTATCCCAGTCTTTGGGCAGGAAGGCAGATGTCTTTGTGCTGAATGTACCCAGCTGCAAATGCTTGGGGCGCCTGTCAGCTCCTTTTGGGCTGGGATGGATCTCACAGGGTGGGGAGGAAATGGGGCAAAGCTCTACCCACATCCTGAGGCAATTCCATGCAGGTTTTCTTAAAAATGCAAAGGGTTTTGGTTTTTTTTTCCTTCTCAACACCGCAGATGATCGTGGTGTTGGATTTGCACAGGCTCATGGAAGGGTCCCCCTGGACCCTTGGAGTGCTGGCATGTCCCTCTGTCTGGGCAGGAGGCTGCTCCAGGTGGTGGGGCTGCTCCAGGTGGTGGGGCTGCTCCATTTTGCCCTGCAAAACGCGACCCTCATCACGCCCTGCTGCCCTTTGGACAGGTGGCCCCTTTTCCTGCAGCCCTCGGGAATGTCGAGCGCGTCCGGAGGGGAGAAACCCAAAGGAAGTGATAAAGGGGACGGGGAGTCATCACCCGCGATGATAAGAGGCGTTTTTTTTCCAGAGGTCATGTTTGAAGCACGCCCATTGCTTTTACGAGCGTGGGAGCGGGCGCCGGGATCGGCCGGGAACGCCGCGATGATGCTTCTGGTCGAACCTGTTGCCTCTGGGGTGTGAGTCAAGGGCAGCGGGGCTGGGACACGGCACCGTGCGGACCCCATGGCAGCCCCCCGCACCGCCCTGCTCCCGCCTTGGCCCCCACAAGGGCTCAGGGTGCTCGGAGGGGTGCAGCCCCTCGGTAGGAGCCACCTCTGTTCCCTCCTCTGTTGGGTTTTCCCTTTATCGGGGGAAAGGGTGTGTGGGAGGCGTTGCAGCGGAGCTGGTGATGTCAGGAGTGTGTCAGCAGTGGGAGGCGAAGCCGCCAAAGTGGAGCAGCACGAGAGGGACACAGAGGGACTGCACGGGCACCTCGGCTCTGCTCTGCTCATGTTGCCCCTGACACTGCCCGGGGGGGCCGGGAATCCAGGATCGGTCCTGCAGGGAGGTGAGTGCGGGATGGGGGGAGCAGCCGGGGCCGTGCTGGGATCCCTCCCTGCTGGAGCACCCACGGGCAGTGTTGCTCAATGTCCTGACATAATGCTTGGGCTGTTTCCTTTTGTATCTTTTAAAATGTATTTGTTTAAAAGTCTGGTGCCAAATTGTAAAGAGGCACTTCCGAGAGCAGCGTGATTGGGCAGAGGGGGCTGTAAGACGAACTTACTTAAGCAGCAGAGTAAAACTTCCACAATCTTCTGGAACCTGATTTATTAATTTAAGTAAATTGCATTTCCACTTGCTTTACTTTTCCTATAGCATGTTTCAGTACTCAGTTGTAGTCCTAGAAAGGAAACCTTCCATTAAATGGAGGGAAAAGCTGCTGAAAGAGCCACTTTTCCCCCCAAACACATGCACTGGGCTATGCTTCATTGTGTTAAGAATGTTTCAAATGCAGCACAGTAGAACACATTTTTTACAAAACTTGAAGTGCTTCTGTAGTGGGAGGGAGCATAGCAATTCAGGTTTTGGCAGAGGTCAGCAGGAATGTTGAGTGTCCTGGGGGTTTCTGGTGTGGTGGCTGCACCCTTGGAGGCTTTGGAAAAACTCCAGTGAGGAAGGGGGGAGTCACTGTGAGGGTCTGGGTGCCTCGGCTGGATTGCTGGTGTTGGAGGCTGATTTGTAACTGGATGCTGTCCCTGCCTGCCCAGCCTGGATGGAAGTACATCCAGTACCTCTGTGTGGGCTGTAGCTCTGGAAAGCAGCTGGATGTAAACTACAGTGTGCTGCTGCACCTGTGCACCCTGTTGTCCTCAGGGGACATCCCTGGGGACACCCATAGGGACCCTGTGTCTGCCCAGGCACCCTGGCACTGCTGGAGAGGGGCAGGAGGTGGTGCTGCCCAAACCTGCACTGAGGGGCCAGGGAACAGCTTGGCCAAGGCTGGGCTGAGAAGATGCAGCCCCTGATGGATCATCCCCAGAGGGTGGCTGGTGCTGCTGCAAAGGGAGAGCAGATTCATATGAAATTCTGATCCCACGGGTGCAGCTGCCAAGCCCTGACTGCCTTTGATCTCTTCTCCCAGCTGGTACTTTACAGGAAATATGTAATTTTCTGACAGACATGTGTGCTGGGGGGTGGCTTCCTCCCGTGGCTGCTCTCTGTACATGGTATACCCCTGCTCCAGAATGTCACTCTGGATCTCTCACACGCTGTCTTCAGAAGAGCAAGGTCTTGGTTTTCCCAAGCTGCTGCCATTCCCTCAGGATGTTCTGACTGAAGGACCATAGGTGTCTGTGCAATTACTTTGTAAAGAGATTTTTGGTTTTAATCAGAGACAAAAGGACTTGAACTGCCCTCATAAGACTTCTGGGAAGTTCTAGCAGTGAAATTAAATGTGGAAAGGGGTGTTGTCACTGGCAGAATCCCCAATTTGCAATGCATTGTCTCTAAGAGTGTGAAATTACTGGAGAGGCATCCTACATATTTATATTGATGTGCTTCTTTTAATGGACGTTGTTATTGCTCAGTCCGTGCCATAGCTGAGGATACACAGGAATTGTAATTTGCTGAGGTTATATCACCTTGGGGAGAGAGGTCTGGTGATTTTTTTTTGACAGTGTTCTGCTTCTCTCTCCCAATTCTCCTAGCTATTTCAATGGAAACAGCTGGAAAATCTCTATTTCCGTGAGAAGAAATTTGCTGTGGAAGTACACGATCCCCGCAGGTAAGGCTGGAGGCAGTTCTGCCAGCAGGATGAATCTTTACCCAGAGTGGGGATTCATCATCTGGTGTTGGTGGATGGGCTGGGAGGGGTGTCTCTGAGTTCAACACAGATAGGAGTTTACTTTGGGCTTTAGGGCTGATCCTGATCCGGCGTTTGGCAGGGGCTGGATCCGGGCTGTGGGTAAAGAGCAGTGCTGGGATGTTGCAGAGGGAAGGTCACGGTCATAACGGGCAAGCTGGAGAGACTGTTGATGTGTTACAGCTCTGGGTGTCCTCTCAGACTGCCTGTGGTGTCCACTGGGGGAGTTTGTGGAGCAGAGGGAGGACTGTTTGTCATGGCTGAATTTGCGGCAGCACGGGGAGGAGGAAATCTGAGTTTTTGCATCTCCAAAGGCTGAGCCTTGCCCGGTTAAGAGAGAGGCATTTGGGACTTTAAAGACCTGTCTTGAAATTGCATTTGTTTTCACCTCCTCAGAATTTCGGTGTCGAGAAGGACCTTTGGTCAGAGTGGACTTGTAGTGCAGACCTGGTATGCAAACACTTCCCTGATCAAGTCCATCTGGGTGATGGCAATCAGTCAACACCAGTTTTACTTGGACAGAAAGCAAAGCAAAGTAAGTTATAAGGCATTTTACTGAGGACATGAATTTCAACACCTTTCCTGTATATACTTTGGTGTATGTTTTTCCACAAATGAACCACTCTCCAGAGAAAAACTACAAATTGTTTTTGTCAGCTTTTTGAGCAGTCTATTAGTGACAGTATTGCTATTTGATCCATTTTAACCTCCTGCAATTAAGGGCTGTGGAAGTATAATTACAGAAGAGGGAATTCCCACGTCTAGGTGTTTAATCTGCTTTTTCTTTTGTCTCCTTCCTGTGTTTGTTTTGAACACAGTGCAAACAGCAAAGAGATTTTTGAGCTGGGAGATTGGTTCAGGTTTTGGGGCAGAGGAGAGAGGGATGGCAGGACTGATGCTGTTTCTTTAGCCCTTAATTTTGCAGTAGATGAGGTGTGAAACGTCATCTTGTATGAGCCCATGTTCTGAAGTTAATTAGAGGTAATTCAATGAGGCTGGATTTTTTTTTTTTTAACTCCTTCAGGCAAAAATTCCTTCAGCCAGAAGTTTGGATGATATCGCCATGGATCTGACAGAGATGGGAACACCAAAAGTTTCAAAGCTGGTGACATTGGAGGCCAAGAACCAGCTTATCATGGCCAGCAATGGCAGTTTGATCTCATCAGGTAATACTGTGTGCAAATGTGAGGTAGCCAAGTACAATGTGTGTATTAAAAGGGAGACTAGCAGATGATAAAAATGGCTTTTACCTGGAAATCCTCTTATACAGAGTGTGTTTTTTAGGCTCTCAAGACTCAGAGGTCAGTGAAGAACAAAAGAAGGAGAAAATTATGGAACTAAAGAGGAAAGAGAAACTCCTTCAGGAAAAGCTGCTTCAGAAAGTTGAGGAGCTGAAGAAAATCTGTCTGCGAGAGGCGGTGAGAGAACTGCGCCTTGCGCTGGGGTCGGGTGGGTGGAAGCCCTTCTCTCCCACTGGGCTTTACCTGGACCCTCTCTGTTCCCCAGGAGCTGACGGGCAAGATGCCCAAGGAGTATCCTCTGAGTGCTGGAGAGGAACCTCCCCAGGTCAGAAGACGTGTTGGCACAGCCTTCAAGCTGGATGACAACCTGCTCCCAAGTGAAGAGGTGAGCGCGGCACTTTGTTTTCACAGCACGGGTGGGGTGGCCAGACCAGTGGCCAAAGCCACTTGTAAATAATCCAGCTCTTCCCTGGGTGTTAAAGAGGAGGCAGCTGGGACAGTCACTTGCATAGAGTGGGAAATTTAGATGGGTACTGCCCTTCTTTTGCCTTTGAAATGACCAGGAAATTGGCTGTTTGAAAAGGCCTTAAGTTCTCTCAACCTGAACCTCTGATTTGTCCATGCTGCATGAATTTTAATGGACATTTTGCTGCTAATTAGAGGAGAGCAGGTGCATAATGCCATTTGGCAGCCCATGGCTCTGAGCTTTTCTGGAACATTGACTTGTGTTGTGTTGGGATTGTGTTTGAACCCAGAAGGTGGCAGGGGTGTGCACTGTCCCCCTTGCAAAATCATCTGTTTGTGAGCATAGTTGTGTGACAGGTGACAGGAGGAGGAGTTTTATCTCTAGCTTAATGCAGGTTCCACCTAAGTAAAACCTCTGTGTGTTGCTCAAGAAGCTAAAATGAACTTTGCTGGCAGAGACTGACTCGGGCGATATGGTAATTCAGATATTTGCAGTTTCTGGATGCACATCATTCCCCCTCATCCCTTGTGAGATTTGTTAACAAGCTGTATCATCCAAGCAGTAAGTAGGTGTGGGGCACTTGGCATCTGTCTTTCACCAGAAACTTGCTGCCCTGGCTGGCAGGGCTGGTGTGCTCCATGTCTGCAGCAAAGTGATTTTATGTGACTGCTTAAACGCTATTAAACCAAAATCCTGCTGACCAGATTTAATAACGTGTTGCTTAGCGCTTCTGCAGTGCCTTTCATCTGAGCTTCTCAAAGCAGTTTACAAACAATTAATTAAAGCCTCCAACTCCCTCTTACGTAGGTATGGTGATACAAATTTCCATTTTTATTTTCTCCAAAGTAGAGAGAGATTTTGAACAGATGTTTTCAGGGTTGGACTCGTAGCAGGAGGTTTAGCAGCCTAAACTTGAATTTAAGTGTCTGTGTTACGTGTCACCCAGGCTTGAGAACTTTTTGGATCTTGCCCAAGAGATCTCATAATCTTACACTAGTCATAGAAATAAGATATAAGAGTTTCATATGCTGAGATTTTTCTTGTGCATAAACTTTGGTATTTCTGTATTTTGTGCTCAAGATTTCACTTCATTACCACAAAAATAGATGTTCTATTTAATAACCTTCATTGATAATTTCTGCCTGGAGTATGAGGAAGTAACTCATGTCACAAATTTGCAGGATCCTGCTTTGCAGGACTTGGAGAGCAATTTTATCATACACCAAAAGCTGGTGGAAGCTGCAAAGAAACTTGCCAGTGAGCCAGACCTCTGCAAAAATGTGAAGAAGAAAAGAAAGCAAGAGTATGCCGATGCTGTAAAAAAGCTGCAAGAGATAGAAAATACCATAAATGAATATAGAATCAAGTGTGGCAAAAAACCAACCCAGAAATCAACTCTTGCTCTACCAGGTAAGCAGGAGAATTCCCCGTGTTCTGATGAAAACAGGAGGGGGGGGAAATAATTTGGCTTACTTAGAAGCTTTGTTTACATCTTCTCTATATGGTTTTTATCTTCTCCAAGGCAGTTAGATAAGAAAATAAAAGATGCAATTGCTGCATCTGATACGCTCAGTGCACTGCTGTAGGCTGGGGGCAGAGCAAGCCACAGTTTTAGGAACAAGTGCAGACAAGTTCAAGCACCAGGTATGGACTGAAGGTGCTGTACACAAAAAGGCTGGCAGGAACAGCCTGGATGGAGCTTTTCTGCTGCCTTTTCTGGTGTATTGAGTGCAGCTGCTTGTCTGAGCTGCCACATGCAAAATCTCTCCCCCTTCCCTCCCACAGCACTCCAGTTTGAGCAAAAATAGAGCAGGCGAATTTTTCTGCAGGATCCAGGAAATAAGGGTCAAAGACATTGTTTCTTGATTCGAAATTCCCGATTTCCTGGAAGACATAAGTGAAGTTCAGGAGTTGATGAATGTAAATAGTAGCAAACAGATTTTTGATTAAATCCGTTTGCCAATGATGAGCACAGTGAAAGCAGGTACCCTTGGGTCCTTCATTCTGAAAATGTGATTTTCCTGAGGGAAGTAAGATTCTTTCTGCTCCATAGGATAATGTGTGGAAATCTGCTAGTATCCAAACCAGTTGAAGGAGTTTGGGAGTAGTAAAAACTCAGGACTCGGGGATATTGTGACTCTTCTAGTCTCTCTAGTTATTAACAATTTTAGGTCATATATTACTTCTCCCATTCATGGAAAATATATAGGGATAATTGCTAATGTTTGATTGATTTATTCCTCCCCCCTTGTCCGAGAGGAAATGCTGTTCTGTGAGGTCAGTGGGGTTTTTACTGGGAATTACAGAGTGGAAAAGAAAATGCAAGATTTTTCTGCTGTTTATGTTGGTACCCTCTTAATGGCCCTTGAGACATGACCTGTTACCAATGTGTGTTTTCCCTGGAAGAGACCCTTCTCCTGTGCCAGATGTCTGTTGGGGAAACCTTTGCCATGTCCCATTCCTGTTGAGGGCTTAATTTGGATCCTTACCCATCCACACACCGTGGCAGCGCTGGGCTGTCCATCATCACGAGGTGCTTACTCTGAAAGGCTGATGATCTCTGTTTAATGTGGCCCAGCTAGTTCCTGATTGACAGAGAGGAAGGAAACATCTGTTTTTCCAGTCTCTTGCTCACCAGTGTGGATACTGATTGTGAAAGGTCCTGTATTACCTGCGACACGTGGTGTGTGGTAACGAGCAGGAAGGGCAGTGAGCAGCCAGAGCCCAGTGAGGCAGCATCCATCCAGCTTGCTGCTGTTTTTGCTGGCAGCTTTGTCCTGTTGTGCAAACAAGCAACTTGGGAGTTGGTCCTTATGCATTTATGCCATCATTTAGTACATGACATCCTTGTTTGCTCCCTGAAAAGGTGGGCACAGCCAGAAGGGACCAGATTCTGTGTCTCAGAGGATCTCCCAGGAGTTAGGGACAGTGAATACTTAGCCAGCAATAAGCAGCTGCATCCCTTCCAGTTCCAGGCTCTTGCACTGCAGTGTGTATTTGTTCACCTGAAGCAGAGCTGTCGTCTGCTTCAATAATTGATTTTATGTGTAAACTTGTCATCATCACCAGTGGTACTCTCAGGCTCAAGGTACAGCTCTCAGAAGGCTGAGCAGTGATGAGTCACTTGTGTCTGTGAGTTTGGGGGATGACTCGTTGGAAATAATGTGTTACATAGTACCACTGATTTATTGAATCAAACAACAGCTGTTTTCCTCCTGACCCCAAGGAATAGGAGGTGAAGGAAATACTGGACTGCTCCCCATATTCCACTTTCTCTTTCCTTCACTTCCTCTGTAGCCCAGAGTTTCTTCCCCTTTTGCAGGGAATTGCACGGATTTGGGACTTGAACTCAGATATGTCAGCATATCTGAATATGTCAGCACTGCAGACCCCACCTGAAACCAGCAGTGTAGCTTTAGGCTTCAGCTTTTTTCTTTTCCTAGGCAGGTTTTCTTCCCTCCCTGCACTGGGCCCAGTTCCATCTTTACCACCCCATGGTCAAATCCACATGAATCAGCTCCCCTGAAGCTTTTTCCCAGTGTCAGGTTGCAAAGAGAGCTGTAGCCCATCCTCGGTGGTCTGACAAGTCCCTCCAGGGCAGGGGCCAGCCCTGATTTTTCCTGTTCTTGAACAGCTGCTCTCTTCACCAAATTCTTGTAACCAGACCTTTCCTCGCAGCAAATTGTGACAGCAGGGGAGCAGCTTACACTGCCTGTGCTCATGATGGGCTCTTGGGAGAGCCAGGTGTCATAGACTGCATGCCACTGTCATCTTTATTGCTTCCTTTCTCTCATGCATGGAGGTTTGTGGAGACTTTTTATCCCACCAGTGCTGAATCTTGCCAGAAACAGCCTAGCAACAGATTCTTCTATGGGTTAATTTCTCTGCTGCTGCTGGTCTGCTCCAAACCTTAGCAAGGACAGGCTGTTTCTCAGTGAGGTGCAGTGTGTAGTATCAAGGTGAGAGGACAGGCAGGTGCATTGTAAAGTGCTTTGAATAAATAATAAAATGTAAAAGAAAGAAAAAGTTGGTATGTCAGTGCAACAGTTCCTGCTTTCTGTGTTGCTGGAATTTGCAATAACTTGATGGAAATCAGTGGAATTATTCTGGATTGATATTAATTTAATTGAAACAGAATCTGCTGATGAAACATTCAAAAACAAATGCCAAATTTCAAAAGGCTTTTTCTACCTACCTGTGGGGTTTCAGGTGTACCTGGAGGAGATTAGATGCTAACAGCCAAGATCTACATGTCTGTGTAGGTTCCTGATCTCCAAAACACCCTGTGAGATCTGTTGTAAGTTGGGTGGAAAACACCCTTGTAAATCTTGGCCTGATTCCTGCTGCAGATGAAAAAAAATCTCCTTTTATAGTTGCCTGGGTCGTTTGCTGAGCTGCAGCAAAGACACGAGGGGATGACATGAAGCAGGTTGTAGGGGCTAAAGCATATGGATTGTAGCATTACAGATAGTAGCTGGCTCTGAAACTGTAGAAAATACACTGTATTAGGATATTTTGAAGTTGATGTTGGGCCTCCTATGCTTAAAGTGTTTGTTTTCATTCACAGATGATATAATTCCATCTGAGAGCAGCTCCCTGTCTGACACAACCACCTATGACGATGGTATGATGTTTATCCTTCTCTTCCTATGGAGTGTGTCCATTCAGAGTCATTCCTTTGACCTAATGTCCTTTAGCATTTCCCATCCCTGAAAGTGTTCAAGGCCAGGTTAGATGGGTTTTGAGTGACCTGGTCTAGGTGGAAGGTGTCCCTGCCTGTGTCAGGGGTTTGGAACTAGATGATCTTTAAGGTCCCTTCCAACACAAATCATTCTGTGATTCCATGATATTGGTGGCTTTCATTGATAAATTACTTTGTAGCAGAGGAATAACAGCTTATCAGGAATGTTTTTTCTCTTAATGGGTTAGTTCTTGAAAGTTTCTGCTCTGTAAGCTGATCTGAGTCATCTTTAGAGAAGGAAGTTGGTTTTAACATGACCAACCTGCAAGCTGAGGGCACTGTGGATGTCAAATACTAAATCCCCAGGACCTGGCCAGAACTGGATAAGAGGCTAAAGGACTTTAGAAGCTTGGAGGGTTAGCCCAGCCCTTCTGTCCTCACAGCTACTATAAAACTTACAGAAAAGTAGAATAGTCACAGATATTAACACTGTTGACATTTATCCGTTCCCTAGTGAGCTTGCATCTTGCTTGGGTTGGTGTTTGCTCAGCTTACTCATTTCACACACACACCCACAGACACAGACTCACGCCCTGTTCCACCAGGTGGAAAGGTCTTGGCTTACCTCTCCCTTAAACTGGCTAATCATCATTTGGGGACAAACATTATCTAAATTATTACTCACTTTTCATTTGGGCCTGATTCTGATCTCACTTTGTCCCAGTTTTACACTAATACAACCCATCTGGTGCTTTACAATTGAGTTACACCTGATTCCTGCTTGTACAAGTAGAAGTAGAGCCAGGCTTGTGAACATGTTCTCTGTGATGCTCGACCTGCATTTATATGTATTAGTTGGAGTTTCCTGTTGGCTCTGTCGGGACCTGAGTTGTGCCCTAAGCAAAGTGAGAACAAGGATCAAACCAGCATCTTCCCAGTTGCCTTCAGCCAAATGTGTCTGTCAGTTGTCTTTGCTCATTCAGTCGCTTTTGAAGTCAGTCCCTTTTAGGTTTTATTTCAAAACTAATTCTTAAAATGTCATTTTCAAGTAAGAGTTGGAAGGTGAGGGATGGGAACTGGTCTTTGCAGAGGCTAAGCTTGCCTGCTTGGCCCTGGAAAGGATTGCTCTGCAAACAGAGTTTTTTCCAAGGAAGTTCCATTTTGTGATCTGGCACAGCCCCAGGCTCTCCGTAGGAGTTGGTGGTGCTGGGATCTGTAGGAGCCTCCACGATGTCCTGTCCGTGTGCAGTAGAGCTCAGTGCAGGCAGGAGAGCCTTTCTAGACCCACAGCTTCTGCCCTTGTCTCTGAAGTGCAAAGTACTTCTCCTTGGGGGCCACGGATTTGTAGACAGGGCAAAACCACCAAGGATTTTGCTAACAAAATACATATTCCTTTCCAACAGTCAGTGAATCGCTTCCTGTGGCAGCACAGAGGCCCAGCTCTGCGCAGCTTTCTCCAAGACTTCCTCCACCAAAGTCCCTCGGGGTGGAGAGAATTCATCTCAGAAAGTCATCCATAAACGAGCAGCTCTTGGAAACCAGACACTCCAGGTAGGCACATCTTGCTGCTGCTGCAGTGCAGGTGGAGAACCTGCTGGCACGAGCTCCATCCTGCCCCTGCCCAGCCCCTGCCACTGCAGAACACTGCTCCCTGGGAAGTTCAAAAGTCAAATTATAGCCATATGTAACCATTTAGCTGTGATATACTTCATTTTCAAACTCGATTCCTTTGCTTCTCTGTTGCCTGCTCTGTCCCTTCTCCTTCCTGCTTCTGCCCTTTGGCAGCAGCTTTTCCTACCAGTCATCCCGTGAGGACCAAGAAGGGGTTGAATTTTTCTTCCTTTTTAACAACTTTGTTCTTTACACAGGGAAACACATCCAGTTATGCCCTTCCCCATTTGCTCTGCCTTTTGGGTTTTTTTTTATCTTCAAGACTTTGGAGCTCATGCTCAACGTGGTACAACTTGTGTTTAACCTAACCGGGGTTGTCTCCTGTTACAGGGACGTGCTCTCGACCCACAGCAGCCCTTACCGGACACTGGACCGGCCGCCCCAGCCCCACGGGGGGAGGAGCATGCCCACAACCCCTGTGCTCACACGAAATGCCTACAGCAGCAGCCACTTACAGTAAGGGACCTTTGCTTTGAGTGCCACGTCCGTCTTAGGCAGCAGAAAAATAAAAGGGAATGGTGTTAACAGGGTGAAGGGTCCTTTGCCATACAGCTTTCCCTGCTGTGTGGGGCCAGGCTCTCAGTGTTAGTGCCATTACTGTGGGAAGAGAACTGCAACGTGAGCTCACCTGTATTATTAGACAGCTGAGAATCCACGCTGGGGAAGGAGGCATGCTGTGAATCTTCCAGTGTTATCAAGAAAGAGCCCAGGGTTGGTTTGTTTGGGGTAATGCAGCTTTGGGAGATGGAGCCACAGGAATCCCGCCTTTCCATGTTCTCCTCCTATCTCGTTACTCGTGTAGGCTTTACCTGCTTAAAAACTGAGGGAGCCCTCCTGTAAATCATTACCAAATGCGTGTTTGTGACCTTCGCTGTGTGTACCCCTGTGACAGATTAACCTTGCTCACTGTGACAGATTATTATGTGAGAGATCTCCTAGTGTTGCAGCAGATAAAAAAATTCAGCCAAACTGAGTTTCTTGCGGTGCAGATATCCTGTGAGGAAAGATAAGGCTGGGTTCGTACTGTGCTTGGATCGGGGAGGCAGCTGACATGTCCGTGCATGCTCTCTCCAGCTCTGTGTGTATGGTTGTGTGACTGCCTTTCGCCAACCAACATCTGTGTTGTTTCAGGCCAGATGTTTCCCCACACCACTGCCGGCAGCGCAGCGGAAGTCTGGAATCCCAAACCCACCTGCTCTCCGAGACTCCCGCTGAAAAGTCAGCCTTCACCCTCTCCAAGTCCCAGCGAAGCAGCAGCACAGAGATCCTCGACGACGGATCATCCTACACTAGCCAGTCAAGTGCAGAGTATTACTGCGTGACACCCACTCCCAACCCGTATTACACTACTCAGACACTCGACAACAGGACCAGGGGTCGAAGACGGTCAAAGAAACATAATATTTCCGCTGCAAATTCAGGGAGTATGCCAAACCTCGCCCATAAGGATGTCCGCAATGGTGTCTACCACAAAAATCAGGAGCAGCCTTCCTCTAATTACTATATTTCTGGATATTCCCCGTACACCGAGCCCGACGTTTATTACAATGGAGGGTATGTCTATGAGAGTGACACGGAGGGGCAGTACAGTGTCAATCCCTCCTACCGCTCATCGGCACACTACGGATACGACCGTTACAGGGAATTCAGGGCTTACCACGAGGACGAAGTGGACAGAGTACCACACAACCCCTACGCAACCCTGCGGCTTCCCAGGAAGCAGGTTGCTAAAACGGAGCACATAACCAAAAACATTCACAAGGCCTTAGTAGCAGAGCACCTCCGTGGTTGGTACCAACGTGCCTCCAGCCAGAAGGAGCAGGGTCACAGCCTGCAGGCAGGCTTTGAGTCTGACAGAGGGTCTCAGAGGAGTTTGGGCTTTGCTGGTCTGCAGACGCCGTGCTCTCCGAGCAGTCGGGTGTCGTCTTTCTCTTCAGGTAATGTCTGTGCTGAGTGTTTTTGTAAGTCCCTGCTGTGCATTCAGTTCTGCCTCACTTTGCTGCCTAAATGAAGTCAGAGTTAAAGCCAGGCTAGAGAGAGCTCTGTCTTGAAAGGTGGATGAGGAACCGAGTAAGATCTTGTTCCATTCTTGGGAAGAAAGTCTTGATTGTTGCCTTCTCCTAAGGGTAAAAACTGCCTTTTGCCCTTTGAAAGCTCAGTAATCCAGAGAGGCACAAAGAGCCAAATGTGTTTCAAAGAGGTGTATTTACCAACTAGAAGCAATGTGCAAAACTTCACGCCATGTAAATGCAGTGGCTGTGATGGCTTCCAAAACACAGTCCAATGGACACCACCGAATGGGTCAGAAGGTCTTTCTAAAGAGGTTCCCTGGCTTCAGGACACCATCTGTACTTTCCTCCCTGTTTTGTGTTTGCGTTGTCTGCATGAGTGTCCTGCAAAAACCCACGGAGATCACTGATGAGAGTTGTCTTGTCTCAACTGATTTAGCTGGAGAAACATCTAATTTGTTGTCATTATTTTTTTTTTAATTTAACAGCATCTTCTGCAAACACTGCTGGGAACTGGAGAAACCCGGTTGCACTGGGACTTTCAGACTACGATACGTTGTCTCATTCCTCTTATGCCAGCTGTTATGGGAATGTTTATGGCAACCTTCCTTTGCAGAGCAGGTGAGTAGAGTATATTTAGGTTTTCTGCCCTTCCTCCTGCATTTCACAGGCTCTTAAAACTTCTGAGAAAATCAGCTTTATTTCAAAGAGCCAGGGTGAAGAGTACTTGTAAAACTGGCGTCTTGAGAGCAGGTTTTCTCTGTGTGGAGTAGATCAGCTGTACCATCACTAACTGTACCACTGACTCTCAAGGAAGGGGGGAGCAGTCATAGTGAAGGATGAACTCATTGGTTGCACAGACTTTTCATCTGGCTGGTACTGGACCATCACAGATCTCACACTCCCTGGTGACTGTGATGCTCTGAGCAATGTTATGGGCAGAGCACCCGCTGAGCCCAGTCCCTCTCACTGCCTGTGTTGGGGGGGTCTCTCCTGCACCCCATCAGCAGTTTGGCAGCACATAATCCTGCTGGGTTTTTGAAGATGTAGTGCTTATGCTGATGAACTTTTGGAAAAACAAGGAGAGGAAGCAGCTCTTTGCAGCCTTATGTCTTAGTGCTGGCATTCAAAGGCAATACCACCTCTACCAAGAGCATCTCCCTTGGCAGAGCTGGACCCAGGAGCTGGGGGAACCTGCTGCTGCTTGCAGAGCCCCCCTGCTCGTGAGGGCTTTCCCAAGGGCTGCAGGGAGCCCAGGGTCTGCTCGG
This sequence comes from Neopelma chrysocephalum, assembly GCF_003984885.1. Classification (NCBI taxonomy): domain Eukaryota; kingdom Metazoa; phylum Chordata; class Aves; order Passeriformes; family Pipridae; genus Neopelma; species Neopelma chrysocephalum. The sequence continues at coordinate 13,053,013 of NW_020897809.1, read as the reverse complement.
GCCTTGCAGGAATTCCTGCGACTCTCTCGCTGTTTCTACTTGGCATTTTCTTATTCCCCCCCCACTATAGTAGGCTGTCTGTTGGCAATGAGGACAGAGAGCTCCTGCCCTGGGGAGTGACTCTGCCCCCACAAATGCCATCACATTTAAATACACTTATGCAAAGTGGAGCCAGCCGTAGTAAGTACCCCACCCCCATGTGTGCCTCCTGCTTTGTGGGTTGCAGTTTGTGCTGGCTGCCAGACAGACTTGTGTGAAAATACTGAATTTTTAATTTTGTTTGTTTTAAAATAAATGAAAGTGTAAGAGAATATGTAAAAGCTGCTGCTAGATCCTTTTTTTTTCCTGAGCGAAATGCTATGGGCTGTTTTATTGCAGTGATTTAAAATATCTACAGCAACAGTGGTTAAAAATACAGTTCCTACTAATTTCTTAATTTCCTATAATTGGGGTTTGAAAATTTGTCTTATATTAGCAACTTGATCTAAATGAGGTATATTAGCTATTAATTTTCAATATTCTGAACCACTTGTCTGATTGTTCATCTGTTTTATTTTCTGCTTTAATATGATCATGGCAAACAAGCAATCAATATGTTCAATGGTCTTGACAGTGCTCAAGGCCAGGCTGGATGGAACACGGAAGGTGTCCCTGCCCAGGGCAGGGGGTTGGAACAAGATGATCTTTAAAGTCCCTTCCAACCCAAGCCACTCTGTGATTCTATGACAGTGTTGATCAGCTGAGGTGCCTGTTGCACACAAATTTTACTAATTACAGCACAAAAACTGTGTTTGGGTGTTTGGACCCAAATTACAGCGAGGTGAACTCACAATAACCAACATTGCTTTGAGCCCAAGGGAAGGTGCGTGAATTTGGGGGGGCCGGGGAAGACCCTCAGCTGATCCCTGGTGCCGTGTTTGTCTTACAGAACATACACGGAGCCGAGCCAGCTGGGAGCTGACGACGAGGATCGGTTGGAAGGAGACTTGCCCAGCAGCGAGCAGAGGTTGTTCTGGCACGAGGACTCCAAGCCCGGGACGCTGGTGTAGCCCACCCGCGGCCCCACATTCCTACCCCCGCGTGCCTTGCACAAAACGCTGTGACTCCGAGGCGGATCTCGGGTGGAACTCCCAAACTGAACAAAAAGAGGAAGCAGGCTGTTTTCGCTGGGAAAGATTAAAATCAGCATTAAGAGGGACTGTAGCAAGCTGACAAAAGTCTTACCATGAATGGCGTTTCTTTGTGAATCCGGACGGCCCACACGAGCCAGGGCAAGCCACAGTTCATCTGGGACTAGATGCAGCACTTGGTTGAAGTATTTATATTTAGCAAGCACTTTTTGGGAAGATTGGAAGATGTTGAAGGCAAACCTCAGAGGAAAAAAAAAATGTGAAAAGAAGACTGTGATGGAAAAACCGGGAATTCTAGGAGCACAATTCTGATGTCTGAAAGAAGAAGAAGAAAATGAAAATTTATTCTGCCATGGCTTATGATGACCTGGAAGGACTTTCATAGGCTTATGAAGGATAGATACTGTGTGTGTGAGTGAGGCAAAGGGTGACTGAATCAGTATTGGAACATTAGTTGAAGGGTTTTTTTTTTTTGTTATGGAGGTTTGAATGAGTTTATCCAGTTTTTGAGGTGTTGTTAAGAGTGTTTGTTAGCACCACAAGCAAGTTCTGGAAAGAAAACTTGCTGACACAATATGTCGTGTAAAACTGTAGGCGATTGTGGATTTTGGAAACAGAAGCAGTAAACTTTGAACTCTCTTTTCCATGATAAAGCATCATTAATAACGACACATTTAATGACCTTTCCATGGTACAACCGTGTGGAGAACTAGGCAGATTTTCACAGTGGCTGCATGGTGACCCCCGTTCATCGGGTGACAATTCCGTGTTACTCTGTCACAGTGGATCGAGGATCCACGGTGGGGAGCTCCAGTGATCACACAGGGAACAATTTGGTAGTAATGGCCAGTATTTTAAGGTGGATGCAAACACAAACAGCCAAGTGGGTGCCTTAAAATGAGGGGCATTAGGATTGTACCACGAGCCATCTGAACTGCCAGGTGCGTTGCGAAGTCACTAAGTGACAGAACAGCATTTTCACAAAACCATTTGTGTAGGGGGGGAAAAAACGTGACTGCAGTCTTGACTGAAGAGGGATAAACCTACCTCACATCATCCACCTGTAGGAACAAATTGGCATGGGTTATCCTGCGAGATTCCCAATGACTCGTCTGCATACGGTAAAATCTCTCTCGTTTCTCAGCTGTACTGTGCTTCAGGATTCCAGAAATGGTGCTCTTTTGTTCTTTTATACAAAGGATTAGTTACTCCTTGTTCATATTGTGAATAGAAAAGTTTCTGATAAACTTTTTTGACGTTTTTTTACCAATATTCCAGAGCATGTAATATATACAGGAGGACACACTTGTTAAGCTGGTACTTAGTCGTTTGTATTATTAGAGTCGCGATTTGGAATTAAACAAACAAAAAAACAAAATAAAAAATAACTTATTTCCTTGGTTTTGCATATTTGTATAGCCTTCTAGAAATGCGAAAGCTCTTTTTGCTTATTCTTTTACTACTTCTGAATTTTTTAGACCTATTATTTTGTATAGGTCAATAAACTAAAAAGTGTGCTACCAAAACCACGTCAGCATTCCTCCTGTTTCTCCTCGAGTGCTTGGAAAACTGCAGTGTGTGTTAATTTGAGGGCTTTAAAGTAAATCCTCATGGTGTGATTTCTTTTGGCCTGTGGTGTTAGGTTGGGTGCAGAGGGTCAGTGGCTTCATCTGAGGGAAGCTTTTCCCAGGACACTTCAGAGACTCCCAAAACACATCTGTAAGTCAGAATTTCTGCCTCTCCATCAGCTATCCTGAGGGAGCCAAGCTGGGCTCACTCAGCATCCCCATGGGAGGGTCACAATCCCTGGGACCTGCTGCCCAGCCCCAGCCTGGAAGTGGTAAAAGAGACAGAGGTGGCCTCACGTTGTTGAAAATACTTCTTGCTTGTCTGTCCTTGCACCTAAAAATTGCCACAGCTTTTCCCAGCTGGAACATGGCTCTTGGGATTGTGTTGCTCATCAGCTTGGTCCTCTTTTGAGTTTGTGCCCTCTGAGATGCCCACCTTTCGGTAAGAGTGACTTGTCTTCTAGATGTACAACTGCTTCTGCACCCAGGTCACCCAGCAGTTGAGGTTGTTTAGTCTTGCTGTCCTCTCTCCAGAGTTAATTGTCATTCCTTACTTTTTGTGACATCCTTAAACTTCACAACCACCATTGAACTTTATTCTTGTTTCCAGGTTGCTGGTGAAAATAGGTATTAACAAGAACTTGCAGGCGCTCCCAATAAAAATACCCCCATGTCGTCATACTTTTCCATTTCTCCAAGTAGTTTTTGTGGTTTGTCTGTTTGCAAATTCTTCATTCATTGACTCATGCTCCTGGCTGCTGTAAACTGTCAGAGCTTTGAGCAAGAAGCTGAGTGGTCCAAAGTCCAGTTCCTTACTTAGAGCTCATGGCATCAGTGGCAATTATTTATCAACCTGCTTTGAAACCTTCTCATTTAAAAAGGAAATGAGGTGTGTAAAGAAGTGTGTGCCCCATTTGAAGTATTGTTTCCATTCCTTTATTTTAGTGGTGTAGCCATTGAGTTTTGTGTTGGCTTTTCCATCAGTGATCAGGATTTAGCTCAGCTCGACACATCCTTGTTGGCACAACTCTGGCACTTGGCCTGGCCTCCCTGCTTGCTGGGACAGGACCAGGATGATTTTGGATGATATTGTTGAGAAGATGGGAGTTTGAGGTGGGTTAGGGTGTTGAGGATGGTTTGCTGTATTTGGGGGTATTGGGTATAAAACCTCTAGGGCCAGAGTTCAGAGCCTGATTGCAATTTCCAGTAAGCAAGAGCTGAGCTGCAGAGGAGCTGGAAATGGAAGTGGAGTGGTGGCAGCTGCAGCACTTGAACCCCTTTTGTCATTCTCTGCATGCTTGGCCCTGCAAGAGTTGTGTTCTTAGGAACTTTTATGAAGGGCAGAAGTACAGAGTGAAGGAGGCCCAGATGAGGAATAAATAAGAAGTTCCAACTTCTCTTTCTCAGATGTTGCATAGAGTCAGTCTTGGGTGGCACTGGGAAGGAGAGGGAAGGCACAACATCCCCCTGGCACCTCCTGCCCATCACCAACAAGGGATCTGGGGATGCTGGTGATATCTGACTTGTGCCAGTTGTTCCCCAGGACCCTTAACTTTGCCTTTTGATGACCTCCAGTTTGCTTTGTTGCATTTCTGGAGCGATGTTTTGATACACATGTACCGGTGTTCCCAGAGACCAGATCTGTGTAATGCAGCTAAAGAGGTAATAAAGACATACTTGTAATCATTATCTTATTTGCTCACAGCTGAAATACAAATTGCCTGTGCTTTGTTTGAATTCCTACCTCATCTGTGTGTTTTGCTGTGTGACCACAACCTTCCTCAGCAGGATAACTGAGGACACCTAGTGCCTGACCCGCAGCGTTGAAGACAAGAGCCTCCCTGCCTCTGGTGCTCCTCTGGAATCCTTCCTGCCTCTTCCAGTGTGAAGAAATATCTAAAAATTCTTATTTGGTATGATCAGAGCAAAGCCAAGAGGTGAATAAGGTGAAACACCAGACCCACAGGGTTCAATTTACAAACATCTCTCTGTTCAGAAGGCAGATGCTGCTGATGGGAGTGTGGAGGGGAAATAAAACCCCACTTAAATCTGGATGTAATGGAGCGTTTCCAAGTGCTTTTAGTTAAAGGATGAAGAAGAATAAAACCCAGTTCTTGCCAGGAATTCTTAAAAAGGCATTAGGGCACTAAGCTAAAATAAACCATGCCTCATGTTTTTAATTGCTGTCTGGTTTTTCTCTGCTGTTTTGAACAGAAATACTCTGAGATGTGGGAGGACATTCCTGCAGTGCAGGGACCATTCGGGGCAAGGCTCAGGCCAGGATCCCCATCCCTGAGCACAGGCAAACCTTTAAAGATCACAAATCTTTAAAATTCAACCCAGTATATTTAGGTAAAACTTGTTGGCCAAAGTGACTCAATGTGTAATGTGACTCTTGCAGGTTTCTGTTGACTTTTCATTTATGATCTTAAACTTTTTCAGCATAAGTGTGAGCAATGCAGCAGCGATGTTTACAGCTCCTGGGTGGGTGAGAAGCCTCCACCATGGCCCATCCCATCCCAGAACATTTGTAGGAAACCCTATAAAGACTGAAGGTTGCTCCATCTCCTGGGCATTGGGATCAGTGCAGGGAGCCTGGGGAGAAGCTCCTATCACTGCACTTGCTGGCACTGTCTGGATAAGTTAACCCCACTACTAGGAAGATTCCTGCTTTCTGCACTATTCTTCCTTCTCCTTTGTGCTTTTCTGTCATATTTAATACATTTCTGAGGTAGAAAGGTGAGAGTTTCAGGTATAGCAAAGCCTCACACAAACTTTTAATTGTGTTTATTTATTGGTTATTAATTTAAGTTCAGTTATCTGTTTTCCATGCATTTCTTTTTTTCCTAGGGATCTTGTGCTAAGGAAAACATTCCATGGCCTTAGGAATATTGTCTTGTTGGTAACAGAAACTTCCTGCAGTGGTTTTCAGATTACTTCTGTCACTTTTTGAAGCTGTTAGAGATAAATACAGCAGGGAGGGAAAATATATTTTATTTTGCAAACGTGTGAAGAGGTAGAGCTTTGTTTGCTGCTTCTAACTGTGCTATGCTGGGCATTGTGTCTCTCCCTGACTTATCCCTTGTTCTTGTGCTGAAGGCACCAGGCTGTTGGCACCGACTGCTTGGAGAGCCCAGCATCGATCCTCAGATCAGTCAGGGATAACCTGACTGGTTATCAAGGGAGGCAATGAACATGGTGTTTGTGTAGAGCCAGGGAAGGGGACCTACAGCTCTAATTCGGGGACAGCCACATATTCCCGCTTAAGGCAGCCTTCATCAGAATCAGTTAGCACTTGAATTTCTGTAATCTGGGTGACTGCATATGTGGGTGTTTGCTCTTCACCCAAGCAGTGGGAAAATGGACCTTCATCCTGACATGGATGGAGTTGCCAGGGGAAGGGCTGCACATGGCATCTGTTCCTGATTTTAGGTATGAACTTGGTACAATGGATTTTGTTGTGGCTGGTGGTTCTGGTGACAGTCATTGCCCACAGTGATGTGTGGTTGGGACACTTTTGTAGCTCTCTAAGCCTGACCTCAGCATTGTGACCTACTGGGTGGGACCACAGAGTTGATCCCCCCCACAGACCTGGACAGAGGAAGCAGAGGCAATGTTTTCTGTCTTGGCATCCTCCTCTTTTCCCTCCTGTTCAGCTCTGTCCTCCACCTGCCCTGTCCCATCACTAACTGGCCAAGTGCCCTTGCATGCCAGGGCAGTGTATCCTCAGCTTTCCAAAGAAGACCCCTATCTGGTGCTCAACCCTTTGCACTGTCTGTCAGGACCTCCCCCTTCCCCTCCAAGGTGTTAGACCACGTGGATTATTTCCCAGCTCAGGATTTATCATCAAAGATAATTACCCTGCGTTCTGACTGAGCAAGTCAAATCTGAGGTGGCATTTCCTTCTTGGAAGAAGAAGGGATAGCGTGAGTTGTGATCGGTGCTGGCAGCCCAGAAGGACACATGACACAGATGTCAGGGCCTTAGTGACAGTAGCAAAACCTTTAACCAAGAAGCACCTCCTTGCCATCCATCCAACTTCGTTATCCCTGTCTGCCCCTCACAAAGGGATTCACCATAAATCCTTCAGCAAGTCCTTGTCTGTAGAGGGATGTGCTCCATGTCCCAGGACATCTCCTGCCCGGCTCACGCACAGCAGGCATGAGTCTCAATTTATATTTAATCATTAGAGTGTCATCAAAGAGCTGCAGATGGAGAAGAGTTTGCAGCCAGCCAGGGCTCAGCTGGAGTAACTCTAGAAGAAATCCTTCCACCTGTTCAGGGGCTGAGGTTAGGGAAGGACATGCCCAGTGTGTACGGAACAAGCTGGCCACGTGGCCTTTTCAGCATCACTGCCCATGGGCACATTTTGATGGTGGGATGACACGAGGTATGGGGCTGTGATGGCTTTGGATGCTGTAGAAGAAAGATAAGGTTTAGTTTAATGTGAAGGGTGACACTGTTTCCTCAAATGACTCTTGTTTCTCATCTGATCTGGCTTGTGCTGAATTCAGGTTTCATATAAATGTGGAGGTGATTGCTCCTTCCAAAGGTTATGAAGGTGGTGGTGCTCCTCAAACAGTCCTTGGTGTTCTGTTATTGCAGTTCTGATTTAACAGTCCTGCCATGCAACGTTGGAAGGGAAACTATGGATTTGGCTTAAAAACGGAGGGAACATTTTAAAATTTAGTTCTAGCTACTGGTTTTAGTATGAGGCGTTTATCACTCCTGAGGCTCTGCCATGCAAACCCAGAGCATAGATAAATCATAGGAATAAAGGTAGAGTTAGCAGTAAATAATTGCTGAATTGCACATGCTGCCACAGACAGGTTCTTACGCAGTTTTCGGGGAGATGAATGTCTTCTCCAAGGGTCTGAGCTTGCATTTCTGATGGAAAATATTGCATCTCTGAGCCTGTCTTGCACACAGACTTGGAATAATAAGCCCTCACTTAATAGTAAATATGTAGGTAAATGTCCTGTGTAATGCCCATGGGTGGTGTGAAGTTCAGCACCATGTTTGCCTTGTGCTCTGTGAGCTCTGGCCTCAGACAGGAGCCAGTGCTGCCCCAGGGACTCTGTCCCCAGGTGATCCCTGGCACAGGAGATTGGTGTCCCCCTTTGATGGCCATAACCAGCATCAGCTCTGTCCCACACCATGGGAAGACACATGGAGGCAGCTCAGGGCACATTTTGGTTTTGCCCATTGGTGAAAAGTCCCAGGCAGAGCCACAGCTCAGTCCCTGAAGTTGTGGTCAGACAATCAACATCGTGAATCGCCTGCTCCCCATAAAATAACAAAATTCCTCGTGGTCTGTCACAGTCTCAGTTTGATTCACCACAGGCTGGTTTTCTCTTTTTTTGGCAGCTGTTTAGTGCCATGCTTTGGGAAGAAGAGGTAATGAACCACCACCCAGGGATGAAAACATTCAGGTATTTGGAAGTGCTTTACCAAGGTCACCTAAATAACACAAGCTGGGAAAGTAAAATACCAAGTTAGCAGTAACTAGTGCTGAGTATTTCAGTGTTTTGCCCATGGTTGTGCTATAAATGATATCTGGGAGTAGAAACCCTCTCCTGTAGCCACAGCCCTGCTTCTGTAACTGAGCATGGTGGAGAACAGCAGCCTGTCCCCTCTGGCTGTGCTGGAGGTGCTGCTCCAACCACTTTAAAACGTGGTCAGTAAAAAAAAGAGCATATCTGTATTGGCAGGGGAATGGTGGGGAAGGCACAGTGTTGTTCAGTGGTAAATCAGCACAGAAACTCAGGCTTTGAGGGTGAAATTGGGAACATGTTTTGGCTCTGAATGGGGCAAATGTTTGCCCTGGGTCAGCCCAAACCCTCAGGACCAGCTCAGCTGCCTGTTGTGTCACCCCCAGACCCCCACCAGCAAAATGTCAGTGCCAATGTTCATATGTGGGGCTGATTCCTGCCACAAAATCATGGGGGTTTTGATGATACTTCTTAAATGGTTTAAAACAGTTGAAACTATGTAGAAATCCATCTGCTAACTATTTAACCCTTTTTGATGCAAAGCAAGACATACACATCTGACCTGCCCATGGTTTTCCCTGTGGGATTACTTGGACACACCAGTGTGGGAGGTGAGTGCCCTGCCCCAGGCTGAAATGTTATTTCCTTAATTTTTGACATGACCAATGTCTCCATTCTCCCCTTCTCTCCCTACACATATTAACATTTTCTCTTCCCTGTAATAAGGAAAGTGGATGATGACAGAGGTGGTTTTCTACTGCATAGGAAGGACCCACTGTAGCTGCTCTGACTTCACTAAAAATGGAAAGTAAAAAAAGAAAAAAAAAATCGAAAAAAAATCACCAACTTCTTTTTGGGGGCCAAATTAGAGACATCCAGGTTCCACTGAAACAGGAGGTGAAACTCCACTTGTTTTTCCACAGCCGAAGGAAATCATCAGGCCTCAACACAGTGAGATGTGGTGATTCCTTGACCTGGGGAAGGTGTGAGGGGCTTATACCCCCCTCCCTGCTGCTCCATCTTACCCTGGTGCCAGCTACTGCTGTGCCCGCTGCTTCACACGGGGGAGTTGCCTTTGCAGCTCCCTTACAAACTACTTGGGCAAGTACTTCAAAAGGCAGATGTCCTTACTCTATTTAAACAACAAACTTAATCCGATATATTTATATCTGTAAGGGTTTGGAGGAATGGTGGGTGTTTTTTTTTCCCTTGGTGTTTTTCCCACAGGGTGTCTCTCTATGATTGCTCCTGTTACTTAGTGGTTGTTATTGTTAAGATCCCATCATCTGACCCTTTATAATCCCTGTATTGCATTACACTGCATTGCTGGACATGCTTGGTGTATGCTACTGTTTGTTAATTTTAGATTCTCCCATCAGGCTGCGAGTTTCTTAAAAGTAATGCGAGGTTATGTTACACGGGCACACTCTGACTCTTTCCGTGGCACTTGGGTTGGTAAAATAGAGGGGAATAAATGTGGGGGGTTTATAAACAAAAAAAGTGAAAGCCAACATTATAGAAATTGCTCTCAAATATTTGGCACCAGCATGTGCCTCATCAATTACCTTAAAAATAGAACCGTTTTAGGCACTTAAAGCATGGGATGATGGGCTGCCTCATATCAAATGGTGGCACAGGAGTCAGGCACTCTTGGTATTTGAGTTAAGAGCTTGTCAATCTTCTTGCTTCCAAGGGAGATAGGCTGGAATTTTTGAAGAAAACATGCAAATGAGAAAAATCAATGGAGTGAAGCAATCCTGCCAGGAGAGCCTGCTGAGTTTCATTCCGGAGCTCATCCATATGTGAGCACCTGCCTTAGAAACAGCGAGTAGTGAGCAGGAATTGTTCATTACCGAGGGCAGACCTCTTCTTCTACCAGTTTGCTCCTAAAGTGCTTCTGTTTAACACTTGTTGGGTACCTACTTAGTGTGAATTTTGAGCTGCTACCTGTAGGAATTGCTTGTGATTGCTGCAGGTACCTCTTGTCTTCTGCTGGGGCTTTGAGTGCAGCTGCTGGCACAGCACAGCTCTGCCCTCTGGTAACAGGGCAGCTCATGCAGCAGCTTATTAGTCTGGGGATTCCTAAGCAAGTGTCAAACTGGTGTGAAAATAGCAAGTGCCACCCATGGAAGTGCCTTTCCTGCGTCAATGAAGGTTGAGGAACATGTGATTATTTTGGAAAGCTCCAAGGGGGATACCAACAGTTGTTATTGGGAAGAAGATGGGACTTTTGCCTTGAAAAAGACTTCTAGATCTGCCGTGAGCGTGTCCCCAGCCTGGAGGGTGTTGTTTGTTGCTCTAATGTGCTGTTTCCAGAACACCAAAACACTAAGCAGTGTGTTAGGAAAGGAAGTATGTCCTGAACATGTAATTTATGGAGGAGAGACCTAAAGTAGGCAAAATGTGATACCCACCTTGGAAATCTGTGGGATTAGCGCCCATGTCACCAGGAGAGGTGTCACCAGGCAGCTCCTCACTCTGCATCTGATGGGGAAGGCATCACTCTCAGTATAATGTTTCCTAATCGTGGTATTGACAAGTCATATATTTCTGTTCAGAAGAAAACTTGCTTTTTAAATACCCGGTAGTGAGTTCTCAGTATCCCTGTTTTCCTTCTCAGGAGGACTTCATGGGTTTGACCCTGCTTAACTTAGATGATCTGACAAGACCATGGCCCAGGATGGCCTGGCTGAAGAGCATGGAAATCCAAGAAGGTGGCATGGGGCTTTATTTCCAGTCAAGAAATTAGCAAGCGGTAATTAAGCACTGAATACACAACTTCTGTGACCCAAACTGCATCGTTTGGGAGAGTAACATACCAGCTACCCTGGAGCACTGATTTATTTGATAACATCAGGAAACTGTTTATGGACTCTATTATGGACAGCAAACCTGGGGGTTAAAGCTGCTAGAGCTGATAGATTGATGTGCAGGTCTGCTGTTGTGCTTGCTACTGCATAATATAAAACAAGGATAAGGATGCCCTCCAAAATACCAAAGGGGCAGATGGAGCCATTACATTCTTGGCTCGGGTTTTTATTATCTTTTCCTTTACCACTTACTTAGTGCTTAAATTTTTGCCCTCTTCCCTGCTGTGTAACAGCATGAATCAAACGAGGACCTTTGGATAATGGCCTTTTAATAGAGGTTAACAGGGCTTTGAACACCATGTTTCATGTTACAGAACACAGCAAAGAGAGACCATCGTCATGCAGAGCCTATTTTGCTGCTGGCAGACTCCAGCAGAGCGTGGTTGAGACTGCAATGAGAAATATGGCTTAAAAATTGGAGAGTCTTGGTTTCACAGCCTCTCCTCTGTGGTTTTGTTCCTATGGAAGTTGCATTTGCAGTTGCAAGGTGAGGATTTGATTTGACACCCCTGCAAAGAAAATTTGAAATTACGAGAGAAAATCTTGCTAATCCAATGAACAGCCCAAACTGTTCATTGCACCCTACTCTGCTGTTACAAAGCAGCCATGAGCACAGTGGTGTTGGAGGTGTGGCTTTCTGGTTTGCCACGTGAATTTAGAAGCCTATAAAATATTCTGAACAAAGAAGGAGGATGGAGGGGACACCTTATGAAAGAAAGGATTTTGGGTAGTTACATCAGGTCTACGACTATAGCAAAGTAAATCTTTGTAGTTTCTTCTTAATTCTGAAAAAAAATGGTAGAAAGTAGGAACAGGATGAAACTTAGATGAGCTGTCAACCAGGATGCTTTGACAGTTCAAATAATGTTCATGATGGAGACAGGCCAGTCGAGAAGCAGGGCATTGGGACTGTCCCTGAGCAAACTGGATGGAAGCAGGGCATGGATGTGCTGTGGGAAATGCTCCCGTTGGGACTGTTCAGGCTGGTTCAAAGGGCTGGAGCTGGTCCTTGCGTGGACCTCTGTCCCCAGGCAGGTGTGTGTTGTACCAAGTGTTCACCTGCTTTTTTCCATCTTGGAGGATTTTTACCTTAACCAGGATGTGGTGTTTGGGAGAGGTCATCAATTGTGGCTGGCTGCTCTCACACCAAAACCACCTGTGATGTCCAGCCAGGGTTTAGACCTGGCTAAAGGCAGTGCAGAGCCTGCAGTCCCTGGTGCTTTTGTGATAGATCAGAGACACCATGGATGCAGAGACCTTGTGCTGATTCTTCCCACAGGCACCTCACAGGTACCATTAACGTCACTCTGCCCACCTACAGCAATTCCAGCGTGGGGTGAAGTGAATGGCGCAGTGTCCTGGGAATCCTCTGGAAAATGGCTGTCCCCTGCCTCCCTCAATGGGGGACACACCAGCTGCACTGAAATGTCAGAAGGGTTTGCACAGCTGACAGGTTGCTGAAAATGGAGCATTGCCATAAATTCTCCTTATCCAGCCAAGTGCAGCTTAATATAGTCTTAGCTGCAGGGGCTGTCCCCCGCACTGAGACCGAGAGCTGCCACAGCTCATGACCAAAACATGAAGTTGTCGATTTAACAGGATGAACTACTGCTAGTGAAGGGGGAAAGAACGTAAAATCCTTTGAAATTTAGCTTTCTCTGTAGGTTTAAAAAGACGTAGAGGAAGGAGAGAAGAATGAACATGTCTGAACTCGGCCAGAACTCCGATGAAGCCGTTTGTCCCGAGGACATCGATGAAGATGAAATCCTGGCAAACCTGTCCCCTGAGGAGCTCAAGGAGCTGCAGAGTGAGATGGAAGTCATGGCCCCAGACCCTGAAGTCCCGACTGGGATGATACAGAAGGATCAGACAGAGAAACCCCCCACAGGGAGCTTTGACCACAGGTCCCTGGTTGACTACCTGTACTGGCAGAAGGCATCCAGACGCATGCTCGAGGATGAGAGAGTTCCCGTCACCCTCTTGCCCTCTGAGGTAACAAGCAAAAAATCACAAATATTTATTATGCATCTGCTGTGCAATCTGTTTTACAGCTTTAATACCTTAACCTGCCTCTGCTTCTGTCCCTTACATAATGCATAGTACAAACAAATTTAGATTAATCCTAAAAGCCTCAGCAGTGACAGAATCCAGCTTGGACTGATGTCAGGGTTAGTAATTTTTTAATTACTTTTCCCAAATATTTACTTAAGCTTTTTAATTTAGGAAAATCCTAATTCTGTTTCAGTAAAGCAAATCACTGAGAAATTGTCACAAGATTAGTTTGGGGGATGTAACTAAAATGCGTTTGACTTTGCATAAGAAACAACATCATGTTGCTTTTCCATAAAAGACTACATTAATCGTACTTATTAAATTAATTAATTGACAGAATTTAATGATCTACTGGAGAATAAACCCAAACCACTGCATTTTAACAAGGTGAAACATTCACTAATAGCTAAGCATGCAAACTGCAGGAACAAGCCCAACCCTATTCAATACAGTCCTTAAATTTATTTGACTGTCCCTACGACTTTGAAATAAAGTTAAGGTCATACTTAGATATCTTTCAGGATGAGGGCCACACTTAAAAATAGGTTAATAGAATTGAAACTTGGCCAGATGAAACACATCCATACCCAAACCTAAGTGAATTTGAGGTAACTGATTTATTTTATTTTTGTTTTAAATACCAGTGGTTCTGCTAATACAGACCAACACGGTATATCGCAGATTTCCCTGGGCAGGTTTCTTGGGGAAATTTGTGGTGTTTTCTCTTCCTGTAACACTCTCACCCTCAAAGAAATTTTGGAATTTGGGTGTGGAGCTGGCTGCTGACAACTGGTGAAACGATCCCCACACTAAACCCCTCCACTACCACAGCAGGCAGGAGCCACAGCCCCGAGGGCAGAGGCGACTGTGACCATTTTGTCAGACTTTGGGTGCACCACAAGCCCTGCCTGAAGTAGTGCCAATCTTTGCAAAACAGCTTGATTTTATTAGCATTTCTCAGTGATGGAGGATACACTTGCAAAAAGATGCTTGAAAAAAAAAATCTCAGCTGGGGGGATGTCTCTGGAGATGATAGAAATCCATAACTAACTTTATTTGGTTGTGAGAAGCCCCATGGCCTTGCAACAGCTTTGTGTGCAAGATTTGGTTTCCTATCTCTGGACTCAAAACTGAGCTAATATTTTGCTTTATCCTCAGTGAGGTGCTTCCTTGGCTGTGATGCTCTGGCAGTACCAGAGCAGGCGGCCTTGTTGTACCATGTGCTGGGTGACTCCACTGTGGTCACAATGTGACCTCTTTAATCCCCCTTGGGCTGAGCAAACCATGAGTGGTTCACACTGATTTCCAATGGTTTGTGGCATATGAAAGAAATGTTGTCTCTTGTCAAAGAAAAGATACAAATTACACAAGATCCATAAAGAGACTTTGGATCAGAGACTCAGCCCCCAGAAGAGTTCAAGGACCATTTTAACACAGCATTAAACATGTTCAGGATTTAATTGTCAGGACTTAATTTTGTAAGCAAAGAAGAGAACCTGGTTTGCAGCCTCTTTAAGAACAAGTTGTTCCTCTGTCCACCAGCACAGTCTGGACTTCCAGGCAGTGACACTTTGAAGGATTATTCTCTAATGTATGGACATAGAGAGATCTAAGTCCAACTGCTACATGTTTGAGTAGAAAGTTACTGTAACAAAGCTGTGTTCAGTTATTTCAGCTGTGAGGTTTTGTCTTCCTCAGAGAAGCACTGCAGAGGAGATGGAAGGAAAGGCCGGTGGCAGTGGCGAGGCAGCCGGCGGGAGGATGCCAGGAGCAGAGGGAAAAGAGAGACATTACCAAAATGAGCATGTGTCCAACTCAGGAACACAATTTGGGGAGACAAAGAAAGATGGAAACGATAAAGAGAGAGAGGAGGAGGAGGATGAGAAAGAAGAAGCAGAGGAGGAAGAAGAAGATGATGAAGAGGAGGAAGAAGAAGAGGAAGATGAGACTGAATTGCAAACAAAGGAGAATTACACCAATGAGAACTGTCACAGTGATCAGATAAATAAGAAACCAAGTACAGAACCGGGAGAAATCAAAGAAAAGCCAAATGAAAATGAAAAGAAAATATCAAAATTGAACATCCCCCAAAAGTTAGCTCTGGATACCAGCTTCATGAAGCTCAGTGCCAGGCCTTCAGGGAATCAAACCAATTTAGAAGAGAGTTTGGAGAAGGTCCGAAAAAACAACCCAGATGTGAAGGAGCTCAACCTGAACAACATCGAAAACGTCCCCAAGGAAATGCTGATAGACTTTGTGAATGCCATGAAAAAGAATAAGAACATAAAAACGTTCAGCTTGGCCAACGTGGGGGCCGATGACAACGTGGCGTTTGCCCTGGCCAACATGCTGAGGGAGAACAGGAGCATCACCACGCTGAACATCGACTCTAACTTCATCTCTGGCAAAGGGATCGTGGCCATCATGCGGTGCCTCCAGTACAACGAGACGCTGACGGAGCTCCGCTTCCACAACCAGCGGGGCATGCTGGGCCACCAGGCAGAGATGGAGATCGCCAGGCTGCTGAAAGCCAACACCACCCTCCTGAAAATGGGCTATCACTTCGAACTGCCGGGGCCCAGGATGGTGGTGACCAACCTGCTCAGCAGAAACCTGGACAAGCAGAGGCAGAAGAGGCAAGAGGGGCAAAGGCAGCAGCAAATGAAAGAGCAGAAAGAGTTGATAGCGATGCTGGAGAATGGACTTGGGTTGCCTCCCGGCATGTGGGAAATGCTGGGGGGACCTCTGCCCCAGGTGAGGATGCACGAGCCCCCACAAGCCCCGAAACCACCCGTCCCTGCAGCTGTGTCCCTGAGCAAAAGGCAGGAGAGCACGAGGCAGCCGGCCCCGGAGCAGCCCTGCAGAGAGAAACCCGTCAGCTTCAAAGTGGTCAAGCTGAAGAAGATTCAGCGCAAACCCGCCGTGCCGGAATACGTGGAACCCGCCGAGAAAACCAACCTCAAAGACGTGATCAAAACACTTAAACCGATTCCCAGGAGAAGACCTCCTCCCCTCGTGGAAATAACCCCGAGGGATCAGCTCCTCAACGACATCCGTCAGAGCAACGTCGCTTACCTTAGACCGGTAAGTGCCGGGCTGTGGTGGCGAGGGGAGGGAATCACATCCACCCAGCTGGGGTTGGAAACATCTGGGCATTCGTGGGGCTGGCAATGCACCTGCATGCTGCATCATCAGCTGCATCACTGTGTCGAGCTGCTGTTCCTGGGATGCAGGTGGTTGTTTTCCAGCAGCACTAAGGTCTGGCTTGCACAGAGAAATGGCAACAAGCATGGAGGCTGCAGCCTCGTGCATCCCTGTCTGCATCCATAAGGTAAAAGAATGGAAATTCAGTCAGGAGATTAATAAACCCACAGAAACTCAACCTTAGCATACTACTAATAGCAGATTAGTTATGATAGGCATGTGCTATTATAAGATGCTTGTTTCGGGAGAGCAAGAGGTATTATTTTTCACATTAGCCTGGCCTCGGTTCTCCATAAAAACCTTGTTTCTCTCTTCAATAGCTGTGTTTTATCTTAGCTCTCACTTTACACAAGAAAGCACCATCACTTGGCCCACACTGAAATCCAGCCTAGACTCACAGGCTGCAGCCCTGCTCCTGCCTGCCTCACCCGGTAGCAAGGAGTGTATTATTTTACTGATCCTTTGCCACTCGATCTTTTTTTGCCCTTAATTAAATCAACTGCAAAATTCTAGTGCTGTTAGGAAAAAAAAGAAATTGGAAGCACCAGCAGTGAAGATGGAGCAAGGTTAAAGGAAGAAAGTAGCAATACCACAGGAGTTTTTATATTTGTTTCCAAGTAAATCTTTGCCACTGAAAAGTGCTTAGTGGTCACGACTCATGTGAGCTCAGTGTAAGAATCCAAGTTCAAAACTGTGAAAACTGCATCTTGGTGATGCTGTTACTTGGGTACCAAATTCATGGGCCACTTCTCAAAATGTTGTCCACCAGATTTAACCTTTTGCTCTCCTGACCTCTTATATTTCCTTGTGTTGTATCATTATTCAAGAAATCCTGAAAGATGACTGATGTATTTGTAGCTAGTGATGTTGATGCCTCTTAGCGTTGCTAAGGTTTGAGGAAGAGGACAGAAAATCCTTTGTAATTAGAAATGGTCAAGTAGTATTTTGTAATTAATTTTTCTTTTAATATTGACATCTTAATATAGTGGGCCTCATTTTGCTTTCATTTATACCTACACAGAAATAATTATTCCCTCAGCAGGGGATACATATGTTGGGGGTTTGGGGTGGGGTTTTTTTTGGTGGGTTTTCTTTTTTTTTTCTAGTTCTCATTGGGCCACTTGGCTTGGATTTGGGAGCATTACGCTGTTATTGTCCCCATCCTGTGTGATCTTGGTAACTCCTTTTTTTCCTCAATACCCTCAGCTTCATCTCTAAAATAGGGTTTTACTGCTTGAGCCAAGCTGGGTGTTTGTTTGCTCCGTGAAGGGACTCAGTACCTTCAAATTGATTTCCTGGGCATAAAGCATCACAAACAGCAAGTGGAAAATTACAAACCAAAGAAATTCCCAACCAGAGCTCCCTGGAGCTCCCAGCTGTTTATATTTTTGATCATTTTACATTTTCTGAAGGTTTGTATTAGACTAAACTGGTCTGGGAAATAAGACTGAGAAATTTCCTCCTCCTCATACTTACTGTCCTTGTCCAGGTGCCGTTGCCAAAGCAGCTGGAGTGAGACCAGACTGACCTGAAGAAAACAACTTGGAATAAGGACTGTTCAAGTTTTGCTTACAACAGTTTCAGCAGATGTTTTCTGCAGAACCCAGGTGGTATATTCAACTCTTTGGGAACAAAGCTCGCGATACACACTTTTATAAGTGTGGTGGAAACGGCTGGCATGGGAAAACCCAGTGCTAAGCATTTCCACCAGGTATCAAACAATCCCGCTGCCATCTGTCTGCCAAGTGGATTTGAGGCTTCAGTTTGTTGTGGGAGTATTTTCTCAGAGGCATCAATAACCTTGTCTTTCTAGTTTGTCAGCAAACTACTTTGCTTCCACGTTGTCCTTCTGCTGCCAGATTCTGCAGGAACACGCTGTGCTTTATCTTTCTTTTCACACACATGCTGCTTTATTATTCTCTTGTCTGTGAGAAATCTATTTGGGTTTCATGTATACAGCTTCATTTTTTAGGCTAAGGAAACAGAAATGAAATAAAGCTCTCTCTGTAAGATGTGTGCAGCACTTCCATCACTAACCAGATGCTCACAGACAGAAGGACTGCTCTGGTACAACAAACAAACACCTCGCCTGGATGGTTTCAAGCTCTATTTCAGAACATAGTCTAGTGGGTATTGTACCTGATCAGCATATAAAAAATGCTGCTACGTTCTGCTTTGAGAGCTGTGATCTTCATTCCCCATGATTCACCTCTGTCTTAATGTATTCCTTAATTGCAGCCACCTTGGAGTGCACTGAAATGCCATTTCAGGTTTCTTACAACACTGTTCTTGTGACAGGAGGAGGGCATTTTTTCCTCCTCATCCTTTATGAAAGATTTTTTCATTGCATTTTTTGTAAAGCAAGTGCAGGTAAGTCACACTCTTGTAAAATACATCCACAAGAGACCAGTTTGGGAGTTTTTTTGTTCGTTTTTTAAAGCTGTAATGCTTAGGGAAAGAACAAAGGCCAAAATGCAGCTCCCCTGCCTTCCTGTGGCTGATATTCGATCCAAAGGCACAGCTTTGCAGCTCCTGGCAGAATTTCCTTCAGGTGAGTTAGTCTCTTAGTGGTAACTCTTAACAGCCTTCCTCTGGCACCTAAATCCCAGTCCAACCCTGCTCCCCCTTCCCATGTTTATTATAATAGTCCTGCAGTATCAGCAATGTCCAGGACCTCATTGAATCCAAGGTAGTCTCTACTATCATGAGTTTAAATTTTCATTTGTCCTTGTCCTTTCTGTATCTATCACCTAGATAGAGATGGTCTATGGAAATGGTCTCTTTCCAAGCTCTATCTTTCAAACTTGTAAAGCTCCTTCTCAGCTCAGCTTCTGTTTGCAACTGTAATGCTCTAGACTTAGAAAACCCTCTTGGTTTATTGCCTAAGACAGAGCAAGTAGCTTTTAAGTATCACATAAAGGGAAAGGAAGAGCCATGTCTGGATGGCAGAGATGTAAAAAAAAATTGAAGTAATTTTTATTGCAGCCCCCACTTTTGGTAGTGGTTAAGAGTAGGAAAGGGAAGGAGCTTGGTACTTCTAACCAAGCCCTTGCATGGAGCACAGCAGCAAATGCAAAAAACAATTCCCCGAGAAAGCTCTTGGAGTAGCTGCTCTCCAGACTGGCTTCAGGGCCAGGCTAGTGCAGCTCAGACTTCAGCAGCTGGGACAGGGAAGCACAAAGGAAAATATAATATAGTGCTTTACAGTCTCCAGCTCAAGCTGCCAGGCACAAATTACTGCTACACCCAGAAGCTGCCAAACACGTCTTACCAGGGTGTACAGACAGGACCTGTGGAGCCCTGCTCTGATCCGTGTTCTCCCACCAAGCAGCCTCTCCAGTGATCCCAGGAGGAGCCAGGCAGCCAGATACAGAGATCACACCATCAGTTTGACTGCAGCAGAGCTGGCTTCCTAGTACTGCTCAAGGCACAGCTCCCAGTACTCCTTGGTGCAGAAATCCCTCTCAGGTAATTAAAAGAAAAGTTAAATCCCAGTTAAGTAGAGTTATATAAGAGACTGGAACAGCATGAACAAATATCTTAAGTATTCCACCTCTGTAGAGCAGCCTTTTTAAGGATGCAAGAGCAAGGCTATAACATTTCAGTTCAGAGGTCCCTTGTGCCCCAGCAAAGCTAATACAGACACGGAGCAGTCAAAGCCAGGAGCTTAATCCCCTACACGGGCTCACAGCACGAGCTGCAGGGTGACAGCAGATCTCCCACCCCCCTCCTGGAGTTCCACCAAACACAGAAACAGCCACAAGCTTCAGTTTCAAATCCTTAGAATTTATTTTTCGTCATAACTGTGCAGTTCTTAAAATTCTACAGTAATGATGAAGTCATAGGCTACTATGTTCTTTAAGTGTGGAAACAGCTTTCAAAAAACAAAGACCATGCGCTACAAGTGAGGAACAGGCCATTGACTCTTCTGCTGGAATATACAGACATTTTTGATAAATACTGATCACTTTAACACTTAAATGGAATGACATGATCAGATTTCTACGCAGTTCACTATGAAAACAGCATGGCAAGTTACATAAAAGCTTCAACTTCAAGGATCCTTCCTTTTTTATTAAATTAATTACTTGGTTAGAAAAGAGAAATGCAAGATTATTTGAAATGGAGTGTCACCTGGACAACTTCCCCCCACATTGTTGGCAAGCTCATGTTATCAAGATGATTCCATCAGAGCTGGCAGTTAAAATCTATATATGTAAAAGAATCCCCCACACTGCTCTCAGCTTCAAGAGTTCTAACAGGCAAATATCTTCATGAATTTGGAATGGGTTTTCAAAAACTGTATCTTGACATTTATTGCTTTGACTTGTAAACCTGAAATCCAGTTTATTCCTTTGATGAGTGCCAGAAGTACAGAGTCAAAGGATGCATGTTTGACTTATATCTTTGCATTCTGGTTAAGAGGAAAGAAAAAGATGACCCACGCTCGAAACCACACATACACCTCCATCTACAAACAGCCTATACAGACTAAAGCAGAACAAGGTAAGTCCTTAAGTAGCAGTATTTAAAAACATCAATGGGGTAGAAACCCAGCTTATCCAACCTATCTGCACATTTCTTCTTCTCCTGTGCTTGGCCACAGTTTAGCTGGCACACAGGGAAGTTTGGCTCTCCTGCAGAAAGGAGCAGTTTCTACAGATCAGGATTTTGGAGAGAGCAAAGGTACATTTTACTGGAGCTGGCAGGCACAGTGCCACGTGTACTCTTCATGCTTACATCTATTTAGACTC
The DNA here is from genome assembly GCF_003984885.1 of Neopelma chrysocephalum. Lineage (NCBI taxonomy): Eukaryota > Metazoa > Chordata > Aves > Passeriformes > Pipridae > Neopelma > Neopelma chrysocephalum. The sequence goes on along the minus strand of NW_020897809.1, from coordinate 13,031,943 downwards.
TTTCATGGCTGCTGAAGAAGGAGTGTGAGGTGAGGACAGAACCCAGACTCGTTACAAGTACTGCACAGTTTTACCCCCTGCCAGTTAAGCTGGCAACGTGGTCTCTGTAAATACCATTCAAGGGAGGGATTTGGAGGATGCAAGAGATACCTACTTTTGATACATTCCAGCTCACCTTGATCATCACCAGGCTGAAGGTGCTACCCAGCATAATCTGGCTAAACTGCAATCTTTTAGAACTGAGATGAAGGGGATGTTACTTTAATAGACAAATTTGTTACAAGACAGTTTGAGAGACTGCATTCCATAGGTTTCCATCTCTTCCTCCTCTACCCCCAGAAGAAGAGACAAGCAAACATGATTAAGTTAGTATGTATTTGTGTAAACACCAGAACATTTTGCTATACAATAGAAAAAAGTTGCTGTTCTTATGTTCTTAGAGGAGCCCTGAAGACCTTGGAATACCTGTATCCTGCAACTATTAACCTGTACCACATGCATTTCCTGTTTTGTACACAAACTGAAAGCAAGCTTGAACAATAGTAAATAGCAACTACACTCCTGCAACAGGTGAAAATGCCATGTTGCAGCTGCTTACTCCTTCACTTTAGATATGTAGTCAGCGATTTTGTTGATGCTATCCTCCTGCTGTTCTAGAGCATCCAGGATGATGCCCATTGGGGTCTTCTTCAAGCCTATTCCCTCCATCTTGTTCTGCAGCTTGTTCTGTATGTTCCGGAGCCTCAGAGAAGCATGGACAAACATCACTGCAGGACAGAAACACACTCATTAATTGTTAATGCTCAGGGAATGCATAGTTCTTGCAGCACTCATCTTAAGACACATTCCAGCACCATGACATCAGTGGAAGATGATGACGTATCAATGACTGTTTAAGTAGCCACAGGTACCCATTTAATAATGACATTGAAGATGGCTTGTGCTGTTTTGTGTCCACTCCCCCACAATTCTGCTCTGGGATCATTTAAACAGAGATAGCAAAGGCGCAACAGCCAATTTAGAATCTGCAGACTCAAGTCAGACCCCTCTGGACCCACAGAGAAGAGAAAAATTACTTACAGAGGAGAGGAAGTGTGATCCCAAACATGAACACCATGACATCTCCCAGGTAGGAGATCAAGAAGTAGCTAGACAGCATGATGGCCACCACGAACGTGGTTGGATACTGCTTCTTCAGCTTGCGGAGAATATCCTTGTTGTGCGACATCCACACAAACCCCAGGAACACCAGCACCACCACGGTACCGCCAATGACCATGTTCAGGGGACTCAGAAATCTGCAGAGAAGAAGGAACAACAAAAAAAAAAAGTGTTCAATTTCAGAGCCTTCATGACTTGTGGCCATAAAGGAACAGCTCGCTCAACAGTAATGTTACCAGGGAGGTAAGTCATTGAGAAGGCAGTTGCTGCTGTCAAGACCTTTACCAAGGTCTTTAGCAGAAGCTAAATAAAGCAACAAGTGCAACTTGAACAAGCAACTCTTAGCACTGAATTTAGATAATCTTTGTCTTTATGTTCTCTTCTTGAGCTTAGCTCAGGATGAGTTTCTGCAGCACCTCATAACAGAGGCACTTCCTGCCAGGACCACTCCTACCTCTGCAATCAACTCATTTGATATCACACTCAGAGTTAACGTACCCAGAGAGCAGATGGAGCCAACATTTGCCCAAGGGACTGATCTTTTCCCTCCATGTGGCAAAACCAGGATCAGCCTAGGCCTTCAGATGAACTAGCTTTTCATAGCATCTTGTCTAGGTTTGCAAAATGGGAAAGGTAGGAGAACACTAAAGGAAGTTACTTCACTCTTTCTCATTTCTGAATAAGCCTTCTTACTGGTTTACAACCAAACAAAAGAACTGTATGAACTTGCAGAAGGAGCTCACCACCATCAACACAACAGATGGAAGCCCAGTCCCAAGCAAGCATGCCTGAGAGTCAGAAGAAACTGGAGTATGGGATAAAGATTTTATAGGAAGAGGAGCCAGGCCTGGCAAGAGAGTCACTGCTGAGGTTTGTGTTCTATTATTGTTATCAGAGTTTCCAAGCAAACCAAGCCACCGAGTGGATCAGCTATGGACTATAAACAGCAAGTCCCTTTTTTGGACCAGCGTGACAACATCACCTGCTCAAACCACTTTCCCAAGTATTTAGAGCTTGTTCAAATCAAGCTTTCAGCAATTGCTTTGCTGAGCTTGTTTCTGTACTCACACAAAGTCAAGGCTCTATGATATTTCACTTATAGAGTAAAAAGTTATGTGCTTTCATGTGCATTCTGATTTACTGGCCTGCACATGCACTGCTCTGGTTACACAGCAGCTGAGGGCTCTGAGCTATTACAACTATGGCAGCAGGACAGCACCACCCTGATAAAGCCAGACATACTCAAGACTGCCCCTTGTAGACTTTGCAGCACGTCTTGCTGTTCCAAAGCTAACAGGCACAGTGATTCACCACTCCTCCCCACTGCTGAGGAGGAAGCTATGGTTTGTGGTCTGTGCTTCATATCCGGCACAGGCACAAGAAAATGTGCTGGTATGTCAACACTCCACCTGCAGTGCCAGGGAACAGTTCCCCAGAGAAGGAAGAATCCCCAAGAATTACTTCAGAGCAAGGACTGGCTCTTGATTCTTTAAGTCAGTTGTGCCAACAGGAGACAGGACAACTGGACAGAAAAAGATTAAAATTCAGACTAGTTCCCCACCTGCTTCTGCTCCTCATGCTGAAAAGCCAACAGGGCTTTTTGGAAGTGGTGATAGGGCAGACTTGGTTGTTGCATCTGAGTCACTCCCTGTAGCCAGCCAGTTTATATTTAGCTTTGAATTGTCAATCTAAAGTTTCCAGGCTGGAAAAAGTGAACAGCATTGCTCTGGAAGGAAATCGGTTTCATCTGTGCTCCTTTGCAGCAGGAGAAGGAGGGTGACTCATGACTGGACCAACACTGGTGCCTGGCTTATATACATACTACTGGACACATGAGATTCCTAAAGTAGAAGTCACCTCCACATCACAGCTATCATGGAGCAGAAATGGCCAAACAGTAAATAATTTTTTGTTGCCAAAAAAATCCCCAGACAAGATAATCCTAGAAGCAACAAAGAGCTAGGCAGAGCTCCACTCTACATTTTCCACATGCCTGCTAAATGCTCTCAAAGCCTTATCTTCCCTGCTCTTCCCTCTACTCTTATTACAACTTCAGAAACTTGTGGTGAAGAGCTATCCCTCCATATTTATAAGGAAGAGACCACATAATTCTCTGGTCTATACTTTTTTCTGGAATTACACAGGTTCTGTATAACTGACTGGCTGTAAGGGATATAAAGAGGAGTGGGGGGGAGGCACAATGCATTCAGAAGATCCCACTTTCCTAAGGAAAGTGATTTGAATTACATGTTTTCTGTTGTGGGCTGCATTCCAACGCGTACAAGGGAACAGTGAACAGAAGTATCAAGTGAAGGCATTCAGAGCCACATGAACACAGATGGGGATTGCAGTTGCCACTAAAAACTGGTATTCAAGTTATCAGCCATGTGTCCACAGACTTCACTGCTGGTGATTGCAGTACTGGATAGGGTGTCATATGCCAAGCTCCCCTTTATTGCTTGACTCGCCCACAGCGTAATTGACAGCACTAAGATTACCCTAGAAATTCATATATAGAAAATTCTTCTCCAGCAATGGCATTTTTCAGGAAGGCAGACCTCCATTATCGTTTCACTCAGATCTGTTGGCAGGCTGCTCTCAATAACACAATAGCTAAAGACTGGAAAGGAAAAAACATGGACGCGTTATTTTAGAACACCAGGGCGTGGGGAAAAAGCAAGCTGTGTAACAGCCCTAGAAGTCACCTTACAGCTGAACCACCAACATTGGTATTGGCCTTATTTATCCAGAGGTCAGAACACAATATGACAAATTTGTGGTCAGGCAAGGAGGCTGGAAGTCTTTCAGTGCTGCACAGACAAGGTAAGTGACCAGCCATTAAGGATGTTACAAGATACTTTCTAAATATAATTCCTTTAGCAGGGATTTATGAGACCTCTCAAATACCTAAAAATGTAATGCACATAACTATCAGCATGTCAGGGGTTTGGTGGCTTGAGTTTAGACTGCTCAGATGACTTAGGGGAGGAAAAATTCTTTTAGGGTTGGACATGAAAACCACCAACTTCTATGACCCTGAAAGAAGCTAGAAGGGCAGGACTAATGGCATTTGGGTGTGCTAATGGCCTAGAGCATCTTGTGTGGATGATCTCCTCACTTGTTCTCTGTGGTGGACAAGGTGCAGCCCTGGTAGGATGCTGTGACCTCCAGCACAGCCAGGACAAACTGACAAGGAAAAGCCATCACCCAGATTCAGTGTCACAGTGGGACTTGCCATTGCACCCCTGCTGCCCTGCAAAGACCAGGGTTCCTTCAGCACCTGCCTCAATGCAAAGTAAAGAGACAGGGAAAACAAATAAGACAAAATACACATCCTGCTTGGCTGCAGAGACACAGGTATTGTCCTGTGCCAAGCTGGGCCACGGGACACTTTGTATTCTGGAAGGAGCCTCAGGGGAGATGAAATGCTGGAGGTGCAGTTGTGTGGGAGGAAGTACTGGCAGCTACCCCAGGCCAGCAGAAACAGATGAAGATGAAATACTTTCTTTTTTTAAACTAGATTCATATTTCTAGGCTCTGCATCACAGGTTAGAACTCTCACACAGGTTCAGGAAAGCCTGAAAAGCTCTGCTTGCAGTGAGTTACCACAGCATCTCTTCTTGTCACGCTGTTTCATACCTGCACACTTGTGCAGCCTTACAGCAGGAGACAGGGAGGACACACAGCTGTAGTGTAGGGAAAAAGAGCTTGGCAGGACACATCCTTTGTGGAAGACAAGAAGCCTCCAGCACCACAAGCCCAGAAATAGGACAGGCCACATAAAAAGCAAAAGCTCCATCCTCAAATCAGCTCCATTTTAGATGACTGTATTGGGGTGATTATTCAGCAGTTGCTGTCACATCTGTTTCTTTTGCATGTGACCAGGCAAGTCTGAACAAAGGCACTGAGTAGGAGACTGGCAGTCATCGTGAACCACATTTTTTTACTTACAGCAGCTCAGTTAGGCTGTTGCACCAAATAAGCATGAAAATTCCCTTTTAGAAGGCCTTTTGCTCTACCACGGCCCAAGCAGTGGGAAGGTCAGAGCACTAAAATGCTTCCTCCCTCATTTGTATTAAATTAAATAACTTGGAAAATGAAGTTCTGCTTCCTCTCTCCCCATACTTTGAACTCCACTGAGATTATACAGCTGTAATGAGATGTAGCACATAAAACTATAAATAGCATGTTTTTCCAGGTGATAGCCCTCAGCATCCATGGATTTAGCAATGCTTCTACCTACTGTTGTTTACTTGCATTGTTTTGAGAACAGGAGACCGATTCCTTCTTGCAGAACTGCCAGACCTTTAGGAAGTTATATACTAATATTATTATGCAACATATGTTTTTTAAATGATGTGTTTTGCTCACTCATTCCTAATCTTTCATCAGGCATGAGGGAAACTAAAGATTTTGCTGCTCTGGAGTTTTTGTTTCAGCAGAGGGAATCACTACAGGCACCTCAGGCTAGGGAAGGAAAAAAAAGAAGAAAAAAAGACAGGTAGTCATCGATTGCTGGGGTTGTGCAGATGGACAGTAGATGTTTTTAAAAAGTGGCAAAGGAAAGAGACGTTAAACCTCAGGCTGCGAGGAGAACATTATTCCAGAAGAGAATGAGCACTCTGATGTTCACATAGATACAGCACTCCGAAATCCAGCATGCTTTTAAAAACTGTCAGATTTAGAAGCTGATTTTTAGCAAGTACATGGCAACAAAAGCCTAGATGAAATTATATTAATTTAAGCAGTTAAGTTTGAACTACATGACAGAGAGGCCTTGTTGGAGTAGGTGGAAGAAGAGACAAATTCCACTTATTAACCAAATTGACTGTTTGAAAGGAGTTACAAGCTGTTGTGGGAGGCACTGAAGGCACCAATTTTAATAAAAATCCCAGTAGGACTCACAATGACAGGGCCCTGGCTCAGTGTAAGAATGGGGAGTCCAGTCCCTCTATAACTGGGTGAAAGGGCACAATTTTGTAAAGATCTTGTTTTTATCGGTGATCTATTGCAACTCAGTTGTAGAGGGGGGGGAAATGAAAAAGCACCCAAGTCCAGAGTCATTCTTAAAGGAATTTGCAGGGAGGGAGTGTGGAAGAGACAAGGCTGCTACCACCAGCCTGTATTTGTGGAGTGGCACTAATTTAACAGTTTTAGTTTTTTGTTCACTGATTTATTATTTTCTACCCAGTCCTGCAGGCTGAAAGTAAAATCTACATTACTGCAAAGCCCAGAACTTCATTTACATGTAACAGCAGCTTTGGGAGAAGACACATGGAAGGAGAAAGGCAGGGACATGAGGCAGTAGAGATCATTGCAATTCCACTACGTTCATGGTAAGGGTCTTCCACACCTTGAAGAGAGAGGGTAAAAAGCTGGAGAAGTCACCTTTGCTGTAGGAGAGGCAGTAAACTAAAGCTGTGGCAATGAGCACTGTACCTCCAGTATCAAGAAAGCCCTAGGCTACAATTTCTGAGTCAGCCCAACACAACCACAGTTGCCAAGTATTGCAATAGCTGAAAATATTATCTTCACATTACAAGTCTGTCTATATAGTTAGATGGTTTAAGAACAGGTAGAGTTGGTTATGGGCTAAGTTTAGTTTTGATCACGGGAAGACCACTACATTAGTGGTTTCAATAATCCTGCCCTTAGGCCTGTATACAGCCCTGGAGTTCCTAAAAAGCCATGATTCATCATTTATCACTCAGAGGTTCCTGCCCAGTACAGAGTTAAGTGCAACATCTATTTAAATTTATCAGGAGAACTTTCTTTACCTTTCTCCCAAAGCTACAGTCTGGCCAAATGAAAAATATTTTTACTAAAAGAAATGGACACTTTTTCTCTATTGAGGTATTATCTCATTTCCTTTAGAGTTCTTCTACCATTTGATTTTACTTCAGTGTTAGAAGCATCAGGTTCATCATACACCAAAGGCTCTAAGACATGCTATAAAAAATATTTGAGATTAAGATTCCATTCCAGGCATTGTTCATCTGTAAGTTTTCAACTTAGAGGGTTATCACTCAATATTAAGGTATTGGAATTGCAGTTCTGATATTAGTTTGCATCTCCTGTGGCTCTCTTCCTCTTCCACCTCCCACCTCAGCACATTAGTGGGAAACAAGTGGGAGATGAATCTCCCTTGATCTGAAGAAAAGCAATCAGAGTTCAAACAGAGGAATTTAGGAGAGTGAGTAAAAGCTTCTGCCATCTGTGTTTTCTGACCAGAAATATTAAAATTGTTTACATTTTTTCCCCAACCTTCTTGGGCAGAAGAGCTTGACCCTCTGCCTTCCAGGGACACTGTGATTCACCTGTGATTCATTGAGAGGTGGCTACAGCATTATGCTGCTAAACAGGGGTAAATGCACACAGAAGTTTAGAGCAAGGTGGTATAAGAAAGGCAAGGCCATGGAAGTGTCATTTTACCAGCCTCGTAGTTTGTAAAGCTCACTGCAGCATATCCCCAACAAATTAAAAAGCAGAAAGCCTATGCCACTATGCCAAACCCTTAACCATCATATGCATCCAGAAGAAAAAGCAGGATTCTGAGCCTATCCTTCCACAGAGCACAGGTCAAAGCTCCCTGTGAGCCACAGAATCTTCACCAATTGAGATGCTGGGTCAACAGCTTCAGAAGCCCTAACAGGATGCAGAATGCTCAAACCAAAAAAAATTGATTTAGAGGAAAAATTTTAAGACTCTGCAACATAAAAGATAAGATGTACTTCAGCCAAAACCACTCTGGCCTAGTGGCTGGGCAATCCTCCAACTTAAGCATTTGCACACTCTTTGTTGAGAAGAGTGGAGTATTCCAGTTTCCATATTAAAAGCTTAATCATCAGCTTCTGCTGCATGTCTTGCTTAAGAGCTTTCTGACCAAAGATGCCGAAGCAATACCTCAAGAATCACACAGGCTTGGATGCAGAAGATGATTATAAGGTTATTCCCTAATTCTCTTCAGGAAAGTTGGCCCTGAGACAACATCATACCGGCAGATGGTCCTGTCTTGAAGGCAGCAGAATTTATCTATGTATTTTTTTAAAATTCACAGCAGAGCATGTCTGAGCTTGCACAGCCCCACTGGACAGGTTCAGGAGGAAGCACAAGTCGCTGCACAGGATGCAGCTCCGTTTCCTGCCCATTGCACATAAAAATCATTGCTGCCTTCTGCCAGGCTGGGTGCCCGCTGCCTCTCCCTCGGGCAAAGGGCTTGGGGAGCAGCCCGTGAAACAGGGAGATAACAGTAACATAGTGAGACCGCACCAATAAACTGTCATAAACCCGACTCCTCTCAAGCCCCCTCTCCACAAGGAAGGCTGCAACCTCCTGCCTTTTTTAGCGACACCAGAGCTTTAAGGGAAGGCAGGAGAGGAAAGGGGGGAAATAGGGAGGGTAAAGGGGAGAAAAAGGGGGAGGGAATGGGAGGGAAAGCGGAAGTGGGGGGAAAGGGGAGTGAGGGGGAAAGGGGAATGGAGGAAGGGG